>NC_143555.1:89297500-90032500 GCF_054136105.1 Typopeltis vanoorti | reverse complement strand
AAGGGTAATATCTCGATGTCGAAAAATAGTACACTAAAAGGTGCATGTTTTTTCTAGTAGTAATTAATAATAGTAGGAAAAAGTTAATTTTTTAAGTTTACTCCCCCATCCGCCTTCACAATCCCACATATAATTGAATATTTAGCATACTTCTTAAAACTTCTTACATACTTCTTAGTGAACAATGTTTTTTTTTCCCCCTCGTTTTCAGTCTTTTCAAACTTTTTATTGAGATGGGTGTGGTCGTATCATATCCCCCCCCCCGAACCGTTTTCAAGGTATTCTAAGTAGGGGATTACTTTATTGCTTTATATCCTTAACCGCTTTATAGTGACTTGTTCTTCTGAGGTAAAATGACTTCTTGCATAATACTATTCAAGTATTGTTACCGTTGTAAATGAGGGGGAGGAGAGAAGCTGCTAAAACGGAAGTGAGGGAAGAATGGCCTTTTATGCAATTGTCCACAATTGCCCCAAAGTAGTACCGAAATAACATGTTGCATTCCATTTCATTATCTTTGAGGTGAAAAATAACTTCGGTTTTCTGGAAACACCTTTTAATTTTCATTGTTTTCAAAATATCTTGCGATATCGATACATATTATCCATAATTTATGACTGTTTTTATTGTCGTGCATTGTGATGTATATAACTTCGCTGCTTCGTTGTTTCTCATTTTACTACACGCTTTTTACTATTTTAGATGGGTAAATTATTCTATATTTTGAAATCTTCCGTTTGCTTGTGGTTTTTATATCATTACGTATACCGTCACAGCGTTTATTATAATCTGATCACCTGCTGTTTCTATTTCTAACCTTTGATGTTTTCACTATTCCCTTGTTTCCGCCTTTCGTTCTGTAAACATATTTACTTTATACTTAAATAAATAGATTTTAAAGTCGGGAATCTTCCTGATTCCTTAATTTCAAATTGTCATCTGTATTCTAATTCAGGAAATACCCTGCATTAATATCTTTGCATCATTGAAAGAACTTTTTTTTTTTTTTTAAGTTTTCTAAACACTTCATGAGTTGTTCTTGGGACAAAGCGATAAAAAACAATAACTATCACGATCTTAGTCCCTTTGAACCAGAGAGTTCAGTTAACATCTGATTTATAAACAAATTGACTTGTGAATCCATAACCGATGGTTGTACTGCCCCCTAGTGATTGTGTGAAGAACTAATTTTAATACACTATTATGCGATTTTCACCGTTATATAACTAAATTATTATGTTACGTTATTATAAATGAAATGTTAACCGATTTCGTTTTTTTTTTTTGTGTTTTCCTTTTTCTACATCAAGAAAATTATGTAAGCCTTGTGGCATAAGTTGGCATACATATTGCAAAGAAAACATGCACAAATAATGTCACTTAATCATTAGCCTTGACCTTTTTTTTTTTTTTTTTTTTCTTCCCTCCCTAAACTCACTTTCTCTTACTGTTATAGCAATTAAACAGCATGTTATGAGTGTACCTTAGGCGTGGTGACTCGCACTCCGAGAATTGCCTCGTCCTTAGTAATCAACATACTTTCCCTGTTGCTCGAATGGGGACATCAATGTGGGTGGGCATAAGAAAGAAGGTAAAAAGTAGGCCACGGTTGCGCGTTGGCCACTAAACCTACTGAACCAGTACTTTTGGATCTTCCCCACAGATGTGTCACTCAACACACACATTTTTCTTTTTTTTTTCTCCTTTTGGTATTTTTATTCGTAATTTCCTTTTTTTTTTTTTTAAATTTTCGAATGTCGAATACTTATTCGCTCTCCATTGGTATCTATGAAATATATACAAGTATTCCCATACAAAGTAAAACGATTTTTTTATATGTTTGTACTTTGTTGTGACGTCATCATGTTGCAAACGTCATTATTAAAAGATTACAAGCAAAGCACCTATCGAGAGGTACGTTAAAAAAAAAAGGAAGAACGTGACTTGAATGCTTCTTACAAAAGGAGATTATTATATTGTCTTGTAGCTTTTAATTTAAATCTGTAATGAGCATTCAGTACGCAGAAGATAGCGGAGTAAAGGGTCGAAGAGATCACCATTGTCCCTTTTTATAGCAAGTTAGGCAGGTTTATTATGTGCTTGGCTAATAACAGGATGAAGAGGTATTTCCTTTTCAACTCTGGAGGGCTAAGTACCTAACTTACGACATAGCTTGGGGGAAGGAGAAGAGATATGTAACATCACACTGACTCGGTTGCCAAGTTATTACTTATATTTTCCAATTTATAGCTCATCATAATTATCGATCTCTAGTCTCCAGGAAAAAATGTAATACTGTACTTAGTATCACAAAGCTTCCCAGAGGCAGTGGTTATTTGAAATATTCAAGAGCGGAATCAGGATTCTAATGAAGACAAATCTCTATTCTTAATGGAGGAAACTGAAAATATCACTTATTGATTATTAACTTCGGAATTACATATTAATACGGAATTACATCTATGTAGGGATTGGCTGTAGGACATCATAAGTTGGCGAGATTGCTCCAGGCACTGTGCTTATATGGGTTTCACACTCAATACAAAGAGTTGTTTCTATATAGTTACTTAAAAAAACTTCTATTTTTTAGATTGTCCCTAATTAACGGGTTTCGCATTCCCTTAAGACCTGTATCCATGGGAAATATTTCGATAAAAAAGCAGGTAATGCTAAAAGCTAGAAGTAGAGCGAGCTTTCCGAACGATTCCAGTGGGATGAATATATCTACACACACACACACACACACACACACACACACACACACACACACACACACACACACACACACACACACACACACACACACACACACACACACACGCATATACACAAAAGACAATGTTGAATCAATAAAAAAGATATGACAGACATACTAGATTCGGCCACCTGTCGCTGTACTTGCAGCTACCACGTCTGTAGTGATTTGTCATTTGTCACCACTCATCTGGTTTAGATGCACTGATTGCCATGTTGAGTCTTCGCAATAGATGCCTCTCCAGATGATTCTACAAGTTCTCATTAGGATTTAAACTGGAGGTTTTAAGATGAGAGAGGAAAGACGATGAAGTCCGTAAAGTGTTCCACAAACTACTCGCATTATCGTAATGATACAATCCATTACTCTCTGAAAAATAGGAATAATAAGGGAATGCACTTGGTATCCTTATGAAGGGTTTGGGGCTTCTTGATAAAATAGCATCTCAGCGTGGATTCGAACCATTGCTCAGGAAAGAAACATAATCACTGGAATGGTTAAAATCTACAATAATTATCAAGACTAGACGTGTTGAATATTCGGAACCGCTGAAATATTATTAGGATCTGGCACAAGCCCTGTGTACAATATATTACTAAACTTGGCAGCAGCAGAGAATGCAATTCTCTGTGTTTCTTTACCATTCATGTTAGAAATGGGAGATTGCTGACTGGGTTCTCTTTCTTATGCTCCTGTCACTTTGTGTGTGTGTGTGGCAGGAATTCGTATGGTCATGATGATAATGCCAACTATTATCGGTAAGCCATTTTCATGACATGGTACATCTGACTTGTTTTTATAAATTTAATACACCATCCTTACCGATATCAGTATCACTGATAAAGTCACTAGCATTCTGATAAAATCACTAATATCTTTTCTTCGAATCGCAACTTTTGCATCCCTAAAGCAATGTGAGTCATTAACACTGGGTCTGTATTGCTGGAAATTTTACCTAAACAGTTCGACGGCGATATATTCATTCCAGTGATGCTCATAATTACGGGAATATTAAATAAATGTATATTCAACTCGAACACTATATAATAGATTCTTTATGGGTATATAGAAATATCTGCATTTCGTAATAATCGCTGTGATAAAATAGATACAGTTTTTTTGCTAACTATTAATGAACCGTACGGCAGGATTTTTATTTTATTTATTATGATTCTTTAGAATTCAGTAAAAGAGGCAATAAACATTTTCTAGGTCCTTTCAACCACGGCCGCGCCGTGCAGTTGTGCAGATTGTGCCCCGCACAAGGGCGCTTGAATATGAGGGGCGCCATTTCACCACGGGAAATAATTTAAAAAAAATATATAAATTTTCTTATTCTTGAATTATATCGCACTTTATAAATTACAAATTATAGTTAATATAATAAAATTGAAATTTAAAATTATTATGAATTGTTAATAATCTAACAATATTTTTAACTTAATACATCACCAGTTTTATTATAATTTGTTTGAAGTGAAATTATCAATATTACCACAGATTTTTTTTCACAGAGTAAGCATCGACTTAGCGAAAATTGTATAAATATTCTCGCTTGATTAACAAAATAAATATTTTTGAAAACTTTTATTATTAAAAATTCCTTATTAATGAATTTTAGTGATTACAATGTTCTACTATTGTTAAATAAAATTTATTTTTATGTATGAGTATAAACTGTTTTGTACTTTTAACAAAGTAACATTTTTCGCAAAAATTTTTTTATGGAAACTTATTTTATGGGGGCGCTGAAAGAGTTTTGCACAAGGACGCCTCCTACCGACGGCGCGGCACTGCTTTCAACCGTAGATGAGTTAGCCGATCTTCAGATGTCGGTGGTAGAGTTCCCTGTCTCCAGAATTTTTGAGTTTTTTTTTTTTTTTTTTTCTTCCGCAGAGCAAACCAAATGGCCAGCGAGCTCATAAAGTTGACAAACGATAATCCATCCATCGCATTTTCATGACTTTCTCGGTTTAATTCCAAACAACTTAATCCGAAGCATTTCATTCTAATACTGCACATATAAAAACACGGATAATAATATGTGACTTTCATATCCTCTGCAATTTCCACGGGTTTCATTAATAAATACGAATAACAGCTCCCTCCCATAATCATAAACAAACAGATAATTTGTGTTGATTGGTATTTCACATTCACAGTTCGTTTAAATATTAAATTAATAGTTTTGAGTTACATCGTGGTATATTTCATCCAAACAGTAGATGAGTTTTATTCGCTTGGTATGGAATTAAAGTCCTCTCATTGGTCATGTTTAATTAATCTCGACAACAGGAGAATGTTATTATTATATCTTAATGTTAAATGTATGATAAACAGAAGCAAAACAACAACATATATATAAAGCACTATGATACTTTCTTATAAGCTCAAGAATTGATTATGATCTTGGTTAGATGCTTATGAGGATTATAATCTATTGCACTCGGCTAAAGCCACAATAGCTAGTGTTTTCGTTAAACGCTTTCAGTAGCTTAAAAATGTCAGATGCGTTGCAGCTCACGATACAAAAACCCATGCACAGTTCCGCGTTCTTTATAAACTCAGCAACAATACGGCTGCAGGTTTGTGTAAGCACTCATCAACTTACAGATTCAGATAGCTTATTTTATTACTATCTGAGATTTTATTTATTTATTATATATGTTTTTTTGTAATCCTATTCTCGCCTCTTTTCTCTTGCGGACTCCTTCCCGTTGCCCATTATTTTAGCTACTAAGCGGGAGGGTGAGGGGGAGTGGAATGAAATGCCTGACACAGTTCCGTAAATCCACTTAGACGTATCGATCGCTGCCACGTGCTCGCCTTCTCCCAGCATCCTCCGCGCCCACCTACCCTTTCTCGTGTTCTTATCACTGTTAATAACCTTGAACGCTGCCCATCTGTAACTCCACTATCTGCTTTCGGCCGTTCACCTCTTCCAGTCCCGTAAGTAATTGCTATAAATGATGGCATGATGCAGCGCCGCCCTTGGCGACAATGGAAATTACTCGTTGCGTAACAAATATATATATATATATAAAACTCATATATATGTGTGTGTATATATATATATATATATATATATATATATATATATATATATATATATATATATATATATATATATATATATATGATTTTTTTACTCAGATATGGAACATGAAAATACAGTGTAAGGGAAAATATAAGTGGTATCTTTCTATTTATTTATTTTTATGAACTGGTATTTAAGAAACATTGCAGACTATTATAGCAAAATAAATGAGTTTAACCAAGCTCAATGAATTTTTTAAACATTCCGGTTCATCTGTTCCATAAAATCGTCGAGTAGCTGCAGACAGTTAATCGCTGATGTTTCAGTTATAACGGACCGGGGGAGGGGAATTATATATACCGTATATACACACCATATTCTCTTTGAAGTATGACAACGTATTGGGAAAGTAGCGGTTCTCAAATTTTATAAATCCATAGGCCTATTTTTATTTAATAATTTCGTGCTGACTAAATTTTTTTACACTAAAGATTATTTTTTTTATTTATTTAAAAAACTTTATCTATCATTAACATGTATTTATTTTGTTATTAGAGATATCAATTTTTTTCTGGATTAAACCTTTATTATAAATCCAATTTTATAGAAAATATTTAAATTTGTTTTTACTTTTATGAAATTAAGTTTTGGGCTGACTTCCAGGGATTTCTTGGAATATATCGCGAATCCCCTGGGTTTTACGATGTTTGAGAAACGCTAAATTATACATACGTTTTAAATTAAAGAGTATATCCTCTTGCATTGTTTACGACTACAGTTGGATTTAAAATTGAAAATCAATAATGTTTATTTCTAGCAAAACCTCTTTGTGTGTGTGTGTGTGTGTGTGTGTGTGTGTGTGTGTGTGTGTGTGTGTGTGTGTGTGTGTGTGTGTGTGTGTGGTTAATCCCCGTCTTCAGGGAATCTCAGCATCTCTATAGCAATTACGCAATAATTTCGATGGAAATCCCTAATATGATTTGATAAAAGTATGGTATATGAATCAGTAACATGAAACAAAATATTAAAACATGAAACAGAAACATTACTTACTAATTATCTTAACTACTTAAAATGAAGAATAACTTACGATATATCTTTACAAAAACACGTGGCATAATTACGCGTGTGTGTGTGTATGTGTGACCGTTTTTATATATATATATATATGTATACGGTTTCATGAATATGCCTTGGAGGGGGGGAGGGAATGAGAGGACTTTGTCGATGAGCTTCTGCTTTACCTTGTGTCTTGTTTCATCCTTATAACTTGGGCTTTGTACAGCCTTGACACCTAAAACCTGAACAGGAGGAGGGTACCATAGGTGTGCAAACATGACGTTAGTCTTTCCCTTACACGTGGAGATGTCGTAACGGCATGTGAGGATTCTGTTTACGGCAGAACGACCCTTAAGTGGGTCATGGACAAAGTGCGCTTTTCTGAGAATTGTATATGTAGTTGTGATCGACTTTTAACTTGACATTTCGTTATTTTTTGCTTCCCAAATGATCTTAGTCATTATGCATAAAAAGCATGTTTTTATATGATAATGAACAAATTGTTTTAGCTGAATTTATTTCTAGTTCAGTTTTTATCTACGTCAGTGAGTTCTATATTTGGCGGCAGAAGAACAATATTAAATCAAGGGGGGGGGATTAGATAAACACAATTTTGAAATCTAAATAGTATCAGCACTATATTTTGATATGCTCTCAAGTGTCACGTGAACTTTAATGTGAATGGATGATTGAGATGTCCACAGTTTCCATTCTTTTTGTTTTTCGGTCTTTAGTGTAAACAACTTGGCAAGCAATTCCACTTAATCAAGGTTAGAAAACAAGCTATTTATTATTATTATATTAAATATCATAAACATGTCGTACACCACAAACTGTTAATTTGTAATTAATTGTTAATTACAAATACAGCTCCAACTTTTTAAAAATATTTTTTAAGGGATGGTCCAAATACATACATACATATCAGAAAGATTATTAAGTTTCATACGTCTACTTTCTTCCACGTAATATGTTACAATTTTTTTTAAAAGAAAATTTTGCATTATGTGTCTTTAAAATTGCTAGATACATTTGTTTCTATTTTTACCATATCCGTAATTACAAATCCACACCGTACTTGAAAATCATAAGATAATAATTCTCAACAAACTTTCAAGTTTTTTAAAATATGTAAAGGTACTGCGTTTCTAATCACAAAAATGCATTAAAAAAAAAGAAAAAGAAAATACTTTGAATTCTGGTTAGATGACATTGTACTGATTCTTTTTCGCGACCAAAATGTATACAATTACTAACGCCCTCTCACCAAAACTGCAATATTATTTAAGAACAATTACATAATTTAATATTTTAAGATAGCAAATATTTAAAAAAAAGGACATTTATTTAAGATCTAGTACGACTGATCAAGCGAATGGCCATTGACAATTGGATTGGTGTGATATATAATTCGCTTTTCAGTTGAAAATTATGTCATAAATAATCATTATAACCATGGTCACTGAAAATAAAAATGTTACATGCAGCGTTACTAATTGCAACTATAAAAAATAAAATACCACATAATAAGTCCCCTTTTTTATAAGTTACTCGAAATAGTTATAAATACAACCGGGCACCTTAATGTAAAATTCATGGAACAAGTAATGCCGCGCTTAAGCTAAAACACATCAATGTTTTATTCAGTAGTAAGCCATATAGTGAAGAAATGCAAGATATATTTAAAAGTCAGTCCAAACGTATTTACATTTTTAAAAAAATTGCTTAATTTCTGTATTAATCAATCTCAATTACAAACCATATTCTTCCAATCTGCATTCACTTGGTATTTAATGATAACATACAACCGTTTTTATAACACTAATTCCCGTTACGCAATAGCGTTTCTACCCAGTAAGCGAAATGAACTTGACTTCTCGTGGATCATGGATTTCCCCCCCCCCCCCCCTTACATGCGGAAGCGATTTCGCTAGTTGCATGTAGCGCTGCCTGGTGCTCGGTTTCATTTAATTTATTATAATACGCAGTTTTTTAATGGCTGTTGCACTTTCGGTAGAAGAAACTGGTTAATAATAAATGCCAATGTGAACAGCAGAAAACAAAAGAGCGTAAATGAGTTTCAATGTTGAATTTTAGGCAAAAGAAGACAACTCTGGAATCGACATATATAATTTATACTGTAATATTAATTTTTAGATTGTAAGACACTACTTTTTCTTGACGGCATTACAATGAAATGATATGAATATCAATTGTCAAAACAAAAATACGACATGAATCTGCTGGACATCATAAAATTGTTGATATTTAATAAAATATTACAATAAGTTCAAAGTAGCCCAATATATAATTTTCTTATTTATTTTGTCATTTTAGTGGAGGGGTGCGACACAACACGAGGAGTGCCACGGGACCAGGATATGGTTACCGATTCCCTGTTAGGTGTTCAGTCCGCAGCACATGGGAGAGAAACGAAGACTTTGCTACAAAATATTTTACAGCAGTCACCCCATCAGTTAGCCTATTCTTTGGCATCTGTATATGGTCCAGTTGTTTCATGTGGCAGTAGTACAGGTAAGAGCTAAATTTTGTTTTGCTTTCGAGTGAATAAAAAAGAAAACTAATTTTTGTCGCTAATTTCAATTTAGAGATAAAAATCCTCTTTAAGAAATTGAATTGCTAGCTTGTAATATACTTTGATTTTTTATTGTACAAATTTCTTTTAATCCTTGAAATGTTTAATTTTTTTAAAATTAATTTTTAAATTTACTAATACGCGGTCTGAAATGTAAGGATTGCTAACTGTGATTTGGTCTTTAGCCAGATTTGAAATTCGTTTATTACTATGCTTGAAAACTTAAACTTCTTCTAGATTGCGACAGAGTATTAAACATCGTTTGTAATAGTTTGTATAGTTATCCTCCCCTCATGACATTATTAAATGCTTCATCGAAGTGCTCTTTAAACATTGAAACAGTTTGTGTAGCTAACCCCCCCCCCTTGAATGTTATTGTATCCGATAACATATTAAAGTTGACCTAGTCAATATATAAGCAAAGCATATTAAGATGTCTTAAAGTGCATCTCAGTTTTCTTAATACAACACTAAATAAAAAACCTCATTTGAAGTTCGAAGGACACCTGTCACCATGAAACTACAACCTTTTAACCTTGAAAACAGCTCACCGACTCCAAGGAGTTGAATTCAGCGCTCTTGTAGCATTGATTTCTCTAGCCTCACATTCCGCTTAGAGACCGTGCGGTGGCAGCACCATCACTCGTTCGGCGCGTGTATGTGGAGTGCGAGCCAGACAGGGCATTAGCCCTTTATCCTTGAATTGTCGTGGAATAGCAGTGTAGCGGTACAGCCTGACAGGCGAAGGCCAATGTTATGAGGCAGGGCTCTGGCAACGGACGTTTCCGAGAGTTTTACTCTTGGCGCTTACGGGGGCATAAAAACAAGCAAAGCGGCGATGGTGTGTCTGAAAGACGTTACCTGTCAAGACGAGGGAGTGAACAGCGCCGCCTACGTGGTTGGTAGTGTCTTAGAACAGTTGCTTAGATATGGCAGACAAAGGAAGGCGCGATTTTTTTTAAATTTATTGTTATTGTTTTTTTTTTTTTGTTTGTTTACTGGTTGTTTCCTTGTGGATGCAGTTTATGAGTGTTGCTGGGATTAGTTTGCCACGACTGAAAAATTAATGGAAGTTAGCACACAGCTTAAAGGTCTCTATCTCGTATTGGTTGATTGCGAAAATGGAGTGTTTAAAATGAAATAGTAAACACACCACCTCTGAAAATGTAAATAAATGTACTTTCAAAAATGATGTATTTAACCTATTTTCCCGAGCTGATTGCATCTCAGATGAATCATGGAAAAAAATATTAAACTTATCTTTTTCCTTCATATGTATATAGACAAATAACCCATTACAATTCCCAAGTTTTTCCTTAGCTTTTAGTTTCAACATCCTTGAGCTAGTTTCCTTTCTTCTTCTTCTTCTTCTTCTTTTTAAGGAAGAAAAGGTGATCATTATAGAATTCTTGAATGCAATATAATACATAAATAAGCTCTTACCTTTATGGCCCTCCCAATTTAAGATATATTCTTGAATGGTAGCCTAAATTTTGCTATCCTTGTGCTCCAAAGCCTAGAACTCGAAATCGAAATAATAATAATAATCCGGAAGAGGATTCCAAAATTATGTCTGCCTCTGGGCTTCTTAATTGATATTAAATTACTGCATTCAGAATGAATAATAAAAGATGGTCAGTCGGTAAGAATGGTTAATCCTAAGACTAACCACTTTATCTTGAATTGATTACGGAAGCAGAATCTAAGTGAATCTTTAGGTTCTTTAAGTGCCGTGGATTATTATTATTTATTATTTACAAATAAACAAGGCTTCTTGGGAGAAAAGGGCAACGAAGATATCGAGACTTACGGATCGTAGGAGCCCCATACCTGCGAATTCGTATTTCAAAGAGTAATGCATAACTCCTTGTTTTCAACTCATCAGGGCGCCTCCACTGGATCCTGACAATAAACTGGCCATCAATATATCATAAAGCAGTGTTTTTCAGGATAATCTTAAATTTTTTCCGATTAACTGTTTCAGACCTGTCGAACGTTCACTATGGTTGGTAAAATAAACAGACTTAAACGCATGTAGTGATAATAGAATTATATAATGCGCTGATACCAGGTAGGAAATAGCATGTCTAATATAATGGATGCTTACTTTTGTGAAACTGGTTGAATATTGCCGCAAATACTCCACTGACCTTTTTTGATGGTGACGTCAGACCATTGTGAACCTCCCGTTCCCTGCAGAGCAGTGTGTGTGTACGTGTGTGCGCGCACTCGAGGAGAAAAAGATGAAAAGATCCCGCTACGTCTTTGTCAAATGTTATATAGGTCGAACAGGTGGTTTGCTTCCCAGCTGTGTTGTGCGTCTGTCGTACTGTTTGTGAAAGGAAAGTATGTCTGTTACAGGGACAGGGGAGGTGAGAGAGGAAGGCTTACGGTGAATATTGGAACTGGAAGCACATGCTGATCTTTACTGTTTCCGAAAATAGAACTTCTATTAGAATAGTGTACGAATTATTTTTTAGAATATATAGAGGAGCACGTTTCTTTCAGAACAATGCAGCATGGTTCAATTCTTGATTTAGAAAAAAAAAAAAGTTTTGTATTTTGCTTATGGTAGCCAATCAAAATTATTTCACACACTATCAAGTATAACGAACTACAATATAAGGGACCATTCTGAAATAATCAGGATATTAAAAATTGCTCAGAATAGTGAACTATTCTGAGCAATTTTTCAACACCCTTCCAAACCTTCAGATCTCCCACTCCTTCATGTCACTTCACGCATAAAAACAAACAAATTGTAATTATATCAAATTTGCATTTAAAGTTTCCAGATACATTTTCGATTTTTATAACTCTTGCGGATGGAAGTTGTTGCAATTATTGAATTTTACTGGTCTGAATGGTTAAGAGGATAACTTGCAACCATTTTTTCGTCATTCGATGTATAACTACTACGTTTTAATGGAGGCCAGAGGTGGCTTGAAGAAAGTGAAGAATAAACTTCAGTCTTTATAGAAAAGCTCTCGATTGATCTAATCAATAGACCATGATGCTACAAGGGTATGGATTTCCAGCCTTCCATGAGTGGGATATCAAAAAAAAAAATTAAAAAAAACGACTAATTGAATTCTAAAACATGGCAATTTTTGGATGTTTTGAATTGAAAAAATGAATTATTTTACAATTTTGAAAAAAAAATGACAAGTGGAATTTTTAAAAAATTACTTATTTTTAACTTGTTCAAATATATCTATTTAAAAACATTTTTTAATTCATTTTAAGAATATCCCTTTTTACAATATATCAAGGTTAATAAGTTGCTGTTTCTAATTTGAAAAATTAAATTTTTTAAAGAAACTAATTCGAATTTGTAATATAACTTTATTGTATGACTATTCTTTCTCAATCTTCCATTCCTAAGAATGAGACATCATTAAGGATATTGTCTAATTTATAATTTTTTGAATATTTTTCTCTCTTTCTCAAACCTAAAATCAGATCGGTCCTAAAATGCCAGATCTGATTTGAAGTCATATATGATATGATTTATAAAATATATATTTCCTTCATCGTATGTAGATTTTCTGTATCCCCTAAAAATCCCTCTTAGGTCTTCACAAAACTGTAAAATATCGTATTAAAATCAAAGCGTTGCAATTTAGTTCGAAATTCCATCTCGCACATGTTTTTGAACTCCTACGTCTTCCCAATTTAAAAATTTCCAGCCACTCGGCAGGCATTCATTGCACCAGACGAGGAGTCGTTTGTGGAGTTATTTTTAGAAGAAAAACATTTCGCCTTGCCAGAGGTTTTTAAGGTCAATTCACGTTGCCCTGGAGAACGCAATAATTATTTACTTACCAAACACCTGTGAGTAAGGTAGTGGAAATTACATACCACATTTAATATCTTTAAGAACCCTGATAAACGGGGGAAAAATCATGAATATACCAAGCCCGCCATTTATAAATGACAACAGACGGATTTTCAGACGTGAATTAATGGATGCGGCGAGGGAAAAAAAAAGCTACATTTGGTAGAGTTTGTCAAGAGCAAGGTTGATAAAATAGCATGAAGGAATAAGTTGTTAGCCCCTGGATGTTTATCAACTGTGAGCATATTCTATTTTAAGCATCGCCGACACGGTTCGAAGTTCATGCTCCTTGAAGTTTTTGGATAAGATGACCTTTTACTCACCGTATGGTACTTCCGTATGTGAGAGAGAGCTCGACTGTCGAAAAGGTCAATATGATCACTATCGATTTACTCCATTCGTTTCCCATGACCTGAATTTACCAGACGTTAAAATGAGGATGTTTGTGTTCCGATCAAGAAGCCATGTCGCTATTTTAGCCGCTCTCCGCTGCGCTCACCAAATAGGTTTTGACATTAGCCATTGTACGGACTCTCCAACTTCAGCACCCTTGCCGGTTTAGAGAGGCGGTTGTAAGAAGCGAAACGCTCCCGTTACTTCTTTGTAACTCTTTATGTAGGTCAGCAGGGGTGTTTTGGACCTCATTCTTTTCACCTTTCGATTCAAGATGGATTGGTCTTTTTTTTTTTTTTTTTGTAGGAAAAGTGCCCAAAAGGTCTTTTGTGTGATCATTTCTGCGAGAATTTCTATCGCTCGCATATTGTGCAAACGTTTAAAAACAATTTGTCTTGCAGATTTACAGTCGGGAATGAGAAATATGATTTAAAAAAAAAAAAAGTCATATATTTGAGTAGAATGTTTCTGTTCAGATACACCAAGAATTTAAATAAACGCTTTAAGGAGCAGATTATTGGCCTGCTATTATCAATAATGCAAATATAATTAGATGATAACAAAGAACAGAAAATAAGTGTCATTTTACTTCTATCCTCACTTATTTTCTTAAAAAACAAAATCCACTAGCTCTGCAGCAGCTGCCATTGGTTCCATTCCGACCGAACAATTCAGACAAACCGGCCGGAGAACACATGTATTTACCAGACATAATAATAATCGCACAACTTGTCTCATGATTTTAGTTGTTTTGGTTAAATTGTAAACAAGAACTCAGAAGCAACAATCTACATCTTTTATCTAAGTTTCCTTTAAAAAATGCGTGAATTTAATAATTTAAAAAATATATAATATTTATTTTATTATTTATAATAATTATTTAATTTTAATAAATCATTATAATATTATAATATTTATGATAATCATTATAATATTTATTATATTAAATAAATACTTATATTAAATAATATAAGTTTTATTATAATATAATATTACAACGAACGGTGTTTTTTGTTTTTTATTAGTTAAAAAGATTCTTCTTCTTCTAAATAGTTATTATTTTATATAACATGCGCTCAGCAAAAACAGAAAAATATTGAAATAAACATGTTATTTTTGAAACTACGTAACGGCGTGGCCCTGTTTGCGAACTATGTGTTGACTTGGTAGTTCTTTCCGTATCGGTCGTCCAGGAAGTACTTTGGCTTGGTCAAAGAGACCGTTAAGCTTTTGTTGTGATTGTATTGTCAGGTGCGTTTCTTGTAGGGACAGATCTGGAAGCGTTGAAAAGCAGCAATGAATAACACCGGCGTGTTTATTTATTAACGGAGTCGAATCCGTTTGGACATGAGCCTCCTGACCCTTCACTTAAATGTGCCCAATAATAGTACAGAAGAATAACTCCGATTTGTTGATCTTCTCGAGTGAATTTAATCCGTATTATTTCCATGTTTACAATTTAAAAAAAAAAAAAAGTGATTTGTATGTCTAAGCAGCTGAAGAATTTTTTTTTTTTTTTGTACTTCTAATGAGATTAAAATTGCTGTCCTGAAGTACAGTTAGTTCAAACAATTTGGAAGATATCTGTAGCTATCAAAACCCTTCCAAATGCTCTTCATATCATGACAAAATATTATTATATTTCATCATGATGTATATGACGAAATAAATATTCTTTATTTATGTGTATGTAGAACCTTGATTTCTTTGAAGAAATATAAACGACCAATAATATAGATTACTTTGCTCTCATTTTAGGGTCTCTACCTCCAAGTCCTGCCGACAGCGGCGTATCAGATGTCGACAGTAGCAGTGGCCACCTAAGTAATGACGAATCTAAACCCCGACCTCACGTCAGCACAAGTAAGTTTTCTAGTGATTTTTAAATATATATATATATATATATATATATATATATATATATCGATATCGCGAACATGAATTGCTATTAGGGTATTACTAATTAAAAAAATAAAGGGCATCACTGAGTTAATCTCATATATTAATAAATATGTTTCCTATATACTACATTTGACATACTTGAGATTTATAACTACGCAGCTTTACGTAATCAACGTAGTAGCAACAGAGTGGAACTAAGTTATTCGTTTAGACCTTCATGAACTGCAATAGATAACGAGGTGAGTTGACCTCACACTGAGATAACCTGTTACCTCATTTGGTGACCTACAACTCTTTTAAGGTTGAACGTGACACTTTCTTCAGGGTTCACCTGGTGTTTTGCATCAACAGCTACTTGGCCACCTGGTTTTTCGACCTGCCACTCTCTCTATTGGTGTGCCTGTATTCCCCCCCCCCCAAAAAAAAGGTATTTTTTTATTACTTTTTTTTTTAATTACTGAAACCAGTTTTTAATCATTTTTAGAAGGAAACTAGATTATAAACGATAAACTTGACTTTAAGCTTTGGACCCTTTTCCTCCAAACAGTTGCATTAATTTTACTGAGAATTAAACTATGTTATGTAAATTTAAAAAAATATATATTCAAAGATTTTAATGTTATAGGAAGATTTTTTTTTTTAATAGTTCCGCCATCTCGGACGCCAGAGTCGTCGAGTCCCAACGGTTTATCCTATGTGTCACCCTACGGCCATCTGACACAGCCGTCCCACCTCTCAACACCACAGTATCCGGTCAGGCCAAATTCTTGTAAGTATCATAGTGGAGAGATTATTTTCTTTCATTTGAAAATTTCAAATGAAAGAAAATAAGATACTTTATTTTGTCTCATGGGTGGGCGGTGGGGAGGGGGGAATAATAATAATAATAATAAGCTGAGTTATAACCATCAGCTTTCCAAATCAACGTACTAATTATACAAAAAAAAAAAAATTAAATCATTCGCTGATATATTTTAACGAGAATGGGGACCAAATTCCAAAAGTATGATAATCCAATCTTTCGTATAATATCCTTATTATTCTT
The DNA here is from genome assembly GCF_054136105.1 of Typopeltis vanoorti. Taxonomy (NCBI): domain Eukaryota; kingdom Metazoa; phylum Arthropoda; class Arachnida; order Uropygi; family Thelyphonidae; genus Typopeltis; species Typopeltis vanoorti. Next base: position 90,015,875 of record NC_143555.1, on the reverse strand, counting down.
GTAGAAGCCGTACTTCCTCCTTCCGTTGTTATTGTATATACACCATTGATGAGTCAATGGTGTAAACAAAAAGGAAAAATAAAATCAAGGCTATCTGAGTTTGTATGTGATTTTCGTTATGTTAATGGATTTGTGATTTTAGTTATGGATTCCACCATGGCTTCGATACGTTGGGATCTTGCCATCTTGTTGAAATGCTTCTTGGTTTGCTTTTGATGCTGTCGGAATACCAATTAGTAAATGTCCATCTATCAACTTTGATTACTGATGTGCCCATTTCATTTTTTCTTGTTGCATTTCATTTCATTTTTCGTATTTGTATCACATAATTTATTCAATACAACTTCTTGCTTTGCGTGTGCAAATCAAATTTGACTGCCTTCTTCTGGTAACTGGAAACCTAAGAACCTAGTAGCGTAAGAAGTCAAACTTAGCCCAATACGTTCTTCGGTTTCCAGGATGTGTTCCGACTAAATATTCATGACTTGCCTTCGTTATTGGTGGAGTGGTTAGCGTATTCCACTCTGTAACCAAAAGTTGTCTGGTTCGAATCCACCGTAGGTGTGAACGTCTTTAGGTAAGAGATGATTTTCATTCTCCGGGTGTGACGTCACCGCTCAGCTTATTGTAATCTTGAAGTAGGTTGAAAAAAGTTCCATTATTTGGTCTCTAGAGCAGGTTTATAGGATTATGTAATCCTTAACCTTTGCATTGTTACTATAGGCTAACAGCTTTTCGTGGACGGGATTCTCATTAAAAAAAAACAAAAAAACAGTCCTTTAAAAGTGACGCTCCTTCGCCCCCCAGTTATGACAATAATGTAAACCTACCTAATCAGAGAGCTGTCAAATTGATTATAAGAGCAGTTGTGACATTCATAATTTCTTGTTTGTGATTTGTGTTGTACCATTAGAGAAAGCTTTGCATTTATCTCTATCACTTTTATCTATGTGGGTCACTGCCTTCGGAGACAATATATTGCCCTGTGATAAAAAAAATAATTTATCTCTTTTATTTGTGTAAATCACTTATAAATGTCGTTTTTTTTTATTTGTACAATTCTCGACAAGGGAAAAACAGAGAGAGCGTAGGTAGTGAAGGTGATTTTATTAGTATTATTATTATTTCTGCTATTTCCTGTTTTGCAACATTTCTAGAATTCGACAATTAAATTTTCGGCACGACTTAAATAATTGGAATTTACTGTAATTCATTTTTTATTTTCGGAAATGGTTGATCGCCAGTTTGTCACTCTTACAGAAATTACAACCACAAACACCCTTTTTCATCAGAATTCCTTCTCTTGTATCCTCCCCTCTTTCCTTACTCATCATGACAACAGCGTTGCCTAACTTTCTGCTTAGATTCCCTGTTGCGATTACCTGCACAACATGAAGACGGCTTCTGATTGGTTACCTCGTTCGGTACATCCACCATGTCACAGCAGCCTGTTGTATGTGTTTGTGATCGGATTGTCCACATTGGCTGCTTTCTCTTTTCCGCTGCGCCCGCCTTGCGCTCTGTCGGCTTTGACCTTCACAAGACAGGAAAGTCATGATGTCGTTGAACCAGTAACTCACTGGCATTGAAATCCAGTTCGGACGCGTCTCCATCCGCCTCGTTTCCTGTGCCGAGATCGTTAAGGCTCTTGCGTGAGAGTGGCCGCAGGGAATCTGTGCTGAAAGGCTTCAACTATTTCCTCCTCTTTGTTTCAGGGTTAGTGTCAAGATAGAGACAGCTAAAGGAACAGCTACACCCTTCATACATAACTCTGAATTCTTAAGGGCTTAAAATGATAGTTTTTATAGGTTCAGCAGGAAGTAACGAGGGTATTGTAGGGTCAAAGGTTGACCTTCTCTCTGTGTGATCATGTAAAGAGGCACGACGATGTTGTGTCAGTATCCTAATTGTTTTGAGTTAAAGTTAGGGCGCACACTAAATAAACAATTTCTTCTTGATTGAACTTTTCCAATAAAGATTTTTTAAAACTATTAGTTTGCGTAATGTCGCTACTGTTCATTTGAGTTTTTTAATTGTTAAATCAAATTCAGAAATTAATCTTTTTTTTTTTTTTTTTTTCAATAAATGATTTTGTATCGAAAGCAGTGGCTGCTCGTGGCTTGAAATCGTGGGGATACTGCAACTTTCGCAATATACATACACACTGTAAGTACAGTATATATGTGTTTGGATAAAATATCAAAATTATGGTAAAAATTAAAAAAATGAAACATGAAAAAATATTGTTTATTATCGATAAAAATATACAGTTTAGTATAATTCAAAATTACTTAAAAATAAAAGCCATCATAACCCCAATAATGTTCTAAAATAAAAACTATAACAAATGTTATGTCTTTCATTGTAATGTCCAAATATTTAAAGAGACGGAGTAAACACGATAAGCCCTATAAACACACTACTACTACTACTAGCGCAAATTGCATATAAACAAGAGTGGAACTGCGCGACAGACAGTGCCGCATTACGCTAATAGCTCGCATCTCACTATGACGTGCATATGCTTGCGCGCGTAGCAATATGACACTGGGAAACTCCTAAGTGCTACAAGATGGATTTTTATTATTTTTTATACAAAATAAGAGAATTGTATAGGATTGTTGATGATAAAATTAAATATTACAAGCAAATATAAATAAATTAATAAATATATTTATATATCGAGAAAAATTGGGGGTGCTGCATATGCACGAGCCGTCCCTGATCGAAAGTAAACATAATTTTTTTTGACCTTATCAATTATCACGAAATAAATTAAATACATTTTATGTTTTGACTCCTGACAACGAATAAAGCTTTGAAAATAAACATCTAATACAAATTAGTAGTCATTACGTCCGAGATTATTTGCGTGTACTTTTCACGAGAACATGCTAGTCGTCTGCATTGGCAATAGCCAATAGGATAAAAACAAATCCAATATCCTACTTTTACTTTTTGTTTACTTCAAGGTAAAGGACTTCGTTGTTTATATATTATTAATTTTTTTTTTTAAATCGGACACACGGGAAAGGGTGTTTTTTTTTTTTTTTTTATATATCGCTACTTTCAAAACGATACATCACTGTCATTATTGTTATTTCTCTTGACATTGTGAGCAACTTATGTTCCGCTCTAATAAACTCCAAGTTTTTGCTGTACTTTCTTCCTGTAAAGTCTTCCTTCCTTCCTTCCTCCTTTAAATGAAAAGATTACTGGCTCGTCATTTCCGCTTTTTTCTCCTCTTGTCTGGGTACCTTAAAAGAAAAATTCCTAAAGGTACTTAACCGAAATAATCAAAATTCTTACATCAAGATGATTCTATTTCAAGTGCATTCTTTAATCTACTTCACTGTACCGCCACTCTAAGAACTTTCAGTAATTTGCTATTGCTGTCAAATGATAATTCTGGAATTGGGAGAAAAAAAAGATTCGTATTTGAATTCCTAAGGAAATTGTTAATAGTAATAATATTAAGTCATCTAACTTGGCTACCAGTGGAAATTGAACTTCCCCCTCAGTCTCCAAAAGTTAAATAAGGCTAAAAGGCTTCGCCTGCTTTCATTTGGAACTAAAAGGCGTTAAAAAAAATTATTTTTTATTTTATGGATTAATACAATTTGAGTTTGTAAATAAACTGTGATTACTCATCTTATTCAAAGTTGACTGTAACCAGAGCAACTGCCAAATTCAAAAGGGAATAAATTAATAGAAGTTAATTTAATTACATTTGTCAATGAATTTGCGTTTTTGACAAATTAAGTACTTCTTATATTTTTGACACTGATTACAAACATTTTTTTTATTATTAAATACGCATTTTAAGAAATATGCACCTTATCCTAAAATAATGGTTATGAAATCCGATCTTGGTGGATCGTTGGCCTTTAATTTAAGCACTGTGGATTATTATTACGTTATATTAAGATTTTACCACAAGAAGGACTTTTCAGCTAAAGGGGAGTTAGTGTCTTATACGGACTTTTTCTTTCGGAAACTCGTTTTTTTTTTTTTTTCTTCCCTTCCCGCAGACTGAACACATACGTTTACAGACATAACACAGTGGTTCTCTCAAAGCCCTTTGTTTCTTCAGCCTTAATTCTAGCTGATCATCCTAACTGTTTATAATATAATTAAAGACCTAGAAAAGCATTTTAGTGGGTTGCAATTTTTAAATTTTATGTGGAAATGCATAATCTATATACGAATTATATACTACAGTGGCGCACTCAGGATTTAATCTTGGGGAGGGGGGGGAGAGTTAAGTACACGATTTGAGAATACACACTACGCATTGCATATGACCTATGACTGAGTACTACAGTGATCGCCTATACATGATACCCGTGATTTCCTTTGGCCCGGCTCGGGCAAACGAAGTAGCGCTCGGTCCGACAGAGCAATACTTCGTTTGCCTCGCATTCAACGGTGGCCGCGATTCCCGAGAGCTATAGGGTATTCCCACCTTATGTGACCACTAATTCATAGGTAGTATAGAAAAAGAAGACACGACACAATATAAATAAAAAAATAATAATTTTAATTAGGAAAAGATTTTTGGAAAATTTTCTAGTGTTTTTTCCTTTTTCTTTGTTTTTTTGGGGGGCAGGGCCCTTGGACTCCTCCCTGGGTGTGCCACTGATATACTACATGTCTGAACTGAATCATGTAAATGATCGTACGGATTCTATTCAAATCTCATTTCTAAGATTTTGATATAATTTCTTAAGCTTTCTAACATTAAACCTAGTTCAGGGAGTTATATTTTGTGCGACATTTTATGACTGTGACATCATCTGAGAAACATGAAAAATTCAAAATTTGTGTTAAAAAAAAGAAAAAACATTCAAAATTAGCTGATTTTTAAAATAATATGCGACACACCTATTTTCTCCTCAGTGAAATTAGACCATATTTAATAAACAAGAAATAGCAACCGCTTTTTGATATTTCAACCGAAAACTGTTTTATTGGACACATTTACGATGACTTTCTTAGCACCATATAAATTAAGCAGTTTCAGGTATTCTTTCACGTGACAGAGGGAAAAAATGCTATTTTTGTGATGAACTTCAAAACTACTGTATAAGTCTCTCTGATAAGAAAAAAAAAACCGGATAAAGGTGTATTATTATCATTTTAGTGTTTTTAATTATCAATGATATATCTATAATAATTAAGAGCAGTATAATGTATCAGAGAGAGAGAGAGAGAGAGAGAGATTTCTGCTGTCAGGAATAATTCTTAATATATTTTCGATCCATATAATGCTTTCAACCTCTTTCAGCCTTTTTTTATTTGAGACCTATTGTGAAGTACGGAAGAGAGAGAGGGAATAAGGAAGGGTTTGGCGGAGCATTGTTACGTAATAAAAAAAAAACCTTGACCCTGAAAAATAAAGAATAGATGTTTCCGGTCTTATCTGAATTCATCTGGTATAGTTGGTTGAAAAAGGGGTTCAGTAAGGTTCTAAAGATGCAAGGGATATCGCAAGGGGTTCTGAAGAGGAAAAATAAAGCCCGGATGTTCATGTTAGGCAGCTGAAGGTCAATAACGGGACATCTAAACGTCTTCGATATTGAACAATAAAAGACAACTCGGCTACGAGATATTTTGATAGTTTCAGTAATTCCAAGAAAGTGAATTTACTTTTAAGATTACAGAAAGTTATTTATTTAAGATCATTAAATTCTTTATGTCTAGGAAATCAGTGCTACTGTAAATATAAATTAATCGGGTTAATATGAATCTAAAAAATGGCATTTTTGTAGGTAAATCCCGATGAGAAGTAAATCAGTTATTAATATTAATATGACATATAAATATCTTTAATTACTCTGGCTGTGAAATATTATGAGGGTGAAAAAGACATTTAAATTAAAAACTTCTACATTTTAACAAGGTATAGATTTAATAGGTAGAATCTTACTCAAAAGAAATTAATCAAAATTATTATCAAAATAGACACGTTTAAAAATATACAGTATCTTGGCAATCGTACATTATCTACATTGTAAGTGAAATATGGACATGCATGACAAGATAAAAAAAAATAAAATTTGTTTTAAAAAAAAGCGAAATATACATTATTTAAACGTGAAAGAAATTATATGCTAGAAGAATTAAAAGAATAAAATCTGAAGAAACACTAAATAAGCAGGATTGGATCATCATCATCAAATTCCCGATACCTACTCTTTCAAGCGGTGCGCAGGATACTACGTACGATAAAATATACTACGATAGTACTGCATAAAAAAATTAATTGTTATTAATTTCCTATCAACAGTTTTCCTCCAAATTAATCTGTTGTCTTTTTCCTTCCATTCTGGCAAAGAAAAAAAAAAGGGTTAGTAAAACTTTTTTTTTTTTTTTTACCAGAATGGTAGAATTGGATAGAACATGCTAATAACATTTCTTTAATATTAAAGAAATGTTATTAGATAAAAGAATGAGACTGCAAGAGAGCAGTTAAGTCGGTTACTATATTAGTGTTTATGACGAATTCGTGTTTACAAGTTATTAATGGATTTATCATGATACAAAAACCGGTGGTCGGAACCAATAACAGCTGTTCTAATGCTTGGAGCACCAGTTATATACAGAAGAAAGACAATAACGCTTATTATTATTCTTTTTTTTATAACACTCGCAGTCATTATTTGCTGTGTCTGGAAGTTCAGTGTCTGCTTTCATTTCATCAAGTTCCAATATATATTATTTAAATAAAGTTTTAAAATTCTAGTTATCAAAACTCGTCCCTATTGCTTTTCATTTATTCTGTTCGCCGGTTTTATAATTTTTATTTGATTTCACAGACAAATCTGCTCGAGCGGGATATTTATTTTCTTCTATTTTAAAATAATATCTTATAAATGTTTACCGTTGATTTTTAAATATAATACTGAAAGGAAACCAACAAATCTGCCACCTGGCGGAATATTTCTTTTCTTTTTTTAATAATATTTACCCTTGATATTTAAATATAATACTGAAAGGAAACCAACAGATCTGCCATCTGTCTGAATATTTAAAAAAAATATCTTGTTTAAACTTCTGCAGTATCTGGGAAAAGAAAACTACATACATTTAATTTTTTCTGTTATTATTAATTTAATCAAATATAATAAATTTTGTGTGCTTTTTTTTGTGTATCGTAGCAACTCCTAATCACTACCTTTACATTGGGAAAAACTGTTTCATTTTTTTGTTCATTCCACTTCCGCCTTTCCTTACCTCTTCGTGTCCACGTGATTTAGAACGCGCACTTTCTCCCCCTCCGCTATCTGGTTCGCACTTGGATCTTGCATGCAAGGTCTCGCGCAACCGTGCTGTAATTCAGCGAATCGCTGTTACAGCGAAAACATTAGTCCTTAACTGACTCGTAAGCTCTGGCATTTCCCTATTTACCAACCAATGAGAGTTGACGACAATGACGTCAGTGCTCTCCACCTGTACACGCTTACAAGGAAAAAACAAGCGTTGCCTTGGTACTGGCTAGCCGGTGTCAATACACCTTTCAAGGTTACCGTTACCACGGTCTTGCTAGTACATATGTACTCTGCGATTGCGCTGCCATCTAGTGGTCGAAAATGCTATTATTTTGCATTTCCAATATTTCTTTGGATTACGCATTGCGCAGTTTATTGCTTACAGTAACTTTTGATTAGCAGTTAGCATTTATCGCTACTAAAATATATGAAATATTTAATTAAAAAAAGCGCCACACACACACACATGAGAACATGGGAAATTGGCAGTAACTAAATCGTAATGATCATTTAGTCGAATTTATGGATTTAAAAGAAAAAAAATAGGTCAAATAATATAAATTAGAACTTGAAGAAATGAAAGCAGACGATATAGTCGAACTTCCAGACACGGCGAATTATGATTGCGTGTTAAAAAAAATCGTAATTGTCTTTCTTCTGTATGTCAAATATGAGTAATCGCAGTATATTTTCAGGGCCATACTTGCGCACAGGCGCATGAGGCTCTTGTTGGAGCCCCCCCTCCGAAAAATTAGGGTCCCAAACAATAAAGAGGGGAGCACTCTAGCGTCTCGGACTCGCCAGACTTGGGAAAAGTGCGAGTACAGCCCTGTATATTTTAAAATGTTATAATGTGCATAACTAAGGCTATGAACCCAGCGAGTATTAGATCATTAAATTACTATGTTCTTTTGGCTAGTTTACCTGTTTTGTGGAAATAAAAATCCGATTTCTATCACCACCGACTGATTGATCTTCATTTCGAAATTCCGTGTAAAGATACTTCATGCTTCTTGTTCTAGACAAGATTCGAACCTAGGTTCTTTCCGTAATGAACAAGAGTGTCGTCATTACGGACTGCATTAACACACTGTAGCATGGCCGAAGGAAGAGTTTAGATGGATTTTTGTGGGGAAATAACAGGTGATCATTCAGTTATGGCTTTTACTGTCCAGTCAATGAGTTGTGGGTTCAACTTTCACTGGAATGTTTGTAGATGTTCCTGCGTAGTAAATGAATTTGGAAATCGGCAGTACTTTGCTACCGATTGATAACTACTGCCATCTTCTGTTCCTAATTCCATCTAGTATTATGTCTGTTACCGCAATACTATGGAAATGTACAAAACTTTTTTTTTCTTCAAAAATTGGATAAGCACAGGTAGAAGAGCAGTGGTGGTTAATATGGCGCATGCCATTGATGACATGCCAAAATATTCCTAGTTGTACAGCAACCTTTTCGGTATTGTAGGTAGGATTAATATAAAAGAGCCCCCCCCCCGAAAGAAATAAAAGACAAGCATCTGTAATCCAATGGTGTAATATTTCCGCTACTTCTTATATATTCGAGTCCAGCTTGAGTTTTCCTTTGAACTGGGATGGGGGGGGGGAACTGAAAATGGGAATATTTTAGTGCAGACTAGTTATGAAGGAAGAAGGGGGAAAAAATAAAAGAGTAAACACTCGAAATACTGATAATTTCCTATTGTTTGAAATTCAGTTAATTGATTATTTCAGGCAATTCAAATTTTAAATTATCTCTAAATTTGAATTATTAGTTGTTCGTAAATTTAAAATTCAGTTATCGGCAGAGAATATTACATATTTTAGAATTTTCGTCGATTTTTTTTTAAATTTTTTATTTATGGCATTTTTCGTATAATTGACGCGCGGTATTGAACAGTTGAAGTCTACAGTTTATTTCAAGTTAACAGGCAGTAGTGGTTTGTCCATAAGTTGTGTGAAACTATATTATACAATATGTCACATATGGTAGAATAACTTAATAGAACTGGTGGCTTATGTGCCACCAGGTCATCATTTCTTCCACTTCCCGCAGGTGGTTTAAGTACTTATGGGTGAGCTAGGCACTATATGAAGTACGAGGCTTACTCTCTGTTATGTTTAAAAATGTATACACAGAAATAGTAGTCATTGTTTCCTGAGATGAACAATAATTATATTATTATTATTATTTAATTATATTATTTATTATTCACTCAAGGTTCGTAAGCTTTAGGGTTCAGCACATTGAAGTTGAAGATCCGTAGACTAGAAGGTTAAGGAGTCGAAGACGTTTTGCACTATAGTCGTTTTTAACCAACCGCCGTCGAAAAAATTGCTGCTTAGGTCGCGTGTATCTGAGAGATACATTTATTACCAGTATGTGCTAAAATGCGATAAAACTTAAAAAAAAAAATCAAGAGACTTTTTTGATGGTTTATTTATTTTCAGTTACAATCTAGAAATTATTGAACAAAGAAACAAAGAAAAACAATAACAACTAAACCAATACGATACTGACATCCTAGTTCGCGGTATCTCTCAGATACAATTGCTATCAAATATCACTTTCGCATTTGACTCTATCATTCTCGTCATCGGACTCGAGTAACAAAATCGCTGAGTCTCTTCAACATCTGATGGATTATCCAATCGATATATTTTTCCAGCCATTTTCAACGGTAAATAAATAATAATAATAAAAGTAAACCAATACTATACTGACATCGGAGGTCGCGGTATCTCTCAGATACAATTTACTATCAAATACCACACACATTTACATAACACATGTTAAACCAAAACTGACCGCATAAACAGTGTGGAATATCACTCGTAATATACGCATGCGCAGCTAGTCATGACCTCCAAGCTATACACTGGATATGTGTAAGAATATTTATATCAAACAATTTGTTTGTTTCTGTCAGATCAGCCGCGACCTCCTCAGGGTTAAGGGAATGTTTACAACACTTAAAATACGTATTTATTATGTTTTTTTCTTGCAATTTTATACAGGACCTGAAGACCCTAAAAATACTCTTAGGTGATGCCACTGTTTTTAGGTAAAATATAACGGAATTGCAATGGATCAACACTGAATGGTTGGTCCAGTTTATTAAGTTTGAGTAGTCTGAAATATACGCAAATTAATTTAATGGAGTATCGTACTTGAAAAATCATCTTGCGAAAAAAAAAAAAAAAAACTTCGAAAGGTGAAAAAATGTTTGCATCGTCTCTAGTTCTTGATATGACGATTAGATGGGGTCTCATGTATATGGCCACGTCATCAGTTGTGGGATGGTAGAATTACTGATCCTGGTATGCAGGTATTGTTACAGTATTGGGTATATCAAATTGCACAGAAAATCAAACAGCATCACGATGCGAAAACGGCTACCATTTTCCCATGTCAAAATATTCCAAGCACAGTTCTGGGATCCATAAGGATGCATGTTTATGTTGAGTATCATAATCAGAATGATGGTATGAATGGGGACGCTGTTTAATATGCTAAAATCAGTTACCTACGACATTTCTTGCAAATGTCTTTTGAGTAATAGCAACGGATTGGTTACAGACTATGACTGGAAAATCTGGACCTCTCATCCACCGCACAGTCCTGATCTTGCACCCAGTAATTTCTTATTATTTCGGAGGACTAAAAGAGTATTGATCTGGCAAACGATCGCGATGTACAGCACACTCTCATTTCCTGGTTAAACACTCCATACAGATTTCTTTGTTTTGGTGGAGCAAAATACGTAACGTTTTTAATGATCGCGTGGACAATGATGTGCACAGTCTTGGTTGCAAAGTTCAATATCGCCGCATCGAAATATGCGTGTTTGTAATACAGTTGTGTACTGTATTATGCATATCTTTGAAGATTGAACCTGTGTTTGTGTGAGTGAAGTTGTTTCCCCCCCCCCCCCCAAGTTTCCTTGTAGGGAGACAAACAACTTCCCTAGGACAAAATTGTCATTTAAACCAAAAGCGTTATATTTTACAATAAATTAATTTTTGCGCATATTAAGAGTAATTTTTAAATTAAAAAAATTAATCAGCCAGATTTTGAGTCTTGTTTTACAAGCTATGTTATAAAAATGATGCCTCTGTCACTCAGTTGGAAAAATAACCGAATAAGGACCCTTCGACTGGAAAAGACCTTGGTTCAATTCTCGTCATGAAGTGAGGAATCTGTATTTTTATTTTTTTTTTTCAATTGAATATGAGTTAGCCGGTGTTGTATGGAGGCAACATAGTTATTTTAATCCCCCGAGACAGGCAAACGCCATTGAACACACGTAATTAGACAACAAACACTCTGTAGTATATAGTAGATGTGGTTCAGATGTTGGATTGTGTAGAATGGCTTCCCGCGACGAGTCTTGAGACGCTACTAGGCTGCCATGCAATAATAATTACCCTATTTTGAGTACGTATGATAAAGATTGTTTTATAATCGACTGTTAACTTGGTGTTTTTTCAAATGAGTTAAAAAAAACAACATGTTATTTTAAAATGCGAAGCTCTTTGATCTCGAGGTTAAAATGAGGAAATCGAATTTCAGTAATTACTTAATACTGATTTTTATTATGACAGTCTTTTCACAAATCATTTACCACCTGAAGACATTCATGCGCCGATCTGATCCGAATTCTCGGTTGGAAAGCAAAAACATTATCCACTCGGATTTATTATTATTAATACAAGACACCTCCAAGGAGTCCAAAGACTCATCGAGGGAGGGCACCTACTCTACAACTCTCTGTCTCTACCACTCAACCCACCAACTATAACGAACCGAAACTACACCAATGCCATCTACTGATCACCATCACCACTAGTATTTTCACAGGCAATCACAAATATCCATGCCCTGGAGAGCGGATACGCTAACCACTTGGCTAACCAGGTTGGCCATCTTTGGAGTATGGTTTAGTAACTGCATAAGTAGATAAATTACACCAAATAAAACAAGATTAAATTAAGCTGCATATATTTCTTATAAGTGTTTATAATTAATCTCCTAATGAATTATTAATGAGAGTTACATAACAGGAATGCTTTTTTGCTGTTTTTCTTTTTTTTTCATGTGAACATTTATATATCTTAAGTGATCCGGTTTTATAATTTAGAGGGATAAATTACTGCTTTCTTCTAAGTATGTAAGTCTCGTAGTCGTGCTAAGCTTTTTGGGGGGTGAAGAAAAATATAATTCAGTAGCTTTAAAATTTTAACTATTGTTATTCTATTTATTTGTAAATTCATGTCATTTTAAGTTGTGCCTGTGACAGATAAATCATCTCTCCATTTATTTATTTTCGTAATTTCGAATTGAAAAGTGCGGGTTGCAACTAACGTATTTTCACTAGTTTTGTATTCCTGACTCATAGCACACTGCGTAAACATTATTGAAATAAAAACAGTAAATTGTTTAGTTTACTCTTCTTTTTGAGAGCCACTGGGAAGTTGTATGTTGTTGATTCGTTCTCTGTTCCTTTGAAAATAAACATTAGTAGATATATCTATGTTGGTGATGAGGCATATTGAATAACAATATTTATTAATAGTTGTATTGTAAGAAATATAAGATGCAGTGGGAATTGCATATCAGGTACATTTATATATTCCTGAACATTCAATTAATAATAAATTAATTCAATTAATTATAAATATACTTTTTTACTTCCAAGTAAAATTATCCGACGCCGATAAAATTTAATTTTTGAATAACTTATTAAATGTGTGGTTCTTAGCAGTGCAGGTATGCACCTACAGCAAAATATGAACATGTAGCATGCATATCTATTAGCGAAGTTATTCTTTTTTTTTTTTTTTAACTTTGACTTGGTCTGTAGTTCCTTAAGTCAGAGCTCGGCGGATATATATTTAGTTGTATAATTACATTTCTTACTCTAATAAATATGTACAATAACATTATTGAAAATAGCCTCTGTGAATTTATTCCTCGTCCATAGAGGGAGCAACTATCTAGACTTTCTCTTTGCGTCACTTCTCCTGCATGAGGATAGGTAGATGTATAGAAACAGTCAATAACCTTGAAATACAGAGTCTTTGCCCTCCTCCCGCACCAAGTAACCAATCAGAAGACGGTTTTAACCCGTTCATCCTGATGGCTGCACAAGATAATTCTCCCTTGGAGATCAAATTCCTGGGAATAGTCATTTACTTAGTCTCTTCGATGTCTTGCATGGTTAGCTTGGGAAAACGACTAGTCGTTGCTAAGCAACAGGAGCTTTGAACTCAAATTTTTTTCCCTGTTCGACGGCTACGACGCATGTCGGGAAACGGCGTTGACATGGTGATGCGTCGGGGGAAAATTGATAAGTGGATCTTTATGTCTGACTGGGGAACATAAAGGGGAAAACGGACGAAGAAGGAGGAAGTCGACACCAAAAACTGTCTGGTGTACTGACAACTGTGCCCCACTGTACTGCTAGCCAACTTCCTTGTTTTGTTTAAAATCATTTCCAGCAATTCCCCCTCCCCGCTGTTTCCGTGACAGAGCTTATTAAGAAATATTTGAAAAATCAAATGTAATTAATGGAAAAATGAGAGAAACAAAAATTATGGGATGTATATTAATAAATATCATTTCTGAAGGACAATCAAGGAGCATACCATGTCTGCCAGTAACCTGTATGATTATTTTATGTACATATATTACTATAAGAACGATCTGCTTTCCATCTAACAATTTAGGCATCTACAAATCTCCCAAACTTTTTAAAGGTGTTCCAGTAAAGATACATTTTCAACCATAAATATTTTTTCAGTTATTGAAATGGTTTTATTATCCATGCTGGTTAAATTCGATCCTAGTGTTTTCTGATTGTGTAACAGCTTATTGTTATTTATTTATTTATTTACCAAAGAAAAGTTTATTTTCATGATGTTCAAAACTTGTATTGCAGTGAATCCTGTTTTATAATATAAGTTGAAGACAAGTATTGGCAAGTTTTGTAGCCAAAAGATATAATTGTTTTAGGAAAAATATAAAAAATCCTATTTTAGATTTTGAAGAAAAAAAATAGTTTTAAAATAACGTAGTAGTAAGTCTTTTTTTTTTTTTCTGTGGCTATGTGACTGTTCCCCCCACCCACCATTTTCAATTATTTATTAATAAATCTATTTACTATGAAAACTGCAAATCACAAAACTAGATTCCATGATTGCTAATGGGTCTTGTTTTGATCATGTTTTCTTTCCCATTCTTTTCAAATAAAGAACTCTCTTCACAAGATAATTTTTCTCTAATCAGAATTGCTAGAATTTAAAAAAGAAATGGGCTACAGATGCAAAAAGTGCAGATTTTTTGTTTTCAAATTGGGGGTTTGGGGAGGGGATAACCTTAGAAAGCATGCGCTCTAAATGCACATTATCAACTTTGTATATCATTTCCACCTTACATGGAAAATATTATAGTAAAAAAAAAAAAAAAAAAAGGAACACCTTGAAAAGGCAAATTAGGCTTGCATTATATGGCAGTCTTAAAAATGTCAGCCTGGTTGGCAGAGTGATTATTGTATCTGCTCTCCAGCCAAGAGGCTGCGGGTTTGAGTCCCACCAAGGGCACAGATATTTGTGATTGTACTACTAACCATTTACCATATGTACTGTGTAAACCTGTGTCCTGGTGCAATGTGACCTTTGATGTCTTTGCACCATAAAAATCAATTAAAAAATCCTTAAAAAATAAAAAAAATTGTGCAGTGTCTGTTATTTTCATAAATATCTTTGGAAATGTTTTTTATTTTTAATTTTTTTATTATAGTAAAATTTATTTTATTTTTATCAGTTTAAATTTAAATCACATCCTTGTATTTTTTTTATTATTATATGACACCTCTATGGAGTTCCAGAACTATGCACTGTACACTACATAGGACTGGCTAAATCCTTTGTTCACATAGGACTGGCTAAGTCATCTTTACTTGAAAAAAAAAGTTATATAAAGATTCTTCAGATCATGATGTGAATTGAACCCAGTCTTTTTCATTCAAAGAACTTGTACTGCCTTTCTTCCAGCTCTACTTCCATTAGTGCCAGGCTGTATAGTAAATTTTTTACTGAAAAATTCTTTTGCAGACACCTAGTAAGAATATCTCCTCAAACATCATTCCATAATCCAACCATTTCTTTGAAAAAAAAATTCATGAAGGCAATACTTATCTGTTGAGAGGAAGATCACAGAAATGCTTTATCACAATGTCAGTGCATCATAAGCACAGAGTCTAGGCAGCTTTACTCAACAGTGTGTTTTTTCACCCTCAAAGGATATTAATTGTGCACTCCTCCTGCCTTCATGGAGCTGACCACTAAGCATGTACTGCTGTTGTGAAGTATACTGTATACATCATTGCAGTTCATTCTTGGTGATGAGTCAGCCAAAAGAGACTGTTGAGTGGGCTTAATTCAAGCCAAAATCAGTGAATCACTGAATTTTTCTAATTAAGTCAACAAAAATTCATGTATAGTCATACCCCATAGAACACATTGTTGAGAACCCATAAATTTAATAAACATCTTCCAAATGATTTTTTTAATGTGAATTTCATGAAAGTAACACTATCATTCATCAGTACTATGGATGAGCTAGGGTTGCATAATCTGAAACTCTGCTGTGGGATCAAACATAGAACTTTTTTAAGCCACTTCAGGCTTCTAATAAGCAGAATGGTGGTGGTGGTCTCACACTAGGCAATGAAATATACCAGTTAAAGATATTCACAAATCTCGGTGCCTAGGGCAGGATTCAATTCAAACCCGACTTATTGGATGAAGAGTAGAACCACTTTGATATTAATGATTTTTTAACTTTTTTTTGGCATAAAGTGGTGTTAATATGAATATGCTACATCTATGATAAGTGACCCATCACCCAGTCCTAGTACTGTACTGTCTTTATTGCTTACTATAAGACAGGTTACAAGAAGTATTATTTTTGAAATAAATGAAAACATTATCAGGCTAATAGTGCATTAGATACAAATTCTGTTTGTATCTAAAGCAATATTATGTATAATAGATTTGTAGCTAGATCAGATTCATATACATTACATCAAAAAAAAGGTATATATGTGTTCACAAAACGTCTGTTCTGTGAATCTGCACATCACATTATTATACAAATATACACATCAGAAAGTAAGTAAGTATTGAAAGTTACTGGCCAACTAGGCTAGTAACTTTCAATATAACTGGCCTAATAAACTCAAGGAGTTACAAAGCCTGTCCAGAGCAGGCTTTTACGAACATCCATGCCCATGTTAGGATTCAAACTCACAACCTCTTGATAGGAGAGTGGGTATACCATCCACTCTCCCATCAAGAGGTTGTCATGGCATGGATATTTGTAAAAGCCTGCTCTGGACAAGCTTGTGTAGCTCCTTGAGTTTATAAGGCCTGTTATTTTTAAATAATAAAGATAATTAATAATAATGCTATAGAAAGTATTTTTTTCTCTTGGCTAGAAAGTAAATTATACATGACAATTAGATTATTGTTTGCATCCTTTACTGAAATGGATATAGATACTAGGGCAATTTCACTTCAAATTGCTCTAGTATGTATGATGCACACTTGATCAAGAGTTCTGATACTTACCAGTCAGTTGGAAGAATTGTAAATATTAAAAAAGCGTACGAACAGGAATCTCTATCTTTAGCTTTATCTTTAATCATGATAAATACAGTATCTAACTTAACTAAGTAAATGTCACTAATCCCAAAGCGTAAAGTTTTTTTGAAGCTAACTTGTTTCCATTGCTTTTTGGAACACAATTGCAATCTTGCTAACTGAACCTGGCAACTATTATATATATATACTAGGCCCCCCCCCAGTTTCAGGCTGGTAAGCTGGTAAGACAAAAAACATGACATAAAAACGTTTCACATTTTGGCTTATCTTTTTATATATATAGAGTAGATATATGATGTTGATGTTAAATATTTACACTTTGTGTATTAATCATTTTTGTTTTGACAATAAAATGTAATTTATTTTTTCTTTTAAGTTTCAGGTGTGAATACAGGGTATCCCTCACAGAATGTATATCGGCCACCCCAACAGCATCATTATCTTGACAGTTCCACAAGTCAGAAGTCGCACACTACATATGGAACCCATGTTATGGGTCAAACCCAGTCTCCAAATGCCAGTCAGCCAATGTCACATTTACAGAGTCAGCTCTCCAGACATCCCCATTCACATGTAACCAGCACAACACATCTCTCTCCCCATTCAACTTCTCTAAGTCTTCAGTCGCCTAACACTGTACCTTTGGCACTGACATGGAGTAGCTCACCACCCCCACCATCAGTGTCACCAGTATCTTCCATTCCTTCCTCTTCAGGATTACATTCTCCGTTGGGTCCTCCTTCAGCAATCCCCATGCCTGTTATTACAGCGACTCATAGTGGGAGTCCGTGTGGAAGTGACCATGATCCGTCCGCATATGTGGAGGACCTTTCCTTTCAGGCCAGGATTAAAAAGAAAGGTTAGTAACATAGTCTGCAAAGATATATATATATCATATTGTAATTGGAGAAGATTATAATTCAGACCAGCCTTTTATGAGTACCACATTTCAGAACAAATGTGGTGCTCATAAAAGGCTGTTTATTAAATGTTTATTAATTTAATATATAATTTGTTTAACATTGCATCAAGTAATGACTATGGGATCCAAATAGTGAAACATAGGCTCCTCCCCCTTTAACTTACATGAGAATTGGTTTTGAGAATAGTATTTATATTTTTTAAGGTCTTTGTCACTTTATAATGCATATCTATGATTTTGTTTTAGTGAAGGTAAATGATTGCTGAACTCAGCAAACATCTCAGATTTTTTTTCCTTAAGTTTTCTATTTTCTTCAATTAGAATATAATAATGTAATTTTGAAGCTCTAAATATTTTGAACCATGGTAGCTCTCTGGAAATGGTGCTTGCTTGTACAGTGCTAGATCAGCCAAAGAAACTGTTATTAGGGACATTTCTAGTCGATGACTAGAGAAACTTTTGTTTTTTTAATAAGCCTGTATTTGATCATTTTTCAAGTCAGTCTTTGCACAGGCAAAATCTCCCTTAGAACTCACACTATTTCAAACAAAATATATACCTGTTAGGATTTAGGGCCTTGAGATGGCAGCACTTGTATGCTGTAATCTCTCCTGTGAAAACCTTCATTTGTTGATAGCTTGAGCTGAAGAGTGGAGTGGCTGCTTACTAATCTTCAAAAAAAAAATGGACTAAAGGAGCTCTGCCTGTTCTCCTTGGGAATAAAAGGAATTAGAGGATTTATTAACCCAGCCTTGAAAAGGCTTTATAAAATTTCTCATGTGCACAATAAGATTTAAATATAGACATCTTCAGTCAGGTGGTGTGTGATGAGACTATCATGAAAGTTATCATATCAATTCTAGTCACTCTACATATGCATTTTTGGATAATGTGCATATTAAGCACAAAAGTTAAATAGTAAATACCATGCTTACAAATAACTATGATTAGCACTATTGCAGATATTGTTTGGTTAGAAATCCCTATATTCACATAAATAAATTCACTTAAAACATGCACTCTAATAGTTTAAATATAGTTTATTTGATAAACATGTTTCACAGTGAAAGAATTTTTCTGAGTTTTTGTTTTCTTTATTTTTTATTGAAGGTCGTAAACCAAAGAATCCCGATGGAACACCATCCGTGAAAAGAAAAAGTAGAGAAGGTAATTATAAATGCTTTATTTTTTTTAATTTTATATTATTTTTAATTATTCCATATTATTATTTCTCACTTTTCTTGTATTAACCACCTAAATGGCCATGGATTTTCATCCATATATATATCAGTTAACTTATGCTTCATATCCATGTTATTTCAATAGTAACCAAATGACATTTCAGTTTTGATGGGCACTTCACATCCATGTCACTCTACTATTTTTTTCAATTAGAATATAATAATGTAATTTTGAAGCTCTAAATATTTTGAACCATGGTAGCTCTCTGGAAATGTTGCTTGCTTGTATAGTGCTAGATCAGCCATTTAGCTGATCTAGCACTATAAATCTATAAATTGATGTGTTCTTAGACCATTTGTATGGGCTATGGGAGAAAACTCCTGTTTTCAGTAGTAGAAAAAATACAGCTTTCTCTACTCAAATTGGTACATTTAGCTTTGATTTGGAAAACAAAAATCTATAAGCTTCCCCTTGTCTATAATGGGATTCAGACCAACTGATATGTGATTTCTTCCTTTGCTAATCCTTTGTATTAACTCAGGAAAAAAACATTAAAGTATATCTAACGTTGTGATATCAGGTTAATATATTTTTTTTTTGATAATTAAATCCTTTTTTTTTATTTTTATTTTTATTTTTTTTAACTCGTGGTACTAAGATTTCAAGAATCTTAAGAAAATAAATGAATTTTTACATAGCAGAGTTCAGTGAGTGCCCTGTATTAGCAGAACATTCTTAGAAAGGTTGTGTACCCATCCTACTGTCACATTGTAGGATATGCACATAAGCTATTCATCACATATTCAGGCATGTGTGTGAATACTGTGGTGCAAGGAGTACATTAAATGGACTACTAAGTACTTTCTGTCAGAATGCATATGATTAGATGAATTTTATTTTATTGCTGTCTTGATGAAATGGATATGTTTATGTATGATGCCAGCTCAAAGAACTCTGTATAGCTCTGAATACTTGGTTCTAACAAAGAACAGTTTTGTTAGTTCTGTAAAGATGTGAAGCACCATGTTCAAAAATGTTCTGGATCTACCCTTTCCATTAGAGGGTTAAGTCACTGCACTGTTTGATGATACTAGATAATCATTGATCACCTATACTACATCTGCAGAACTGTTTTCCTGATGGAAATGATATTTTCTACAATGATAATGTTTCACCTAGAAAAAGAAAGAGCTTATATGTTCCAGATGGTTTGAAGAGTACAATGATATTTTACCCATGTTTTCATTTATTTTCCAGCTACTAAATCTCTCTCTCTCACACACATACACATACACACACATATTGAGCATGCCTAAGATTTTTAATAAGATCCTTTTCACAGTTTTTTCCATTGTCATCATCCTAGCAAGTATTCGAATTTGTGTATAAATTGGAATACTTTGTGGATAAATGATGATGCATTCTTCAGGGAGAATTTCTTTTGCACACAACACAATACTTATTGAGCAAGATTGTTATTTGCATTTTCATTGTTACACTCCCTGTATAAAATGTAAAACAGATACACATGATATATTCAAAAACATTCAGATAAGTATAAATATACGTAAATATTGAATCTTAATTTCTTGTTTTTCTGCAGGATCCACAACATATCTATGGGAGTTTCTGCTAAAATTGCTCCAAGATAAAGAGTACTGTCCTCGTTATATCAAGTGGACACATCGTGAAAAAGGAATCTTCAAGCTTGTTGATTCTAAAGCCGTCTCCCGGTTATGGGGATTACACAAAAACAAACCAGACATGAATTATGAGACAATGGGTAGAGCTTTGAGGTAATTATGATATAAACTCTATAATGAATTATATTTAAAATTCAATGATGGGCTAGTTACTTTTATTGAAATTTTTGAAATAGTTCCTTTGATCCTAGAATGTCTACAGTGGTTATTAGTAATTTCCGAAGAATTTAGAAATCATACTTTTTTTTTTTTTTTTGGACTGATAATCTTGAAATTCTTTTTGCAATGATATATTCATAGTCAGTCAGCATCCCATCTTGCATGTAGTCGCTGTGACCAATTACAGAAATGGCTTGTTTGTCATTTCTGTAATTGTGATAAGGCTGCTGTTTATTTATATAAAAGTATTACTTAAATAAAGAGCCAATAGGCTTCATTTCGGTGAAGTAACATTATTATTTAAATTAAGGGGATATTAAATCCCACATTGTTTCAAAACCGAATAAGAAACTCAAAGATCAGAATCAAAGAGTCATGCCGAATATAGTAAACTCTTTGATTCTGATCTTTGAGTTTCTTATTCGGTTTTATAAAAGTATTTTATTTCAAATTATGCAGAATCATTATGGTCATTAACTTAGAAATTGTCTAAACTGTAGTTGCTGATTTGATTACATCTACTTCATTTATGTCATTCAGTCAGAAGAATGGTGGTTGCCTTTTGTTGGAAAAACATGGATTCAAATCTTACCTAAAATGTGAGGAATGTTTATAAAGGCTTATCAACCAAAAATGAGGTTGGCAGTCTCATACAGAAGCTGCAGGAATTTTCTTTCTAGAAACTTGGGTTATTTCCTTTTGTTCTACCCTTGTCTTCCTCTACTCTCTGAAAAATCTCCTCCACATTAATCTGGTAACAACTCCTCACCAATTTATATGTCTCAATCATATCCTCAGTAGTCCACATGTGGCCTGATCGAAGCTTATACAAGGGAACCATAATCTCTGCTTCTGCTTGAAATAGCCTCATTTTTGCTATAATCTGCTGAGATGTTCTTACAATTTTAGCAATGTGACCCCCCCCAAACTTCAAGTTCTCTGTCCACTATCACTCCCAGATCTCTCATCTCTTCCACCTTCTTCAAATTTTCCCCATTAATTATATACTCTGCATCCCAACCTTGCATACCAAATTTCAAGACTTTGCACTTTGCAACATTAAACTGATAGCTCTACTTACTTGCCTACTCACATAGTCTTTTGAAATCTTCCTGCAAGGCCACAATCTCTGCTTTACTTTTCGTAGTTCTTTCCAACTTTGCATCATTGGCAAACAGCTGCATGTCTCCAGTCCTGATACAAATAACATGATTGAGGATGAGGAAGATGAGTATGAGATTGTAATGAACATTAGCTAGTGTAACTGGAGGTTTAGTAGTTCTGATGGATGATGTTGACTGTGTTGGAGAATGGCAAGTGAGATGGGATGCTTGAGGAGGAGAGAGGAATTGAAAAGTATGAAAAATGAGTTGAAGAGCATAAAGGGAGAGGTTATGAGACTTGAAAGGCTAACTGATCTGAAGCAAACAGGAGCAGAAGGGAGAGAAAGTTATGGGAATGAGAGGAGAGAGAAAATGGGAGAACAAGGGAAAGAGAGGAAAAGAAAGGAAGTCAAGAGCATACCAGATGAAGGAGGAGGCAAAGGATCTTGGAGTGATAAAAGTAGCGATTTCATTGCATAAAGCCCAGATTAGACCACATCTGATCTGGGCTTTACTGTGCTCAGTTGTGGTCACTGGGATTTGAAAGAATGAAGTAATCTTGGAGAGAGTCCAGAGGCCCAGTTTTCCAGATAACAAAAATTATATCAGGACTGCACAATGTTGGTTATGACTGACAGCATACAAATTGCATAGTCTGGTACATAGATGAAGATTAAGAAGTGATATGATTGCGATGTCTAAACTGTTGAAAGATATTTACAGGATTGACTGAGATTTTTGTATAGTAGAACAAGGGGAAGGAACATGGACAAGGGATGTGTTTGGAAGTTGGAAAAGGAAGTGGTGAGTAAGAGGGTGAGAAGTGCCTTCTTTTGCACATAGAAAGTGCTCTGCTATGAAATGGTTTGTGTTGTTTAGAGTAGGCCTCCCATAATCTTGTGACTCCATGGAAGTCTGGAACAATAATAATAATAAAATAGCTGTCAGGCGAGTGAAACCTTTATCAAAAACACTAATAATAGGTGAACATAAAGACTTCCTGCAGAGATCATCATTTTTTAAATGTAATTTCACTGCGTAAGGTTACATTCTCATATGCTCTCTCATCAGTTTTCATATTTTGGATAGTTTCAAAACACCACTTGGCTATGAAGAATAATGAATATTTAATATCCTTTCTTTGAATAGTTCCTATAATGGTTCTTACAGTTCTAGAGGAGATTTAAACCCAGGTTTTTCCAATCATTGGGCATCATTGATACTGACTGAACTACTGAGGCCAATTACCATCCCTATATTTGTTTAAAATATTATTTATTCTACTTTATAGTACATTTTTAGCATTGATATAAAGTTAAATATTTAAAAAAATATATATATTTATCCAAAGCTCTCCTTATAAACATTACATTCTGTTTTCTCTTTTATTAGGTACTATTATCAGCGAGGAATCCTTGCTAAAGTTGATGGCCAGAGACTTGTATATCAGTTTGTTGATGTCCCAAAAGATATTGTAGAAATAGACTGTTCTGGGGCATGATGGTGCCAGTATGTGAAAGTTTTGGAGTAACTAGCGAACTATTCCACTGTTGACTGTGTAAGAATTCAAAATTTTAATATGACAAGTGAAGAGAATGGAGCCGGTTTTATTGATATTTTTCCTCTATAGAGGAAGACATTATTTTGTATGAATCAGTTCCAGTTATTTATTTTTCAGCCAATGTGTATTCTGTGAGATATTTTGATTTCTGTGAAGCAAGGAAGAAGGTTGTTCTGAAAGAAATTGAAATATATATATGTGTATTGCAGTGACTTATAAACTGTAACCTAGATAGACAATGTACTACTGGTGCATACTGTTATTTTTCACAAGGCACACTTTCATCATCGTCAAATAACTATTTATCCCCCTCCCCACATTGTACTAAATGTTCTCCTAGTTGGTGTATATCTGTTTTCCTTTTTTTTTTCTTCATGAGTCATCATTCTTATCATTAAAAAATTGATGCATGCTCACATTTCATCCTGCCATCTGGCTTTCTTGTGCTAATAATGGCCATTCTAATTTTATCATCTGTTTAAAGATGTTATGTAGATAGAATGACTTATAACTAGTTAAAGCGGAGTGTGCATTTTCTTGGAAAATTATAGAATGTCTCTAAAGTAGACTAGATAAGAATATTATCTTTGATTAATTAAGAGGTCTGACAAGCTAAATGCTAAGCTAAATTTTTACTAAAGGGTTTTGTGTGCCTTCAGAGCTATTTTAGCAAAGTTGTGTTGATGTAATTTTAATATTGTATGATAAAGGTTAGTTTTACAGCATTATTCTTAAATCCAGTCAGCATTAAATGCACCATTTTACTGTTTAACACAACAGATGAGAGAGAGAAGAGTCAGGGAGTTTAAAAAAATAATAATAATTAATTATCCAAAATCTGTTTTTAGTTAATTCAGAATAATCAAAGATTAAGCATAAACAAAGAATATATAGTACTTTGTATGCAGAATAACTGCTCTTATAATGTATGAAATGCATTAGTAAACATTAAACTTCACTTATGCATTGACTTTTTTAAATAGTTTTAATTCCCTTATTAGAATAATTAAAAGTAACTGTTACTATATCACAAATCAAACATTTTAAATGTAATATTTTATTAGAAATATCTATTTTTACCATTAGAAAGGTTTACAGGCTAAAATTAATTGAGCACCTAAGGTTTTTTTCAGTTACAATCGCAATCTTTATTAAAATCTTCCAGATAGATTGAATGATAAATGATACTTAAGTTCTTTTTTCTTAAGTGGTATGACATGCCAGCACCTGTTTTCATATTTTAAATCTCATAGGAGGCTGTTAAATCTACCTATTGGAATCTTTTTTCCTAGCGAAAAAACAAACAAACATCTAATTATTAATAAGGAAAGTTCAGAATTCATAACATTTTAATATATCCTTAATAGCAAAATATTTGCTTCTTTTCTAAGTCAGTATTATTATAACCATATAGTGGGTTGTTAGCATATTATAGCAATTTAGAAAAACTAAGCATATTTGTGATCTAGATCACAAAACCTGTCCTTCTATATGGTTTTAGGTAAAGAAGTGTTAACCTAATTTATGCTATGATAGGATAGTTATTATTATTATTATTACATGTTAATAGTCTGACATATCAATCAACGTATGTATTATAAGGCTGTGTCTCTTTTATAGGAGAAAAAAGAAAGTATTCAGCAGGAATAAATCTATTTCTCCATATGATATTGGCTAACTTGCCATCAGTTAACAAGTCTTTGTAAAAGTTTCTTGCATCCTAAACAAGATTTGAACTTAACCAAAGGGTATCATCATTATCCGCTGAACTGCAGAGGCGATATTTTTTAAAAAAAAGACTGTTACAAGAACTTATTAGGTTATTATAATGGAACAGATATAATTAAAATTTTTGTTTGCTCCAGGTCTTTAAATTTGTTTATTGGCTGATAAGCCAAGACTAAAATTACTATGTAAATCTGCATAGTGAAATGCCCAAGCTTTAGCTTATTTAATTAAATGATAACATATAGGTAAATATGACTTCTCCATTGCTTCTGCCTTAGTATCACCACTTCTGGGTCTGACAAGATCTCAATAAAGGTCGAAACCAGTCTGGGTAGTGGCCCTTCCCTTAATGCATAGCATTATACATATCTGCAAGGAGATGTGCTTTGCATTATGGGAGATACCGAGACAAGGCGTGATCAGAACTTGGTCCACCTTTACCATTAGTTGCCTCAGTCCTGAAGATACTTCAGGTGCAAAATTTGTTTGCTTACACTTGGATAAAGGATTAAACTAAATTTATTAAATGATAACAATTATATCACAACTTGAATATGGTCCATAATGATTGTATATAATTATCTTAGATATAATCCACATGATTGGATTATATTTAATCAGTCACTGGAATATGTGATGAATATAGGATATTTAAACATTCATAAATAGGTTAATATTGGATTATTTTTTATTTCTTATAAATGCATTTTAGTGGAATAATGAAACTGATGAAATGTGGATATTTTATGTTGTTAAACATATACGTTTCATGTTTTTCGATTTTTGTGCATACAAAGTACTGTCCTTTGCATATCAGAAATAATTAGAAATCCATTCTGGACTTTCATCTTTAACTTTTTATCATTAGAAATCTAAACCTGATAATTAGCCTGCCTCAGTAGGATAGTCAGTAAAAACTACTGCCCTGGTTGCAGCAGGCTAGAGATTAAAATCCATGACCGGTAGTGAATAATCCAAAGGTTATTCATTATGAGAAATTGCTTTTATTGGAAAAAATAATAAAGAGAATATTAAATTTGAAACTCTGAATTCCAAAATATTAGCATATCATTGTTACATTCTAGAATGATGTTTCTCGAATTTTTTATCACAACACAGCAGCATAATTTAATCTATCTCATTGTATTACAAGATAATTAAATTTATTTGACTGTTTTTAATCCAATAGCACTTACTTTTTGGTGAGAGAGTTATCTGAAAATGAACTTTCACACTTTCCATGGTTTTTCTTTCATTATTTTCTTTACAGTTTTTATGATTAGGCTGGCAATAGTAATAATGGATGAAAAAAAAATGCATGTGGAATGTGCTTGTGAATAAACACATACAAAAAAAGTTCTACATTTCTGCACTTTGTCTTCAGTTTCATTTTCAGTCGAACATTACTACTCTGTATTTGGTAATTACAGTGGATTACACAAAGAAAAAATTAAATTGCAGAGACCAAAACATCACAGTACATTATCAGAAAACTGTGCTGCAAATGATGCTGTTTTGATGGAAACTCATAATAAAGCAAAAAAAACAAGCCAGCAACAGTAGTTTTAAATTTAGGCCCTAAGTCAGAGCTATAAATTTTATTTCATCTTATGCTTTTGTTGCCAGTTAAGTTTGGAATTTGCTATCAGGCAATAATTTTTTCTTTATTTTTTCTGCCAATATGTAGAATTTTGCTTTGTGCAGGATGTCATCTTTCAGGTAGGATTGTAAAATTAACTTTGTGGTATTTGATGAATTGTTGTACAAGCATGCAGTTTAGAAAGGCCCTTGGTTTGTACCCATGTGAGATTTTATCTTTTTCTGTCTTGATGCACACTTTTTTGGTTCATTGCTATACTGATCGTTCAGTATCACTGAAATGAAATTCTATTCATGGAATAATTCTTCTCATGATGTGTTTTTCTTCTTGAGAAAAACATCCTTCTAAAAATTTTTCTCATTTTTTTACTTTAGTTTCTTTGTTTATTTAATGAATCATCTGCAAGAAACATAATTAAAAAATAGTACTATACTGTTGAAATTTTTCTTAACTGTTAAATTAATGATATCCTTCATTTTTGATCACAACACTTAGAATTCAAAAATTAGATATGTATTCAGGAATGAAACTGACACAGCGGCAGGACTCTTGTGCCCATCAATTTAACACCCAAGTTCATTACTTTATATAAGCATCAAATTATATCTGATTATATAAACATCAAATTTATATAAGCATTAATTATCATCAAATATTTTAAACACATTTGTTGATAATTAGAAAGGGTACTACATCCATCATTCAGTTTAATATTCTTTTTTTAATTTTTTTTCATTTTAAATACAATTATTCATTCTGACCGTATAATGAGTTAAACTAAAGGCAGCATAATAGCCTGCTGTTTGCAGTAAGTAGTATACTCTTACCACTGTAAATTTCAAGTTTCATTTGGGAAAATATAAATGTTGTAATGAATAGTTCTGTATGAGCATCCACAAGATACCAGTGTATTTATCTCTCTCTTTCTCTCTCTCTCTCTCAGACTGTCTATGCCTGCCTCCATCCTCAGATGTACAGATGTTTCCAATAACTGAACAATAATCAAAACAAACTGCTCAGCCTTCATTCATAGTCATTAAGAATAATGTTTGTTATGATATTGATATGAAAAGTATCATATGTAAATACAGATTAATGCTTGTTTATATTTAGCAGAAAGCTTATGTGTGTGTGTGCATTTTAAGGTTCTTAAACTGCTGTTTTGCAAGCAGTAACGGGTAAAGTTGTGAGATGTCTCAGGTTAACCTAAGTACTAATGATAAAATAAATGCAGGTGTTCACCCTTTGCTTCATCACATCTACAAGAGATGTTTGATATATTTTACTTCTTAAATGAAATAAAGAATATAGTATTTTGCTTAGCCGCTATTCTGTATATATACAGAAAAAATATTTTTTACTATGAAGTAGTATATATATTCTTCCATTCTTTAATTTTACTTTGAATTTTTGATGTTTAATTACTTAAAAAAGTAATAATTATGTTCATGTCTCATTTTGCATCAGTAAAACTGAAGGTATTTTGTTTATTTTAATTCTTGAGGATAGTAATTCTTTATACTTGGAAGTAATATAACAATATCAGTCCCATAAAAACACAAAAATTAGTTTTTAAGCATCTGAAATATTCAAATTGTGGATTGCAGTTGTGAATATTTTATAAATGCTGTTTTTTTTTTGTTTGTTTTTGCTTTTTTTAAACTATAGTCAATATAAAATAAGTTTCTACAAACTATTACAAGTAGGTAATAATTTCAGCGTAAAATGAACAGGTTGTTATTTGATCGGTGGCATCACCAACACATTAAAGTTTCAGGGTTCTGAGACTTCACCAGCATATTAGGGTTGCAGGATCTTGAGACTTTTGCACCACAGACAGTTTTTTTTTTAAGTAGCTGTTGTTTGATATATAAAATAAGTATTTATTATTTGTTTCTTATTTCACAAAACTTGGACACTAAATTGCAAGAACTTCAGACTCTTCTAAAATTTCCTAAATGATGCCACTCTATTTGATAACATTATTCTTAGGTTGTGTTTCACAGAATAATGGCTGGGCTTTCTTAGAAGATTAAAGCTAGTATTTTATTTTCCTTATATATTTTCAGTTTTATCTGTATATCACTAACAAAGGTGTTGGAAAGCAATCACTATATCTAAAGCTATAGCCATTTAGTTTCAGTACAACCACTCATACCTGGTGTGAAGTCATTGCATGTGCAAGGATACAGTGATACAGAAAATCAAAAGTGTAAAGAAAAGATATTTTATAGTAAAGTGAGAAGTATAGGGGCCTTATTATAGGCTAATATTTTTGGGGAGAGCTTCTTCTCTTCTTTCCGTGGAGTTCTGTTCTGATCTCATTTTTTTTTTTTTTTGAAAGGGCAAAAAAAAAAAAAAAAGAATGTGTCTGTGTGAATGTGATGTCTACTATCGCTATTATTACTAGGGCCCCCCCCCCCTCCACTCCCATAAAATGGATAGATACTTATTGAGAAAAGAAAAATATCTTTATTGAGGTTTACCATATTTATGGATAATGAGTAGCAGAATAATAAGCTGTATTAAAAGTTAACCGGCTGAAAATCAGCTCATTAAATGTAAAATTATAAGTGCCTCCTTTTGGGAGGTACCCCTTTGATGTATATAGATTTTTATTACTTTTATTATGACTGTATATTACTATCACTACATTTATGACCTTTTGTATAATCGTACATAACCAACTACGATAATACCAGCAACGTTATTTTGTTGCTTGATGCTACATCTTGTTTAATTCCACTGTTGTCACCTTGCAACCAGATTTATTGTAGCGAAAGGTCATTTTCTGTAGTTTATCAGCACGCACACTTCCAAAATTCTCCCCCTTACTGTATTGTTTAGTAAGGAGGAAAGCCATGGAAGTGTAGCCACATGCACAGGTGTCAAGTTTTCCCAGACCTTGTGTTAATGTTGTATTCTGTAAATAGATTGAAAAGTAATAAATTGTTGTGTATGGTAGTAACTGTTTTCACTTTCTTATTTCGAGTTAAAAGTCTTGATGCACATTTTAATATTACATATATTAAACATATATTCACACATATTATATGTGAACATCATTCTCCCTTCTCTAAATCCTGCATAGACAATTAAGGCAAATCACCTCCCACAAACAGTGCTTTCGTGTGTCTCCATGTTAATGGAGCCAAGTAGAGTACTATTTTTCACCAGAAAGACCCAAGAAGAATCCTTAATAATCTAGATTAAAAAAAAAAGATTAAATACCACAGGATACCATTATGGTATCCTGTGGTATTTAAAAATTGTTCTGGAACTAAAACCTACTATGTATTGTTGCTACACTCCTCTATACTCAGCTGTTCCATTCTGTTTAACATATACACCCACGATATTAGCCATCTTTCTCTAAAAAGTAATATCTTCCAATACGCAGACTACACGGCCATAGTATCCAATCACAACAATGCAAATAGAGCTTACACAAATATGCAACACAAAATGTCTGATTACTAACTGGCTAACTGAAAACGGCATATATATATATATATATATAAACCCTGAAAGAAACCAAACCAATGATATTCAAAAACTCTCAGACCTAACTCATGGAAACTAAATATCTCACTATCCGACATCCATCCTCCTGTTCACAAAGCACTCTTCCTAAAACCACAATCACACAGGTGAAAACAACACATTATCTCAGATTTCACTTCGATGCTGATCAAAGATGGAACAGCCATATTAGCAATCTACACAACAAACTCAGGATAATAGCAAGCAAACTATATGGATTAAAAGACATTGCTCCGAAACACATAAAAATACAGCATTATGTGAAAACATTTTAAGATATGCAATTACATCATGCACATTCTGCACAGACTACAAACTTAATGGATTACAATTGCTGTAAAATAAAATGGTAAAACTGATATTCTGTGAACAAAGGGAAGAGCCCACACTCACATGGGCAGCAAAGAGAGAACACAAAATATTTAAAGTGAAACACTTATGCAATTACACAATCATGCTAAAACATTACTTCAGTACAACCTACAGAGTAACCAGAACAACATATTAGATAACAATACCACAGTCAACAAACTACATAACATATAAATATAATAATCACTATGGGAAAGCCATCTGAAACTCCTACATACCTGATATGATCAACAAACTGCCATTCGACGAGAGAAATCTAGGGACCTACAGAGAGCTGAGAAAGGGGTGCTATATACCATATTTGCCATTGTATAAAATACACTGTTTTTCTTTGAAAATGGGTCTGAAAAACAGTGCGTCTTATATGCCAATACTCGGTTTTTTATTATTTTCATTTCTGGAAATTTTCTCTGTTCCAAGTAACACGGTTTCTTTATTGCTTCCTTGCAGTGTGTATGAGAACATTCCAGTTACGTAGAGCAATGTTTCTCAAACTTCAGACATCTGAGTTCATATGATTGGTATGTTATTAACAAAAGATCGTGCTACTAAATGACAAAGTCAAGTCAACAGTTGAGTTGAAATGCTAATTCTTTTCAACCGAATTCCTTATATAATATCTAAAACACATTCACTATATATTTCTTCGTTTTTAACATGTTCACTCAAACAAAACCATGTGTTGCCGGTGCAACGTATGGCTTTGCTTGAGTCATACAGCATTTTCTGTGGTAGGAGGACATGCGATTCATTAATTAGTGCCGTTTTTATCCCAGTTGTCTCTAATTGCACTGTTTGTTGAGAAACATTGCACAGCCTGCAGATGTCTCTGTACCTTATTCAGTGATACAATAGGAACGTTTTATGATCTCGAACTTCACGGATACATTGAATTTTATTCTATGTGTTAATGATGCATAGTCGAAAATTGACACGGACCCCCTGAAGACCTTTCACGTACCCCCACGGGATATGCGTACCACACTTTGAGAAACACTGACATAGACTTCAGTGGATGCGCATGCGCTGTCATCGACGATCACAGCTGTGTCCTGTTCGTTTAAACTTTTCAATTATTGTCGCAGTTGTGAACGGTGATAAATTTCTGCCGTTAAATTTTCTCTAAATTTCTTGGCAAATAATGGCTGAAAAATGTCGGCATTGTTACAATATTGCATACAAGCTACGTGTGATTGCGTATGCTAAAGAACATGGAAAAAGAGCTTCAGAGAGGCATTTCGGTCCCACCCCCCAACTGAGAAAATGAGAACATGGTGGAATCAGGAAGAGGATTTAAAAAAAAACTCACAGTAAACAACCTACGAAGTGGAACTGCAAAATGGCCAGAACTTGAGACAGAACCGAATACTTGGATTTTAGACCACAGAAAAGCGGGACTTTCAGTGTCTACAAAAATTATTATTCATCAGGCGAAAGCGATAGCCACTAACAGAGGGATCGCCAACTTTACTTGGATCAACATCATGATGTTGATCCAAATAAAGCTGGCATTCAAGAAGATGCCAGCTGAATATGAAGAAAAAATGATTGAATTTCATCGATTCGTCATTAACGCAAGGAAACGAGAAATTTTTGAACTTGCGCAAATAGGAAACATGGACGAGCTTCTGCTGACTGATGTGCTCTCAAACAAAACTGTAGATTCCAAGGGCACTAAGAGTGTTACTATTAAAACTTCGGGGTACGAAAAAACTCACAACAGGGTTGTTTTATCCTGCTGTGCTGATGGGACAAAATTGCGTGTTTAGTACAAAAAAGGAGTGTTTGTACATGTTCACGTAAAAGGCTGGATGGATGGAGGAGGAATGAAGATATGGGTAGATAAAATTAGGTCTTTGCACCCTGGTGGACTACTGAAGAAGCCTGCCATGCTAGTATGGGATCAGTTTCGTTCTCTCAGAGCAGACGATGTTACAAATAAACTCAAGGAATTTGAAACTCAGCTGTAATTCCAGGAGGTCTAACTAGTCACTTTCAACCTTTAGATGTCTGTATTAATAAACCATTTAAGGGATTTATGAAGGAGAAGTGGGCTGGATGAAGTCTTCAGATTTTGAGGTTATGCCATCTGGAAGAAGGAAGAGGCCTAGCATTTTGCAAGTTTGTGAGTGGGTTAAAGCTTCATGGGATGCTTTGAAAACTGAGAGAGTGGTTAAATCATTTAAGAAGTGTGGAATTAGTAATGCATTGGATAGTACAGAGGACAATTTGTTGTATGAGGACTCAGATTCTGATTTAGAAGAGGTTTCAAGTATCTCTTCATTTAGCTATGGAGATGAATTTCTGGGTTTTGACGATTAAAAGGTGGGTACTCTTTTCTAGTTAGATTAGGTATTTGTTAAAAGTAGACCTACTTATTACTTTATGTTTGAAATACTGTAAATTCATTATAATATTCAGTGATAAAGTTTTTTCCCTAAATAATGTGTTCAAAAAAGTGGGTGTGTCCTATACGCTGGCAAATACAGTAGATATTATAGCTAGACTGAAAAATAGAGGAATATTACACGCACGCTCACACACACACACACACACATGATGAATTCCTCTCAAACACCATTACACATACACGCCATATCCAAATTCAACCTCCCCCCCCCCCTCTTCTGAAAGGTTGAACCGTGCTCATGCAGTGGTAGTCTGTGGGCGCATGTATTCGCCTGTACATATGGACAACATTTTCCTAATTTGGGAGCACAGCCCAGAAAACTTACAAACCTTTCTGGATCATTTAAACAATTTTCATCAAAATATAAACTTCACATCCGAACTAGATGTTAATGGTGTCTTAGCTTTTCTAGATATAAAATTTACTAGAACAACGGATGGTTTCAAGATTTCCATCTTAAGAAAGCAAACACACACTAATAAATACCTACATGCTTCCTCTCACCACTACTTCCCTCAAAAATTAGGAATTATTTCCACACTAGCTCATCGGCGAGATCCTTGTTGGCAGAAGAAGAGGAACTTCAACAAGAACTTGGTTACCTCAAAAGGACTTTCTTAAATAACGGTTACTCTCCTAAAAGTATCTATAACTGTCTTAGTGTACGTAATCAACATAGTAATGAAGATAACCCAAACCCAACAGCCTACATCTCCTTACCGTATATAAGTTCTCTTTCTCCTAAACTGGCGAAAATCCTGAAGAAATTTAATGTTAAAACTTATTTCACCACCGTTTTTGCTCCGTTTTTGCCTCAGTCAACCTAAGGTAAAACAACCTTCAACCTTCTTCAGTTTCCAGGAGTACACAAAATCATTTGCAGTTGTGGGAAACCATATTATGGCCAGACAGAAAAGTCCATCTCTCTCTCTCTCTCTCTGCCTACAAGAAAATCAACGTGACATTACTTATAACTGTTGCAAATTACCGATCGATCAGCATATCAAGAGTCGTTGTCAAGGTCTTGGAGAAAGTAGTCAAGGGAAAAATACAGGAATGGATTGATGAAAATGAGATACTGTACGGGGGACAGCATGGCTTTGTGAAGGGTAGATCATGCCTCAGTAACTTGCTCAAGTTTTATAACACAGTGACGGCTGAACTGGATAAGGGTAATGGGTTTACAGTGATACTGCTGATCTTGGCTAAGCCATTTGACAGGATACCACATGGAATTCTAATCAGTAAACTATAACATATGGGAGTGGATATAGGGTTGGTGAGATGGATAGGTGGGTGGTTGATGGAGAGATATCAGAGAGTAGTTTATCCAGGAGTAGAGTCCAAAAGACAGCCTGTGACTAATGGTGTGCTGCAGGGTTCTGTTCATGGACAACTGCTGTTTAATTTGTTCATTAAGGATATAGGGAAGGATCTAAGAGGAACAGTTCATTTTTTCGCTGATGGTGCAAAGTTAGGTAGGGCAATAGTGAATGCAGACGATGTAAAAATTTTGCAGGAAGACTTGAATAGATTAGAGTTCTGGGCTAAGTAAAATGGATGTCAATTTAATGTGACAAAAGTAAGGTTATGCATTTTGGGGTGAAAAGATTAGCAGCAGTATACGACATTGGAGGAACTATACTCCGGGAGATTGATGAGGCCAGGGACTTGGGAGTGTTGGTGGATAGGGAGATGAAGTATAGGGGCATATTGCAAAAGTGGCTAAATCAGCTCATCAACTTACTTGGTTGATGAAAAATACTTTGACGAGCAGAGACAAGCAAGTTATTGTACCTCTGTACCGAGCCTTGATAAGACCTCATCTCAACTACTGTACCCAGATTTGTTCACCTAGGTTTCTTCTTGATGGGGAGGAGGTGGAGAGGATCCAGAGACGAGTGACCAAGATGATAGCAGGTCTATGGAATGAACCTTATGAGAACCGGTTGAAGATTTGTGGGTTACTGAATTAGTTGATATGATTGAGACATTCAAATTGCTAAAGGGTTTCTATAGGATTAATTCAGAGGATATTTTTTGAGATCAGGACTGGTGGTGGGAGAACTAGGGGACACCTATGGAAGCTGGGAAAGAGTGTGGTTAGCAAGGGTGTTAGAGTTGGGTTCTTTACTTTTAGAGTGGTAAATGAGCGGAATAAGCTGCCAGAGTCTGTTGTGGGTGCTATGACGGTGAGTAAGTTCAAGGCAAGGTATGATAGATACTGTGAGAATGTCGTATAGTTGTGTGGACATGATGTTTAGGGCCTCCCTCGATGAGTCTAAGGACTCCCTGGAGTCGCCCGTAATAATAATAATAACAGAGTTCGTGCTAGTGCCCTATCGAGCCCCGTTTTATTCTCAGCCAATACCAATGTTGAACGACGATAACATCAAATAGACTGGAACTTAATTTCAAATTTTTAAATGCTCTGATGAATTAGAAAGACGTATCATGGAATCCAAAGAAATAGCTTTCGATTCTACCCATGTAAACGGCAATCTCGGTTACAGCCTACCCGATTCATAGCGCTGTAATCCTGTTTTGGCACACTTATGATATCATTCACATACACAGTGCTTTACGCCAGAACTATTTTTCTGGCGTAAAGCACTTTCTGGCATAATACGTGGACTCAATTTCAAACTGGTGTCCTCCCGCGATGAGTCTTGGACTCCTTGGAGGTATCAAGGATAATAATAATAATAATAACACAACTACTACTACTTGTTCTAAACTATGTGTTTGTCTAAAGTACAATATATTTTTAAGATGTCGTTTTCTCCACATGGTACTGTATTCACCTGATGAAGTCGACATTTCCGATGAAACCAGTAGTGAAATCTTATTAAATCTCTTATATTTTTTCTCGGTGTTTAAGTCAGTTAATAATTATAAACCTATATATATATATTTTCATATATATGTTTCCAAGCATATACATATAAACAGTTAAATCTACACCTGGCTCGCGACGGCTACTGAAACATAACCACGAAACTGTCATATATTATTTTCCTTAAATAAGCTCTGAAGTAGCTTCGAGGAAGATAGCAGAAATGCCACCCAACCAAACAACAACAAAACAAGTATATCAAAAAAAATGTACTCAGTAACTTGTATACTGAATTTTTGTAGAGAAGTAAAATAATAATGAACATTATTATAATTAAAAATATCTGTATTTAGAGCCTGTGTAACTCAGTGAAAGTGGTATTTGTACTCCAGGGCCTCGTCCGCAAGAAGGAAGACTTGGATTCAAATCTAGTCGCCGACTAGAGGAACATTTTCTAATCCTTTCACCTGGTTCCCGAGTTTGTTTATCTCTGGCACGAACAAGCGGACCCGGAAACGCAAGCAATTCGGCCATCGAACCCACACTATTTTCAGACCAAAATGTTGTGTTAGGGTTAGAGACCACGAGATGGCGGCACTTGTTAGCCATCTCTTCACTATATGCCGATTACATTAGTGATAGCCTTGGGCCAGCTATTTCTGATTGGTTACCAGTGGAGACTGAACTGCGCACTCAGCCTCCAAAAGTTAGTGCTAAACGGCAGAGACGGAGGAATTTTGGCACCTATGGCTAGGAAAGAAAATTGCGCGTTCTAAAAAAAAAAAAAAAAAACGTCAAGAATCTCAATTTTTGCGCACATGTAAAATTATCACCTATGGCTGGGGCCACATTGGCCATAGCCTCACCGCCTGTGCTAAACGGCCTCGCCTACTTCCTATAAGGGAATAAAAGGCATTCGCTGATTTGATCATTTCATTCTCTTTCTATAAGCTGGTGTGAGTTTGTGAAGGAGTGGTTTTTTTGGCGCATGTAGTGAGCCTGACAAAGAACTCCTGGTTTTATTAGAGAAATGGTTCGTTCTTTCGTCGACCTTCAATAAAATTCTCTCAATACACTCTTAAGAATCAAAATATTTAAAGCTAAGTTTTTTCTTCATTTCGTGACTAAGGGATCTCTATTTCAAATTATTTAAAAATATTTCACATTTAGGTTCTAGGACCAGCTTTTCAAACTTTAAGTTTTGATATTTGATAGACATAGACATGAAAAAACTGATAGACGAGAAAAAATTTGAGGATGTTTATCGGGAATTTATCCGCTTGGGTGAGGTGCTTAGTAGTAGGTGGAAAAGTAAAACTCTATGATACGTTTCCCCCACAATTGTCAGAGTCTGGAAATCGTGACGGCATTGGGCATCGGACAGCGAAGCTCGGGGAAGTCATTAGATCTAGAGGAGGCGGCAATATCCCAACCATATATTGGATATAGCTGACACAGCGGAAGAATTCCAAACCGTTAAAACTAAAAAAAAGGAAAATTTCCGTTATTAGAGAATTACCCAAAACAGTAAAGATGGAGACCGATATTAATACAAACTCAAAAGAAAGAATACTCCCCAGTCAATCTAAGGGATACAAACCATTGGACATCAGTTGTTACTTCACTCCGAACTCTAGAAATATCATTTACGAAAGCAACTAATACAGAAGAAGGAATTCGGATCCAGCCAAAAACTTCCACCGATTACAGACAACTAACAAAATTTTTGGATAATAGCAACCTTCCCTACCACACATTTGCACTCAATAGTGAAAAGAACCTTAAAGTTGTGCTCAGAAAGGGGGGGGGGTAACAGAGTCCATTACAACAGATGAAGTACAAACAGATCTCCAAAACAAAGGCTTCAGACCTACAAAAAATCAGCCTGCATAGAGCTAATAAAACCCCATATCTTCTAATATTGGTAGAGATCAGCAAAGACCAGAAACACGTATACGATCTTCAAACTATTTATGATATAATCATAAAGACTGAATAGCTAAAACATAAACAAACAACGACGCAATATCATCGCTGTCAAAAATTTGGCCACTAAATGTGATGGCAAACACGCAACAAATGAATGCCAAAAACCTCGCACACAACCAGAAAAGTGTGCAAATTGTGGAGGCCCACACCCCGCAAACTATAGGGGTGGCATAGCATTTCCTCAAAACCAAAAGACAACTCCAAACTAGCAAACGTATACAAGAACGCACATCCTCCCATCAAACCACAGTATCCACAACGGACGGAAGATCGTATGCTGAAGTTACAAGACCAATATACCTAAAAGACCCAAGACCAAAACAGCCGCAGCAAACCAAGAAACCTATCTTACAGAACATAACAAGCCACATAGGAGAAATGCTTGCTGAATTCCGGCAAACTAACCTAACCCAAGACGCTAAGGATATCATCTTAAGACACACTCAATCACTACTTGTTGAAATCCTTAATGAATAAGACAAACAGAAAACTTAAATCATTACAGATTGTCAGCTGGAACATAAATGGACTAACCAACAAAATGCAGGAACTACAGGAGTTTTCAGCAGAAACCAAAGCAGACATCATCCTTATAAATGAATCACATCTTCGTTCAAGTGACAGGGTCAGAATCAACAATTATAGCAATTACCGTACAGAGAGATCCTATGCAAGAGGAGGAGGAGGCACTGCCGTCTTTGTCAAAAGAAACATAAATCATAATACAATAGCCAAACACCAAACATAACACATGTAAACCACAGGAATAGAAATACATATGGAAACCACAGGAATAGAAATACATATGGAAACACAAGCAATATCAGAATATTCGCAGCCTACAATCCCCCCCCCCCACCAAATAAAAAATCTCCTAGATTCAGATCTGAATGAAATACTAAACGCAGGTAGAGCAGTAATCGTAGCTGGCGACTTTAATGCCAAACATTCAACATGGAACAGCAGAAACTCAAATATCAACGGCAGACAACTGAATTCATATACCACTATAAGAAACATAACAGTAATAGGACCCACAGAACCTACACAGTACGGAGCAATTCGTCCAGATGTACTTGCTATAGTAATACTAAAAAACATTGCTCGCAGCTATCAAATACAAGCAGTTAACGCAGGGCCGCATTAAGACCCATAGAGGCCCTAAGCAGTTAAAATATTTTGGTTCCTCATATATATGTAATTCAAAATATAAACAATAATAAACCATAAAATAAATTTTTATTTTTCAAAATGAAACAAAACTTATAGTAAGATGGAAAATAATGTTTATTTTTGTATACTTCAACTTTATTTAGATTTGAAAAGTTTTCTCCTACTTTTTTTAATTGCAAAGTCTTTGATTAGATCCTCAAAATTAATCTTACGTAACACATCTGCTTCTATACTTAGGAGAGATAAGGCATGCAACCTACCTTGTTGCATAGTTGTTCTGGTGGGATTTTTAATATACTTCAACTGAGAAAATGAACGCTCGGCTGAGCAATTTGTGACCATTAATGTTAAAAATATACGAAAGGCAATGTCTACATTTGGAAAGGCACACTCAATATTTTCTTCTACACTTATCTTATAAAGTTCAGCATGACTGAATCTTGTTTTTACATTTTTTGTTGCACTGAACTTATGGCGCACATATGAGTGAAACTGCTGAAGCTCAGCTGAGAAATTAGTGTTCAAGTCCTCTGGGTAAGAATCAATCAGCTTTCGACAACACTGAGAATACCTTTCAATTTCAGTAGATGATGAAGTCACTGAAGTAGCATTATGTGGCACATCACTTAGAAAAGGAAATCTCTCTGATATTTCTTTGTATGTCTCTCCTCTTCTTCTCATCTCAGTTTCAGGTTTGTCAACAATTGTGTAAAAGGTGGTGATACGAAATTTATCTCTGGCATTCAGATATACTTCTGGAGCATCTTCGTCATTGGGTACCTTCTTTCTGATACGTTTGCGAGTTTGAGCTGCCTTGTAATCAACATCTGGTAGCACTTCCTTTGTAGCTACTTCATATAGTATGCCCACGCTTTTGAGATCTCCACTTGGACACTTGCCAAGAATAGTCGATTCATGCTGAAGGGGAGAAAGAAATGAAGGACGTACAAATTGGTCCACAACACGCGAAATCACGTGCTTTATAGGTAAATTTTCCTATTGTTATACACGCAACATAGCTAACTACAATGATCATAAAACAGAAGTTAATTTTCCGACGTGTAATAATAAATAACTCATCCAGCAATACGGGTTGATTACCCTATTATGGGAATCAACTCTTCTTTTTGTGACATGCGCAGAAGTGTCGAAGGGTCTCTAATCTGTGGGCGAACTCTATCATATCAGTCAAATTCATTTCGTGAAGTGCACAATTGCTCAGTTAATGATCCATACAGATCTGTACATGTTTTTAAGTTGACATCCTCATTCTGTAGAACTTGGCTTATTGTATGAAAATTTTGCAAAATCTCATTCCAAAAATTCAACATAAAACGAATTCTAGCTCTTGCATCTTATTTGCAATATTATCTGTTACTCTTCTAGTGTCTCCCTTTTGTGTCTAGTCTTCGGCTATACAGTCTAACACTTCTAAAATTTAAAGGAAATATTTCAAAATTGCTGCTGTTGCCATAGCATGTACCTCCCATCTGGTATCAGAGGGATTTTAAGAGATTTTCATTTCCAATACAACTTTTAAGAATTGCCCACCGGCTGGTTGAGGCTAAAAAAAGGTATACTGCAACCATACCGCAGAGAAGAAATTAACCGCCTCTTGACAGCAGTCAACAGCACTTCGGCCTACCGATTTTAGTGAATGAGCTGCACAGGGCACATATATAGCAAACTTGTTTGTTTCTAAACTTTCTTGCTGCATCCCCTTATAACGCCCAAACATGTTAGCAGCGTTGTTATGAGACTGATCCCTACATTTTGAAAAGTTTAGCTGACAAACTTTACGTAAGTACTGCAACACCTGATTTGCCATTTCCTCATATGGCTTTTCATTTCCAGAAAGGGTAAAAAGCGTTCAATAGGCTGTCCATCTTTTAAGTACCTAAGTACAACACTTAACTGGTCGATATGTGACAGATCTGGTGTTGAATCAACTGACAAACTAAAATAACCACATGATTTAATCTAAAATTTTACTTCATCAACAATAAGCACGTGGACCTATTGAGCCATCAGTTGACTGAGTGCCTCATAGGTGGCTTTGGACAGATAAGCGGGATCTCGTTTGCCAAAATTTCCATATTTGGCAATGTAACCTGCTAAAAATGGATCAAACTAAGTTATGAGCTCAAGCAGCCCTAAAAAGTTCCCATTTTGCAACGATCCAAATCTTTCTTCTGTTCCTCGAAAAGCCAAGCCTCGTTCAGCTAACGTACGAATAACAGCTATGACATGCCTCACGACATGTTCCCTGTAGTCACACTCTTCCTGAATTTGTTTTTCCAACTGTTGTCCCAACCCTTCACCTTGTCTGCGAGTTAAGAATGTTAGCATAAAGTCTCGGTGAGTAGTATTTTTTTCATGTTGGTCAATTACAGTAGTATTTCACCAGTCACTGAACCCTTCTCTTGTAACAAAATGTGAGATACTTTTAGTTGCAAACAGTTTACAAACAAAACAATAAACTGATCCCGTTGATGGTGAATACAATAACCACTCTCTCTTGTATTCCTCACCATTAGCTTTTGTCCCAACAAAAAGTTTCTGTGAACAGTATCTTACTGGTTTGCCACTACTGAAATGGCGGTAAGACTTGTCAAATGGGCCAATGTGGTGTTGACAGTCACTGGGTCCACAAGCAGTCCAATAAGCCACGTCATCAGCAGAGAAATCAAGGCACAACCCTGGCTCACTAAACTTTCATTTTCAGCAATTATCTCAACCTCAGATTGTTTTGTAAAGCAACTTGCATCAACATTTGCAGTAGCGATATCAAGAGAATTTATAGACAAAATGAGGTCAGTAACGAGACATGTGCTAGATGAACCTGCTTGTGACCCATTGATGATTCCAACATCATCATATTTTGATTTTGAAGTGATCAAAGTGGTATTTGTGTCCACTTCTGATGACAGAGATTGGCACGGATCAGGAATTGGTATATAATGTTGTGGAACTTGTGTGAAGAAATCAGTCAGCTTTGCAGTCTTGGAATCTAATTCTAAAATCTCCTCTTGTTTCTTTTTTGATAGTTTTCACTTTTGTGCACCACTTAACTGAACACGTTTCATCTTGGTTCTTGGGATCTGTTAAATACAGAAATGAAAAGATTATTTTGTTGAATATTAGATGGCAATCAACACACAGTTACACATATCATAGGCAAAATCATATGAACAATTTAATTTTCGGCTTACAGCTGAATCTTGGGCTTTCGTGCTTTAATTAACTCTGATTTTACCGGAGGCGCGTTTCTGAGACAACCACGTGATTTGTTTTATATTTGCTTCTAGAGTCTTTTAGAAGACATAATTTATTAAAACAAGACCTAAAACAGACAGGAAAATAAAAAATAAAATAAAATGGATACGTTAATTATAAAAAAATTACATCATTTGACGCAACGGTAGTGTCAGAAAGCGTCGTGAGCGATAGTACGGTGTAAACGAACCTTCATGCACGTGATTAGAGTTTTATTAGGCCTTCTACACGTCATTATTTATTGAAACTAAGTAGGTAACAGTAAGAAAGATGAAAACAAAGAAAAACTAATTAAAAGTTAATTTAAATTAAATCCGTCATCTAACTAAAGCAGAAATATGTGGTGCTCCCCCCTTTCCATGATGCCCTAAGCACGTGCTTATTTTGCTTAATGGTTAATCCAGTCCTGAGTTAACGACTTAAGTTCTGATCAGAACCCCATCATATTGCAACTAGTCGCCATAGAAGCTCTAACGGAAAACGCCACCACTTTTATAAACTGGAATCAACTACCCTCAGCTTTCCAGGATAACATTGGCCCAGTTCCACATATAACATTCACTGTAGATATAGAAAAGGCAGTGAAGACCTTTGATAAGCAAATACTAACAGCAATATCACAGATAACAAATGTAACCAAGTGTGCACACCAAATAAACTCCCAGAGGACATAAAACGTCTTATCCGTGAGAAAAACAGATTAAGAAGATAATACCACAGAACAACGGATCCCGCAGATAAGCAGACATTTAACATAGCAACAAACCAAGTCCAGTATGCTCTAAAGGACCACCGAAACCAAATTTGGAATTACAAATACATCACCTAAACACAGAGGATCAGTCATTGTAGAGAATGATCAGATCACTTTGTTCGAAGTGTTACACACTTCTTCCAATCCAAGGTGAATATAGAGTCGCCTACAATGATGAGGAAAAAGTAGAAGCATTTGCAGACAGCTTAGAAAGACAATGCAGCCCCAATTATAACAATACAAATATAAACTTGATAAGAAAAATCCACACACAAGTGCGTAAAATTACTCAAAACGCCTCATTCCAATCCAACAACAAACCCGTGTCACCAACAGAAATATATGAGATCATTAGAAAATTAAGCATCAAAAAGGCTCCGGGTCCGGATGGAATAACTAACAAGGCGCTCAAGAATGGTAGATTGGTTATGTATCTGGCAACCATCGCTAATGCCATCCTTCGGCTGAATTATTTTCCAGAGCAATGGAAGCTTGTGAATATCTTCCTAATTCCAATCGCTGTAAAAAAATACACAATTTCCTGAGAATTATAGACCGATCAGCCTTCTATCATGTGTAGGCAAGATAGCCGAACGTGCTATACTCACACGGATTCAAGAGGTAACAGATATGAACCATGTCATACAAGACAGGCAATACGGCTTTAGGAAATATCACTCCACAACGCTTCAAATTTACAGAGTGATTTACAGATTTCCTGGACATAACACAAGCACTTGATAGAATATGGCATTATTGTCTAATTTTTAAATTACACCAGGTAGGAATCTTATTACCACTAGTTCTACTTATCAAATCATATCTGAATAACAGAAAATTTTAAATAAAACCGAATGGAATCAGATCCACAGAGAGGAGAGTCACGGCTGGAGTCCCTTAAGGCTCTCTGCTGTCTCCTCTTACTCTTCTCCCTATATATGGCAGATCTTCCCAAGTTGTCCCCATCCATCACCATTTCTCTATGCCGATGACACAGTTATCATTGCCAGATCTTTCCGTCCACATATAGCTTCAAAAAAGCTGCAGAGAGCAGTCCACGAATTAGAGAATTGGTACAAAAAATGGCGTATCGCAATTAACCCAGGAAAAAGATC
Organism: Typopeltis vanoorti; assembly: GCF_054136105.1. Classification (NCBI taxonomy): domain Eukaryota; kingdom Metazoa; phylum Arthropoda; class Arachnida; order Uropygi; family Thelyphonidae; genus Typopeltis; species Typopeltis vanoorti. The sequence goes on along the minus strand of NC_143555.1, from coordinate 89,971,510 downwards.
TGCAGTACTTTTCATCAGACGTAAAGCAGAACCGAACACAATCAAACAAATGTTTGGAAAAGTCATCCCTTGGCAAAAGTCTACCAAATATCTAGGAGTTCATCTGGATAAGCACCTAAATTTCAAGACACACATAAATAATGTCTCCAGCAGACTATTGCACAGCTATGTCCACTTTTGAATAGGAACAGCTTCTTAAACATAAACAACAAAATTCTCCTCTATAAATCAGTGATAAGACCTCAGATAACCTCCTAACCAACTTGGGGACACACGTCTAAACAGAACATCTGGATTGCAAACGATCCAGAACAAATGCCTTAGAATGGCATTTAATGCCCCTTGGTTATTAGAAACCTCCAGTTACTCCAAGAAGCCAACCTTCCAGATATCAAGACTTACATGATAGGCATTGCAGAAAAATTCTTCACAATCACAGGTAATCACAAAAATCAATCAATTCGATAGACAGCGGACTACAAACCCTCAGATCGTGTCAAATATAAAAAACCGAAATTCGCCGTCTCAAGAGAAAGCTACATTAGCTTTCTCTTGAGACGGGTAATTATCCTCATTGAGCGGGTAAATTACCCACGATAATCCCCTCACACACACAAGCTAAAATCAGATGAAGGAATGAAGAGTCAAGGACTCGATCCATCTCCCAAAGAAGTTCCAATTTCCATCATTTCATTCTCACTTTGTTTGTTCTCCGAAGTCTGGAAACAAATTCCAACATTGCTTTTAAGTATTTTTTTAATAATTCCCATCTAGTAACTGATACCAACTAAGGGATTGAACCTATTATTATTATTATTATTATTATTATTATTATTATTATTATTATTATTATAAATATAATTTTATGAAGTCAGTAGAGTCATCTGGAAGGCCCTTAACATTTCGCCAAGATCATTCCGTTATGGAGTCCACTCTCCAAGTAAAATATTATTTCTCACACCTTGCTGACAACACACTTGCTCTCTTTCCAAGGATGGCAGCTAGTTCTAGCAGATCTGATCTGAAAAGTTCCCTTTGTAATAATCCTGTAGTAATCCTTCAGTAATTTGCATGTCTCAATTATATTACCAGTTTCCTGCCTGTCAACAAATTCTGTAACTCACTTCAACATATCCTCATAAGTAGGCTGACGATATTTCCATGAAACAGAAACGGGACATTGGGATGGCAAAAACGGGACATCGGGATGGCAAAAACGGGACTTGGATTATGTAATATTCTCTATTCAAGTTTTATTACATAAGAACATTATTTTCCCCAATCTTTTTTTTCTTTTTTTTTTTTGCGACCATCAAAATTGACGTTCGTGTTATCTGCACACAAAGCAACAATTTTGTTTTGTAACGCAAATTTGTCACTTACTTCCGTCAAAATAGCACATTGTATGTGGATGTTTCACCAGGTAAGGAAAATAAAGTCTATAAATTTATTTTGAACACCACAATTTGGCAAAACGTTTTATGTCCTTTTTTTGTTCGATGTCTTTTTTTGTTTGATGCATCTAAACTGGTCGAAATGCTTTTAGATTTATCCAAATCCTGTATTACTTAGCGCAATATGTGCGATGATAAAACGCTGATAATTCCTGCTTCTGATTTGATACACGGTGAAGCAAATTTTGGTTCATAAATTTTATTTATCATTGTCGACGAGCAGGCATTTGCGCGAAAACTTTGTGCGTGACGCACAGTATAATATAATAAGCAACAAGAGCTTCACTTGCTGCAATTTTATTGCTTTCACAATAACCACGTCTCACCATAAACAAGCTGATGTTTTTAACTGAAGTCAAAGTCTTTTCAGCATCCTTATCTTTTTGGCTACGTAGATGTTTGTTGATGTCGCTTCTTCATCCAAGAGCAACGGAAAAATGAACATTACAACGTTGGCATATACTATTGTTCCATTACTACACATGATGTCCAGCTTAATAGATTTGAATTCTTTCCGAAGATCGTCATTAAAACTGCAGTTTCTCCTCTTTGACATTGCAAGGATTGACTTAAAGTTTTAAAAAATGATACTTAAAACTTTAAAAATATAAAATTTAAACTACCAGCATTGAATAACAAAGCCCCCAGTTAGCATACAGGCAAAACAAAAACTAACACTACAGCAGAACAGACGCCGCGTCTGAGACGCGCAAGTGTTGCCAACATGTATTTTTTTTTAAAATATTTTCTGTGAATAAATCACTGCAGATATTGATATTTAGTATCAAACAATGTGACTCCATGGTTACTGATATCCAAGATATTGATATCAATATTACTGATATCCAAGATATTGATATACGATTATAGGTTATGAATAATAATTTATGATTAACCAATATTAAAGTATATTTATAGTTTGTATGAATGATGAAAAAATTGAGAAATTAGCTGTAATGAGTGAGATCGCACGGTTACATGGAGTAGTACATAGAGCGAAGCGGCAGGTGGAGCGACTGCAAAACTCTTTCCCGAGCACCTCGGCTAACGGAAATAAGCAACTGTACGAAAGGAATAATAAGCGTATGACTGGGAGTGTTTCAAAATTGAAGGAAAGAGTGTTGTACGGTGACTCGTTAGTAAGATGTGTGATAGATGAGAGTTTGACTAAATCGTACTTAACGGGTGCGAAAATTAAGGATGTAAGTGAGAGTATTAGAGCAGAGGATGAAAGAAATAATAGTCGTAGCGGGAACGAATGATTTGAAAGGAGATAAATTTGATATGAGAGAGGACGTGAAGGAATTATTAGAGGTAGTGAAAGAAAAGTGACGGAGTTAGGATAGTGAGTCTGTTGCCATGGTATGACAGAGAAGAGTTTAGAAGGAGGGCCATAATCGCAAATAACTTTATGCACAGGTTATGCAAATGGTGTGATGTGGAGTTTGTGGATTTGTGGAGTAAGTTTGATGGGCGAAAGGATTTGTACAAGATGGATGGCTTACATTTGAATGGATTTGGTGTGCGAAGACTGGAAAAAGTGTTGCTGAGTGAAATGAGAGTGGATGTGCAAAATCAGGGAAACTAGAACTATTAAGGAGGGGAAGAAGTGGATATGCAGACCATCAGTGAGGCAGTTGAGTGTAGGAATGTTTATAATGTGCCCAAGCAAGTACGAACGACAAGAAATCAGAATGGGATAGTTAGTATAACGCATCAAGATAGGAGTGATAAAAATGGACCTCTGCATTTCATGTATACTAATGCCAGGAGTATTACGAACAAGAAGGAAGAATTTTTGGCATTGGTTGGTTCTTCCTGGCCACAGGTTATTGGGATTAGTGAAACATGGCTGACAGAAGATGATATAGTTAGTGGGATAGAATGTGTAGGGTATAGTGTGTTCAGGAGGGACAGAGAGAGAGAGAGAGAGAGAATAAAATGGGGGAGGAGTGTTATTGATGATAGCTGATGAACTGCAACCAAGGAGAATAGAAGTTATATTCCGTTAGTCTCAATCTCACACCAAATAGCCTCAAATGAGGCTATTTGGTGTGCGATTGAGACTAACGGAACAAAATGAACAGTTGGGTGCTGCTATAGACCAGGTGATGGAATAGATGGTGGAGATAGTATGCATAGCAAATTGATGAAATTAGTGGAAGGAGGGTAGTTATTATGGGGGATATTTCAACTATGATAACATTAATTGGAAGGAGGAAAGGACACATGTGAGGAAGGAACTGAATTTTATCCAGTTACTAAGGGATAACTATCTGAGACAATATGTAATGGAAAATACTAGGGGTTCGAGAGTGCTTGACCTAGAAATAGCATCTGAGAATTTGACTGTAATGAATATGACCATGTTGCCACCTATTGGTGAAAGTGATCATAGAGTCTTGACCTGGGAGGTGGCTAAATGTTTGAAATTTTCGATTAAGACAGGGTACATGTGGAATTACCATGCTAGCAAGTATGATAAGCTTAGGATATTGCTTGGTTCAGTGCCATGGCATGCAAAACTGCAAGGGCAGGATGTTGATAGGGCATGGGAAGTGGTCAAGGAGCATTTGCAGGAGATTATGGCTGACTGTATACCTAGAGTCCGAATAGTAAATCAAGTAGGGGTTAAATGGATGAATTACACCATTAAACCTGATTGCAAAAAAAAAAAAAAAAAAGAAACAACTGTGGAAGGAATTTAAGGAAAAAGTGGCCTGCAGGCACATGAACAGTATAAAGCGCAGGCCAGAAGGGTACTGAGTGTGGTGAGAATAGCAAAAACGGATTATGAAAAGAAATTAGCCATGGAAGCTAAAGATAATCCCAAACAGTTCTTTCAATATGCTGCAAGTAAAAGAAAAACTGTACACTGCAGATTGATTTTAAAGAACGTCGATTGTAGGAAGGTCACTGAATCAGTCGATATATTGGAATTACTGAGTGAGCACTTTGCAAGAGGATATCATCCAGGTGGTGACGTTGAAGGAATGAAGGAACCATTAGTTTATATGGGAATTGTGGTGAATGAAATGGAGGTGAATAGTCTATTACAGATCCTTAATGTGAATACATCTGTAGGATTGGATGGTATATAAGGACGGGTTTTACTTGAAGCGGCTAAAGAATTGTCAGTGCCCTTGACCTTATTCTTTATTCTGAGTCTCTGGTGTGGTTTTGTCACGAAGGGGTGGAAAGGGGGAAAATAGTTCCACTGCATAAAGGAGGATCCAAGAATATTGTTGCAAATTACCGACCGATCAGCATATCAGGAGTCGTTGTCAAGGTCTTGGAGAAAGTAGTCAAAGGAAAAATACAGGAATGGATTGATGAAAATGAGATATTGTATGGGGGGGGGGGGACAGCATGGTTTTGTGAAGGGTAGATCATGTCTCAGTAACTTGCTCAGGTTTTATAACACAGTGACGGCTCAACTGGATGAGGGTAATTGGTTTACGGTGATACTGCTAGACCTGGCTAAGGCCTTTGACAGAATACCCCATGGAAGTCAAATCCATAAACTGCAACATGTGGGAGTGGATATAGGGTTGGTGAGATGGATAGGAGGGTGCTTGATGGAGAGATACCAGAGAGTAATTTACAAAGGAAGAGAGTCCAAAAGACGGCCTGTAACTAGTGGTATGCCACAGTGTTCTGTTCTTGGACTAGATGTTTAATTTGTTTATTAACAATATATGGAAGGATCTGAGAGGAACGGTTCATTTGTTTACTGATGATGCTAAGTTGGGTAGGGCAATAGTAAATACAGAATATGTGAAAATTTTGCAGGATGATTTGGATAGATTGGAGGTCTGGGCTAAGGAGAATGGATGTCAAGTTAATCTTGTAAAATGTAAGGTTATGCATTTTGGGGTGAAAAGATTAGCAGCAGTATACTACATTGGTGGAAGTGTACTCCAGGAGATTGACAAGTCCAGGGACTTGGAAGTGTTGGTGGATAGGGAGTTGAAGTTTAGGGGACACATTGCAAAATTTGCTAAATCAGCTTCATCAAATCACTTGGATGCTGAATAATACTTTGACGAGCAGAGATAAGCAAGTTATTGTTCCTTTGTATCGAGCCTTGATAAGTGCCCATCTTGATTACTGTGCCCAGATTTTGTCACCTAGGTTTCTTCTTGATGGGGAGGAGGTGGAGAGGATCCAGAGGCGAGTGATGAAGATCATAACAGGTCTTTGGAATGAACCTTATGAAACAGCTTCAATATTTGTGGGTTGCAGAAATTGGTTGATAGTCAGAAAAGGGGAGATATGATTGAGAGATTCAAATTGCTGAAGGGGTTCTATAGGATTAATTCAGAGGATATTTTTGAGAACTGGACTGGTTGTGGGAGGACTAGGGGACATCCATGGGAGCTGAGCAAGAGTGTGGTTAGTAAGGGTGTTAGAGCTCGGTTTTTTACTTTTAGAGTCGTGAAAAAGTGGAATATGCTGCCAGGGTCTGTTGTGGGTGTTATGGCAGTGAATGAGTTCAAGGCAAAGTGTGATAGATACTCAGTGAATGTCGAATACTTGTGATGGACATGATGTTTAGGGCCTCCCTCGATGACTCTATGGCCTCCTTGGAGTCGCCTGTAATAATAATAATAATAATATTAATATTAATAATTTGATTAAAAACGGGGAAAAATTGACATTTTTATTAAAACGACGGTACGGCCGTTAAATATGAAAAAAAAACGGTACTGTCCCGCTCAAAACGGTACGTATGGTCAGCCTACTCATAATGTTCATTCCATAGAACTGCGTCTATCTTGTCACTCGCCTCTAGATTCATCTCCAAGAGCTGTTTTAGTCACGTTTGCAAACTGTCTTCTAAAGTTCAACTCTGTATTTAATAACATCACCAAATCTCCGACTTCATTAATTCCATCCATATGGTTCACCTCAAGTAATCTTTCACTCCAAAATCGGAAACATCACACTTTCCACATTAAACTGAAATTCATTCTCCTTGCCCATACACTAAGACATCACAGGCAGCCTTTAAATCATCCCGCAAAATTTTAACATCATCTTTGTTTATTTCACTAGCAAATTTTTCATCATCGGGAAACAACTGAATAGTTCCTCTCAGGTCATTAAAAATTAATTACATATATGATATATTATTAATTACAAATGCCCGCGCAGTTAGCTGAGTGGCTATGCGCCTCGCAACCATATGCCTGGTAAAAATGTGTCCAGGGTTCGATTCCCGTCGCTGACGTGAGGAGCTTAAGGATCTTTCTCAGCCATAGCCAAGTTAGCCGGTCTTGGGCGTGGACAGTAGGGTTTTTCTCCCAGTTTATCTGGGATTTTTCATCCCGCAAAGCAGTCAAACTGGCTTTGAGAACTCAACACCATGGCGGACATAGGATACACGGGGCCTAAAGCTGACCAACTTATCCTGTGAGCTGTTTCGGTCCGATAATTAATAAACCCTCGACACCACACGGTAACAGAGGGAAAGGACGATTATTATTATTATTATTATTATTATTATTTCGGGCAACTCCAAGGAGTCGACAGACTCATCGAGGGAAGCCCTAACATCATGTCAAGAAAAACTATTCGAAATTCACACAGTATCTATCATATACCTCGCCTTGAACTCCTTCACAGTCATAGCACCCACAACAGACTCTGGAAGCTTATTCCACTCATTCACCACTCTCCAAGTAAAAAACCTAGCTTTAACACCCCTGCTAATCACATTCTTGCCCAACTTCCATGTATTGCTCCTAGTCCTCCCACCACCAGTCCTATTCTCAAAAATATCTTCTGGATTAATCTTATAGAAACCCTTCAGTAATTTGAATGTCTCAATCATATCACTCCTTTTCCTTCTCTCAACCAATTTTTGCAACTCACAAATCTTCAACCTGTTCTCATAAGGTTCATTCCATAGACCTGCTATCATCTTGGTCACTCGTCTCTGGATCCTCTCCACCTCCTCCCCATCAAGAAGAAACCCTGGAGCGCATATCTGGAGACAGCAGTCTAGATGGGGTCTTATGAAGGCTCGATATAGAGGAACAATAACTTGTTAAAGTATTTTTCAGCAACCAAGTTATTTGATGAGCTGATTTAGCCACTTTTGTGATATGCCCCCTCAACTTCAACTACCTATCCACCAACACTCCCATATCCCTGCCCTCGTCAATCTCCTGGAATACGGTTTCACTAATGTGATATGCTGCTGCTAATCTGTTCACCCCAAAATGTATATCCTTGCTGTTTATTGTTTATTATTTTTGAAATTATTTTTTCATCCTCTTTTGACCCACTGCGACCAACTCAGAGCTGACACATAAATTAAACAATGTGGTCAAAGGCATCGCCATTTCCCTAGCACCTTCTGGTAAAAATCAAGCTGAGAGATCACCTGATACCATAGCTGTATTCACATCAAGAGTCTGTAATATCCCATGCATCTCCACTTCACCTACCTCTATTTCCATATATTTATATATATATATAGCCATTTCCATATCTATATAGCTTTTCTTGTTACTGTAATATCTCCACCTAGATTATAACCGCTTCCTTCAGTTTGCACTGCTAATTTCCTCTCATATTCTAGTTTTGTCTTTGTTACCATACTGGTCATATGGGCTTTGTACTTCTCATATGCTTGCTGATCATATTTCTTTTGAATCCCTCTAGAATATTTTTTTTTTTTCGTAGCTCCTGCTTAATGATCTATTCATTCAACTCCCAACTGATTTAGCTTCCCAACTCTTGGTTTATAGTTTGCTATTACTTCCCTCAAACAATTCTTTACCAACGCCCACACACTATAAACATCTAGTCCTTTCAATATCTTATGTCATGGTATTGCTCCAATCAATCCTCTGTTGATCATACTTACCAGCTCTGCACCAGCCCTCGTAATTCCACATAAATCCCCCCCTCTTAACTGAAAATTCCACATTTGGGCCACCTCCTAGGTCAAGACCATATAATCACTCTAATCAACTGGTGGCTTCGTCTTGCGTGTCCTTTTCTCCTTCCAATCTATGTTTGAAGTCCCCCACAATATTTACCCGCTCCCATTCGTTCACATTGCCTTTTATTTAATGGCACCCATCAATATATATTTTTCCTGTTTGCTGTAACCTACACCAGATAGCCTAAATATTTTCACTGGCCTCCGGTTGAATTTTTATCCTCTATGATTGCAGTTCGTAGCCTGTGTAGCTCAGTAGAAGTGGCGTTTGCACTCTACAGCGCTTTACCGCACGACAAAAGGCGTTCGAATCTAGTCGCTGACTAGAGGAACTTTTCCCTAAGCCTTTTCTCGACCGGTTCCAGAGTTAGTCGATCTCTGGCAGGCTAGCGGGTTTTCCTCCCGGAAACGGTTTTTCGTCCCATAAACTCAAGAAAATCGGCCGTCGAACCTACACTATTTTCAGACATTAAATATATTGTGTTAGGGTTAGAGACCACCAGATGGCGGCACTTACTAGCTGCCTTCTTCACTGCGTGCCGATTAATTAGTGATAGCCTTGGGCCAGTTATCTCTGATTGGCTACCAATGGAGATTGAACTGCCCACTCAGTCTCCAAAAAGTTAGATAGGACTTAATAATGGCCTCGCCTACTCCCTATACGGGAACAAAAAGGCGTTAACTGATTTTTTTTTGATTGATTGTAGTTCATCAGCTCTCATCAACAATTCCCCTCTCCCATTCTTTTCTCTCTGTCCTTCCTGGAAATATTATTATTATTATTACGTAACACATCCAGGAAGTCCAAAGACTCATCGAGGGAGGGAACCTGCTCTACAACTCTCCGTCCCCACCTTATCACCAACCACAACTACCTTCGTTATCTACACTAAGGCCATCTACCGCCGAACACCACCACCACTAGTATTTTCACAGACAATCACAAACAATCATGCCCACGGCGGGATTCGAGCCCGCAGCCTTTCGGCTGGAGAGCGGACACGCTAACCACTCGTCCAACCAGGCCGGCATTATCTTCCTCACATTCTGTCCCATTATCATCTTCTATCAGCTCTGACTCACTGATGCTAATAACCTTTGGCCAAGATGAACTAACCAATGCCAAAAACTCCCCCTTATTGATAGTGCTCCTGGCATTAGTGATTAGTGTGCATAAAGTGCAATAGTCCCCTAGGCCCACAAAATTAGTCTCTTCTTCTTCTTCTTCTTCTGCAGCTTCTCCCACTTAAGTGGGGTCACTGTTTGTAATGAGTCTCCTCCACACCTTCCTGTCTTGGTCTGTCACCACATCTAAGTTCTTCATCTTCAAGTCCTCTTCTACCAGCTCCCTCCATCTCCTCTTTGGTTGCCCACGCTTTCGCCTTCCTTGCACATCCATCTGCATGACCCTTCTTCCCACATATTCGTCCTCCCTCCTCATCACATGACCAAACCATCTCAACCTTGCCTCCTGTATTTTTGCTCCTAAGTTCGTAACTTTCACTGTTCCCCTGGCATAGTCATTTCTCAGATGATCCTTTCTGGTCACACCGCACATCCACCTAAGCATTCTCATCTCTGCTACTTCCATCCTGCTGATGTTATTTTCCCTCAGGGCTACAGTTTCTATAGCATATGTCATAGCTGGCCTCACTACTGTCCTATAAATTTTGCCTTTCAGATTGATCGGCACCCTCTTATCGCATAACACTCCAGCCATCTCCCTCCAGTTCCTCCAACCCGCTTGTATCCTGCATCCCATTTCCTTCTCAGCTCGTTCATCTTCTTCCACTGTTGAACCTAAGTATCTAAAGTCTCTCACCTTCCTGATGACATTTCCTTCCAGCTCCAGATCTGTCTCCTGGCCGCCGCCGACTGCGCAACCCATATACTCTGTCTTACTTCTGCTCAGTCTCATACCTCTCTCTTCCAGTACTTTTCTCCATCTTTCTAGTTTAGTTCCCGCTTCTTCTCTTAAATCTACACAAAACAAGATGTCATCTGCATACAACATTGTCCAAGGCGTATCTTCTCTCACCTCCTCTGTTACCACCTCCATCACAATATTAAACAGAAACGGACTTAATGCTGACCCTTGATGCAAGCCAACTGTTACTTGAAAACTTTCTGTCTGTCCCAAACAGGTCCGAACACTTGTCTTCACATTTCTGTACATTTCCCGCACCAACCTGACATATTTCTCCGGCACCTTCTTCTCCCTCAGACACCTCCAGACTTCTTGCCTTGGCACTCTATCGTATGCTTTCTTCAGATCAATAAATACCAGATGTAGCTCCCTTTGTTTCTCTCGATATTTTTCCATCATCTGCCATAACCCAAAGATAGCATCTGTTGTTGATCTACCAGGCATGAATCGAAATTGTTCCTTTGCAATCTCCACCTCCTCTCTCAATCTACCATCAAGAACCCTTTCTAGGATCTTCATTGTGTGGAACATCAACTTTATTCTTCTGTAATTTTTAGAGTTTTGTACATCTCCTTTACCCTTGTAGATGGGAACAAGAGTACTCTCCCTCCATTCCTCGGGTATATTTTCCTGTTGGCAAACTTTCATGAACAGGTCCCACAACAGGTCAATTCCCTCTTCCCCCAGTGCCTTCCATGCCTCCACTGGAATTCTGTCGGGCCCATCGATTTTCCATTCCTCATCCTCTTCATGGCCTCCGTCACTTCCACTCTACTGATGTTCTACACCATCCGCTCAGAAGGCTGCCCATCTCCTCTGAGAGTCCTTGCATTTTCCTCATTCAAAAGTCCCTGAAAGTATATTTTCCATCTGTTTCTTATGTCCACATAAGAAACAGATGGAAAATAAAAGAAAACTGTTTCTTAGGCCCACAAAATTAGCATATACTAATTAATTAAAAAAAAAAATCAGCTAACGCCTTTTTATTTCCGTATACGGGGAGTAGGCGAGGCCATTTAGCCCTGTCTAACTTTTGGAGACTGAGTGGGCAGTTCAATCTCCACTGGTACCAATCAGAGATAGATGGCCCAAGGCTATCACTAATTAAGCGGTACTCAGTGAAGAGAGACGGCTTAAATGTGCCGCCATCTCGTGGTCCCTAACCCTAACACAATATATTTAATGTCTGAAATAATGTGGGTTCTACGGTCGATGTTCTTGAGTTTACAGGACGAAAAACCCGAGTTTCCGGGAGGAAAAACCTGCTTGCCCGTGTCAGAGATCGACTAACTCGGGAACCGGTAGAAAAAAGGTTTAGAAAAATTTCCTCTAGTCGCCGACTAGACTCGGAACCAAGTCTTCCTTCGTGCGGCCAAGCGCCGTGGTTGGCAAACACCACATCCACTGAGCTACACAGGCTCTGCTATTTAATATTAGTATACTACTAATTAATATTAGTATTATAAAATCTGTTGGTAATGATTTCTTGCTTTGAAGTTCACTATATAACTAAATGGAATATATATGCACACACCTAGAGACTTCCCACGTTGATACAGCATGATCAGTGTCACCAACCCACTTATATCCCTCATAATTCTATCAAAAAATAGCCAAGGTCCGAACAACGAGTATTTCAGATAAAACAATCATCACATAAGAGCTTGAATATTTTGATAATCTTTTACCCTCTCTCTTCACTCTGGGTGGCGCTGTAATAAAACCGACGCTGCATACAGCGACTGTCATTTTAAATCGGCCGCGATCCTTCCTAAGTAAACTTGGTAAGGTGATTCTAATAGAAATATTCACATATTTGCTATTTTTCTGGTACTGTATTAATTCCAAAAATGGGAAGCCAGTTTATGTTAGAAGAGTATTTGAACCAAAACACTCCAGCAGTTACTGATAAGAGGGACAGCGTGTGTGTGTGTATATATACTTTGAAATTGTATGCTCGTATTTAATGTGTTTTTTCTAAACTGCATTTTGTAAAATAATTTTCCGGGTGAAATAGAATAGCTCTACTTATAATATGTGTATATATATATATATATATATTTTTTTTTTTTTTTTTTTGCATACTGTTGGAATTGCTCTTTTAAACAGATATAATACCATCATTTTCAAAACCTCAGAGGTTTCCTATAGCAAAAGTCAGTTGACTCGTAGCTAATGGACATTTTTCTTTTCAGTAAAACAGTAATTGAATAAATACTTATAATTATTGTAATGATTAATAATTTCAACTTGGGTGATAGGGAGTTGGCTCTCTACCAGCTCCTGCAGCGAGACAGAATGTTATTCATGATGTCTCATTCCCCCATGACATTTATTAACCGGGTATCTCAGTTAAGTACCAAAACTCACCGTGGAAGGTCTCCATGCTAACTGTTACAAGTACTTATCTCATAAACTTATTTGCTGATAGTGCACTAACATCAACCTCCAACTCATTCGCCATTATTCAAACAAAATATCTGACATGTCTGCTCACCATACATTTAAGTCTAACCATATATTAAAAAAAAAAAAATCTTGTGTCCTTTCTATAAAACCCCTTTAGCAACTTATAAAGAGATAATTTCATATCCTCCACTTGTCAGTGTATTTCGATACCTGAGTGATTTTTCCCATTTGCAATATGTCTGCTGAACTTCAAGTTATCCACCATCATCTCCAAATTCCTTATTGCAGCACAGTTCCATAAGTATAATACATATCTTGCAATTATCTTTTCAGTATGTGGCAAAATTATGCACATAATTTTGCCATATTAACTGGCAATGCTTATTCTTTTCTCATAGTGTCAGTCTATTTAAATTGTCCTTTAGGATTTATATTTCACTTTATTTATTATTGCTCTCCTAGGTCTGGCATCAACAGAATCAGATTCTGATTTCTTAGCTGACTCACATTGAACATAGGATTTTTCATCCAATTAAATAGAAAATATCTCAAGGAGAAACGCACTTTCTAAGCATAATACAGATTTCTATAAATGAATAATAATATTTTAAATGTAATCTATGCATAGCTCAGCTTGTTTCATGTGTATTCTAATATTTCAGCTGTGACAGTGACTAAAATTCTAATTTTGTTGAACTTTTGTAGCAAAATTACTTTTAATATGTACATATTTTGTACACATTAAAAGTAAAGATGCAGCAAAATATATATATAATGATACTAGTACTAATAAGTGAAAAACAAAAATCTGATGATATCAATACTACTGAGTGAGCAAAGAAATTGATCATTTTTTACCCAACTATTGATACCTATTTGTGAAACAGCCATACTGAAAAAATTTGGGATCTCAATATTGCCAGTTTCTTTAAATTGATTATCATTATTATTACCTCCAAGGACTCATTGCAGAAGGACACTGTATTCCACTACACATATCATGCTATCTACCCTGCTACTTAATGCTCCAACTGTACTACCATCAATGCACAACATGGTGGAGAGAGAGAGTTGGAAGTTCAGAGGGCATATTACAAAAGTTGGTAAAATAGGTTCAAAAGATCACTTGGATATTGAAAGAGACTAATAAGTAAAGATATGCAGTATTATATTACTGTTTGATATATTTATTATGTGGATTATCATTATAGGTTACCTAAGGTCTTATTACATAAGAATTATTGATCAAGTTTTGCGAACCATAAAATATTATGGATGGTTGCATACAAAACTAATTGCATAGTTGAACAACTATTTTAGGTTAGGTAGCTAACAAAAATTTAGTTTGAAAAATATTTGCATTTAAATCACTGACATTCTTTTGGGAAAACCCTATATAATTTATCATAGCTTTATTTGCATTTTCCTTTCAATCAGCTCAACCTAGCCATACTGTTCACTTCTCAGAAAGGCTTTAAAAAAATCCCACATTTGCTCCTGTAACTAATATTTTTGTTTTAAGCTAAGCCATCATAATTCCTTATTTAGCCTCTCACTTTGATAAATTATATCAACTGACCCCCCTCCCCAATACTATATATACATCATCAGTAGAGGGCCAAAGGAGTGGAGAGTCTAAATCCCCCCCCCCTCTTCATCTTTTCTGCTCAAGGATTAGCACCTTGAAGTGGTGATCTATTACTGTTCTTTAAATAGATTTTATCTTTTATTGAATTTTTGTTAGTGATAGCATTTTAGGAGAAAATGGTAAAAAAAATTTTTTTTCTACTGCTCTCTACTAAAAAAAGTAGTTTCCATTACGATCAGTCCATATGAACACATTTTATGATTACCTTATTACACATTATTGAAAAATAGTTTGAAGTTGTACTGTTTTGTTTGTGTTATAGAGATTGATCCGTTTTTTGGATTGGGTGCAGGAATTGTCTGTAGCATTTCATGCTGAAATATTGTTGATTTGGTTATTTTTCTGTGATTTACTGTATGCTGTGGAAATTCTTAAAAATGGTGACCATAAGTGTGCGAAATGAAAGTTTTGGCTTAGTCTTTGAGTTTCGTATTGGTCTTTTACCAGTTTATATATGCACCAGAATTGTTTTGTGTATATTTGATGGAAAATGCAAGAGCTGTATGCCCAGAAGTATGAATTTATTTTTTTTATGTGAATCCTACTTATAAACCTCTAGTACGTTAGTACTGTGGGTGATGAGCTAAGAGTTAGGTAATTCAGAAATCCTGCTGAAGTTTTTTTGAGCATAAAGACATAAAACATCCATGCCCACAATGGGATTTAAACTCACAGCCAGCAAATCAGGCTGGCATACAATAGTAAATGGAGTGCACCTATTGAGGCATGCCAATCATTATAAATGCCTGCTTTGTGATGAGAGTCAACAAAAAAATGGAGAAAAGTTAGTCATGATTGTTAGGAAAGTGGGGTTGAAGAACTTAGGCAAAAGTAAATGTATTGAGGATAGAGAGTGAATCGAACATATGCAGGATGAAAATGAGCATCTGAAGAAGTGATTGACTGTTATAAATGAGAGGGAAAAAGTTGGTAAGGTGAAGGAAGTGTCACAAGATTCATATGACACACACTGCCTCATCTTTCACTACGTTTTGTATTTTCTTCTGACTTATGCTTTCATCATTTTTATTTCATCAACCATCACTCACTGCTACATTCTTCTCTTCATTCTCTTATAATCAGGGTTTGAAAAAAGAGCTTGTCTGCTCATCCATGATGGTGAGAATTTTTTGCTGACAAATAAAAGGAGTTTGTTTAATACCATCAATTTTATTTACATACTGTCATTTCTGTTGCATGCTTTGTCATAAGTAGCTTGTATTTTTACCTTATTGCACCTATTAAATCATGCCAGTCATTATAAATTTGTTTTGTCTATTATCACTGATTATATCCTGTTAGTCACAGTGGAATATGACTAATAGGATATACATGCAGCATTTAATCTTTATAACATGTGCACCAATTACTAACAATTGCCACACCACTCAACAGTGATAATTAGCTTATTTCATACTGAATGATGGCATATGCAGAAAACTTGAAAACAGTTGAGAAAGAATGATTATAGATTTTTTTTTTCTCAGAAATGTATGATTTCTTTATATTGATTATAAAAAAAGTAACCGTAATGTTTTTTTCATTGTTTTCTCAGTTGCAGATGCAACATGTTTGGAGTGGTGCACTTAAATTTCTCTGAAAATTCTTGACACTGTCCAGAGGAGAGCAATTCGGATCATACATGATCTCTCTCTCTTATAATTTCACTTCATCCTCTTATCTCACAGATGCAACATTTTGGCACTTATCTACAGGTACTTCAACAGTCATTACTTTACTGAATTGGCAACCATCATTGCTCCATTTTCTATTTCACCTGTTAATACAAGAGCAGAGCAGCTGCCCAGCACCCCTTCACTGTGCAACTGCAAACACACCGAACCTTCTTTTCTTCTTTCTCTTTATTTCCATCTACCTCCATCTTCTGGATCAGCCTTTTGCAAGAAGCATTTGCAAGCAATTACATCCTGCAATTCTTCAAAAAAAAAAAAAAAAAAAAAAGAAAATTCAAACTTTTCACTCCTCACCCACACCATACAAATGGCACTGATATGCTTATAGCCTTTGACCTCTTGTGTATGGGATCAATATATATATATATATATATATATACATATAAAAACAAACAAACCCTGAGGAAACATACTGACATCACTGGCACTGTCTGTCCAATGTTTTGGCACCATTCTTAACGCACTAATTTAGTTTTGACTAAACTTCATCTGTTTGTTCTGCTTATATTAGCTTGTAACAGCTGTAAAGAAGCATCTATAAATCCATATCATATTTTGAAAGGGCCAAAATAATTCCGGGTTTCCTCCATGCTCACATTTAGATTGTCCCATAGGTACCTCATCTAAAGACAAGGATAACTTACTGGCATCACTCTTCTTTTCCAATTCATGCATTGATGATCAGTGGAAAGGTCCCCCGCCACCTTACCAAGAACTGCTCACTCCATGTCACCCATAGTCTTTCATCAGAAAAATCCAAAGATCCTTAAACAAACCGCAACTCACACAAAGCATCTTGTTGTGATGATATCCCACCTATTGTGTTAAAAGCCCCAGAATTAACACCTATCCTATATTGCTTCTTCAATCTATCCTATTCAACTCACATTTATCCTACAGCAAGGAAAGAAACAGGCCCACATCCAGCCCATTCCAAACTAATGTCCAATTGCTATCGCTTCTGTTCTCTTTAAAACTATGGAGAAGGCTATTAACAATCAATTTCTGCACCACCTAGAGACCACCAACTAATTGATAACCAGCAATATGGATTCTACCACTCTCGATTCATAGCCAGTACTTCTAGCCTTAGCCATCCTCCTCTGGACTCGAGCAATGAAAAATTCAGAAACTAATGTAGTCACTCTTGACATCTCAAAATCATTTGATTAGGTTTGACAGAAGGGTCTACTTACCCAACTATCATTCTGTAGTCTGCCTTCCATCCTCTGTAACTGGGTTCTGTACAGTGTTTCATACTCTCACCTCCTCTCTTCATCCTGTATATTAATAGCCTGCTCTCATAGACTTCAGATCCTATCTGTAGTTTCACAGGTGACAGTACATGCACTTCATTTTTCCTTTTCATTTGACAAATTTTGTACTTCCCAGTTGTTAGACCTCAAGATCCATCATAACCAGTGTCTTGAACTTCAGTCTCCTAGCTATATACTAGTGGGGTAAGAACAACCTTGTAGACTTAAGTATAGAACCTCAGTCCTGTCTGATCTCTTGCAAGAAACAGTTAACATTTCTTCTTCTAATCTTCAGTAGTAATAACCTGATAAAACATAATAAGATTTTCCTCCTTGGTCGAACTGACCTGCACCTCCAGCCTATCCTAGCATCTCAACTATAGCTTCTGCAGCCACCAAAACACTTTTCTGCTCAAGATGCTGTTTCACATTTTTTTTGTAGCTGCTAACTCTATACAAATCCTAAATCTACCAAACCACCATGGAATATTGCTCACATATTTTGAGTGGTGCACCAAAATCCTAAGATTATTTGATGCTATCCAGAAGTGAGCAATCTAGTTAATGATTCCTCTCTCATGGATCCATTTCAGTCCCTCTCCCATAGATGTTTAGTTGTTGCAGCCTTATGCCTCTTACAGATATTTCCATGGACAATGCCCTGTTGAATTGGCCACTATCATTCTTCCACTTTGCTCCAAAATCATAGGAACAAGAGCTGCTGCCAACCCACACCTGTTTACAGCTCAGCTTGAAGCTTGCTAAACCACCTTCTCTGCCTCCTGTTTTATTGTTTCATTCTATCTTTTTTGTTCTGTGGAACAGACTCTTCCATTCTGTCTTCCTCAAAGAATACAGTTTTCAGCTGTTCAAAAAAAAAAAAAAAGTGAACACATTCCTTCATTCTTCTCACCTCTTGTGTCCACGTATGGCACTAATATTATTATTATTGTACAAGCACCTCCATGGAGTCTGACGGGAGACCCAACCTATCCACACAATCTATCATACCTCTCCTTGAACCTATTAACAGACAAAGCGCTCACAACAGACTCTGGCAACTCATTCTACTCATTCACAACTCTCCAAGCACAAAATCTAAAACCTAACCACACTTTTATTCAACTTCCAGGGATGACCCCTTGTTCTGTCCCCTCCTGCGTGAATCCTATAAAACTCTTTAAGCAACTTTAATGTTTATCTAAATCACTTAGGGAATTGAAACAACGTAGATCCGAATATAAATTAAATTATACTTTAATAAATATTTCCGATATTTCAGCAATGTCACATTGCCATTTTCAAAAGGAACTTACAAAAAGGCAGGTGCACACAGGCTCTAACAATACAGTAACTGAGAATGAAGATATGAAGCTATCGTTCTCCTAGAAGTCCTGATGGTGCCCTCTGGTGGGCTAAGTAGGCGTTCTTGGCCGTTGGGCTGAAGGTCTGCTGATGTATGCCTCCCAAATTTGGGGCAGTTGCATACAACCAAATTTGTTGAGGTTTGGAGAGTTTCTTAGGGCAGAGGCTGATTCCATAAATAATCTTTCGAATTTATATTTGCTCCGGTATATTACTGTTGCTTTCTTCCACCGTATTCTGTGGCGAGTATCCAGAGCATGGTCTGCAAGACCAGAATGGCTATACTTGTAACTTTAACGTTTAACTTTAATTTAACTTGGAACTTTAATGTTTCTATCATATCCTATCAATCAACTTCTGCAATCCACACACCCTCAGTTTATCTTCATATGGACCATGCCACAGATCACTCACTTCTGAATATGTTATAAGGCTTGCAACCATTTGTGTGTGGGTCATATATATATATATATATATAGATATATATGTGTAAAAGTTAATGTGTGTAGACTTAATGGTTTATTTTATTGATAGTATGTCTTGAATCATTCTGTTTTTACCCTTGTTTAGGATGATATAAAAGAAATTTCTTCATAAGAGTGATTCAAGCATATTATAAGTGTTAACTGGAAACATGCATGACAGTGATCATGTATCATTAAAAAATAGTAATAAATCACTGTTGTATGATTTTTTTATGTTTAATAGATCAATAAACAACATATAGTATGGTACAAAAAAACAGTATACTGAATAACTATGATATAATGGAGTTAACAGGTTTATTAACAATGAAATATATGTTTACACATGATGATATGTACATCCACAACTATTGGTGGAATCTTGGCTGAATAAAGCATTAATGATGCTAGATTACGTGCATTTCAAGGCGCCCACTTGAAATGGGCACCTTGTCTTTCAAAACAGGTTTTATAGTGCATGTGAAGATTCTCTGTTATCTTGGAGAATAAGGGTTGGGACATCTGCTGGCATGTGTAATTTTATCCCTTAGTTCATCAAGGTTTGAAGGCAGGTCACGGGGGGGGGGGGGTAGGAATGGATCCATTCTTTCAACATACCCTGAACGAAGGCATCAAACGATGTGAGGTCAGGAGAATGTGAAGAGTACTGGAATTTTGTGAACCTCAAAATGAGCCCCCCCCCTCCCTCTTTAATGAAGTAGGCCCAATTATGCCATGGCCAGAAACCACACACCATGTGGTGACCTCTTCACTGCAAGAAAGTTTCTCTTGGACAAATTCTGGTCTCAAGAAAGAAACCTGTAGGTTTGTTTGTTTGCATGACCATTTAAATGAAAATGCGGTTCATCTGAAAACCAGACAGTATGGAGGATGGATGGATCTACATTGACCAGCATGCATGCATGCGTGCAGAGTATTCCTGCCATGCATCATAATCTTTTGTGCTGTTAAACACTGACCCACCTGAATATGTATGAAAAGGCACCCTTAAGGATTCTCTGTAGTGACCTTCTGCTTGTTATCCCAAGTTTTACTGCTGTTTGGCATTGACTGTGTTTTGGAGACTGTGACGCTTGTTCCAACACATGCTAGTGATTCTCATTTGTGTTAACAGTTCGTGGTCTCTCACCAAATGCTCATTGAGGCATTACGCTCCCGGTATGTCGGAACCTCTCGATTAAGGCAACAATGACAACATTGTTTGGAGGCACACTTATGGAAACGATGAAGAAGTTGCTCACAAACATATCATAGGCTTGCACCATTTACTCTACCAACTCTCTATGAACGAAAATAATGCTCAACAATAAATTTCTTTTCTTCCAACATCAACGCCACTGCTACAGCTAAATGTAATAGTGTAGACTCTACACATGCTGTTCTATTAATGTGCATGCAGTTGAACAGTATATCTCATAGCACGTATACTTTAAAGGGGGAGGTGTCGAAGTTCAGTAGTGTTCTTTTTGCACCATACCGTATATGTAGCTAACATGTTTGCTGCAAACATTGATAGTTGCTTGAGGTAATCATTGGTCATGGCATTAAAAAAAGCATATAAATTGACCAAGTCTGAAATGGAACACATAAATATAATATAATGTATTCTATGACATCTGTATTTTACATTATTTGAGTGGTGATCTAGCCTAAACTTTTTTAATCCTTGCTTTCTAATATTTGCATTTTTACACCTTTCGAATCAAACATTCATCACTCTGCATTGCTTTTGATAATGTGCACTTTTATAACTATTGTCGTACTGTCTCACCATTCTTGTTTGTAACCCACAAACCTCTCGCTTTCAAAATACCTAGAGAAAACATAGGCAGTTTTTGTGTGGCTCTCATCCATGAAATGTAAACTTGTTGTATGTCAGTACTATGGGTGGACTAAGGGTTTTTATTTTTTTTTAATATTTTAATACTTTATTTATTATATTTTACCTAATTTAAAAAACCTGCTCTAGAGACTGAGCATTGAATTTTTTCAAGTTGCTTTGGATATCCATCAAGAAGGGTAGTGGTCTTGCTCGAGGCAATGAAATTCACGTCTCATCTAAAGATATTCACAAATACTTCTTATCATTTACTTCTTATCACCTTCCACATTTCCAAGCTTACAGCCAGGATTGCTGTTAGAGTATGTGTGCCAACTCTAAACAAGCACTGTTTTCATCATCATCATAAATTCCTGATATGTATCTTCAGGAGGTGTACAGAATAATTATGATAGTACTACACGAAAAAGTTACACCATCGCTAACTTCAGATCAACAATTTTCTTCCAAATTAATCTGTTATCTGTCAAGATTCCAATATTTTATCATATCTTATATTTCTGCCTTTTCATCATCATCAGTTGCATCAGTCTTGGGACTGGTAGCTCAGCAGCCATTTCCCCCATTCCGCTCTGTCATTGGCTTTCTTCTTAACCTCCTGGTAACTCCCCAAACCCGTGCTGTCTTTGACTTGGTCAAGAAAGCTTTTCCTTGGTCTGCCTCTTCTTCTTTTCCCCTCTATTTTGTCTTCAGTTATTCTTTTCACAAGTCCATCATGTCGAAGTATATGTCCAAACCACCTATCCCTTCTAATTTTGATCGATTTTATTAGAGTTCTTGTTTCGTTTATCTCTCTCAGGACTTGTTGGTGTGATTTTTTTTCTGTCCATTTTATTTTGTTCATGCGACGCCAGCACCACATTTCAAAAGCCTCCAGTCTTCTTACATCTTCTCTGCCTAGAATCCAGGTTTCACATCCATACAGTGCAATACTCCATATCAATGTCTTTACTAATTTTTTTTTCAATTGTAGGTTGAGGTTTCCTGTTAAAATGCTTTTCATCTTGGAGAATTGGGCTTTTGCATTGTTTATTCTTGATCTTATGTCTTCTCTCATTCTGCCATCTTCTGTTATTAGGCTTCTTAAATATTTAAAGCTTTTCACTTGTTTTATTTGTTCCCTGCTGATGTCTATATGCTCTGTATTGATAGGGATTTTGCCTGTAACAATGATTTTAGTCTTATCTGTGTTGATTTTCATTTTATATTTTTCAAGGTTATTATTTAGTAATTCTAGCATTATTTTTAATGTTCTTCTGTTTTCTGCTACAAGGGCTATGTCATCAGCAAATCTTATACACATGACTTGCTCACCATTTATCTTTATGCCACTATTTATTTTATCTTTAGTTTCCTGAATGTCCTTTTCAATATATAAATTAAATAAAAGTGGTGAAAGTATACATCCTTGTCTTACTCCACTCGTTATATTTATTATTTTCTCCTTATCATTGATTTTAATCCATCCATTTTGATTTTTGTAAATTTGATAAATTATTTTCCTATCCAATTTAGCAGTATTTGCTGGTTTACTTTATCAAATGCTTTCTCTAAATCAAGGAAGCAAATGTAAGTATTTTTACTAAGGTCTAATCTTCTCTCTATTATTGTTCTTAAACAGAGTATTGCCTCTCTTGTTCCTTTATTCTTTCTGAATCCAAATTGGTCTTCATCCGATAGACAATCTATTTTTGAATAAATTCTATTTTGAATAATTTTTAGCAGAATTTTGCTAACAAGTGGGATTAAAGCTATTGTTCTAAATTGGCTGCATTTGTTTGCATTATACTCTTTTGGTATTGGTATTATGGTTAATTTCATAAACTCCTTTGGTATTTCTCCTCTGTCATAGATTTGGGCTATTAATTGATAGAGTAAGGTTTTTGTCTCATCACCTAGATTTTGTAGCAGTTCTATAGGAATATTGTCTACACTTGGACTTTTCCCCTTACTCATTTCGGACAGTGCTTTATCAAATTCTTCTTGCATTATTGGGGGTCCTAGATTATCTTCATTTTGATTTTCTATGCTGATATCAACATCAAGTTCATCGCCATTATAGAGATTTTCAAGATAATTCTTCCATTCCATTAATATATCCTCAGATTCTATTAGTAATTTTCCATTTTCATCTTTGATGGCATTTTTTTGATGTTCTTATTAAATTTGAAAGTCAGTTTGTTAATTTCTTTATAGGCTTTCTCTATGTTTTCATTTTTAAATAATCCATCTATGTTATTACACTGTTCTTCCAGGTATTCTTTTTTGGCTTGTCTACATTTTCTTGTAATTTGATTTTTAAGATATTTTATTTGGCCACATCTTCTTTAACAGCATTTTTATATTTTCTTCTTTCATCCATAAGGCCAAGTATTTCATCTGTTATCCAATGTTTTCTTTTTTCTTTTTCTGCATTTTTCAATAATTGATTTGATGAATTTGTAATTAACTCTTTAATCATGTTCCATTGGTTTTCAGTATTATTCTGACTATTTATGTTTTCTGGAATGTTATGATCAGTTGCCTCTTGGTATACTCTCATTACTTCTTTACTCTTTTTAATTTTTCAAGGTTCCATCTTATTGGTTTGTATCTTTGGATTTGTTTCCTATGTTTCAGTTCTGTTTTCATTAAGACAAGGTTATGGTCACTACTAATGTCAGCACCTGGATAGCTTTTGCAATTTTTTATTTGGTTTCTGTATCTTTTCTTGATTAATATATAATCTATTTGATATCTAATCCCCAGGTGCTTTCCAGGTGTATCTTCTTCTTTTTGGAACTTGAAATAGTGTATTTGCTATAACAAACTGTTTTTGTGTACAAAATTCTATTAATTGCTTTCCTCCTTCATTCCAAGACCAAATCTTCCTGAAACATTATCATTGCTCTCTTCTCCCACTATAGCATTCCAATCTCCCATTATTATTGTATTCTCTCTCTCTTTAAAGCTGCTCCAGATTTCTTCTATCATCATCATCATCATCATCATCATCAAATTCCTGCCATGTGCCCTCAAGGGGTGTACAGGATATGACAGTACTACATGAAAAAATTACATCATTACTTTGTTCATAAATTTCTTCTATTTCTTCATTGCTATGTTATGATGTTGGCATAACATTATAATATTGAGGTTTACTGGTTCATTTTGAATGCTTATCGCCATGATTCTGTCACTATAGTTAATTATTGTAGTGATTAACTTTTCAACTTTTTTATGAAGCATTATTGCAACACCTCACTCGCCCTTCTTTTGTCCTGAATATATTATCCGAAATTCTTCACTCCAGAAATCGCCCTGTCCCATCTCGTCTCACTAATGTCCAGAATGTCTATTTCAAGTCTTTCCATTTCTTTTTTCACATTTTCTATTTTACGTGGTTCTAGCAGTGTTCTTGCATTCCATGTTCCAATATTCTGCCTTTTAAGGCACTTTTTTTTATTGTAGTCGATCCATCTTAGTCTTCCTGTAAGTCTTTTTCCTGCCAACTGGCAAAGAACACTTGTTTTGCTAATCTTTCCTCTTCCACCTGAGATTAGCTCTACTAACACATTTCCTTTCCTAGTTCTCTCCTAGTTGTGATACTGCCATTGATGCCATGGATGGCATCAATGGTGGTATCACAACTAGGAAAACACTTGCAAAACAAATTTTGCAAGTGTTTTTGCTAGAACACTTGTTTTGCAAGTGTTCTTTGCTCTCCCACCTGACATTAGCTCTATTCTTCTTCTTTTCAGCCATTTTCTGTCCACTGCTGGACGAAGGCCTCCTCCACTTCTTTCCACCTTTCTCTGTTCTTGGCAATAGTTGACCAATTTTCCCCAACAAAATTTGACACTTCATCACTCCACCTTCTTTTAGGACATCCTTGGCCTCGTTTCCCTTCTTTTGGAATCCAGTTCGTTAGTATGGTGGTCCATCGCTCATCTTCTCTTCTCTTCTGGAGAGATGTCCCCCATTTCCATTTTAGTCACTAATGGTGAAGAATGATGTCAGTAATGTGAGTCTGGCTTCTTATCCAGGTATTTTGCTTCTTATCTTTTAATGTGATGCCTAGCACCAACCTCTCCATTTTTCTTAAGTTGTTAATTTATTTGCCAGTGCTTTTGTTAGCAACCAAGTTTCACAACCATATAAGATGACTGGAAATATACACTGGTTAAATGTATTCCTTTTTAAACAGAGTGGGACATCACTGTTTTGTAAAATGCTTCCCAATTTTCTGAATGCACTCCAGGCAAGTCGAACTCTCCTATTTATTTCCTTTTGGAGTCCACAGTTTAGATCAATGAGATGACCTAAGTATGTATATGAAGAGACTCTCAAGAAATTGTTTTGTATTATTATAACGTGTGGATAGGCTTATGTGTTCATTACATATGTTGAATTGGATTTAAACAGTATTGCAAACACAGATTCATAAGAAAATAAGTATTTATTAACTTAAAAGCTAATATTTCACTGGTTATATCAAGCATCTTCAGAGCACACAAACAAAGTTTGTTACAAATGCGAGACAACCACAATGCGGTGTAACAATGGAGCTAGTATAAGTAATTGCAGCATGCAACACAAGACTAAAGTCCTAATACGGTGCCATCTAAGTTAAAAAAAAAATAAATAAATAAATAAAACAGTAGTCCTTGAAACTTTTGAAAAATAGTAGTCCAAAGTTGGAAAAAAATAAAATTAAATAAATATTAATTTGATCTTAGGATGACTGTCTCCCAAATCTTTGGTAGATTTATACAGCCGTACTTGTTAAGGTTTGGAGTATGTTTTTAAGGCTCCTGTTGATTCTAGGAACAACCTCTCTGACTTGTAGAAGCTTCTGTGCAGTACTTTTGTTTTTTTTCCAATTGATTCCGTGTGCTGGGGTATGGTCTGCCAGAGCTGACTTGCCATAACGAAAGTGCCGGATATATTTTTAGCACTATTATGGGAACAAATATACGTTACTCGCCGAGAACTTTCAAAAATAAATTCACCCAACAGTGCACTACGTGATATGCTATGCACTACGTGATATTATCCCTCTTTTGTTTTTATTTATCCCTCTTTTGTTAAAAATTTTACCCGCCTAAAAAGTACTTGAGAAAAACCACACCTTAAATAGTTCAGATGGTGAGTTTTGATATCACCTCATTATTCACTGATGTACCATTGACTGAAACACTTAACTTGCTAAATTTACAATTTCCCCCTGACATATTTCAGCTATTTAAATTCACAGTACAGTCAGGTTATTTTACATGGAAAAGGACAATATACAAACAATTAGATGGGACAGCTACGGGATCCCCCCCCTTAGCCAACTTCTATATAGAACATCTGGAAAAGCTAGCTATCAACACAGCCACTCTCAAACCTAGTCTCTGGCTGCGCTATGTTGATGATGTTTTTGCTATTTGGCCACATCGCCCAGACACATTGAATACATTTTTAGTGCATCTAAATAGCCAGCACCCTAAAATCCACTTTACAATGGAACTAGAAGCCAATGACTGCCTGCCCTTCTTGGACACACTGATCACAAGTCTTCCAGAAGGTTCCTTATCATTTATGGTTTATAGAAAAACCCACACATACAGGGAGATATTTACACAAACAATCACACCATCACTCTTCTCAACAATATGGTATCTTAAAAACACTAACCCATAGAGCTAGAGCAATCTGTTCCAATGACATTGCTCTCACTGCTGAACTTTCTCACCTGCACCACACCTTCCTAACCAATGGCTATAATCTCCATAAGATAGATAAAATACTAAATGCTACCCCAAAATCCCCCCCACACACACTATCTACCACAGAAGACTATAACAAAACTATCACCATCCCATACATTAAAGGCACATCTGAAAAGATATCTAGGGCACTTAACAAACACCAACTGCACACTGTATTTAAACCTTATGTGAAATTGGCAGCTCTCATCTGTTCACCTAAGGACAGATTCACTCCTTTATCACATCCAGGAGTCTATGAAGTGACCTGTTCTTGTCATCGAGCCTACTATGGACAGACAGGAAAAACGGTGGACATCTGCCTCAGTGAACACAAAAAATATATCCGACACTTTCGTTATGGCAAGTCGGGTCTGGCAGACCATGCTTTGGATACCCCAGCACACAGGATCAATTGGAAAAAACAAAAGTACTGCACAGAAGCTTCTACAAGTCAGAGAGGTTGTTCCTGGAATCAACAGAAGCCTTAAAACATACTTCAAACCTTAACAAGTATGGCTGTATAAATCTACCAAAGATTTGGGAGACAGTCATCCTAAGACCAAATTAATATTTATTTATTTTTAATTTTATTTTTTTCTAACTTTGGACTACTATTTTTCAAAAGTTTCAAGGACTGCTATTTGGACTACTATAATTTTTTCAAAACTTTGGACTGCAGTTTTTTTTTTTTTTTTTTAACTTAGATAGTACCATATTAGGGCTTTAGTCTTGTGTTGCATGGTTCCAATTACTTATACTAGCCCCACTATTACACCAAATTGTGGTTGTCTCGGATTTGTAACAAACTTTGTTTGTGTGCTCTGAAGATGCTGGATATTATACCAGCAAAATATTAGCTTTTAAGTTAATAAATAGTTGTTTTCTTATCAATCTGTGTTTGCATCAATACCATTTAAATTTCTATTATTATGTTTTTTGGTATTACAAAATGATTAAACATGATTTTAATTTTTTCTCTGTTTATTTTTAGACCCACTTTTCTGCTTTCATGATATTGGTCTTTTATCATTAAGGTCTTCTGGAGTGTTTGTAAAAATTATGATATCATTTGCATATCTTAGGTGTGTAAGTTTCTGTTATTAATTTTTTATACATGATTTTTCCAGTTTATATTATTAAATATTTCTTGAAGGACTACTGTAAAGATTTTGGGTGATAGTCTCCTTGTCGGACACCTTTTTCAATTGATATTTTATTGCTACTCGTGTGAAGTTGAATTGTTGTTGTTTGCAGTGAGGTATATTGCCTAGAGGAGGTCCATATATTCTCCACGAACTCCCTGATTCTGGAGTGCTTTGATTATTGTATTACTTTTGATGGAATCAAATTCTTTTTCATAATCAATGAAGGCTAAACAGAGAGGCAGTTGGTTTTCTTCTGCTTTTTCTATTATTTGTTTTACTGAATGAATATGATCAATTGTGTTAAAGCCTTTATGGAATCCTGCTTGTTCTATTGGTTGATTTGAGTCTAGAAGAGGGTTTAACCTGTTTGTTATTACTATTAGCTCTATTAACATAGCTAAATGCCAACAATGGCAAGTTCTTTCCTAATATCCTCATTTTTAATGCAATACTGCCATTGAAGCCATCTTTCTCAGAAGTGATCTTTCTCAGAAGTGATGAATGCAAGGCAAATCAGAGGAGGAGTGAGAGAGAGAGTTATGGGAATGGCAGAAGAAGAGAGAATAGGAACAGTGTAAGAGAGGGAATGAGAGAGTTATGGGAGTGATAGAAGAGGAGAGAATGGGAACAGTAGAAGAGAGGGAATGAGAGAGTTGTATGAATGATAGAAGAGGTGAGAATAGGAAAAGTGGAAGAGAGGGAATGAGTGTCAGATATAGGAATGATAGAAGAGGAAAGAATGGAAACAGCAGGAGAGAAGGAATGCAAGGGAGCACAGGGAGTAGAGATAGAGTGATGTCAGGAAGGCAGGTAAGTAGGGGAGCACAGAGAGCAACTGTTACGAGAGTGAGGGATGCATGTGAGCAATCAAGGAATATGGTGGTAAGAGGTGCAATGTATGGGGGACTCAATGATCTGTGGTGTTCAAGATAGGATCCATGAGGAGTGTTTGCCAGGAGGAACAATAGAAAGTGTGGCTATGGCAATTAAGAGAGGTGAAAGGGTGGATGAGATGATTGTGATGGTAGGAACAAATCACTTGAGTGGTGGTGTAAATAGGACAGCGAGAGATATCAGATTCGTGCTTAAGACTGTACTAAAGAAGACAGTGAGAGGAAAGATTGTGTGTGTGTGTGTGTGTGTGTGTGTGTGTATGTGTTGCCTAGGTATGATAATGTCGAGCTGAGCAGAAGAACGGTGATATTGAATGACATAATAGCAAGAATGTGTGACAAGAGAGGACTGGTATATGTGGATGCTTGGAGTGTGTTTGAGAGCAGAGAGGAATTGTATGTGAGAGACTGCCTGCATTTGAATGAGGAAGGACGTAGGCATCTGGAGAGATTGCTGTTCTGAACGAGTCAGTGTGTCCCAGTGTGGATGGTAGCAGGGGGTGGCCACTTGTAGGAATGGGTACTTGGGAGACGGGGGACGACATCAGGTAACGTTGAGCCCAGTGGAGTTAAGAGGGGATAATGCTGGGTATAGAAACAATGGCATTTTTATGCTTTATACCAATGCCAGGAGTATTCGGAATAATGGAGAGGAATTGGTGGCGCTGATAGCATTAGCCTGGCCAAAGATTATTGGGATCACGGAGACGTGGTTGACAGAAGAGGATATAATAACAGGAATAGAAGTTGCTGGGTATAGCATTTTTCGACAGGATAGGAAGGGAAAGCATGGTGGTGAAGTACTGCTTATGATAAGTGACGACCTGTGTCCTCTAAGAGTGGAGGCTTTGGAAAGCTGTGACACTAATGATTTGAAAGCATATGGTGTGAGGTGGAGGTGGGCAAGACAGGATATTTAGTGGGATGTTGCTACAGACCAAGGAGCACAGAGGGTGGGGGACCAGGAGATGTTGAGACAGTTGAGCATGGCAAGTGCAAGAAGAATGATTGTTATGGGAGATTTTAACTACAGCAGTATAGATTGGGGAAAGGAAGATGCATATAGCAATAAGGTAATGGAATTTCTAGAATTCTTGAGTGACAAATGTCTTAGGCAACATGTAACAGAGGGAACAAGAGGTTCAAGAGTTTTGGATTTGGTTATAGCATCAGAAGAGCTGATAATAACTGAGATGACATCTCTCCCACCAGTTGGAGAGAGTGACCATATGGTTTTGACTTGGAAAATGAATAGACATGTAGGAGTATCAAAGAGACGGGAATGTATGTGGAATTATAAAGCAGGTGATTATAATAATCTTAAACGTCAACTTGGGGAAGTTTCGTGGAGGGAGGAATTGGAAGGCCGGGATATCATTAGTGCTTGGGAAATTGTGAAGGAATATTTGTTAGCAGCAATGGTATGCTGTATTCCACGAGTGAAGAAGAGGACACAATTTGGAGTAAAGTGGATGACAAACAATATTAAACAGGAGCTACATGCGAAAAAGAGGCTATGGAAGAGATATAAGGAGACAGGTGAAGAGAAGATGCATGAAGAATATAAGACACAGGCCAGAAGAGTGACTAGTATAGTAAGGAAAGCAAAACTGGAATATGAGAAAAGATTGGCCCTTAGATCCAAGGAAAATCCTATTGAATTTTTTAGCTATGTGGCCAGTAGGAGGAGAAATGACTATAGAAGAATGACATTGTGGGATAAAAATGGGAATAGAGTGACTGATGCAGAGGACATAGTGGAATTGTTCAATGAACACTTTATTGGAGTATTTCATCCTGGAGGAGTCAATTTGAATACTAGAGGGATAGAGCAGGTTCGAGGTTTAGAGGTGCAGAAGGAGAGTGTGTTCCACATACTGAGTACTCTGGATGTTAGTAAAGCTGTGTGGACTGGATGGTATTTCACCATGAGTTTTGAGAGAATGTGCTAAGGAACTGACATTGCCCTTGACCTGGCTTTTCAATGAAAGTCTGGCTGCGGGAAAGGTGCCCATGGAATGGAAGGAAGGTAAGATAGTGCATAAGGATGGTAGCAGACTGGAAATGTCTAATTATAGGCCAGTTTGTGTGTCATCAGTAGTTAGTAAGATCTTGGAGAAAGTAATGAGGGACCATATACAGCATTAGGCAGATGAGGGTAATGTTATGAGTGAGAGTCAACATGGATTTGTGAAGGGGCACTCTTGTTTTAGCAATATGCTAGCCTTTTATGATAAAGTTACAAGAGCATTAGATGAGGGAAAGGCATATACTGCCATTTTCCTAGACTTAGCAAAGGCATTTGACAGTGCCACATGATAAACTAATATTCAAGTTGCAGCACTGTCTGGATGTCAGATTGGTCAACTGGATTCAGGATTGGCTGTAGGTATCAGAGAGTTGTGTGTGGTGGAGCAATATCAAAGAGGCAGAAGGTTACAAGTGGGTTTCCACAGGGCTCAGTACTGGGACTATATTGTTTAACCTTTATATCAATGACATTGTCTGTGGATTGCAAGGGGATATTCGGTTGTTTTTGCTGATGATGCGAAGCTGGGAAGGGTTATTAGTAATAGTGCAGATGTGGTAGCCCTGCAAGAGGATTTGAATAAGCTAGATAGATGGGCAAATGAATGGGGTTGTCAGTTTAATGCAGCAAAATGTAAGGTTTTGAGGTTTGGGACACATCGATGGGACGCTGCATACTCTATGGGAGGAGTTAAACTGGAGGAAGTAGGAAAGACAAGAGATCTGGGTTTGATGATTGATAGAAACCTGAAATTTAGGGGACATATTGCAAAGGTATTGAAGGTAACACAGAGGATAGCTGCAATAATGAGAAGGACACTGACCTGCAGAGATAAAATGGTTATCATTCCGTTGTATAAGACTTTGATCAGACCACACTTAGACTGTTGTTCTGAGATCTGGTCCCCAGGATTTGAAGGGGGATAAATTAACTATGGAAAGGGTACAAAGGCGGATAATAAAGATGGTGTCGGGACTGTACAATGTTAGTTATGAGGATCGGCTGAGAGAGTGTGGACTGCAGAGTTTAGTGGATAGAAGGAGGAGGGGTGATATGATTGAGACTTTTAAACTGTTGTGAGGTAGTTACAGAGTTGACACTGGGGAGTTCTTTCACTTAGTTGAACAGCGGGAAGGAGCATGACAAGGGGCCATCCCTGGAAGTTACGAAAGGAAATTGTGAGAAAGAGGGTGAGGAGTGGTTTCTTTGCATGGAGGGTGGTTGAACCATGGAATGCATTGCTGATGGAGTGGTGAGAGCGAGAACGGTCAATACATTCAAGGAGTGGTATGATAGACTTTGTGTTTCCTAGGAAGGACCTCCTTCGATGAGTCTTGATAGACTTGTGTTTCTTGGAAAGGACCTCCCATGATGAGTCTTTTGACCCCATAGAAGCCTGAATAATAATAATAATAATAACTCATATCAGAGGCCTCCAGTCTTGGATCAAGTGGTTTATTTCTAACCCAGCTCTCAGATCCATAAGTTATAATTGGTTTGAACATTTTCTGTATCCAGCTAATTTAGTGTTTTGACTAATTTCTTTCTTATTCCACATAAATTCAGCTGACTGTTTATTGTACTTACTAATTCTATTTCCATATTTAATTTACTATCTTTACTAAAAATTGTGCTTAAATGTTTTACCATTCGGCATCTATAGATAAGCTTAGGTGGTGATGGTTATTCGTGATTTATTTTTAACGGTATTAACAACACCAAACAAACTATTTTATAAAAAGATGTTTAATGTCTTTTTATAAAATGGTTTGGTGTTAATACCATTTAAAATAAGTTACGAACACTATTCAGAATACAGTTGCTGTTTTCAATCTTTCTGCCTATTTTCATTGTCTTTGTCTTTTATTGCCGATTTTTATACCAAATTTATTACAACAGTTACTCAATTTAGTCAGAGAATCTTACAGACTTATACTGGATTTATTCTGAAGTATAACATCATCTGCATAAAGTAAAGAACTAAGATTAACATTGCCAATTTTGATATCAGATTTAACACCACTTTCCTTCATAATGTGATCCATATAGATAATGAATAACAGTGGAGATAATGTTCAGCTAGGTTCAGAACTATATAAATACGCAGGAACAAGATTCAAAGGAAGACTCTTATTATTTTTAAATAAAATTTACTCAAGTGGTATCCCCCCAATAGAATGGAAAAAAGCAATTGTGATTCCTATCTTTAAGAAAGGTAATAGAGATGACCCTAAAAACTATAGAGGTATCAGTATACTAAATTCATGTTACAAAATATACAGCAGAATCTTAAATAACAAACTAATGAAATATTCCAAAAACTTTATTCTAGAGGTACAAAATGGATTTAGAAAAGGACGATCATGTATATATGAATATAATACATATATTTCATATACACAAGTATATATGAAAATAATCAAATACAAATAAGATTAAATCATGAGCTATCATATACAAGAGAGATAAACCAAGGGGTCTGACAGGGATGTCCCCTCTCAGCAACTCTTTTTAATATCTACTTAAATGAAATAATAATAAAATGGAGTAAAAATTTACATCAAGGAATTAAATTTTCACCTACAGTTAACTTAAACACTCTCCTCTTTGCAGACGACCAAATAATAATTACAAATTCTGAAGATAACTTACAGAAAGCTATTTTAAATCTAAATGAGATATCCAAAGATTATGGTATGATAATATCAACGGAAAAATCAAAAACTATGGCCTTTAAAGGACAAGATCCAGCAAGAACTAAAATAGTATTAGATAACAAGATCTTAGAACAGGTGAATTCATTTAACTACCTAGGATGTATGATCACTTATGAAAATGAAAAAGATATAAACATAAAAATTGCAAAATATTTAAAAATAACAGGAGTAATTAACTCTATATTTAAACCAAACCTAGTTCAAAAACAAACCAGGCTAAAAGTATACAATACATTAGCCCTACCGGTCTTAATGTATGGAAGCGAAATCTGGACAATAAAACAAAAAGACAAGATTAACAACAGCAGAAATGAAGTTTATGAGAAAAACTGCAAAGTATACCCTATTTGATCACAAAAGAAATGAAGATATTATGAAAGAATTAAACCAAGAACCAGTAATTGAAAAAATTAAAAAAATATAAACATAGATGGATGGAACACGTTCAAAGAATGAAAACAGAAAGATTACCTTAAAGTACAAGAAAGAAAGATTACCTTAAAGAAAACAAGCCTTAAAGTACAAGCCATTAGGAAAAAGAAAACCAAGACGTCCTCTTAAACGATTCAACGATGACTTTTAAGGCTGGAACAGGCCATACTAGGCCTAAATCCTTGATACGTATGATGATGATGATAACAGTGGAGATAATGTTCACCCTTGTTTCACATCTGATTTTACATTAAACCATCTTCCTGTACTACAATTCTAACTGCTATCTTACAGCTTAATATAATATCCCATTTATACCATATAACTAGTGTTTTGAAGAGCTTCCTTCTTGACACCTTGTCATATGCCTTTTCCATATTAACAAAACTTAAATACAAATCCTTATTAAGAGAGAGAGAAATTCTTGCTAAGAGAGAAATTAGTCAAAACACTAAATTAGCCATGTACAAGACAGTGTTCAAGCCAATTTTAACTTATGGATCTGAGAGCTGGGTTAGAAATAAAACACTTGGCCAAAGACTAAAGACCATAGATATGTGAATCCTGAGAAAGATTAGAGGGTGTGAACAGATGGCATCAATGGCAATATCATATTAAAAATGGGGATATTAGGAAAGAACTTGACATTGTTAGCATCTAGAAATGTGTTAGCAGAGCTAATTTCATGTGGTATTGTCACTTAAACAGAATGGGAGAGGAAAGATTAGGAAAACAAGTGTTCTCTGCCAGGTTGGCCAGGAAGACCAAGATATAGGTGGATTGATATGGTAAAAAGTGCATTAGAAGACTGAAATATAAGATCTGATAATGTTGGAGTCTTGACAGGTAAGAGATCGATTTGGAGGAAAATTGTAGATAGGAAGTTGGTGGTGGTGGTGCAAGTTTTTCATGTAGTACTTTCATATCCTGTACACCCCTTGAGAGTACATGTCAGGAATTTGATGATGAAATCCTTGTTATATTTCTAAGATTTCTCAACTGATGTTTGTCTTAAAGTGAAAATCTAATCCTAATGACCTCTGTTTGTCCTGAATTTAAGCTTCACTAAGCTTTCTTTCCCAATTCTTTTTAGATCTTTCTCAAGTATATTTGCCTAAATTTTAACAGGAACACTCAGAAGGAAATATCTCTGTAATTCTCACATTGTTTCTTTCCCTTTTTATAGATGGTACTATGAGAGTTCTGCTTCCATCATTTGGAATTCAGTCCTCTGGCCAGGCCTTCTGCAATGCTGCCACTGTATCTCCATAAATGAGCATTTCTAGTCAAATTTTATTTACTCCAGCTACTTTTCCACATTTCAGGTTTTTGATGATTTTTTGTACTTCAAGTATGGATATGTATTCCTGACTGCATTGCTGTTGAGAATTTTCTACCACCATGCTGATACTACTTGTTTCATTTAGAAGTCTTTCAATGTAATTACTGCATACATCTAGAATATCTTTAGTTTTCATGTCACCTTTATCATCTCTGATTACTTTACAGTACTTTTTCCTCCATTTCCAAGCTTTTTCAATAACTTTCAGAATATTTTGCTACCTTCCTGATACTTATTTTCTGTTCTTGTCTTTGCATGACTTTTGTTTAGCTAATTTTGTGCAGTGCTTTGCTTTCTTACATTTTTCTCTGTATTTTCTAAGTCACAAACTGGCTTACTTGCCAGAATCTTTTGATATCCTTTCATTCTTTTCCTTGACTGCCTCTTTAATTTCGAGTCCACCATGTAGTTCTGATTTTTATCCTTGCAGGCAATCTACCAACATGCCTCTCTGGCTTAATCAATGAATGTTTTCTTCAGAGTTTGCCATTGAATCTCCAAGGTTTGGTTCTTATTTTCAAACTCTTTCATTTTTTCTCCAAGGATGTTTGTGTATTTGAGTGTACAATTCACCTCTGAAAGCTGCTCGACTTTGATTCGTTTTAAAACTTTCTTACATACTCTTCCTTTCAATATGAAATGCAGTTTTATCCTGCTCAAAACTAAGTAGTGGTCACTTCCGATTTCAAATCT
Organism: Typopeltis vanoorti; assembly: GCF_054136105.1. Taxonomy (NCBI): domain Eukaryota; kingdom Metazoa; phylum Arthropoda; class Arachnida; order Uropygi; family Thelyphonidae; genus Typopeltis; species Typopeltis vanoorti. The sequence continues at coordinate 89,935,491 of NC_143555.1, read as the reverse complement.
TCTGTATACTCTTGTGTTCTGAACCATTGGGAAAACATTGATATAACTATAACATAGTCAATGAGACTTATTTCTTTCATCTTCTCTCCATGTGAATTTGTTTATATTTTTATGTTGGAACATGATGTTAATAATAACTAATCTATGTCCTGAACAAACTACCAGACATTTGCCATTATTATTAGCTTTGCATTTTTCTACAAATTTTCCCAAAACATTTCTACATACTTAGTAATCATTTCTTTATCCTGTTTAGATCTCTGAAATGAATTGACTTTTGCTTTTTCATTGTGTCACCTGCCTTCTCTAATGCCTCAAAAAATTCCTCCATTTCTTCTGTGGGACCATAAACACAAATAAGTCTCATTGTCCAGTTCCCCATTCTGATATTTGCCCACATCACTCTACTTGATATTGCCTGACATTCAAGAAGATTAGCCTCATATTTAGTGTTGAATACTATAGCTATTCTCCTTTCCCCTGATTATTGCCTGAATATTACATTTGTATTTGTCATTTAGAAAGATCTCACCTGCTTTTGTATTCTTCGTTTCAGTCACACTATTATGTTGATCTGGTACTTATCCAATTCTTCTACCAGTTCCATTTCTCTTCCATTGATGCTTCTTCTTTTGATAGTACAATCTTGAACTCTGCTGACATCGAGTTAGGATGTGTTTCAGGATTTGTTCCAGTGGCTGACTTTATGCTGTTTGACCTGGTTCCATGATGAAAACAACAGAGGCCTTATTTAACTGAGTGACCCCCCCCCCCTTCTGAGCTGGCATGAAATTCTGTCATGTTGTTGTGGCTTAAGACAATTAGAATTGGCCAGCCCATCCTCTTTCATTCGTTCGTTCATTCATTCGGTTCGTCTCCCTTAAAAGGCTTATTCGGTTCTCCTCCCTTAAAATGGAGGTCTCCTCCCAGTTATACAGCTTTGACTCTTAAACATCCCAAGTACTACTTTGCTACCTCTAAATTCAAGAAAATATGTAAAATTAAAAAAGAAAATTGTGTTTTTATAGTTGTGATACAATTTTGCCAGTTTTTGTCACCCTCTAAACTTGGCACTCCTAGGTATTGCCTTAGTTGTTGTGGGTTATGATGGCCCTACTTACAGCACCATCTTACTAATCTGGTTCTGTCTACCTCCACCTCATACTACACTGGCTCAAAACTGCTGCCACTCCTCTATTTTATTGCCTGCATCACATCTCCATATTGAGCAGGACAGCTCATTTGCTATCTTGAGTAGTACTTAGCATTAGTAGGAACACAGAGAAGTTTCTTGAGAGTAGCATCATCAGTGTTACGAAATACATTTCTTTTATTAGACTAAAATTTACATTTTCATATACAACATTAAAACCCAAAATTAGAAAGAAAAATATAAAATGCAAATTCTTTAAAATTGATAAGATCATCTTTGTTGGATAAGTCACTAGATGATCAGAAAGCCTCCTAACTCTACTATGGTGTGTTAGCATGCCCAGGATAGGTCGAAACAAGAGACCATACTCTGAAGACCAAGTGTATGTAATCACACTTCGGGCCTCTAATAAGCAAGTCATTGTTCATGCACCAGACAGTGAAAGTCATATATCTTCTCTGGATCTAATTGGTATTTCCTCCAGTTTGTGAAGATATGCTTATAAGTGTTCAGCACTCACTTGATGCTCCAGAGTCCTCATTTGCAGAAACATTGCACACCCCCAGTAAGGTGGGATAGGGTGTGCAATGTTTTTGCAAATGAGGACTGGAGCACCAAGTGAGTACTGCACACTTATATCTTCACCAGCTTCTAATTTCATAGAATTTGAAAGAACCTGTCCTCATAGTAAGTCTGAAATATCCATTTTACAAACTTACTATTTCTGCAGTATACCACTATGCAACTAATGGATTGCTGGTATGCCAAATCTCTTTCTCTCAGCCAAGTGGTATACATACAAATGATAAGTTTGTAAAGTGGATATTTTGCACTCACTATGAGGATAGGTTCTTTTAAATTCTATGAAGTTAGAGAATTGTAATAACTTTTGGTTTTCACAAATCCGATGAACATTTCCAAGCTTTGTTCAGCATACTCAGCTTATTATAAGTCTGTCTTCTATTTTTTCTTTCCAGCTCTCCAGCATGGATTAGTATTAGTCACAATTTTAACTATTTTAGGAATATCTATAGTATTAACAGATATGCTGATAATTTTCATTGTCAAAAAAAACAGTGCAATCTCTGCTTTTTATTTTAGTTCAGTTGGACTGAATTTTTTTAGCGGACTTTAAGCAATATTAGTGCAGCTATGTTTAAAGTGTATAAATTAGTTACAAGGGGGGGCTTAAAAGTTCTGATAAACACCTAGAAGAAAAATTATATTCAAGTATCTGATATAACCACAAGAAAGAACATATCTTAAAATCCCTTGAACCCCTTTCTTTCATCAAATTGTAATAATTTGTTCTTTTTCTTTTAGGATATATAAGAAGAGTTGCTTTAATATCATTTTTGTTCTAGGTGTTTATCAGAACTTTTCATTCCCCCTGCACAGTATAATTTATAGAGAACATGAATTGTGCCAACAGAGAACATGATCCTTTCCCCTCATGTTTTTATAACACCTTCATTTTGTTTCGGTAGATTGAAATTTTCAGGGGAGCATAGGCAACATATGGAATATAAGGAGTATTAGGAATAAGGGTGCAGAATTTGTAGCCTTGATATCAGCTCAAATCATTGGTGGCAGTGAGATGTAGTAAACGGAAGATGATGTTATTATACAATGAAACCTAAACAAACACACGTAATAACTATAGCAATAAGTTTTAATAAGTAAATATTTCATCCTAAGTATCTTAGGACATCGTCAGTACAGTTAATTCAAACAATACCAGGAATAACATACAGTTAGGGCGCATGATTACAATGGAATCCCAATATGCGTGCAGTAGTGTGTTATAGAATTAAATTAAAATATAACTGTAGGGAAAAAAAAATTACATTAAAATAAGATAATTTTTTAAATTTAATTCTGTAACACGCTACTGTACGCATATTGGTATTCCATTGTAATCATGGACCCTAACTGTATGTTATTCCTAGTATTGTTTGAATTAACTGTACGGAAGATGTCCTAAGATACTTAGGATGAAATATTTACTTATTAAAACTTATTACTGTAGTTATTACGTGTGTTTGTTTGGAAGATAATTTGTTTACAGGAATAGAATGTGATCGCTATAGCATTTTTCGAAAAGACAGAAAAGATAAATGAGGAGGTGGCGTATTACTGATTATTTGAGAACAGTTCTGTCATCTCAAGGTGGAACTTGAAGAAAGCTATAATGGTAGTGGCTTTGAGGCTGTTTGGCATGAGGTTAGCACAAAATTTTAGATATTTAGTGGGATGTTGCTACTGGCCAGAGAATGCAGAGAGAGAGAGATGATTCTGAAATTTTAAGACAGCTAAGACTGGCGAGCCACAGGAGGGTTATAATAATAGGCAACTTTAATTATGGAAGTATTGACCGGAAGCAGGAAATATCATGTGTGATTAAGGAGATCAAATTTCTGAACTACTCAGGGACGGTTATCTTATGGCTTGAAGCACCATGTGGGACTCGAGTGTTAGATTTAATAATATCTCGTATAGTGATAATAGAAAATGATAGAAGATTGACAGTTGGGTTCCACAGGGGTTCTGTTCTGAGACCACTGCTGTTTAACTTATATATCAAGGTATACTTCACAGTGTGAAAGGAGATATTCATTTGTTTGCTGATTGTTAATTTAGGAAGAGTAATGTCAGGAATTTCTGATGCAGTTACAAGAGGATTTGAGTAATTTGGTTCTTTGTGCTAAAGAATGAGGATGCCATTTCAGTGTTGCTAAGTGTAAAGTTATGCACTTTGGTCAAAGAAAATGGATTGAGGTTTACCACATTAAAAGGACTTTGCTTCAGGAGGTGGAGGAATTGCTGCTGTAATGCAAAGAATGCTGACATTTAAGAATAAGGAGGTGATAATTCCACTCTATAAGGTGCTAATTAGGCTCATTTGAATTTCTGTACACAGATCTGGTCACCTGACTATATTTGTGATAGGAGGAAATATTGGAGAGAGTGCAGAGGCAAATAACTAAGACTGTCTTGGGACTGCAATATTGAGTATGAGGACAAATTGGGGGAATGTGGTCTTCAGAGCTTAGTTGATAGGAGGAGGGGTGATATGATTGAGATGTATAAGCTGGTGAGAGGAGCCTACCAATTAGATACAGAAGAATTGGCAGGTGGTGAACAAGTGGAATGCATTGCCAGAATGGGTGGTGAGTGCTACAACAACGAATGTGTTCAAAGTTTATTTTACACTTGGTTAGAGTATAATAAATTTAGTTTAATCCTTAAACGTGTGGACAGACTTATGTGTTCGTCGAACATGTTGTTTATTATTTTAACGGTATAATAGAACACAGAAACTAAGTAAATAATTAATTTATTAACTTGATGCTGATATTTCGCTGGTATTATAACCAGCATCTTCAGAGCACAAAAACACTGTTTGTCACAATACGCGAGACTAAAACAACATGGTGTACATTAACAAAATTGTAGCAGCAACACCCTCATCCGCTCACCCAAGGACAGCATTCCTCCTTTATCACATCCAGGAGTCTACCAAGTACCCTGCTCATGCAATCAAGCCTACTACGGTCAAACAGGAAGAACTGTGAATATCCGCATCAGCGAACATAAACGATACGTCCGGAAATATCATTATGGGAAGTCGGGCCTAGCAGACCATGCTCTGGATACCCCTGCACACAGGATCAACTGGAAAAACACAAAAGTACTACACAGAAACCCATATAAATCAGAGAGATTGTTCTTAGAGGCGACAGAAGCCCTAAAACACACCCCAAATCTCAACAAATATGGCTGTATTAACTTGCCGAAGATCTGGGAGACAGTCATATTAAGGAAAAACTAGCACTTTTCTAGGACTCTAGCAATATATGATAGCGTTTTTTTTTTTTTTTTTTTTTTTTTTTTTTTTTTTTTTTTTTTTTTCAAATAGAGGGCGCCAAAATCAGGACTCTAGTCTTTGTGTTGCTGCTACAATTTTGTTAATGTACACCATGTTGTTTTAGTCTCGCGTATTGTGACAAACAGTGTTTTTGTGCTCTGAAGATGCTGGTTATAATACCAGCGAAATATCAGCATCAAGGTTAATAAATTAATTATTTACTTAGTTTCTGTGTTCTATTATACCGTTAAAATAATAAACAACAATTAGTTTAATCCTTTATCCAAATGTGAGCGAACAAAGTTTGCGCCTGAAAGTATCTTCAGGACTGGGGTAAGGTGGTACAATACCAGAGCACTCCTTGCAAAGGTGGAACAAGCCACCAAAACTCCTATCTCAGTATCTCCCATAATGCAAAACACATCTTCTTGTGGATATGTCTAATGTTGTGCATCGAGGGAAGGGCCAGACTAGTTTCGACCTTTATTGAGGTCTCTTCAGTGGGAGCCAGGCCCAAGTGGAGATAGCAGGCAGAAGCATTAGCAGGTCATCTCTACCTATAGGAGTTGCCTGAAGATACTTTCAGGCACAAACTTTGTTTGCTCACACTTGGATAAAGGATTAAACTAAATTTATTATACTCTAACCAAGTGTAAAATAAACTTTCAACATCTTTCTCTAAATCCAGAGTAATTTATTAAAAAAATGGTGGCACACCATTTGGCAACTCCTATAGGTAGAGATGACCTGCTAATGCTTCTACCTGCTATCTCCACTTGGGCCTGGCTCCCACTGAAGAGACCTCAATAAAGGTCGAAACTAGTCTGGGTTGTGGCCCTTCCCTTAATGCATAACATTAGACATATCCGCAAGGAGATGTGTTTTGCATTATGGGAGATACTGAGATAGGAGTGTTGGTGGCTTGCTCCACCTTTGTAAGGAGTGACCTGGTGTTGTACCACCTTACCATCTTGTCCTGAAGATACTTTCAGGCGCAAACTTTGTTTGCTCACACTTGGATAAAGGATTAAACTAAATTTATTATACTCTAACCAAGTGTAAAATAAACTTTCAACATCTTTCTCTAAATCCAGAGTAATTTATTATAAAAGGGTGGCACACCATTTGCCAACTCCTATAGGTAGAGATGACCTGCTAATGCTTCTGCCTTCCCTTCAAAAGATAATTACAATGCTGAAACAAACGTTCACATGTAAAGATAAGGATGTTATTTTGTCTCTTTACAAGGCCTTGATAAGACCTTACTTGGACTATTGTGCGCAGGTCTGGTTTCCGTTATGATTCTGATATATTGGATAGAGTACAAAGGAGGGTGTTAAAAATGATATCAGGATTATGGAATACTGATTATGAAGACAGATTGAGAATTTGTAGACTGCAGACACTAGCAAAAAGGAGAAAGAGGGGTGATATGATTGAGACTCACAAACTTAAAGGATCATACAGGATTTCAGTTGGAATTTTTCAATTTATGGAGGGTGGGGAAAGGACAAGAGGGCATCCTTGGAAGCTGAGAATGAAGGCCGCCAAGAAGGGTGTGAGGGCTAGATTTTTCTATCAGAGGGGGATGCGTGATTGGAATGGATTGCCATTGGATGTTGTGAGTGCAAGCAGTGTGAATGAATTCAAGAATAAGTACAATAGCTGGTGTTTGTAGTATGTGACCTCCCTGGAGGTCTCTCTTAATAATAATAATCAGCTTAAAATCAGTTACAGGAAGTCTAATTTTGGCTGTAATTATGTAATATGAGTAGTCAACGATTTGGTGTAATACTTGGTTTAAGAGGCACTGCCCAAGAATGCAGTGTTGTTGTTTTGTTCTTTTTATTCATGTTGTTTTATTATTTGTAATATTTTCTGTATTTTATAATGGAAATGTTAACTTTATTTATAGTATCATCTGAAATATTTGGCCTGATGATTTTGCTAGCAGACCAGCCTGATATCTGTGAAAAGGGGGACATCGTCCAGTCTTTCATGATATAAGTGCATCAATTTGTAAGTACAAAATTATCTTATTTTCATTTCTATGTGTATGCACGCACGCACGCATGCACACTCACACACATACACACACATACACGGTGAATTGTGCCATTTTTTACTACATTGAAGTGACAAATGGATAAAGGAGCAAAGTAATGGATTTTAAGTATGGAAATCAGCTTTATGTGTTAATTTTTTTAATAGACCACACAATTTCTGTAATATTACACAAATCCCAGATAGCAACAAAAAAAAAAGAATATTGGCAACCATAATGTTGTTTTTCTTGAAGTATGGATAGAGCTCTGAACAGATAGTATATACCAGTGGTGTTCAACCTTTTTTACTACGCGAGCTACTTTTGTATATAAAGTTATTCCGCAATCTACTCTCTTATATAGATCACATTCCCCCAACCTGATATCTGATTATGCACAAATAAACAACTAAAAAAAATACACAACTAAAAACTTTATTTGTGTATTTAAAAATTAATTTATCACTTTTAATTATTTTAATACAACAAAAAAAACAAAACAAATATATTGGAATAAAATATTTATTTCTCTATTTTGGAAAACCAAAATAGAGAAATAAATAGAGAAACCAAAGTCAGAAAAAACAACAGATTGATTACAAACTCATAAGTTACAGGAAATACTGGTTGATTTTTTAAAAAAAAAAAAAAAAAAAGTTAATGTGAAATTTGCATTGTTTGGACCTTGCAATATTTTTATAGTCAAGTTGATATGAAGAAGTGGCCAATCGCAGATAATCATCCAAATGATCATTTGTAATTTGGTTTCTTAATTGATTTTTTATGACGGTCATATTTGAAAAAGCGGGTTCTGACAACTATGTCGATCTGAAACACGACAGAATTTTTCACGCAATATCAGTTAATATTGGGAATTTTTCATGTGCATACTTTCAAATGACCATTGTTTATTGATTTTAAATGTAAACTATTCTGAATGTTTATTATCTCAAGTTCTACTTCAGCTTGGTTTATATCAAACAGCCCACTAATTTTATTTGAAATTTCTGCGATGTTCAAGTTTTCTTGAAATGGATTATTGATAAAAGATACAATCATTTCAGTTTTATTAAAATCTTTAAATCTTGAATTTATTTCTTCCTCAACTAATTCTATTTCTCGAATAAATTCTTTTAAATCATAGCGAAGCATTTCTTGATTTTGTTCAAAAAATGTTAATAAATATGGGAGCTGTCTAAATTTGCAGTCATTTATATTTTTCTTTAATAAAAGTGAGTATTGTTGGAAAGTTTTTATTGAACGTAACATGTCAATTAAATTTTTATCTCTACCTTGTAACTCTAAATTTAAATTGCTTAATTTCGTACAGAAATCTACTAAAAATGATGTAACAACCATCTTTTATCACTCAGTTGTAGATAAATATCTCCTTTTTCATCAAGAAAATTTTTTATATCATTAATCAATACAAGAAATCTTTCTAAAAATTGACTTCTGCTGATCCAGCGAACGTTATTGTACAACAGAAGTTACCTATCATCATCTGACTGTAATTTAAATTACTGCCGTTGCAGGGATTTTCCTCGAACAGAATTTACAATTTGAAATGTAATATCCAAAACATCTTTTGTGTTTAATCTTTTACTACACAGTACTTGTTGGTGAATAATACAATGGTATTAAAAAATCTGGATATTTGTCATCGTTTTTACATAATGAAATGAAGCCTGATTTATTACCTATCATTGCACGAGCACCATCTGTAGTAATAGACACAAGTTTAAAAAGCGGAAGTTTGTGTTGTTTCACAAATTCATCAAATGCTGAAAAAATGTCTTCTCCCCTAGTCCTTCCCAATAATGGTATAATTTTCAAAAGTTCTTCTTTACTTGAATTGAAATACCGTGCGAATAAATACCATTAACTGAGCAATATCAGTGAAGTTTGATTCATCAAATTTTAATGAAAATGAACACACTGGTGAATTGACATTAACCTGGCCTGGAAACTTTTCTCTGGCAATTGGAATTTTTCCTTTCGGCAATTTGAAACTTTGTCTGCGGACTAGAAATAGTCTCTCTCTCTAGCGGCATCTCGAACCGAGTAGCTCCATTCTGGAAGCGGGAAACTCCTCTCTCAAGCAACGTGGATCCGGGCAGTCTCTCTGACAGCAACTCTGGATCGGGCGGCCTCCTCTCTGACAGCAATTCTCGAACCGGGACACCTTCTGCTTGCTTCAGTCCCTTTTTATTAGGCCTCCTCTGAGACCTCGCATGAAGTTTGGCAACCCTCAAAGAATCAGTATGAGTCTTTGATCTTAAGTTTCAAGTTTGGCATGCCCTTTGTTCTCCTCTGCTTGCTTTTGATTGTAAGTTGCCGGCCATTGGAAAGTTGTTTGAACTCTTTCTGACTGACTTCAGAGATGTTTACACTTAGAGCCTGGAAGGGTTTCTCATACATACAAGTTTCAATAACAATCTTTCTAATGTCACCATGTACAGCTTCAGCGACAAAAACATTGCCTTTGTTTTTAACACTCTAACATATTCTTATTAAAGCAGTATATACAGTTAGCTTCAAAAGAGTTATTTACAAAAACATCTAATACAAACTATACCAAGACAAACAAAGTTTATTTTTTATAATATTCACATGGGACTTAACCTAAGTAAAAAATCGATGTAATGTGCTTTGGAATATTTAATATTTAAGCTACAATCGAGTTTTTACACCTTGTTTATAATCGTATTCACTCGGCTTGCTGTTTGACTTCCACTGATCCAAATTAATTCATTTACCCAGACTTATAATAAGAAAATTACTGATTTGACAATTTTAATGAAAAATAAATAAACAATAGCAATACGCTTAAAGCAAATTAAAAATAATACAAAATAATGATAAATAAAATGTTATGTTTTCAGTTTTAATTAAATTTGTAAGTAAGGAGGAATACATAAAAGATCAACCAAAAATCGCTCTGCGATCGACCAGTTAAACACTCCTAGTATATACAGTGTGCGTGCGCATACACACTCATACATAGTCTTTCTCTCTTTATCCCCCCACCCCTTGCAGTCTATGCTTCTTCATAAAATAGCCAGCAAAAAAATTCTTAGATTCCTGTTTTTTTTTTAAAGGTCATATGACTTGCTGTTTTTCTAAAGGTCTTTTTTCTGAACAGAAAAGAAAGAGAGAAAAAAACTTCAAAAATTTTTTGCAGCATCAACTGAGATGGCTATTCCCTGCCTCAGGGAAGTTGCTGCATTGTCATACAATAGCAGATTTGGCAGTCATCTTAAGAAAATTTACCTACACCTCAGGAAACTTACGGGCATATAAGATAAGCATTAGAGTTGTGCGAAGATGTTTGATTTAATAAATAACTTTTTTGTGCATTTCAGTAATGATACTAACGGGTATGGTTTGGCTGAAAAAACAATGGAGTAGTTTTACATAAGGTTTTTTTTCTTTCAGTAAAGTGTGGTACATATCTTAAGTTTAAAAAAATACATTGATCAGCAGACATTTTAAATGTCATTCACTCTAACAGAAAACAACAACAAAAAACCTTTCTGAACTTTGTGTAGTTATTCATCTAAGAAAACATTTCTGGCACGATCTCATTTTCCTGGATTGTTACCATTTTATTAAGCACTTGGAGTTTAGTGGAAAAGGATGGCCAGATATTAAATTGTTAGATATAGGACTTATTTTACATTGATTTAATGTAAACTAATTAAGAAGTTTTCCTAAATATTGAGCATTATTTTGTAACTCTGTCAGCTGTTTCATTATTAGAAAGTATGACAACATTTTGCTTCCTACTGCCATACCTGTAGACTCCTCTAACTGTTCCGGCCTGGTTGGACGAGTAGTTGGCATATCCACTCTCCAGCCAAGAGGCTGCGGGTTCAAATCCCACCAAGGGCATGGATGCTTGTGATTGTCCTGCTCTTTAATTACCATATGTACTGCTGTGAACTGTGTCCTGGTGCAGTATGACCTTTGATGCCTTTGCACCATAAAAACCTAATAAAAAAAATCCTCTAACTGGCCTGGTGATAGCAGTGATTTTACATGATTATTCTATTCCTGTTTATTGTTTTGCTGTTTATTATATTTTCTTCATTTCTAATGATAGCTTCTGTATAATTAATATTTATCATAAAATATTCTGAGGAGTCTTTATGCCTGAATTATCGATGAGTGAACTTTCATTAGCTAAGAGAAGAACTATTCTGAATCAGAATAGCCTTGATATGCTGCAGCATCAACTCCACATGTTCAGGAACAAAATGAAAGTATCCTTTGGTGAGTTATTCCTGCAGTTTCATCAGATTTGCTGATTGTGTATGTCACAAACATCTTATTCCACCATATCCCAAAGATGCTGTGAGATTAAGATCTAGTGACTGAAGGTTGGGTTTGATTGGCTTGAATTATGCCCAAAACAACTTAGGCTACGTGGGCAGTATATTGCATGTAGCCAGTTTCACTGTTTTGTGGAATGATGAACACAGGTTTCTGTGAGTGACTAATTCTTCTGAATCTATACCTTGGATCCGACATGTTAGTCACTATGATGTTCTTAAACAAAATAATAAGTTGCCAGTTGGTTTCTAATTCAAATACAGAGAAAATTTATATTTAAAGACTGCGCCACTCTATATCTGAATTAGTTCAAGAATTGAAGAAAAATCAACCTTCAACTATTCTCCTTAAAATATATACAGGCCGAGTATATTTGACTTACTTAGTCAAATATACTCCCGCTTTGGTTTGAATATTTTATGAATGGTGCAGTAAAAGAGATTCAGGCAAAATACAACATTAGATTAACAAAACAAACATTTAATTTTATAATTACAAATTATACACTTAAGATCAAAATACTAAATAAGTTATTATAAACACTTCAGCCTTTCTGATAATACAAATACAAATTCAGACAATGGTAAATCTGTTATCTCTAATACAGTCTTCACACAGTTCACTTAACACTTATTAAAGCTTAATGTCATAAAATTCCTTAGTGATCATTCACATTAACATCTCATAGTTTTTTTTTTAGTTTCAAATACAATTTATTGGTGGCAATACTTTTTCACAAGCTTACACTTTTAAATCTACGCTTCAGCTAACCTCCGCAACAGTTACTGTTAGTATAGGGATATTCTAGGAAGAAACACACTCGTATCTCTGCATAGGAATATTAATGGTTGGAATATTCTCACCGACAATTTTCCTTCTTCATATATTTATGTGCGAACACTTTTTGTAACTGTATACACTTTAATCAATTAACAGCACTCATTTAAAAAAAAATCTTCTTAGAAATAACTGGATTAATTAACGGTCACAATACACACAATCAAACGTTCTTGCATAGATCAAACCGCTTCCACTACATTTGACATCACTTAACTAATTCAGTGTTCTACCAACAACTCTTGTACTAAGGTAACACACAATAATTCCTTAACTTGAAGTTTAATATGCACAGTTGCCTACTCCTTCGACATCAATTTAATTCTTTAGGTACCATAATTCTTAACATCGCTATCATTAAACTCAACTTTGTTGCCTCCAGTTATTCTCTAGTTACTTCGTGCTATGCTTCAAGTTTCCGTGTGTCCTTGAAAGGTCGGCCCTGAAACTAAATCTCAACTCAAGTATTGCTAGTCTACTTAGTAGTCACTCAGCTGTTTTCCGTAGCTATAATTGTTATTCTACAACTTATTAGCTAACCGCCTCTCGACTAGTAGACTTTATTTAGCTGCTTGAGTGACTTGCTGACTCGCTATTATCGCACTGTAATTCCCGAATGCTCGGATTCCAACCTAATGCCAATCTCGCTCTTATAAATCTCTGATGCTTCCCCTTTTCCAGCGTTCCTCGCTTTTTATATCCGTTCTTCCCGCCTAAATTGTTCACGTGATTTCTTTCTAAAACTCCTTTCAATAAACCTTCTCACATGGTGTTCCAAAAACGTGCTTGCTCACTTACATATGTTTCTATGACAACCAAACAAAATATAATAAAATTGAGGTATTGCATGAACAAAATAAGAATATTTACATTTCAATTAATGCGCAGTTAAATTATCAAATACAAATTCTTATAATATTAACATAGTAATAAATAAAATATCTTAAAATATTTAATATAGTCTTTTCATTATTAATACATATATCCTTGATTAAATAATTAAATATTAAATAAGGTTAAAGGTAGTTATATGAATATTAAATTATGAACAAGTGAATTACATTAAATAATATTTACAAGTCTAGCCTATGTGATGGAAGATCATGTTGGATTCTGAAACAAATAATAATTACTCCAATCTCTATATAATCAGAATCCAACAACAAACATCTTATTCCACCATATCCCAAAGATGCTGTGAGATTAAGATCTAGTGACTGAAGGTTGGGTTTGATTGGCTTGAATTATGCCCAAAACAACTAAGGCTACGTGGGCAGTATATTGCATGTAGCCAGTTTCACTGTTTTGTGGAATGATGAACACGGGTTTCTGTGAGTGAAAAACCTTGAAACCTCACTATATGGCTGGCTAACCCAACTTTGGTTTGAGGGTGGGTTAGCTAGCCTTATAAAGCTTCCTCATGTCCTAGACAGGATTCAAACCCAGATCTTTCCAACTAAACAGCAAATGTTTTGTTGTCCTTGTGTGAATGAAGTGGGACAATCCCTGAAGGTATGTTCCTGGATGACATGGTACGTTATCTTGTTGCAGAATATATGATCAGTATGAATTGGGAATACTTGGTTAGTAATAGTTATTCATGTAGGCTGCAACATTCCATCATTATTCTACTGGTATTAAGAGGCCTAAAGACACATGCAAGGGGTGCTTAAGGGTCAAAGCTGTATAACTGAGAGGAGACTTCCACATAGCCTTTAAAGGAATGCGGAGAACCGACCTAATGTCCAATCCTCACCTTCTCGTGGTGCACCCCGTTGGGTATCTACCTGGATACTGAACGATTGAGGATGGGCTGGAAATTTGGGATTTAGCCGACCAAATTGTATTCCTATTAGTTAAACCAAAATACAAAATGATGGTACAACATGACAAAATTTTATGCCGGCTGGGGCGTCGCCCGGTTAAACAAGGCCCCCGTTGTTTTTGCCAGGGGAACTAGGGCAAACAACGAAAATTCAGCTACCGGAACAAATCTGAAAATACATCCCGACTCAACATTACCAGAGTTAAAGATCGGTACTATCAACATAAGAAGCCTGAATGGCAAAGAAATGGAGCTAGCTGAGGAATTAGAGACGTACCAGATCGACATAATAGGGGTAACTGAAACAAAAAAGACAAACTGGAGAGATGTTTCTGAGCAATAAATACAAAATGTTATATTCAGGCAATGACAATCAAGGAAAAGAAGGAGTGGCCATAGTATTCAACACAAAATACGAGGCTCATCTCCTTGAATGGCAGGCAGTGTCAAGTAGAGTGATTTTGGCAAATATCAGAAAGGGGAACTGGACAATGAGACCTATTTGTGCCTATGGTCCCACAAAAGGTTCTACTAAGGTAGAAGTGGAGGAATTTTTTGAGGCTCTAGAGAAAGCTACTGACACAATGAAAAAGGAAAAGTTGGTCCTTGTTGGGGATCTAAATAGCAGAGTAGGAAGTGATTGTCAGATATACAAAAATGTTTTGGGAAAATTTGGAGAAAGAAGCAAAACTAATAATAATGGCAAATATCTGTTGGATTTCTGCTCAGGACATGGACATGGTTATTACTAACACCAGGTTCCAACATAAAAATGTGCACAAATTCACATGGAGAGAAGAGGCAAGGATTAAGAAAAGTCTCATTGACTATGTTATTGTTGATAGGGATGTTTTCTCCATGGTGCAGGACACCAGAGTGTACAGAGGATTTGAAATTGGAAGTGATCACTATTTAGTCTTGAGCAGGATAAAATTGAATTTCATATTGAAAAGAATAACATGTAAGAAAGTTTTAAAGCTAATAAAAGTTGAGCAGCTCTCAGATGTGAACTGTAGACTAAGATACACAAAGATTATTAAAGATAAAATGAAAGAGTTTGAGAACAGGAACCAAACCTTGGAGATTCAGTGGCAAGCCTTGAAGAAAACCCTGATTGATTCAGCTAGAGAGGCATTTGGTGAAGGTTGTCTACAAGGATAGAAAGATTAGAACCTCCATGGTGGACACAGGAAGTTAAAGAGGCAGTGAAGGAAAAGAAGAAAGCATATCAAAAGTTACTGGCAAATAAGTCAGCTTGTGTTCTTAGAGCATACAGAGACAAATGTAAGACAGCTAAACAGTGTGTAAAACTAGCTAAACAAAAGTCATGGGAGGAGTTTGGCAAGAACATAGAAAATAAATATCAAGAAGGTGGCAAAATATTCTGGAGGTCGTTGAAGAAGCTTAGAAATAGAGAAAAGAGTGCTGTAAAAGGAGTTAGAGATGATAAAGGTGACATGAAAACGGGAGAAAAATATATCCTTGAAGTATGGAGTAATTACTTTGAAAAACTACCAAATGAAACAAGCAGTGATGACAGCACAGTGGTAAAAAACACTGACCAGGCATGTAGTTAGGAATACATATCCATACTTGAAGTAGAAAAAGCCATCAAAGGCTTGAAATGTGGAAAGGCAGCAGGAGTAGATGATATTCGACCAGAAATGCTGAAGTATGGCGGTATAAAAGTCTTACAATGGCTGCACTGCGTAGTTCAGAATCCCTGGACAGAGGGACGAATTCCCAATGATTGGAGTAGAGCTCTCATAGTACCCATATATAAAAAGGGAAATAAAACTGAATGTGAGAATTACAGAGGTATATCCCTATTGAGTATTCCTGGTAAGATATATGCAAGTATACTTGAGAAACGGTTGAGAAGAATTGTGGAAGAAAAGCTGGATTCAGGCCAAATAGAGGCTGTCAGTATCAGATCTTCACTTTACGACAAATAGTGGAGAAATCATGGGAATATAACAAAGATCTGTATTTAAGTTTTGTCGTTTTGGAAAAGGCATATGACAAAGTGTCAAGAGAGAAGCTGTTCAATACGCTACAGTTATATGGTGTCAATGGAGCATTATATCAAGCAATACTTAGTCTTTATTTGAGTTGTAAGTCAGCATTTAGAATTGAAGGAAGTACAGGAAGATTGTTTAATGTTAAATCTGGTGCGAGACAAGGATGTACATTTTCCCCTCTGTTATTCATTATCTATATGGATCACATTATGAAGGAAAGTAGTATTAAACATGATATCAAAATTGGAGATGTCAATGTCAGCTCTTTGCTTTATGCGGATGATGTTATACTTCTAAATAAATCCGCTACAAGTCTGCAAGCTTCTCTGACTAAATTGAATAGCTGTTGTAATAGATATGGTATGAAGGTCAGCAATAAAAAGACAAAGACAATGAAAATAGGCAGAATCATTGAAAATGTCAACTGTGTTGTGAATGGAGAACCTGTGGAACAAGTAAAACATTTCAGCTACTTAGGCACGATTTTTACTGAAGATGGTAAATTAAATATAGAAATAGACAACAGAATCAGCAAAGCTGGTATGGTGGGAAGTCAATTGAATAAATTCATATGGAATAAGAGAGAAATTAGTCGAAACACTAAATTACCTGTATACAAGACAGTGTTCAAACCAGTTTTAACTTATGGATCTGAGAGCTGGGTCAGAAGTAAAACACTTGACCAAAGACTAGAGAACACAGATATGAGGGTCCTGAGAAAGATTAGAGGCGTGAACAATTGGCATCAATGGCCATATCATATTAAAAATGAGGATATTAGGAAAGAACTTGACATTGTCAGCATCCAGGAATGTGTTAGCAGAGCTAATCTCAGGTGGTATGGTCACTTAAACAGAATGGGCGAGGAAAGATTAGCTAAACAAGTGTTCTCTGCCAAGTTGGCTGCAAAACGACCCAGAGGATGACCAAGACATAGGTGGATTGATATGGTACAAAGTGCCTTAGACGATAGAAATATAAGATCTGGTAATGTTGGAGTCTTGACAAGTAACAGATTAATTTGGAGGAAAATTGTAGATAGGAAGTTAGTAATGATGGAAATTTTTCATGTAGTACTATCATATCTTGTACACCCTTTGAGGGTACATGGCAGGAATTTGATGATGATGAAGAAACATGCTCCAGTTTTGGTGCATGATTTATTGGATGCATCAGACATCTAAATTGATTTTTTGTGAATTTCAAAAATCAGTTTAGATTTTTGGAATCTTACTTGTTTCTAAAGATTCCAAAGGGATTTTTGGGATATTTTTGTAACCTCCAATGAATCTTTGATTTCAAAAACAATCATGTATTCATTTGTTAGTGGAAAGTGACTATTGCCACTTTCCACTAAAACATCAAATGAGGAGGACAAATTTGTATACTGCTTTCATTATTATTTATAATTTGCATGATTGCATTATTAAGGAAAGTGCTATTAAACTAGCTTGTCAAACTAAGGTTAATGAAGCTGTATAATAACAAATTTGGAATGAAAATCAACATTGTTATATTAAATAAAATGCATTCTTATGTGACACCTCCACGGAGTCAAAAGACTCATCATGAGAGGGCATTCTACATTGCACAGTCCATCTACACTGCTTAATTTACTATTTATGCTACACTTCTGACTAATGATATTTTTTTGTCTGTTATTTGCATGAGTTCTCTGGTTAATTTCCTGTGCAGAAGATATAAAACCCCAAGTTTATGTGAGAAAAAATCCTTCTAACTCTGAGATCAGCTAACCTGCCTTTAGTTGAAAAAGTCCATATAAAGATTCCTCTTGACATGACTTCTATTGAAGGGTATTTTTCTTATCATTCTTCCATCTGCACTATAGAAGCAAGTTAATTTTATAACAAACCATCTGCTATAACAAATTGTTCCTTTTGTCTATCCAAGTTCACTATAAGGAGTCACCTATACCTGCAAATGATAATGAGAACACTGCATTTAAAATGAAGTGCATATAGTGGATATATATATATTCAGGGGGTGCTTAAGGGTCAAAGCTGTATAACTGAGAGGAGACCTCCACATAGCCTTTAAAGGAATGCGGAGAACCGACCAGGGCTTCTGACCTAATGTCCAATCCTCACCTTCTCGTGGTGCACCCTGTTGGGTATCTACTTTGATACTGAACGAACGAGGATGGGCTGGCAATTTGGGATTTAGCCGACCAAATTGTATTCTTATTGGTTAAACCAAAATAAAAAATGATGGTACAACATGACAAAATTTCATGCCGGCTGGGGCGTCGCCCGGTTAAACAAGGCCCCCGTTGTTTTCGCCAGGGCGCCAGGGCGAACAGCGAAAAGTCAGCTACTGGAACAAATCTGAAAACAAACCCCAACTCAACATCACCAGAGTTAAAGATCGGTACTATCAACGTAAGAAGCCTGAATGGCAAAGAAATGGAGCTAGCTGAGGAATTAGATAAGTACCAGATCGACATAATAGGGGTGACTGAAACAAAAAAGACCAAAATTGGTGAGATCTTTCTGAGCAATAAATACAAAATGTTATATTCAGGCAATAGCAATCAAGGAAAAGAAGGAGTAGCCATAGTATTCAACACAAAATATGAGGCTAATCTTCTTGAATGGCAGTCAGTCTCAAGTAGAGTAATGTGGGCAAATATGAGAATGGGGAACTGGACAATGAGACTTATTTGTGCCTATGGTCCCACAGAAGGCTCTACTAAGGTAGAAGTGGAGGAATTTTTTGAGGCTTTAGAAAAAGCAACTGACACAATGAAAAAGGAAAAGTTGGTCCTTGTTGGGGATCTAAATAGTAGAGTAGGAAATGATTGTGAGACATACAAAACTATTTTGGGAAAATTTGGAGAAAAGAGCAAAGCTAATAATAATGGCAAATATCTGTTGGATTTCTGCTCAGGACATGGACTGGTTATTACTAACACCATGTTCCAACATAAAAATGTGCACAAATTCACATGGAGAGAAGAGGCTAGGAATAAGAAAAGTCTCATTGACTATGTTATTGTTGATAGTGATGTTTTCTCCCTGGTGCAGGACACCAGAGTGTACAGAGGATTTGAAATTGGAAGTGATCACTATTTAGTCTTGAGCAGGATAAAATTGAATTTCATATTGAAAAGAATAACATGTAAGAAAGTTTTAAAGCGAATAAAAGTTGAGCAGCTCTCAGATGTAAACTGTAGGCTAAAATACAGAAATATTATTGAAAAGAAAATGAAAGAGTTTGAGAACAGGAATCAAACCTTGGAGATTCAGTGGCAAACTCTGAAGGAAACATTGATTGATTCTGCCAGAGAGGCATGTGGTGAGGTTGTGTGCAAAGATAAAAAAATCACAACTCCCTGGTGGACACAGGAAGTTAAAGAGGCAGTGAAGGAAAAGAAGAAAGCATATCAAAAGCTCCTGGCAAATAAGTCAGCTTTTACTCTTACAGAATACAGAGACAAATGTAAGAAAGCTAAACAGTGTGTAAAACTAGCTAAACAAAAGTCATGGGAGGACTTTGGCAAGAATATAGAAAATAAATATCAAGAAGGTGGCAAAATATTCTGGAGGTTGTTGAAGAAGCTTAGGAATGGAGGAAAGAGTGCTGTAAAAGGAATTAGAGATGATAAAGGTGAAATGAAAACAGGAGAAAAAGATATCCTTGAAGTATGGAGTAATTACTTTGAAAAACTGCTAAATGAAACAAGCAGCGATGATAGCACAGTGATAAAAAACACTGACCAGGCATGCAGACAGGAATACATATCCATACTTGAAGTAGAAAAAGCCATCAAAGGCTTGAAATGTGGAAAGGCAGCAGGAGTAGATGCTATTCGACCAGAAATGCTGAAGTATGGTGGTATAAGAGTCTTACAGTGGCTGCACTGCATAGTTCAGAAAGCCTGGACAGAGGGACGAATTCCCGATGATTGGAGTAGAGCTCTCATAGTACCCATATATAAAAAGGGAAATAAAACTGAATGTGAGAATTACAGAGGTATTTCCCTACTGAGTGTTCCTGGCAAGATCTATGCAAGTATACTTGAGAAACGGTTGAGAATAATTGTGGAAGAAAAGCTTGGTGAAGAACAAGCTGGATTCAGGCCAAATAGAGGCTGTCAGGATCAGATCTTCACTTTACGACAAATAGTCGAGAAAGCATGGGAATATAACAAAGATCTGTATTTAAGTTTTGTCGATTTGGAAAAGGCATATGACAAGGTGCCAAGAGAGAAGCTATTCAATACGCTGCAGTTATATGGTCTCAATGGGGCATTATATCAAGCAATACTTAGTCTTTATTTGAGTTGTGAGTCAGCAGTTAGAATTGAAGGAAGTACAGGAAGATGGTTTAATGTTAAATCTGGTGTGAGACAAGGATGTACATTATCCCCTCTGTTATTCATTATCTATATGGATCACATTATGAAGGAAAGTGGTATTAAACATGATATCAAAATTGGAGATGTTAATGTCAGCTCTTTGCTTTATGCGGATGATGTTATACTTCTAAATAAATCCGCTACAAGTCTGCAAGATTCTCTGACTAAATTGAATGACTGTTGTAACAGATATGGTATGAAGGTCAGCAATAAAAAGACAAAGACAGTGAAAATAGGCAGAATCATTGAAAATGTCAACTGTGTTGTGAATGGAGAACCTGTGGAACAAGTAAAACATTTCAGCTACTTAGGCACAATTTTTACTGAAGATGGTAAACTAAATATAGAAATAGACAACAGAATCAGCAAAGCTGGTATCGTGGGAAGTCAATTGTATAAATTCATATGGAATAAGAAAGAAATTAGTTGGAACACTAAATTAGCTGTATACAAGACTGTGTTCAAACCAATTTTAACTTATGGATCTGAGAGCTGGATCAGAAGTAAAACACTTGACCAAAGACTAGAGACCGCAGATATGAAAGTCCTGAGAAAGATTAGAGGCGTGAACAGATGGCATCAATGGCAATATCATATTAAAAATGAGGATATTAGGAAAGAACTTGACATTGTCAGCATCCAGGAATGCATTAGCAGAGCTAATCTCAGATGGTATGGTCACTTAAATAGAATGGGAGAGGAAAGATTAGCAAAACAAGTGTTCTCTGCCAGGTTGGCAGGAAAACGACCCAGAGGAAGACCAAGATATAGGTGGATTGATACGGTACAAAGTGCCTTAGACGATAGAAATATAAGATCTGATAATGTTGGAGTCTTGACAAGTAACAGACTGATTTGGAGGAAAATTGTAGATAGGAAGTTAGTAATGATGTAATTTTTTCATGTAGTTCTGTCATATCCTGTACACCCCTCGAGGGTACATGGCAGGAATTTGATGATGATGATGATGATATATATATTCAGGAGAATTGCAACGTTTGATATACTTAAATGCCTCAAAACTATATTTTAATATAAAACAAAATTGTATGGAATTCGATTGCCTGGCGTGAAATGTTTTTTAATCATCATATTCTTGATACTGTGATAGCACTACATGAACAGCTACCATTATCACTCCCTATGAACAGTTTTCCTTCAAATGAATGTATTATCTGTCAGGACACCATCTAATCTTATACTTAGTCTTCTAGGTTACCTCTGACATCAGCCCAACAAAATCTTTGTTTTCCTCAGTCATTTTCCATCCATCATGGCAACAGACAACTGTTTTACTAACCTTTCTTCTCCATTTTATTTAAGTAACCATACCACCCAGCCTGAAATTATTTCTGTTTTTGAATGCTAACAAAAAAAATGTCACATTTCTTTCTGTCAGTCTTCGATTTGAATATGATTCTGTCATTGATGTCCTGTTTCTTTCAAGGTTACACAGTGATCATTCATTGTGTAGAATTTATGGAGACAAAAACACTGTGTTTTTGTCTTATAAATAGATTGGAGTGTTGGAGTAATTACTTTACTTACAATTAAGAAAATAATACTCGACATTTCAACTTCTTTATCAAGGTTATCATCATTTACCATCATCACATAGGGGAAACAGGACACAACATTCCAACAAGAAAAGATGAACACAAATGCCACATTAAATTCCTTCACTATGGTAAAACAGGCATGTCAGACCATGCACTTCAAACATGTCACAGAATCAACTGGAAACGCACCAAGTCTCATGGAAGCTTGCGAGATGCTGAAACATCAACCTAATCTCAACAAGAATATGGACTAGTAATTTCAATACCACTTCTTCCCTGGTATAACCTTCTGTGGGACTGTAAGCACAAATGTCTTTGTCTAGTTCCCCATTTTAATCTTTTCCAGCATCACTGTACTTGATATTGGTTGCCATTCAAGAAGATTATCATTTTAGTGTTGAATTCTGTAGCTCCTCCTCCTCACTTTTGCTAATCATTATTCATCATCTTATCATTCACCTAAATTGGAGTGGGGCTACCATGAACAATAACTTCCCAGTACAATCTATCAGCAGTCAGTTTATTTAAATTTCTGTAAGAGTTCAGAAATTTAAAGAGAGAAGACAGGAAGAGAATTAGAAGAACTGTGGGGAAGAAACCAAATGTACAGTCATAGAAGTAGCAAAGAAGATTAAGTAAAGTGACAATGTTGTAAACGGTTGTCAGAGGAAGCTATTCAAATAGCAGAGGAAAGAAGAAAAATGAAACGTCAGGGAAACAAAGAAAGGGTTAGACAACTGAGTACAGATTTCCAGAGACAGGCTAGGAAAGATAAGGAAAAACATCTAAAAAAAAGGTGCAAGGAAATTGATGAAAGTAGTATTACGGGTACAACAAGAGATCTGTTTAGAAGAATAAATGATGTTACAGGGAAGTTTATCCCTAGATTAGGAGTTGTAAAAAGTAACACGGGAAAATATTGATGGAAGAAGAAGCATTGAAAAAAAGATGGAAGGAGTATGTAGAGGATTTGTACAAGAAAGATAATAATATTGAAGGAGGATTTGAAAGGAGAGAATTTGTTGAGGAATCCATGATAATGAAAAGTGAAGTGATATCAACAATGGAACAGTTTCCAAAACGAAAAGCTCCTGGAGCTGATGGAGTGTTAATGGAATTATTGAGACCAGATGGGGGATGAAGTAGTGAATATATTGACTGAAATTTGTCAACAGGTTTGGAAGAAAATGTACTGGCCTAGAGATTGGAAAATATCAGTATTCATCCCAATTCCAAAAAAAAAATCAAATCCCAGAGATTTATGTGAGAATTATAGAACTGTTGTATTCTGAATGAAGAGAAATTAAAGTTATTGATATTTCTTTCAGAATCCAACATGATCTTCCATAACATATGCAAGACTTGTAAATATTGTTTGTCTCTTGCTTAAACTGTATTACTCATATAATTACTCTGTATTTTATCAGTTATTAATTAATTATATAATTTTAGGATATGTCATAATAATGAAAGGACTCTGTAGTAAATGCCATTTATTTTATTACTTTATTCCTTCAATAATATTATAAGAAATTGTATGTATGTAACTTTATGAGCTTATGTGAACTGTAATGTTTTTTTTTTGTTATTGTGAATGACGGTGAAGGTAAATTTAAGTAACTATAATATTTTTTTTATTAATTTTCATTACTGCATGTAAAGGTAAAATGTTATGTAATGCTTATATGTATGTTTTATTTTGATTATTGTCATGGAGACGGAATTAAAACTAGATAGCGCGAGCATGGTGGCACATGAGCCATGGTATTCAAAGGGAGATGGAATTGATATGAGCTAGACTGTGAGAACAAGTTTTGGCGGGAATGAAAGTGAAGGTATATAAGCGAAAAGCAAGAGTATACAAGGGATCAGTAGACCAGAAGCACTCACGACAGTACGGAGAGGCGGGAAGCAGGGAGCACTCATGGCAGCATGGAGTAAAGTAAGAGGCCGTAGTAATGGGAATTAAGTGTTGTGATTAGATTAAGAAGAGATGAGGAGATAGCTATTTAGCAGCACGGAGTAAAGTAAGAGGCTGTAGTAATAGGAATTAAGTGCTGTAATTAGATTATGAAGGATCGGGATGTAAATTGACAACTCAGAATATTGATAAGGAATTCTAAAGTTATGACGAATTCCAGAGCTTTTAAGGAAGATTAGTGAAAAGCTGATTTTATTGCAAAGTAGTAAATGAGGAACAAGTGAATTTTCTAGTGAAAGTGTGTCTACGTTTGTGATGCACAGAGATTAATGATTAAGTTATTTTAAAGACGATTACTTTTTGAAATATGTTACTCCATTGTGATAGTTAACTAATACAATTATTAAAATGTTTGCTGTGAATTTCAGTGATATTGAACCTTGGAAGTATCTTTGTTTATTAGGGAAAAATTAAATTTAAAGGCTCAATGTTTAATACCAAAAGTTATGTGAATGTTATGAATAGTAGAACAGAGTTAATTTTGCATTATTTTGTATCCAAAGTATGCTTATGTATATGTTATATAACCCTACATTAAATGTTATGTTTTATTGATTTCAATTTGTTGTTAGCCTGATTCTTTTTCAATGCACTGTTCATAAAATTATCGGACCTAGCGGGAGCCTTAAATGTTGATGTTAAACTTGGCCTATATATATAAAAATGAGATTGCTAAAGTTAGTTAATGTTTGATTCCACTATTTTGCATAGACTAATCTGAATATAGGGTGGTGCAGTATAATATAAATTTCCCTATATATGGATTAGTGATCAACCTACAATTAATTAACCTTAATAAGAACAACGTTGCAACAAGATGGCAGGTTCAAAACCGGGATGTACGATCCGCCAGAACCATTGCTTTAATTTTACATGCAAGTAAAGTTATGCTGAAAGTGATCCAACAAAGATTGGTGCCATATGTGAATAGAGAAATGCCACAAGAACAGGCAGGCTTTAGGAGAGGTGGAGGAACTAGAGACCAAATAGCAAACATGAGATGGATTATGGAAAGAACCAAAGAATTTCAGAAGGAAGTATTCATCAATTTTTTCACTCAAACGCAGTCTTTGGAGAAATAAACAGTGTTTGAGTGGAAAAAGGTTATTGCTTTGATGAAGACTGCAGGCGAAGGAGAAGTGTGGCACGGTTGTATACTGTCGGCCTAGTTTTAATATCTATAGTGAATATATCATGAGAATAGCTGATTTATTATTATTATTATTGTTCCGAGCAACTCCAAGGAGTCGACAGACTCATCGAGGGAGGCCCTAACATCATGTCAAGAACAACTATTCGACATTCACACAGTATCTATCATACCTTGCCTTGAACTCATTCACGGTCGTAGCACCCACAACAGACTCTGGAAGCTTATTCCACTCCTTCACTACTCTCCAAGTAAAAAAACCTAGCTCTAACACCCTTGTCAACCACGCTCTTGCCCAGCTTCCATTCATGGCCCCTAGTCCTCCCACCACCAGTCATATTTTCAAAAATATCTTCTGGATCAATCTTATAGAAACCCTTCAGTAATTTGAATGTCTCAATCATATCACCCCTCCTTCGCCTATCGACCAATTTCTGCAACCCACAAATCTTCAATCTATTCTCATAAGGTTCATTCCACAGACCTGCTATCATCTTGGTCACTCGTCTCTGGATCCTCTCCACTTCCTCCCCATTTAGACAAAGATCCAGCTGGAATTAAGATTGGTGGCAGAAAAATAAATAATTTAAGATATGCAGATGATACAATCCTCATAGCAGAAGCTAAGGAATATCTGAAGCTGTTCATTCTATTGGTTAAGAGGGAAAGTAACAAAGCTGGCTTAATTTAACCATCAGCAAAAAAGTGATGGCTTCTAGCAATTTAAATGAATTTGTAATTAGAGGTAGATAAAATAGAAATTGTAATTGTTGAAAGTTATGATTTACTGAGATACAGAATCAGAAATGATGGTAAATGTGAAGATGAAATTAAAAGAATAGTCATGGGGAAAAAAAAGCTGTGTTAATCCTGACAAAATTATGGAAGATAGAGGAGTGAGTAAACGCTACGAAAGTTGGAATTGTCAAAGCAGTGGTATTTCCAGTAGTGATTTTCTCTGGTGATTTTTTTTTTTGGATATATATATATATATATATATATATATATATATATATATAACTGCATAGATCTAATTATCAGGTGATGATCTAAGCCAGTATCAGCACTTCTTTCATTTTGGACATTTAATGACACTTTCCTGCACTTTTGGAAGATGGCAATACGATTGGTTTGATTTTGTGTTTTTCCATTTGGTGACACCCAGATTACTTTATGTATTTTCTTATGCTGGAAGATTGTGCTACCTATTACTAAGTTATATTTGCCACACAGTTCAACATTTACTCTCCCAAACCATGCTTGCATATTACATTCTCCAGCCCCTTATTATTTGTACCAACTTTAGTGTTTGAAGTCACCCATGAGAAGTATGCTCTTGTTACCATGTGTCATCATCAAGGGTTTTATCAAGTAGACTGTAAAACATTTCTTTTTCTTCAAAGGATGCATTCTCACTTGTGGCACAACACTGAACAACTCTTAGCTCCCATATTTAGTTTTAAGATTTACCTTTATTATTATTCTTTCTGAAATGGGTTCCCACCTGATCATTGCTTGATTACATCTTTTTCTCATGAGGATTCCAACTCCATGTTGATGTGTATCAGTTGTATTAGGCATTCTTGAATAAAGAAACACTCCCATTAGGACAGTTTATTCTACTAGTACCATTCTATCTTACTTCACCAACCCTCACATAATTCAATTTTATATTTTCCTATCTCCTTTCTTAGTTGCACTAGTTTTCCTATTTGATAGTGTTTTAACATTCCATTGGCTGATTCATGTCCTAATTTTCCAAGATTTAGTTATCAATTCCATTCGATTTTTTGCATTTAAGTCTTTTCAAGTCTGTTTGCAGGGTGTTAGCTCACAGAGTTCCTATTCTTGTGATAAGGCTGCTACCTTTTACAACATCCAGACATGCATTTTGCAAACAAGCATATCCTCTCATACAGATGCTTTGGTTATACTGCCAGTATGTGGTCTCCAGAACCTATTTTGTGATAACAGATTCTTCAATGAAAAGCCAAGGCTGTTATTTGAGTGGGAAAAGATATATATTGAGAAGATATACAATGAAGTCAAAGACTTTATAATATTATGCAGTCACAATCCTTTAGAATCCAGTAATGAATCAGTAGCTTGTATTAACAGATGGGTATTTCCCAGTTTTTAAAATAGCTGTTATTTTTGATTTGACAGAGTGTTGACAATGTTCCCTTTTCTAAGATATTATTATACGTACCAGCTGTTTAATGGTATTTAGGCTACAATTCTTTAGGAATTCTGAATAGA
The DNA here is from genome assembly GCF_054136105.1 of Typopeltis vanoorti. Lineage (NCBI taxonomy): Eukaryota > Metazoa > Arthropoda > Arachnida > Uropygi > Thelyphonidae > Typopeltis > Typopeltis vanoorti. The sequence continues at coordinate 89,908,081 of NC_143555.1, read as the reverse complement.
TACTAGCTTTCCTAGTTTTTAGAGAATAACTACCCTGTACCAGTTCTAGCAATGTGCAAATTTGTAAAGGAGTAAGAGCATTTCTCCATACTTTCTCCTCTCCCTTGACCATAGGGTTACAGACTTCCAACTTTCCTTCCCTTTATGTCATATCATTAATTAAAAATGGTATACAAAGATTTCCAGGTAATTTTTTTTGTAACTTAAGTAATTACTGCAATTAATGAAATTAATGTAATTGGATTCTCTTTCTGTTCAGCATTTTTAATGACTTTAAAATATATCAAGTTGCTGTAATCTTGATGTAGAAAATTCAAAAGTGTATCTAAAAAAGTTTATTTAACATTTTCCCACTCATTTCCCTGTTCAGAGTGTCATATTTATCTGACTTTTCTATCCACATTCCCTAAATGTGACCTTCGTGCACTGTTATTAGCATTTGCAGCAAATGATTTTAAAGTAGATGTGAAACAGGAGTGGATACAACAAAAAAATAACTATTCTCTCCCAGCTACACCATAGAAAGAAATGTCTTAGATATGATTGTTAAGCATTAAAGAAAAGAAAAAATATAGATATCATCTGTTTTTTGAGGCTAAAGCTGAAATACTTCTGAAGTAATGTGTAGGATTTTGAGATATTCTAAAAAAAAAGTATTAGATTTTTATGTTTACTTGATGGGAGTAAACATGGTTTATGAAAAAAAAAAAAAAATAAAGCCTATATAGTAGGTGTTGATCATCATCATCTAGGATTTTTGCAAGAAAAATGTGAACATAAGCAAACAAGAAGTTGTAAGGAATCTTTAGTATTATAAAGCATTTTCCAATCAAGTTGATTAAACGCTAATTTTTATAGGAGTGCTTCCTGTGTTTTACATTGATAGCTTCCACGTCAGTGGTAGCTATCAATGTAATTCAAAATATGCCAGTAGTGAAGAATTAATCACTGACCTGTCATGAAAGCAGTGTGTGTGTGTTATATTTATATATATCTATATCTGGGGGGGGGGGGGGAATATTCCGAGTCTGCTAAGTGCGCAGTGGACATCCACATAATAGCAATATCATCGATATTATCTTTTTTGCATTTATTTCCAAAGATCCCTCCCCCCCCCCCCCAATTGTTTACAGACTTCGAATCATTTCTAAAAGTGAATACAATATATTAATGCTTCATGAAGATCACACTTTTTGATGCTTAAACGTTGCATCACATTCGCGTTAATAATCCGGATGTGTGATCACAAATACATACACCTTCGAGTCCTTGAACAGATGTATAGATGGCACAGCAGGTCAAATTCTTAGCGTTCCTGTGGTTTTAAATTGCCAAGAAGGCGAGACAGAGCACGCACTGAAACAATAGCATCTAGTGACTGTGATTGGTTATTGTGTCTGACACATGTATGCAGCATAGTCTGCAGGGGAGGAGTGTTTTTCCATTAAGTGTGTCATTCAAATTGTCTCTGTTTACACTAATTGTCCTAAATACAGAGTCTGTCAAAAAATGTACACGCTTTAACAGATGTAATCTATGGACGTTTTTCGAAGTTGGATCGAAATGTAGTACAATATTCTCTCAAAAGATGTTGTTACTCACATGAATACATCAACACGTGATTGATAGGACAGTCAAACAAAATGGCTGAGGCTAAATTGTCATTTGAGGAATGCAAGACCGTTTTATAGGTATTTCAAATTTGAGAATGTTGGTGAAGTTCAACAACAATGGAGGCATGAGTTTGCAACACAACCTCCAACACACCTGACAATTGCATGTATTCATGATAGGTTTGAGACCCATGGTACGGTGTGTCATGTGCACAAGGGAAGATCCAGGAAGCCTCGCACAGCAAGTCCTACTTCCCTGGCTATGGTGTTGAAACAATTTACACACTTGTTGGAAGTTTTTCCACTGTTATACTATAAATTAAAGATACCAATAAATTGGTTACTTGGTTTAATCCTTTATCCAAGTGTAAGCAAACAAAGTTTGTGCCTGAAATATAACCAGGACCTGGGCAACTCGTATATAGAAGCTAATGACCTCACATCACTTGCCTTAGTATCCCATAATGCAAAGCACATACGGGTATGTATAATGCTATGCATTATGGGATGGGTCACCGGTTTCACCCGTTATTGAAGTCTTGTCAGTGGGAGCCAGACCCAAAGATGATACTAAGGTTGAAGTAATGCCGAAGTCGTATTTTCATATACGAGTAGCCCAAAGGTGTCGCACCTTATTATTAAAATACTCTAGATTAGAGATAGTTGTTGGAAGTTTTATCCACTTGGTTATACTATAAATTCACTACCTAGTCTGGATAGTGACTCTTCTTTGCATTATGGGATACTAAGGCAAGTGATGTGAAGTCATTAGCTTCTATATATGAGTTGCCCCAGTCCAGATTATATTTCAGGTGCAAACTTTGTTTGCTAACACTAGGATAAAGGATTAAACCAAGTATATCATTTCTTGGTATCTTTAATTTATAGTTTACATCAGTGGTGGCCGGTGAAATTTTAAGTGGGGGTGCCACCTATACAAAATTTAAAAAAAAAATATTTTTTTCCTAATCAGTAACCAATTTATTAATAAATAAATCTGTAGATTTATTTATTAATAAATTGGCTACTGATTAGTAAAAAATAATTATTTTTTTAAAATTAGATTTATTTATTAATAAATTGGTTACTGAATAGGAAAAAAAAAATAATTTTTTTAAAAAATTTTGTATACGCAGCACCCCCACGTAAAATTTCACTGGCTGCCACTGGTTTACATGCTTGCATAGAAGTCTACCACACAATGTGCACATTAGGCAGGAGTTAGCAGTGCAAGCATACGGCGCATTCTTAAAGCAGCTAAATGAAAAGTTTACATCCCAAGATTATTACATGCAATGAATGAAGATGATCCTGATCGAAGAGCAGTATTGTGATTGGTTGTATTGGGAATGCAGTATTGTGATTTCAACACATAGTAGACAAGGATGAGGAGTTTGTGAGGAAGATGGTTTGGTTTGATGAAGCACAATTTAAGCTTAATGGAACAGTGAATTGGCATATCTCCAGAAAATCCGGACATTCATGTGGACAAGACAGTCAATTTACTGGGGCTCAATGTCTGGTTTGGATTGTCATCTAGGGATTTAATAGGACCATTCTTCTTAGAAGGTACTGTTGCTGTCAATTGTACCTAGATATGCTATGCACATCCATTTTATCTGCCATTCATGCACTTTATGGGAATAATCAATTTCTCTTCCAACAAGATGGTGCACCACCACACTACCACCAAGGCATGAGAGTTTACCTCGATGAGAATTTGCAGGGACAATGGATAGAATGAAGTGGTTCCGTTTAGTCCCTTCCCCCAAGTTCTCCTGATTTAACACCCTTGGACTTCTACTTATGGGGGGGGGGGGGGGGCTCTAAAGGATATAGTGTATCATAGAAAACCAGCTAAACTGGTGGCCCCTTTGGAAAGAAATTGAAACACCATGCACAGCAATCCCACTGGACACTTGGGCTAATGTTGCCGAAGTAGTATTCGCCATAATAATAAGTGTCTGGATGCTAATGGTAATCACTTAGAGCACCTTGTGTAATTGTAGAAGTCAAAGTTAACTTGTATTCATCCCTTGATGTCTGTATAAATTTAGTATTAATATTTTTATAAGAAAAACCTTCAGCAAAAGGTTTTTCTTTTGCTGAAGTGTGTATACATTTTTTTTTGATGGACTCTGTATAGTGCACAGATGTTAAATTTCTATTTACTGTATTTAGTGATAAACAAAGCAACTTGTTTTTCTTGTTTGTGCAGTATAGCATCTGTTGAGGTCAGAAAGTTTTTTAGTGGTATAGGGTCATTTTTGTTCTAGTCTTCAGAAACAACAGACATAGTAAACCTTTATCTATTCTTGAATAAAAATGAATACTTCTGTGTATTATATGAAGTTGTTGATCTACAACAAAATACTAGCATATGTGAGATATCTATTATTAAGACCAAAGAGCTGCTGACACTTAATAAAATAAACTAATGAATCTAGGATTCCTGAAAGTGTGGATAATTCTGATAATGATCGGATATTATGTATCCTCTTATTGCGTAAAATGTATACCTAGTCTAAGTAAACAAAAGAAAATTTTTAAAAAAGAAGAATATACATAAGCCAGAGAAATACACATAACATGCACAATAAATTTTACGATACAATTTGCTGCTCATTTAAATCATGTATTCCTGCAACACCTAAATTAATCAAACATTGTTAGTTCATTGGATTAGCTGCTCCCTATAGTGCCAGTTTATTATTGATTAGTTATTTATACATATTATTATTATTACCACGGGCTACTCCAGGAGTCCTTAGACTCATCGAGGGAGGCCCTAAACATCATGTTCACACAGCTGTTCAACATTCTCACAGTATCTATCATACCTTGCCTTGAACTCGCTCACTGTCATAGCACCCACAACAGACTCTGGCAGCTTATTCCACTCATTTACCACTCTAAAAGTAAAGAACCCAGCTCTAACACCCCTGCTAACCACGCTCTTGCCCAGCTTCCATGGGTGTCCCCTAGTTCTCCCACCACCAGTCCTGATCTCAAAAATATCATCTGAATTAATCCTATAGAATCCTTTTAGCAATTTGAATGTCTCAATCATGTCTCCCCTTTTCCGCCTATCAACTAGTTTCTGCAACCCACAAATCTTCAACCTGTTCTCATATGGTTCATTCCATAGACCTGCTATCATCTTAGTCACTCGCCTCTGGATCCTCTCAACCTCCTCCCCATCAAGAAGGAACCGAGGTGACCAAATCTGGGCACAGTAGTCGAGATGAGGTCTTATCAGGGCTCGGTACAGAGGTACAATAACTTGTTTTTCTCTGCTCGTCAAGGTATTTTTCAACAACCAAGTGAGTTGATGAGCTGATTTAGCTACTTTCGCAATGTGTCCCCTAAACTTCATCTCCCTATCCACCAACACTCCCAAGTCCCTGGCCTCATCAATCTCTTGGAGTACAGTTCCACCAAAAAGGCAAACAAATATAAATTTGTTTGCCTTTGCAAACAAATTTCTTTCCCTCTCGTCTTAATTTTTTCACTCTAGACTTAATAGGATCACATGCTATTCGCTCTACTTAGCAACTTATAGGACACACACATCACAGATGTGAATTATTAATAATTCGTTTGCCATTAATGATAGTATTTCTACTCACACTTATTGTTTCCTTTACATTTTCCATTGTCACATGACTTACTAATGATGGTTCACATATTTACACCTTTCAGTATTTCAAATATACCAACCAAATATGGCATTCTCCTTCATTATTGTTTTCTAGTATATCTTAAAATAAACACATTGTCCCCCACTCTATGCAGATTTGGTTACAATTAATTGATAAATTAAAGTATTCAAAGTTATCCTTCAATTAATTGCTTTGGACCAATTAAGATTATCGCTGATGTGCTATGCACTCTTTAAACTTGAATACATTGATAAAAATACGATCAAATTGAATTGAATATTGCAGTGCTGGTTTGATAAAGCATACGACAGCACATCCAACCATTATGGGCATGCAATGCCACTGCTATATATATATATATATATATATATATATATATATATATAAAACAGAATAATGTTCTGTAATATCTGCTTGCCTATGTTGTTTGCATTTTAGGTAATGTTTTGGAACACTAAGAAAATTATTTTTTCCCCCTTTGTTGAATTTTCACTTTTTTTTTCCTTTGATGAATTCTCAAGAAGAGAGGAAAGCTTAGTGTCCTTCTCATTTCAGTTCAATAAAATTTCTTCAGTAACTTCTCATGGAACCTGTTGATTAAGAAAAAGTAAGGTTGTCTTTGATTAGCAGGATGTTAATGCCATTTTTCAGTGGAGTAAAATGCACTGAAGTCGACTAGCTTATTACTATTGTTTCATTGCTATCACAACATCATTTGCTTTATCCTACCAATGTTATCTTAAATAATACCCACATTTTTAGACAAGATCAGAGCTCTGTCTCTTTACTTTTAGCTTACAAACATATTACAAGAAGTGAAGAAAGCTGTCTCTCTTTTTTTTTTTTGCATTTGTGTTACTTCTCACCTCTCCAGCTGCTAATCCTATAAATCTACCATACCAGACTTTAAAATACCATTCTCACATTCAGATTGTGCACCATAAACCTCTCTATAAATCTTGATGTTGGCCAGATGAGAACCTTTCAGTTAATTGCTAATCCTTCTCATGGTTTATATCTTTTATGTGTATTTCCATGGGTACTGTTCCACTGAACTGACAACTATTTTTTCTTCACTCTCCTTGAAGTTTATAATAATATGAACAGCATCTCCTTAATATCCATTCACACTTCAACTATAAATCTACTAAATATGCTTTTCTTTCTCCTTTCATTTCCCTCAATTCTGTGGAACAGTATTCTTCATTTATTTTTCTCTGTCCAAGGCATGGCTGATAATCCCTGATCTATTAAGGCTGTGGTGGCTGGGGCTTACTGACATTGCCTTGAGAACCCACCACAGGATACGGTAGAAAAAATGCCACCTTACTCCACTGGAACAAATTTAAATATGAAAGACTTCTTTGAAACTTCCTCAAATCTACGAGGCACTCATACCGAGAACTTCAGTCCTCATACTGAGAAATTCAGTCCCAGCCAAAACACCCATCCCAGCTCACTAAGGGACAGTGTTTATGACTTTAGACTTACCTTTATCATTCTGGTTCAGTCCTGTTTATACTATGTAGTGCCTGTGTGCACATATCAGTTTGTTCTTTGTTCTCTGACGATGGCAATTTGACTTTGCTGAAATATTGGAAAAATAAAGTGCCTCCACAGTACAATTGGAACAACATTGGGGCATTGTGTCCTTTGATTGGAAAGACCTAAGTTTTATTCTCATCATGACAAGATGAATCTTTATGTGAACTTTTTCATTTGAAGGTGATTTAGCTGATTTCATACAGAGATAGCAAGGTCCCCCACAAGAAACTCTGGGTTTTCATCCTGCATACAGGCAATTTACAGACAAAATACTATGGCTAGTGGTGGTCAGTATATGGCATTATGTGTAGTTGTAGGCTTAAGTAGTAGGAGAAATGATAAGATGTGTGCAGGTGAGTAGAGTGCCTTCTGGCGATGAGTTCTTGGAGGTGTCATGTAATAATAATAAATAAGTTTTTAATTAATATATAGTATCATCATCATCAAATTCCTGCCATGTTCCCTCAAGGGAGTGTACAGGATATGATAGCACCACATGAAAAAAAAATTACATCATTACTAACTTCTTATATACAATTTTCCTCCAAATCAATTTGTTACTTGTCAAGACTCCAACATTATCAGATCTTATATTTCTATTGTCTAAGGCACTTTGTACCGTATCAATCCACCTATATCTTGGTCTTCCTCTGGGTCGTTTTGCTGCCAACCTGACAGAGAACACTTGTTTTGCTAATCTTTCTTCGCTCATTCGGTTTAAGTGACACCATATCACCTGAGATTAGCTATGCTCACACATTTCTGGATGCTAACAATGTCAAGTTCTTTAATAATATCCTCATTTTTAATGTGATATGGCCATTGATGCCATTTGTTCACGCCTCTAATCTTTCTCAGACTCTCATATCTGCGGTCTCTAGTCTTTGGTCAAGTGTTTTACTTCTGACCCAGCTCTCAGATCCATAAGTTAAAACTGGTTTGAACACTGTCTTGTATACAGCTAATTTAGTGTTCCGACTAAATTTTCTCTTATTCCATATGAATTTATTCAGTTGACTTCCCACCATACCAGCTTTGCTGATTCTGTTGTCTATTTCTATATTTAATTTAACACCTTCACTAAAAGTTGTGTCTAAGTAGCTGAAATGTTTTACTTGTTCCACAGGTTCTCCATTCACAACACAGTTGACATTTTCAATGATTCTGCCTATTTTCATTGTCTTTGTCATTTTATTGCTGACCTTCATACCATATCTGTTACAACAGTCATTCAATTTAGTCAGAGAATCTTGCAGACTTGTAGCGGATTTATTTAGAAGTATAACATCATCCGCATAAAGCAAAGAGCTGACATTAACATCTCTGATTTTGATATCATGTTTAATACCACTTTCCTTCATAATGTGATCCATATAGATAATGAATAACAGAGGGGGATAATGTATATCCTTGTCTCACACCAGATTTAACATTAAACCATCTTCCTGTACTTCCTTCAATTCTAACTGCTGACTTACAACTCAAATAAAGACTAAGCATTGCTTGATGTTATGCCCCATTGACACCATATTACTGTGGCGTATTGAATAGCTTCTCTCTTGGCACCTTGTCATATGCCTTTTCCAAATTGACAAAACTTAAATACAGATCTTTGTTATATTCCCATGATTTCTCCACTATTTGTCATAAAGTGAAGATCTGATCCTGACAGCCTCTATTTGAATTGAATCCAGCTTGTTCTTCACCAAGCTTTTCTTCCACAATTCTTCTCAACCGTTTCTCAAGTATACTTGCATAGATCTTGCCAGGAACACTCAGTAGGGAAATACCTCTGTAATTCTCACATTCAGTTTTATTTCCCTTTTTGTATATGGATACTATGAGAGCTCTACTCCAATCATCTGGAATTCGTCCCTGTGTCCAGGCTTTCTGAACTATGCAGTGCAGCCACTGTAAGACTTTTATACCGCCACACTTCAGCATTTCTGGTCGAATATCATCTACTCCTGCTGCCTTTTCACATTTCAAGCCTTTGATGGCTTTTTCTACTTCAAGGATATATTTTTCTCCCGTTTTCATGTCACCTTTGTCATCTTTAACTCCTTTTACAGCACTCTTTCCTCTATTTCTAAGCTTCTTCAACAACCTCCAGAATATTTTGCTACCTTTTTGATATTTATTTTCTATATTCTTTCCTAAGTCTCATGACTTTTGTTTAGCTAGTTTTACACAGTGTTTAGCATTTTTGCATTTGTCTCTGTATTCTCTAAGAGCACAAGCTGACTTATTTGTCAGGAACTTTTGATAGGCTTTCTTCTTTAACTTCCTGTGTCCACCATGGAGTTCTAATTTTTCTATCCTTGCAGACAACTTCACCACATGCCTCTCTGGCAGAATCAATCAATGCTTTCTTCAGAGTTTGCCAATGAATCTCCAAGGTTTGATTCCTGTTCTCAAACTCTTTCATTTTTTTTCCAATAATCTTTCTGTATCTTAGTCTACAGTTCACATCTGAGAGCTGCTCAACTTTTATTAGCTTTAAAACTTTCTTACATGTTATTCTTTTCAATATGAAATTCAATTTTATCCTGCTCAAGACTAAATTGTGATCACTTCCAATTTCAAATCCTCTGTACACGCTGGTGTCCTGCACCAGGGAGAAAACATCACTATCAACAATAACATAGTCAATGAGACTTTTCTTATTCCTTGCCTCTTCTCTCCATGTGAATTTGTGCACATTTTTATGTTGGAAGATGGTGTTAGTAATAACCAGTCCATGTCCTGAGCAGAAATCCAACAGATATTTGCCATTTTTATTAGCTTTGCTCTTTTCTCCAAATTTTCCCAAAATATTTTTGTATGTCTCACAATCATTTCCTACTCTGCTATTTAGATCCCCAACAAGGACCAACTTTCCCTTTTTCATTGTGTCAGATGTTTTTTCTATAGCCTCAAAAATTCCTCCACTTCTACCTTAGTAGAACCTTTTGTGGGACCATAGGCATAAATAAGTCTCATTGTCCAGTTCCCTATTATATTTGCCCACATCACTCTACTTGACACTGCCTGCCATTCAAGAAGATTAGCCTCGTATTTTGTGTTGAATACTATGGCTACTCCTTCTTTTCCTTGATTGTCGTTGCCTGAATATAACATTTTGTATTTATTGCTCAGAAAGATCTCACCAGTTTTTATCTTTTTTGTTTCAGTCACCCCTATTATGTCGATCTGGTACTTATCTAATTCCTCAGCCAGCTCCATTTCTTTGCCATTCAGGCTTCTTATGTTGATAGTACCGATCATTAACTCTGGTGATGTTGAGTTGGGGTGTGTTTTCAGATTTGTTAGTATGCATTATTAATTTCCTTCAGTAATACGGTTAAAGAAGAACATTATGACATAACAGATGGTCATATTTTATATTACACAAAATGTATTTGTTTCCTGCAAAATTTTGAATAAAATTAACTTGTGCCACTATAGTAAGATTTATTTATTTTTCTTCTTTTTATTACAGCTATAGTAATGCAAGGAGGATGGTTTTGGTGCTTTGATGTGTACTCAAAATGCATCAGCTTACATATTGTATGTATTTGACTGAGAGACATATATATTCTATGTTATTTGAAACCAGTCCAGAAAGTGATGTGATGTGTGGGCCATGTGTGCAGTGCACACTGTGTCCTATGATGGCAGCCTGACAAGTTTGTCTTCAATAAGAGATGGATACATTCCCCTTTCTGATGGACGTGTTTGTGTTGAGGATGGGCTCGGGAAAAGATCAAACCAGCAGAACAAAGAAAAAATTTCACATTCTCAAGGGATTAAAGGGTGTATTAATGCTTTCTTTAATTTTTTGCGCCACTTAATTGTTGCATTGTTACGTCCATTTTGTTGTTCTAGGAAATCGAACATAACATCTAACGAAGTAGTGTTTACTGTAGAATATGCAAAACCCAAAGAATTTATATTAATTGTTGACCAAGAGCCTAATGGTAATACAAATACTCCTGAAGAGAAAAAGGAATCTGATCAGAATTTTCTGGATATTAAAACCACAGAACACATTAAATCTGAATCTCAAAGATCTACACCAAAGCAGTTGGCAGCTGTGCAGCAGGTGAGATAATAAAAAAACAAAAACATCTGCATGAGATTAACTATTTTTTAAAAAATATTCTTAGTTTTTATCCATTTATAACTCTTAAAAATTGTAATCATTAACAGAATCATTCAGACTTATTTTTGAACATCTGAAGATGCTCAGAAAAACATTGAATAATATACTTGTTTAAACACTTACTACTTTTGCTTTTTCATTCCATATTAAAATTGCTTAAATGTTAGATTTACTATTTTCATTAATTTTTTGAAAATTAACTGCTCATGATTTTGATCTAGTCTCATAAATAGATATTTTAGTCATTCACTAATTGCAGATTTTGCAATGCCTTAAAGGGCAGTTTGTATTGGATCCTGGTTTAACTTTTTTGCTTTAAATGAATTTACATAATTTTGAATTAAAATAATTTTCTCCCATTTGAAAAATTATATTTTTCAGATCCCCTGTATACCACTTTCAGATATCTGTCAGTCAGTCAGTCAGTCATCCTCTTATCCATGCTAATATTGTATAATCCAACTCCATTTTCTCCAATTTATACAACAGTCTACCATGCTGTATTCTGTCAAAAGCCTTAGCAAAATCCAAAAGTATCATGGTGTATCCATTCCTCTTATCTAATTCAATGGTAACATTGTTATAGAATGTGACAAGTTGCTAAAGCATGACCTTCCCTTAGTAAACCCATGTTGTTCATTGCAAAGTAGAGATTCACTGTCAACCCATTTCTGAATGCAGACCCTAACCAATATTTCCAAAATCTTCACCACCACCATTCCTGAGATGCTAATTGGTCGATAGTTGGATACATCGGTCTTTGCACCACCCTTATGCAATGGAATTACCACACATTCCTTCCATTCCTGTGGAATCTTCCCTGTTCTGAGACTCATATTAAACAACCTGGTCAAAGGAATGGCCAGTTCAGCTGAACACTCTTTTAGCACACATGCTGATATTCCATCAGTACCTATTGCTGAATTCTTATTCAATTTGTGCAATAGCTCTAATACCTCGTCCTCACACACTTGCGTTTCTTCATCTAGTGAAGAGGTAACAGTGAGCTCAATGTTGCGTTCACCAGGCTGATAGCTTATAACAAAATGGGCACTCATTAACTGAACCTCTTCTGCATCTGTAACCCTCATGTCATCTGGATTTAGAAGAGTTATTCTTTCATATTCATTCTTTCTTTTACTTGCAGCATATCGATAGAATTCTTGTGGGTTGTCTTTAGCACGCAGAGCCAGTGTCTTTTCGTACTCAGACTTCGCTTTACATACAACAGTTGACTATTCTAGCCTGTTGCTTATAACGTTCATGACAGACGTCATCCTTCCACATCGTCCTTTTCTGATGAATTTTTTGCTTAATAAGATTACACATCCATTTGACTCTCACTCTATTTATTCTTCAAACTCTCGTGACACATTCTGATATCGCATCATTTAAGTATTGTTTAACTGCATACCGTGCACTGTTGATATTCTTTCCATCCAGTAACCAATCCCATTCCAATGAACCTCAGTATACTCCTCAGTTGGTCATAATTTCCTGCTTTGTAGTTCAGCATGTATCCTTTTCTGAATGGAACATTCATAAACTTAGTCACTTCCCAAGTGAGTACAGCATGATCAGTCACCAACCGGAGGCAGAATAGTTAAGTCTTTAACTGAAATGCCCTCTGACACTATAATCAAATCTGAAACTCTTTGCCTACGAGTTCCTTCTGTCACATTCTGCTTGAGGAAGTTGTCTTGCAACAGCTTGATAAATGCATTGTCATTCTCATGATATTCTACTGCTACCCAATCAATATTTGATAATTAAATTCTCCCATTATGATTACTCTTTTCGTGCTGATCTTTTCTATTTGGTGATGCATTTTTTCATCACTAGCAACTGATCCACCAGGTCTGTAACAACACCCACTATGTAATTGATCTTGTTAGATTCCACCTCATACCAGATGCTTCAAACTCAGTGCCACATGAAATGTTGTTAATAGTAGTACTACAATCATAGGTCTCAACTCTAGCTGGATTTAAGTCATCTGATATCATTAGCAGTATCCCCTCCTCTCCTATCCTCGCTATCCTTCCTAAAAATACTGTACCTTCGATACTCGATACCTGTGTTAGTAGGTCTGATTCTGATAGCCAAGTCTCACTAATACCTACATCCTGAGGTCGCAACATATTGACTAAGGCAACAAACTCTATCCCTTTGTTTCTGATACTCCTAGCATTCGTGTACAGACATAATAATCTACCTGTTTGAAAGTTTATTTTTCACTTGGTTAGACTATAATAAATTTAGTTTAATCCTTTATCCAAGTGTGAGCCAACAAAGTTTGCACTTGAAAGTATCTTCAGGACTTGGGTAAGGTAGTACAACACAGGTAACTCGTTGCAAAGGTGGACCAAGATAACAACACTCCTATCTCAGTATCTTAATAAACTAAATTTATTATAATCTACTTGTTTGTTTTTTTGTATCATCTTGTCTGCAGTCTGCCTAACACAGTTGGACAGCTGGCAGATCTCTATTCTCTAATACCTTACACATGTAGACATCTTTGCACACATTTGCTGGGTCCTAATTGGATGAATGAACACAAACCCGAAATCGTTCTCTCCTCATCAACATTTCCATGACAAAGCCCAATTTGTGTCATTAACACAGTTATATAACATTGTCGCTCTTACACTCGCATTTACACCATTCCTTCTGTTCACATTAACACCATCACACCACCTGTTTTATTAACTTTTCCTTTCCCATTCTGTTTAAGTGAACTCTGCTCACTCACCAGATTTTTCATTTCTAAATGCTAACAACACCATGTTGCTTTTTGATATTTTCATTTTTAATGATTCTGCCATTGATTCCATCTGTTAACTCCCCTACTTTTTCTCAGACCTCTCATGCTTGTATCTGATCTTTGGCCAACTGTTTGATTTCTAACCCAACTTTCAGATTCAGAACTTAAATGCTGATTTGTATACATCTAGTTTCTCTATTATTCCATATAAATTTATTCAACTAATTCCCTACTATACCAGCTTTGTTTTTTCTATCATCCATTTCCAAATTTGATATGCATTGTTACTAAAAATGATACAAAAATAGCTAATTATTTTACTTTTATGGATTCTCCTTTGAGAATACGTTGCTGTTTTCTATTTCTGCATATTTTCACAGTTTTTGTTTTTTTTATTGCTGATTTTCATACCAAATTTGATATAGCAAGTTCAGTTAAAAAAGGCCTGATTTAACTGGATTTATTTATACATTAAACATTCCATAAAGTACACAACTGAAGTGAATATTTCCAATTTCAGTATAAGGTATGGGCAGATAATAATATTATTATTATTTGACACCTCCAGGGAATCCTGAGCCTCATCGATGGAGTGCACGTACTCTACAACTCTCCGTCTCCACCACTCACCCTCACCCACAAACCACCTCATCTACACCAGTGCCATCCACCATCCACCACCACCACTATTATTTTCACAGACAATCACAAACATCTATGCCCACAGCCTTTTGGCTGGAGAGCAGGTACGTTAACCACTCGGCCAACCAGGCCAGCATATCCACCTACATCATCTATCGGTGAATAACGGTAGAGATAATATGCATCCTTGTCTTTGATTTTACACCACAACATCTTCCTGTATTTCCTTCAGTTATAACTGACTTAACATTTAGATTATATATCGCTCTGTGTAATGTCCCATTAATGGCATCTAATTGTACAGTTTTGAACAGTTTTTCTATTGGCATCTTATCATATACCATTTTTTATATTTTCATCACTTAAATTCAGAATTTTGTTATATTCCTTTGATTTCTCAGCTGTTGAACTATTTGTCTAAGGTCATCATTGGAAGTTGTGTATAAGAGCGTGGTTAGGAATGGCCTGAGGATTAGATTTTTTAGCTTAGAAAGTGGTGAATGATTGGAATGGATTATTGTTAGTCCATTATGAGCACAAATTTTGAGCATAATATGGGGGGGGGGGAATACTTTCTCTTCCTGGAGACTTATTGGTATCTAGACTAATTGAGGACTTTCTGGTGAAAAATTAAAAGCAGCATGAGATGGACTGTTCATCTGTACCAAAGTAGAAGGCTGATGCCAAGAGCCTCATGTTTAACTTTAACTGTTTTTTTATAATGATCTCACACATGGAAAGGTCATAAAACCTATAGCACAAAAGTATCATCTGTGGACAAGAGATAAGGAAGGGAGTTTCTATTATAGATTATCCCCCCCCCCCCCCATTATTTTGAAATTCTAATATAATGAAACATTAAATTAAAGAAATTAACAGAATTATTATTTTATTTATTATTATTATTTTATTTTTTTGTAAGGGAATCACTTAAGGTTTAAAGCTACATAACTGAGAGAAGACCACTACGTAGCCTTTTAAGATATGTGAAGAACTAAGTGCTGTTGCTGACTTCTCTTTCGGGTGTTGATAATATCTACCTGAATGAACAACTGGTGGTGATTATACAACAAGGTGAAATGTTATGCACCCAGAGGTTAAATGTTATATACCCAGTTAAACAAAGGCACCACTGTTTTCATCAGGTAACAGGAAAAAAAAATCAACAACTACAAACTCAAATTCAACATCAGTGAAATTTAAGATAAGCACCATCAGCAATATAACATCTTGTATTTGTTACACCTATTTTTGTCTTCATTAGTTTGTTATAGCTAATTCTGTCAACATAGAACTTCTATTTCTTCACTAAAGGAAAGGATTCTGTTTCTTCTTTAAATATCAATGGAAAAGACATTAAATTCAAAGAAGAAACAGAATCCTTTCCTTTAGAAAAAGAAGAAACTTAGAACATATTTTCTGTCAACAGTAGAAGTTCAGTCAACATAGGACTTCTTTTTCCTGAAGAAAAAGAAGTTCTATGTTGACAGAATTAGCTATAACAAACTAATGAAGACAAAAAATAGGTGTGATACTTGTAAAGAACAAATACAAGATGTTATATTCAGGCAATGATGATCAGGGGCAAGAGTTAGGAGTGGCTGTAGTATTCAGTCCAAACAAGATAATCTTGGAATGGTAAGAAATATCAAGTAATGTGGGCAAAAACCAAAATTGGCAATTGGATAATGAGACTCAGTTGCACTTCTGGTACCACAGAAGGTTCTGTTAAGGATGAAGTGAAAGAATTTCTTGAGTCATTAGAGAAGTAGCTGACATTAAAAAGGAAAAGTTGGTCCTTGTTGGGGCCTAAACAGTAGAGTAGGAAATGAATACCGGACATATAGAAATGCTTTGGGGAAAATTTGGATTAAAGAGCAAAGCTAATGATAATGTAAATACATGCAGGATTTCTTTTCAGGAGAAATCTTATGGTGCCCATCATGTGAGAATTAGAGTGACTTTCCTACTTGAGTGTTCTAGGTATGATTTATGCTTGTCTACATGAGAAGAGGCTTTGAAAAATATCGAAGAGAAACTTGGAGTAGAACAATCTGGGTTCAATTAGATTAAAAACACTACAGTTATGTGATGTAAACAAGTATTATATCAAGCAGTTCAGTCTATATTTAAGCTGTTCAGTCAGTCAGCAGGGATCCAAGGGTGCATACTATTTCCACTGTTATTTATAATCTATAATGGATCATATTATGAAGGAAAGTGGCATTAGGTCTGATATCAAAATTGGAGATATTAATTTAGTGTTTTCTTTATGTAGATGATATACCCTTAAATAAATCCAGTACAGGTCTTCAGGAATCATATCTGAATTGAATAACTTCTGCAAATTTGGTATGAAAATGAGCAATAAACAGACAAAAACTGCAAAAATAGGTAGCAGCAAGTGAAACATTAGCTGCATTCTCACTGGAAAACCTATAGAACAAATAAGATATGAGGTAGGTTCTAAAGGTTTCTGGCTTGACATACAAAATTTGTGTTAATTTTAAAATGTTGTGTGTGATAGATAGCACCATCTATGGGGGATCCTAGTGTACCAGTTTCAGCTCTCTACCTGCGTCATTCATTTGGAGGCACTCATTTAACTAACACGTGACATACACTAAATGGCTGTAAATTTAAAAATTGAGTTTCACCAAAGAAGGAATTTTTCCAAGTGCTATCAAACAGAGATTGGATGGTATTATGGGGAAGCTTCTCCTTTATATTCCACCATGAAGGAATGGGCTAAACAGTTTTGCCTAGAGAGAGAGAGAGAAAGAGAGAGCATTGAAGATGATCCTCATAATGGTTGGCCTGTGGGAGTGATGACTGAGGAAAACGCATCTCTTATTGAGGAGAAACTGCTGAATGACAGACAGCTGAAACTCAAAGAAATCTCAAGAAATTTCAGTTAGGGGCTTTCTATAACAATATTTCGCATCATTCGGGAGAAGCATCACATGACGAAGGTCAGTGCAAGGTGGGTGCCCCGACATCTCTCTTAATTCAGAAGAAGAATTGTATGGCCTGTTCCTGCAAGTTTTTAGAGCTATGCCAAGGGAATCAGAAAGATGTGCTGGAATCCATTGTCACCAGGGATGAAACCATGGTCCTTTATTATGATCCTCTCTCCAAAAGGGATTCCATGGGGGTGGTGCAAACCAGGTGAAGTACTGCTGAGAAACACCAAGGACACTCAGTCCACCAAGCAGATCAAGGCAACAATCTTTTGGGATTGAATTCTCAATAGACTTCAAGGAAAGGAATACCACCGTGAATGCAGAGTATCATGCTTCACTCCTGCACAAATTGCATTATGCTGTAAAGGAGAAGAGACAAGGAATGCTCCACTCCATATGGTTATTGTTGCAAAGGCTGCAGTGAAGGACTGTGGCTTCCAGGAGATTAAACACCCACTGCTACAGCCTAGATCTAGCACTGAGTAACTACTACTACCTCTTCTCAGAACTGAAGAAAGACCTTCGAGGAAGAAAATATGCAGATGACAATGAGGTGAAAGATGCACTTTTAAGCAATTTTGCAGACAAAAGTATACACTATTTTTTCAACGGCATAGAGATGTTAATTTGAAGATGTGAAAAGTGCATTGAAGTAAAGGGAGATTATGTTGAAAAGTGACACAGTTGTTTTCTTTCTATCACCTCTAAAAGTTAGTCGGGCCAGAAACTTATGGAACCCTCATATTTCTGCTCTTTAGACATAATTTTTAGAATAGATGCAAATTAAATATGGAAGGGAATGGCATAAGTAAAGCTAGTATGGTGGGAAATCAGCTGAATAAATTTATAGCAGTGAATAAATTTATTCAGCAAGGCCATCTTAATAAATGTATAAGAATAAAAGAGAAATTAGTCAAAGCACTAGATAGCAGTATAGAAGACAGTATTCAAATGGATTTAACTTATGGATCTTAGAGCTTGGTTAGATATAAAACACTCATTCATGACTACAGACCATAGATATGAGAGTTCTGCATAAAGAAAGTAGTGAACCATTGGCAAAATCATTTGAAAATTGAAGATATCAGAAAAAGGAACATGACAATGGTAGCATTCAAGAATGTTTTGGCAAAGCTAATCTAAGATGGTATTGTCATTTAAACAGTGGGAGAGGAAGAGTTGGCAAAATAGCCATTTGATGCTAGAAAAAAAAAAGACTCATAGGAAGCCAAAATCTTAGGTAGATTGATGTAATTTAGAAGTGTAATACAGCATAAGATCTGACAGTATGAGCTCTAACAGATAATGGACAAATTTGGAGTAAAATTGTTAATAGGAAGTTATTAATAATGTAGTACTGTGACAGTACTGCATTATTAATGCAGTACTGTCACAGTATTATTTATCATACATAATAATGTCACAGTATTATGTATGATTATATTATTTATCAATTGTAATTGCTTTGAACATGTTTCCAGATATATACTGATCTAAAAAATATTTAATAAAATTCATGGTATCAGTAATCCAAAATCTCATCATTTATTAATCAAACCAGTCACACATTCTTCACACAATCTATATATGCTATATCTGAGATGACTATAAAATTAAGAATGAAAGAAGAAAATAAATTTGAAAATAATTCAATGAGAAGCATAGTGTAACTCATTACTAAAGATCTAATGAAATTATTTGCTGGCTTGGTTGGCTGCATAATTAGTCTATTTATTCTCCAACCAAATAGACTCCAGGTTCAATTCCCACCATGGGCAGTGTGGATGCTTGTGATTGTCTTTAGGTGGGACATGAATTTCATTGCTTCATGCAACCATCCTGCTTATTGGAGGCCTGAAGTGACTTGAATAAGTTTCATGTTTATTGTCTTGAGCAGAGTTTCCAGATTATGTTAAAAATAAAATAAACAAAAATAGAAAAAAAATTCTTTGCTTATTCATGATACCAAGTACTATAGGCGTACAGCCTTTTCTGAGCACGACTCAAAAAAAAAAAATCTTCACATAGTTGAACTACTTTACTTTTGTACTTATTGAAACATTGTTTTGATTTACATTCTTAATTTTCAGCATTCTTTTATTAAGCATATCTCCTTTTATTCCCATAAAAGTAGTACTTTACTTTTCCTTATTTCTTTACATTACTGGCACATATGATCACTATCTCCTCTAGTATGGTAACATAGTCTCCTGCCCTCAGCTGTATCCCCATGCTTATGTGCCACACTATTTCAGATTTTCCTGTCCTGAATAGGAATTCATTGTATCATTCAGTTGGAGTAATGGAAAAATTAATTAGGAATCTAAATCATCCCTCATAAGCAATAACATGCCTTCTCCTCTTTTATCTGTTTAATTTCTTCTGACATTATAATTACCATTATACACTCTGATATCATGAACATTATCATTAAGTCAAGACTCAGAAATTCCCATTAATATCCTTAGCTTCTCCATTTAATAACTTAAACAACATAAGCTTATTCTTTAAACTTCATGCATTTGTATATAAAAACATAGTACTGTTCAAAATGCATTTTAAAGTTGTTATTCCCCTACTTAATGCGAGCATTCTTATTTCTTGAAATACTCTTCACATCTGCATTCAGTCACTTGCCATAAATTTCCTTAATTGTCTTATCTGTCTTTTAAGTATGTTACAGATTTTATGTTCTTTGATGGATCCACTAGTACAGAACAGATGCCATCACTATTAAACCATTTCAGGTTTTTAATAAACTGATTCCATAAATTAATAAATATATAATCATATGTAATGCATAACCCTACTTAAAATTCAGTTCTGTCATTACTTTGATCATCGTTTTCTTGCTATCAGGGCATTATATTAATAAGATTTGCCTTTTTTTACTCTAGTGCCAAAAATCTTCGTGTAGTATTTTAAACTCCCATTTTAGATTATTAGTTCCCACCAGGGCTTTTTTCCAGCCAGAACATGTTCCAGTAAACTTTTAGGACTTTAATGGTCTCTAAACACATATTTTATAAGTATTTCAGAACTAGGACTGCCTCCATTTTAATTTCTCAATTATGGTCGTTAACAATGTAAATTAAGGGTCATCTTTGGTTCATCCAATCTAGTGCTGCCATCTTGTTTTGTTGACACTGAATCTCAAAGATTGAAGTTTTCGATTAGAATCGATAGTCGAGTGGAAGTTACGGTAGTTACCGGAAGCTGAACTTCTATGTGAACAAGCATACAACGTGAGTGAGTGAGTGAGGTTAACATGTTTAATGGAATCTAACAGATAAGCTTAGGCGTTGATGGTTATTCATGACTTATTTTTCACGGTATTAACAACACCACAAACACTTTTAACAACAAAGATGTTTTATTAACGCTAATATTTCGCTGATTTTCAAATCAGCATCATCAGAGCACAACACACATGTAAACGCGACAGTGAGTAAATGAAACAATATAATTGCAAAAGACAAAAGATCTAAAGTCCTATTTTTGGCGCCCTCTAACGAAAAAAAAAAAAAAAAAAAAAGCAGTTATCCAGGAGTTTTTCTTAGGATAACCGTCTCCCAAATTTTTGGCAAATTAATGCAACCATATTTGTTAAGGTTGGGAGAATTCTTCAAAGCCATTGCTGACTCAAAAAATAATCTTTCAGATCTATAATGACTCCTAAATAGCACATTTCTTTTCCTCCATCTAATCCTGTGTGAAGGAGTGTCCAAAGCGTGGTCTGCCAGTCCCGACTTGCCATAGTAATAGTAGCGAATGTAGCGAAGGAAGATCAGTGAACATCCGCCTGGAAGAACATGAAAGATGCATTCGCTACTATTACTATGGCAAGTCGGGACTGGCAGACCACGCTTTGGACACTCCTTCACACAGGATTAGATGGAGGAAAACAAATGTGCTATTTAGGAGTCATTATAGATCTGAAAGATTATTTTTTGAGTCAGCAATGGCTTTGAAGAATTCTCCCAACCTTAACAAATATGGTTGCATTAATTTGCCAAAAATTTGGGAGACGGTTATCCTAAGAAAAACTCCTGGATAACTCCTTTTTTTTCCGTTAGAGGGCGCCAAAAATAGGACTTTAGATCTTTTGTCTTTTGCAATTATATTGTTTCACTTACTCATTGTCGCGTTTACATGTGTGTTGTGCTCTGATGATGCTGATTTGAAAATCAGCGAAATATTAGCGTTAATAAAACATCTTTGTTGTTAAAAGTGTTTGTGGTGTTGTTAATACCGTGAAAAATAAGTCATGAATGTTTCATGGAAGTTTCACCAGTTTTACGCGATGAATAATAAAATAACACAATTTTTCTCTTCTGCTCCTGCAACTAAAAAGTTAAAGCTCGAGAGCAGTAAGTGTAGTGATAGTGATGGGGCAAAAACAGACCCGATGGACAGTGTTACAAAAACTTGAAGGGATAAAACATGTTGCTGCTACGGTTGCTACAGCGACGACTACGATGAGTAAAGATGCAGAAGAAGATCTGCCTGAGTGTTGGACTCTAGACCAAAAAGCTGATTTTCACAACAAAAACGAATGGCTGTTGGTGGAGAATGAAAACATTGGCTGTAAAATATGTAAGGAAGTTGCAAGTTTGAGAGTAGAATGGAATAAGCAAGGTATGAATATTTCAAATCCATGGACAAATATTCAAATTTCTCATTATGGTAGGAATAAAAAAAGAGCAAATGACTTCACTATGTAAAAAAATTCATGATCATAAGAACAGATTGCTGCCGCTAAAATTATAGAATTGCAAAAGAACGAAAACTGGAGGTAGCTTATTCAAAAGCATTTGAACATGAGAAAGAAGTCACTTGTAGAATCTTCAGAACAGCATATAAAGTTGCAAAGAAAACCCAGGCTTTCAATGACTTTGAATCAGAAATTGACCTCCAAGAATTGAATGGCAGTAACTGGGTCAAATTCTACATTCTACAAATGATTGTATGAATATAACAAATCATATTGGATCTGAAATTAAAAAAATCCATTTAAAAAAAATAATACTCAAATAATAGTAAAAATAATAGATGAGATTTCCCCTTTTGATTGACAAAAGAACCACTATTAGCCAGTTGTCATCTTTAATAATATATGTATGTACAATGCTACCTGATATGGAGCAACACACAAATATTTTTATTGACATTGTAGAGTTAGAAAATGTATCTGCACAAGGTATTTTCCATAGCTTGATGAATTGGGGTTTCATGATGATTATTTGAAGAAAAATCTTGTTGTTATTGCCTGTGATGGAGCAGCCATGTTGTTGGGTATGAAAAAAGAAGTGACTGCGATTAAGGAACGTTATCTTCAAATTTTGGTTTGGCATTGTGCCAACCATAGACTCGAGCTCTCTGTTGGTGATGTTGTAAAAAAGACTTCCCAGAACAAATCAACCACTTCAAGTCATTTCTTGACAAACTTTACTGTCTCTATCACTAGTCACCCAAAAATTTCAGAGAACTAGGCAAAGTAGCTGATGAACTTGACAAGGAAATCTTCAAAATTGGAAGAGTTTAATTAAGCACATGCTGGGTGGCTTCTAGTTTTAGAAGTGTTTCTGCAGTATGGAAAGATTATGAAGCACTTTTGGCTCATTTTACAGCAGCAAAACAAGATGAAACAGAGACAAATCTGAAAGAATAATATATGAAGGCCTTTTGAGGAAAATAACATTGATTTTATTTTGGATCTTGGATTGATGCGTGATGCTCTTCAAGAATTGTCAGAGCTTAGTGTTGAACTGCAAGCAAGGGATAACTCTACAAAGTTCATAGCAGTATATCAAGGCAGGAAAATCGATAGCAGGGCCTTTTTATTATGAAGCCGTACAAGCAGTTGAAAATCTGAACTTTAAAGGAGTGACTTTGGAGAAGAGGGAACCAATCGATCAACAGATGCAAATTGTTCTCTTGATCCTACAAAATTTTACGACTGTTTGAAACAACGAATGGAAAATTGCCTTCTATCTGCAGAAGAGATGCAAATTCCAGAATGGACAGAAGTGTTCTATCGAGAATGTTGGCCAGACGGTGCTGAAAGGAATGTTACTTTCGGTGAGATTGAAGTGGAGAGTTTGTGTAAGAGGCTAAGAATTCCAGAATGACAGGGTGTTAGAGGTTTTCGCTTTGCAGTTAATAAACACCATCAACAGCATCCCCATCTCTACTGCTGAATGTGAGCGTGGCTTTTCCCAGATGAACCATTATTGCACCGACAAGAACTTCTCTACAAATGAAGACAGTGAGTACATGGTTCATCAAGCTGGTTGGGACTCCTCTACCTGTTTTTCAACCCTTACCATAAGTCAATTCCTGGTTCCTGAAAGGCAGATATCTAGCAACAGACACAAAGAGTAAGGAACAAACTTATGATGGCAACGCCAGTGTGATGAGCCCAATTTGGAAGCTATTGTGAAAATTAAGGTATTTTTTAAACTTTTTTTCACCTTTGCTTATTTAATGTTTTAATGTTTAATGTTTTATTTCCATTTGATATATATATATAATATCCATTTGTCAAAAGTAAAAGAACATGCGCTTCAAAGGCCTAGAATGTTTCGATTTTCTTGTGTAATCAGAGGAGATGGTAGAGTTCTGGTAAACTTATATTTAGAAAAGCCCTGGTTCCCACTAATATTAAACACCTCAGAATTTTTGTTATTTTTGCTACACATAACTTTATTTAGAGCACTTACTCTAGTCCCAACTAAACATAGGAGTGGCATTCTTAAGTTCAATAATATTTATTTTTCATTTATATTTTTGTCTTTTAAATATGTTATTGTGCATCTGAAATAGTTAAAATTATCACTTACTTTATTAATCAATCTTCTATTACTGTTTTTGATTTAATACGAACCTTAACTTTAAATGTCATATTTTTAATTTTTAGATTGTATTATTGGTATATTTTATTTAATTTATAATCTGCTTTTTTAAGGTTGTCTCATTTTGTAACTTGTTAACAGGATTCCTTCTTTTATTGCTATTTTCATAATTTAATCTGTGTGTGTGTGTAGATTAAAATTTCCCATTTAAGTTATCCAAACATCTGGCAAAAGTATTAAAATCTTTTAAAGGTTCTAATTCTTACATTAAGAATTCTTAACACTTTGTCTCCATGATTAAAGACATACATCAAAGCTAGCTAAGATGAAATCTTAGCCAGCTTTGATGCCATTTCTCTATTTACTAATGTACTCACAGAAGAAGTATTTTTTAAGGTTATTTCATTCATTTTTTTTTTTTTTTTTTTGGAACACAATCTACAAGCAAAATTATTACAGGTTAGCCATGGCAACCATCTATCACCTGTACTAACGAATATATGCTTAAGCTTTTGAAGAAAAAGCAATAAACTCTTTTCCATTGAAACCAAGATCGTGGAAAAGATATATACACCCTCTGTTCAAAAAAAAGAAACCGAACTCTTGATAGAAAATAAAACACAGACCAATTTTATAATTCAAATCATTTATTTCAATCAATATACTCTACCTCAGCTTCGATACAGTGTTTGGCACGGTCAAATAATTTGTCAAATGAGTTTTTTATATCGGTTTTTGGGATACTGTTGAGGGTCGTGGTTACTGCCACTTGAACATTTTCAATGGTCGTATTGCTTTCCTTTCATTGGCAAATGAAGTCAGGGGAGGAGAAATAAGTCACGTGGTGCTAAATCAGGTGAATACGGCGAGTGATCCAACACACAAACTTGGTTTTTGCTCAAAAACGGTCTCACAATATTCGAACGATGAGATAGTGCATTATTGTGCAAAAGTGACCAGCTGCCTGCATCACGATATTCATGCCATATGTGACGAATTCTCACTATCAATCGCTTCAAAACTTCAAGATAAAACTCACCATTGACTGTTTGGTCAGGCAGAACGAATTCTTTGTGGATAATGCCCTTGGAATCATAGAAACAAATCAGCATTGTCTTTACTTTTGACTTCTCCAAGCGACTTTTTTTCGGATGCCCGTCTTCTGGTGGTGTCCACTCAGCACTCTGGTGCTTTGTTTCAGGCTCATACTCAAAACACCACATTTCGTCACCAGTAACGAGCATTTCAAGGAAGTTTGAGTCCTTATGAGCAGTTTTAATGAGGTCCTTGCAGTGTTCAATTCAATATATTTTTTGGTCATCGGTCAACTTATGGGAAACAAATCGTGAATTCAATTTATGAAGACCCAAACTCTCAGTCAAAATGTTGTTCACAGTTGATTTTGGAATCCCCAATTCATCTTCAATCAATCTCACAGACGATTTCGGGTTTTCTTTGATGAAATCACGCACTTTTTGGATGTTAACTTCGCTCAGTCCAGTTTTTGGACGGCCTGGCTTTTCGTCATCCTCAAGCATCACATGTCTTAAACCACTTGTAAACTTGAGTACAGAATAAGTATTCATCACTGTATGCTCTTTGAAGCATTTGATGCATTTCAGTAAAACGTTTACCAAGTTTAACATAAAAGTCAATCTCAGCTCTCTGTTTGAAACTCATTTTCTGACCGTTCGTCAAAACACAGTCACTTTTGGCACTGTAACTCAGCTTCTAATGAAACAAATTCAAATGAAACAAAATGAAACATGGTCCAGATTCACTCTAAGAGTTTAACAACCAGCATCCTGGGATAAAATTTACAGTAGAACTAGAAGTTAACAGTTCACTTCCTTTTCTTAATGTAAAACTGACTCATTTGAAAAACTCATCTCCTTCTACAGAAAGCCTACACATACCAACAAATATCCACAAAAGCGATGAAGAAAAGATTGCCAAAGAATTAAAACTGCTTTTATCAGTTTTTCAGAAGAATGGTTATTCTAAACGGTCAATTTCTAAACTCTTGTTTAATCCTGCTACACACCATGCCAAAGAGAGTAATGATGTGAAAGGTTATATCACCATTCTGTATATTAGCTCTGTTTCTAACAAATTGGCAAAAATCCTCAATTAATATGAGATTCATACTTTATTCACCCCCTGAAGAAAGCTTCGATCTTGGCTTTGACACCAGTAAAACCTAAACATAACATTTTGAAGTATCCAGGTGTGTATTGTGGCTGTAATTCCTCTTATTATGAACAAACAGAAGAATCATTCGAACTTCATATCGAAGAAATCTCAAAAATATCATTCTGTGGTAGAACTAGGGCCATAGCCTTATCTAGTAATGTGCTTAATTCTTCTGATCCCAATAACCATCAATCCACTATACTCAGTAAACTGGAATAGATCCAAAATTATGTACAAATGCTTTGATGAAAGAAAAATCTTAGAATCAGCAGAAATGACACTAAATCCTGTTCACCTTAATGTCAACCTCAGCTACAATCTTTCTGATTGTTACTACTCTTTAATTTAGCTATGGCGATCTCGAGACCACGTCCTGTGGATGAGAATAACACAGCTAGTCCACATATTCATTCTAATGTGAACAATTCCTTAATAATTTAGAACTTAATACTTTGGTGATGAGTAATGTTTTTTATGTCTCTTTTTTCTTCTATGTATTATGCATCCAATTAAGTCTAGAAAAACAAAACCGGTAGTGCATTTATAAATAGTTTTCTATTTTAGCATTCAGCTATATAGTCATATGTTATTTTCCTTGAAACATGTATAATAGCCATGAAAACCTAATATATGAAATATCATCATCATCTTCAAATTCCTGCCATGTACCCTCAGTGGGTGTACAGGATATGATAGTACTACATGAAAAAATTACATCATTACTAACTTCCTATCTACAATTTTTCTCCAAATCAGTCTATTACTTGTCAAGACTCCAACATTATCAGATCTTATATTTCTATCGTCTAAGGCACTTTGTACCGTATCAATCCACCTATATCTTGGTCTTCCTCTGGGTCGTTTTGCTGCCAACCTGGCAGAGAACACTTGTTTTGCTAATCTTTTCTCTCCCATTCTATTTAAGTGACCATACCACCTGAGATTAGCTCTGCTAACACATTCCTGGATGCTGACAATGTCAAGTTCTTTCCTAATATCCTCGTTTTTTAATATGATATTGCCATTGATGCCATCTGCTCACGCCTCTAATCTTTCTCAGGAATCTCATATCTGTGTTCTCTAGTCTTTGGTCAAGTGTTTTACTTCTGACCCAGCTCTCAGATCCATAAGTTAAAACTGGTTTGAACACTGTCTTGTATACAGCTAATTTAGTGTTCCGACTAATTTCTCTCTTATTCCATATGAATTTATTCAATTGACTTCCCACCATACCAGCTTTGCTGATTCTGTTATCTATTTCTATATTTAATTTACCATCTTCAGTAAAAATTGTGCCTAAGTAGCTGAAATGTTTTACTTGTTCCACAGGTTCTCCATTCACAACACAGTTGACATTTTCAATGATTCTGCCTATTTTCATTGTCTTTGTCATTTTATTGTTGACCTTCATACCATATCTATTACAACAGCTATTCAATTTAGTCAGAGAATCTTGCAGACTTGTAGCGGATTTATTTAGAAGTATAACATCATCCGCATAAAGCAAAGAGCTGACATTAACATCTCCAATTTTGATATCATGTTTAATACCACTTTCCTTCATAACATGATCCATACAGATGATGAATAACAGAGGGGATAATGTACATCCTTGTCTCGCACCAGATTTAACATTAAACCATCTTCCTGTACTTCCTTCAATTCTAACTGCTGACTTACAACTCAAATAAAGACTAAGTATTGCTTGATATAATGCCCCATTGAGACCATATAACTGCAGCGTATTGAATAGCTTCTCTCTTGGCACCTTGTCATATGCCTTTTCCAAATCGACAAAACTTAAATACAGATCTTTGTTATATTCCCAAGCTTTCTCGACTATTTTTCGTAAAGCGAAGATCTGATCCTGACAGCCTCTATTTGGCCTGAATCCAGCTTGTTCTTCACCCAGCTTTTCTTCCACAATTCTTCTCAACCGTTTCTCAAGTATACTTGCATAGATCTTGCCAGGAACACTCAGTAGGAAAATACCTCTGTAATTCTCACATTGTTTTATTTCCCTTTTTATATATGGGTACTATGAGAGCTCTACTCCAATCATCGGGAATTCGTCCATCTGTCCAGGCTTTCTGAACTATGCAGTGCATCCCCTATAAGACTTTTATACCACCATACTTCAGCATTTCTGGTCGAATATCATCTACTCCTGCTTCCTTTCCACATTTCAAGCCTTTGATGGCTTTTTCTACTTCAAGTATGGATATGTATTCCTGACTGCATACCTGGTCAGTGTTTTTTACCACTGTGCTGTCATCACTGCTTGTTTCATTTAGCAGTTTTTCAAAGTAATTACTCCATACTTCAAGGAGATCTTTTTCTCCTGTTTTCATGTCACCTTTATCATCTCTAACTCCTTTTACAGCACTCTTTCCTCCATTCCTAAGCTTCTTCAACAACCTCCAGAATATTTTGTCACCTTCTTGATATTTATTTTCTATGTTCCTACCAAAGTCCTCCCATGACTTTTGTTTAGCTAGTTTTACACAGTGTTTAGCATTCTTGCATTTGTCTCTATATTCTCTAAGAGCACAAGCTGACTTATTTGCCAGGAACTTTTGATATGCTTTCTTCTTTTCCTTCACTGCCTTTTTAACTTCCTGTGTCCACCTGTGTCCAGGGAGTTCTGATTTTTTTATCTTTGCAGACAACCTCACCACATGCCTCTCTGGCAGAATCAATCAATGCTTTCTTCAGAGTTTGCCACTGAATCTCCAATGTTTGATTCCTGTTCTCAAACTCTTTCATATTTTTTTTCAATAATCTCTCTGTATCTTAGTCTACAGTTGACATCTGAGAGCTGCTCAACTTTTATTCGCTTTAAAACTTTCTTACATGTTATTCTTTTCAATATGAAATTCAATTTTATCCTGCTCAAGACTAAATTGTGATCACTTCCAATTTCAAATCCTCTGTACACTATGGTGTCCTTCACCAGGGTGAAAACATCACTATCAACAATAACATAGTCAATGAGACTTTTCTTATTCCTTGCCTCTTCTCTCCATATGAATTTGTGCACATTTTTATGTTGGAAGATGGTGTTAGTAATAACCAGTCCATGTCCTGAGCAGAAATCCAACAGATATTTGCCATTTTTATTAGCTTTGCTCTTTTCTCCAAATTTTCCCAAAATATTTTTGTATGTCTCACAATCATTTCCTACTCTGCTATTTAGATCCCCAACAAGGACCAACTTTTCCTTTTTCATGTGTCAGTTGCTTTTTCTATAGCGTCAAAAAATTCATCCACTTCTACCTTAGTAGAACCTTCTGTGGGACCATAGGCACAAATAAGCTTCATTGTCCAGTTCCCCATTCTCATATTTGCCCACATTACTCTACTTGACACTGACTGCCATTCAAGAAGATTTGCCTCGTATTTTGTGTTGAATACTATGGTTACTCCTTCTTTTCCTTGATTGTCATTGCCTGAATATAACATTTAGGCAATGACAATCAAGGAAAAGAAGGAGTAGCCATTATTATTATTATTAGCAATAGACCTCTTTGGAGTCAAAAGACTCATTGTGGGAGGCAAACACTGTTGCAAAGCTCAACAAATCATGCGTTTAACTGATTCAATGTATCTGAATTTACTACAATGTCAGGCAATGCACTCCAATCAGTAGCCACTCTCCATGCAAAGAATCTGCTAACACCCTCCTTATATAGCTTTCAGGGATGTCCCCTTATTTTCCTACCCTTCTCACATTCTATGAATTCTTCCACATTAACCTGGTAACAACCCTTTACCAACTTGAATGTCTCAATCATATTCCCTCTCTTCCTCCTATTCACAAAACTTTGCATACTGCATTCCCTCAATCTGTCCTCATATCCCACATACCAAAGACCAATGATGATCTTAGTCTACTCCCTTTCCAATATTTCCTCATCACCATGAGAACCAAGGGACCAAATCTGTGCACAGTAATCCTTACAAGGCCTGATCAAGACCTTATATAAGTCATCTGCATCATTGCTATAATCTGATGTGATGTCTTCACAACTTTTGCAAGGTGACCTCTGAACTTCAGATCCTTGTCCACCACTACACCAAGGTCTCTTATCTCATCAACTTCCTTCAAAATTTCACCACCAAGCGTATACGTCACATCCTATTGTTGCCTATCAAATTTCAGAACCTTACACTTTTACAAAATTGAATTGACAGTTTCATACTGCTGCCTACTCGTACAATCTATTCAAGTCCTGTAAGGCAACATCTTGATTCCTCATCATTCTCTCCAGTTTTGCATCATCTGCAAACAGTTGTATATTACTAGTTAAGCATATCCCAATATCATTAATATACAAATTAAATAACAATGTTCCCAAAACAGATTACTGTGGCACACCACTAGTGACTTTCCTCTTTCAAGATAGCGTGTCCCATACACACCTTGCTCATACCAGTCACCTATCCAACTTACTAGTCTGTTATTCAGTCCTATCTGCTTCAGTTTAGTGACCAACTTATGGCATGGTAATCTATCAAAAGCTTTTGCAAAATCTAAGTATACCACTGTATATGCATCTTCCTTGTGCAATACATTCGTCACCTTGTAACAATACATAAGGAAGCTGGTAAAACAAGACCTCCCTTTAACAGTCCCATGCTGACAAGCACAAAGAATATCACTGATATCAACCCACTTTTATATCCTATCTCTCACCAATCTCTCCAATACCTTAACTACAACTCCAGATATAGAGATCAATCCATAATTTGTTGCCTTAGCCTCTTCACCATCTTTGTGAAGTGGAACAATTTTGCCTTTGTTCCATTCCTTTGGGACTTGTGATGTTGCAAGACTCTTGTTAAACAGGTAGGCCAAAGCTGATGCTAACTCCTTGAAACATTCCCTTATTCACATGGTGATAAGGGATCAAGTTCTGTTCAAATACTAAGATTTCTGGATGCAGTAAAGCAGTAGGCTAGATGGGATTTCATCTGTCCTTCGAGAATATGCTAAGGAACTGATAGCTCTGTTGAGTTGGCTTTTCTGAGAATCTGGCTATGGAAAGGTGCCCAAGGAGGGTAAGCTAGACCAATTGCATAATGATAGTGGTAAAATGGAAGTGTCAAACTATAGGCCAGTTTGTATTTCTTCTGTAGTGGTTAAGATTTTGGAGAAATTAATGAGAGATCATATACAGCATTGGGCAGATGAAGGACAGTACGATTTGTTAAGAGTGCTCTTGTTTTAGTAATCTAATTGCCTTTTATAATAAAGTGACAAGAGCAGCCAATGAGGGAAAGGCATAAGCTGCCTTTTATTTTAATTTACAAAGACATTTGACAGGGTGTGACATGATTAGCTGATATTTAAGTTACCACATATGAATTTGAATATCAGGTCAGTGAATTGGATGGGGGATTAGCTGGCTGATGGTGTCAGAGAGTTGTGTATGAAGGAGCAGTAACAAGAATCAGAAGGTTACAAGTAGGATCCCTCAGGGCTCAGTATTGGGACCCACATTGTTTAACCTTGATATCAATGACATTATCACTGGATTTTCAGGGAGATATTCAGTTGTTTGCAGATGATGGGAAGCCAGGAATGGTTATTAGTAATAGTGATGTTGTAGTTACCCTTCAAGTTGATTTGAATAACCTGGATAGATGGGCAAATGAATAAGGGATGTCAGTTTAATGCACTAAAGCTGATCAATATAAGGTCTCGAAGTTTGGGATCCATAGTGGAGGAACTATATTAGAGGAAGTGGAAGAGACTGAGGGACCTAGGGATGATGATCGACAGAAACTTGAAGTTTAGGGGACATATCACAAAGGTAGTGAAGGTAACCCCAGAGAATTTCTACAATACTGAGAAGGATGCTGATTAGCAGAGATTGAAGAGTTGTGGTTCCATTGTATAAAGCCCTAATCAGACGTCATCTGGAATATTGTACTCAGATTTGGTCACCAGGATTTGAATGGGAAAAATTAACCTTGAAGAGGGTGCAAAGGCAGGTAACAAAAATATCAGGACTGTACAGAGTTTGATCTATAGAAGGAGAGGTAATATGATTGAGACGTTTAAATGCTGATTGGTAGTTACTGGATTGACACTGAAGAGTTCTTTCATATGTTTGATCAAGAGGAAGGGACAAGGACAACAGGCCATCCCTGGAAGTTATGAATGGAAATGGTGAGTGAGAGGAGTGACTTTTTTTTTTTTTTTTTTTTTTTCATGAAGGATGGTTGGACTGTGGAATGCATTGCTGATAGTAAGAGCATGAATGGTGAATGAATTTAAGGAATGGCGTGATTTCTTTTGTTTGAGATAGGTCTCCTACGACGAGTCTTACGACTTCATTGGAGATCCTGAATAATAATAATAAAAATTCCGAGAGTGTATTTGAATTTTCTATGACCATCCAACTAGTTAACTGGACTACCACAGATGGCATTGCATGTGCATATGCTTGCTTAATTATTTTCATCTGCACATAGAATCTCTTAAAATCAAGAGATCACTTACATTTAATACTAGCTAGAGCTTCTAAGCAAGGGAATTCACGTGTTGGTGGTCAAGCATAAGTCCTTATGCACTTACACTGTATCAAACTAGTGCAGTTCCACATGTAGGCAAATTTCTCATTCAAGAAGTTGTCTTCATATTTAATTATATCTATTTTCTACTTTCCCCAATCCCTAATGCTTATTAAATCATCTTATTATTCAGAAGGAATTTACATCTTTTGATCTTTGAGTAACAACCTATAAGTAACCTATAGCATTAGTTATATTGACATGATGGTTCTCTAATTCCTTTGCTAACTACACTTTTTTCCATTAATGCTGTTTATTTTGATGGTGCTTATCATTAATTCAGTTGTAGTTTAGTTTGTTCCAGTAATTGTATTTTTTGCTGTTCACCCTGGTTCTCTGATAAAAAAAAAATAATTGGGCCGTTATTAACCAGATGGCATTCCAGCTGTCATTATACATGATTATGTTGTACCATCATAATGTATGTGTGGTTTTGAAAGTCAAACTGCCAAACTTTGTGTTTGTAATCTATATGGATACCTACTAATAGAGTACACCACAGAAAGAATTAGGCATTGAGTCAGATGTCCCATTTATGGTTCTCTGCATTCACATCGAGGGTGTGTGAAGTTCTCCTCTCAGTTGCCTAGCTTTGATCCTTAACTAATTATTTTTAAAATAATTTAAAAGAATTTAATACTCTTTTTTAGTAATGGACAGCTATTATATTTTAAATATCTGCAAAAAAAAACACTTTTTGGAAATACAGAGTAAGATGGGTATGACGGATGCTTTGTAAGAATATAAGAATATCATTCCTCATGAGCCTGTTATATGCATATTAAGGAGCACAATACTTGGTGAAAGTAGCACAAATCTTTCATGTATGATACTTAATCTGTGTAGTGTATAAGCTTAGTTTCATCATTTGAAGAAATGAGACAGGTAAGACTATTTTCTCCATTTCTTTCGCATGAAAAAAAAAATAATTAAACAATATGAAATATATTTTGTTCTAATCTTTTTGTCTTTGGTTTGATAGCTTTATGAGGTTATAGACATGAATATAGCAAAGCCTCTACAGCTATATCTAAACAGAAGGAGAGTTGGCTGATCTCAAAATGAAGATAGCAGAGCTTTTCATCCCACATAATAGGCAGTGCCATCAATTAAATTTTTGGACTGTTGACAAATGGTAATTAAAGGAAACAAACACTTTACCTGCAGTGTAGACTGACACTACAAGTCTTATTTTATTCACTCATGTCAAATCTACAATCAATAGAAGTTTTCTTCAATATATTACCATTAAATATATTTTTATAGTAATTTTAAAAGCATTTATTCATCAGAATGTTATTTTTTACATTTTTTTTATAGAAAGGTATGACCCATAATCATCTAAGAACAGAGAAAGATTTGAAAAATGAAGTTATTTCTTCTTTGCTACCCCATTCACTCACTCACTGCAATCAAGTTGCAAAGAGGCATTTGGAAGCATCTTTGCAGAAATCTGGAAATGATCAAGCTGTGTGCAGAATATAGTAATGGATAGGTTCTGGAGATGCAGTATTTTTTCATATGATCCAACTCAGCTAAAAGTGATAATTTTGCTCTAGGAGTTGTGCAGCATTGATTCAGATGAGGAAGCAATTGTGAAATGCTTTAAAAAATATTTGAGGCTGAAGCAAGTGAAGAAGTAATATTACTATTACTATTATTACGGGCAACTCCAGGGAGTCATTAGACTCATCGAGGGAGGCCCCAAATCATATTCATCACAACTATCTGACATTCATACAGTATCTATCATACCTCGCCTTAAACTCATTCACTGTCACAGCATCCACTACAGACTCAGGGAGCGCATTCCACTCATTCACTACTCTAAAAGTAAAGAACCCAGCTCTAACACCTTTACTAACCACACTTTTGCCCAGTTTCCATGGATGTCCCCTAGTCCTCCCACAACCAGCCCTATTCTCAAAAATATCTTCTGAATTAATTTTATAGAAACCCTTCAGTAATTTGAATGTCTCAATCATATCTCCCCTCCTCCGCCTCTCAACCAATTTTTGCAACCCACAAATCCTCAACCTGTTCTCATACGGTTCATTCCACAGACCTGCTATCATCTTGGTCACTCGCCTCTGGATCCTCTCCACATCCTCCCCATCAAGAAGAAACCTAGGTGACCAAATCTGAGCACAGTAGTCTAGATGGGGTCTTATCAAGGCTCGATAGAGAGGAACAATAACCTGCTTGTCTCTGCTTGTCAACGTATTCTTCAGCAACCAAGTGATTTGATGAGCTGTTTTGGTCACTTTTGCAATGTGTCCCCTAAATTTCAATTCCTTATCCACCAACACTCCTAAATCTCGTGCCTCATCAATTTCCTGGAGCAGGGTTCCACCAATGCAGTAAACTGCCGCCAATCTTTTCACCCCAAAATGCATAACCTTACATTTTGCCACATTAAACTGACATCCATTCTCCTTAGCCCAGACCTCCAATCTATCCAAATCATCCTGCAAAATTTTGACGTCATCTGCATTCACTATTGCCCTACCCAACTTCGCATCATCCGCAAACAAATGAACTGTTCCTCTCAGATCATTTCCTATATCATTTATGAACAAATTAAACAGCAGTGGTCCAAGAACAGATTCTTGTGGCACACCACTAGTCACCGGCCGTCTTGTGGACTCTGTTCCCGAGTAAACCACTCTCTGATATCTCTCCGTCAACCACCCTCCTATCCATCTCACCAACCCTATGTCCATTCCCATATGCTGCAATTTACTGATTAGAATTCCATGTGGAATCATGTCAAAGGCCTTGGCAAGGTCCAGTAGAATCACCGTAAACCCATTACCCTTATCCAGTTCAGCCGTCACTGTGTTATAATACGTGAGCAAGTTACTGAGGCATGACCTACCCTTCACAAAACCATGCTGTCCCCGATACAGTATCCCATTTTCTTCAATCCAATCTTGTATTTTCCTCTTGACTATTTTCTCTAAGACCTTGACAATGATTCCTGATATGCTAATCGGTCGGTAATTTACAACAGCAGTCTTGGAACCACCTTTATGCAGTGGAACTATTTTCCCCTCTTTCCACCCGCTCGGGACTAACCCAGACCCGAGACTCAAATTAAACAAAATGGTCAAGGGTACTGACAATTCTTTAGCTGCTTCTCGTACAACACGAGCTGGTATACCATCCAATCCCACAGATGTATTGACATTGAGGTTATGCAATAGACTACTCACCTCCACTTCATTAACCACAATTCCCGTATAATCTACTGGTTTATTCGTTTCTGCAATGTCACCACCTGGATGATATACTTTTGCAAAGTGCTCACTCAGTAACTCAACTATCTCAACTGATTCAGTTACCTCCCTACCATCGGCATTCTTTAAAATCAATCTGCCATGTACATTTTTCCTTTTACTTGCTACATATCTAAAAAACTGTTTAGGATTCTCTTTAGCCTGCTTGGCCAATGTTCTTTCGTAATCCTTTTTTGCTTTTCTTACCACACTCGTCACCCTTCTGGCCTGCGCTTTATACCGTTCATGTGCCTGCCGGTCACCCTTCTCCTTAAATTCCCTCCATAGTTGTTTCTTTTTTTGCAACTCAAGCTTAATGGTGTTATTCATCCATTTAACCCCTACTTGATTTATTATTCGGACTCTAGGTATACAGTCAGCCATTGCTTCATGCAAGCACTTCTTAACTACCTCCCATGCACTATCAACTTCTAGTTCTTGCAGTTGTACATGCCATGGCACTGAACCAATCAAACTCCTAAGCTTGTCATACTTTCCCGCCCGATAATTCCACATGTACCCTGTCTTAATTGAAAATTCTACACCTTTAGCCACCTCCCAAGTTAAGACCCTATGATCACTCTCACCGATTGGCGGCAATGTGGTCATATTTGTTACAGCCAAATCCTCAGATGTAATTACTAGGTCAAGCACTCTCTGACCCCTAGTATTTTCCATTACATGCTGTCGCAGATAGTTATCCCTTAATAACCGCATAAAATCCAGTTCCTTCCTCCCGTGTGTCCTCTCCTCACTCCAATCAATGCGACCATAGTTGAAATCTCCCATAATAATCACCCTCCTTCCACCCATTTCTTCTATTTGCTTGTGCATACTGTCACCACCATCTTTTCCATCACCTGGTCTATAGCAGCACCCAATTGTATATTTAGTTCTGCTAGCCACAATCTCACACCAAATGGCCTCAAATGTGCTCTTTTCTCTATCCTGCAATTCAACTTCTATTCTCCTTGGCTGGAGCTCATCAGCTATCATCAACAATACTCCTCCCCCCATTTTATTCTCTCTGTCATTCCTGAACACACTATACCCATCATATTCAATCCCACTAGTTATATCATCTACAGTCAGCCATGTTTCACTAATACCTATAACCTGTGGTCTGGAAGTGCCAACCATGGCCAAAAACTCTTCCTTCTTGTTCCTAATACTCCTAGTATTAGTGTACATGAATTTAAGACCCCCATTAGCCCCAACCCTACCTTGATGCCTTATATTAACTATCCCACTCTGATTTGTTGTCCTTATTTGCTCTGGCATATTATATTCATTCTTACATTCAACTGCCTCCATAAGGACTGTATCTCTACCCCCCCTCCTAACAAATCTAGTTTCCCTGAATTTGCACATCCACTACATTCAGCAACACTTTCTCAAGTCTTCTT
Source organism: Typopeltis vanoorti (assembly GCF_054136105.1). Classification (NCBI taxonomy): domain Eukaryota; kingdom Metazoa; phylum Arthropoda; class Arachnida; order Uropygi; family Thelyphonidae; genus Typopeltis; species Typopeltis vanoorti. The sequence goes on along the minus strand of NC_143555.1, from coordinate 89,870,435 downwards.
ACACCGTAACCATTCAAATGCAAGCCATCCATCTTATATAGATCCTTTCGCCCATCAAACTCACTCCACACATCCACAAATTCCACACCACTCGTCATACATAACCCACGCATAAAGTCATTTGCAATTATAGCCCTCCTTTTAAACATTTCACTGTCATACCGTGGCAAAAGACTAATCATTCTAACTCTCTCACTCTTTTCTTTTGCTACCTCAAACAATTCATTCAGGTCTTCTATCATTTCCATTTTATCTCCTTTCAAATCATTCGTACCTGCCACAACAATCATTTCTTTCACCCTTTCCTTTTGCTCTCTAATAGACGCAGTTACGTCATTTATGGTCGCACCAGGTTGGTACGATATTGTCAAATCCTTTACTAACACACCTCGTACTAACGAGTCTCCATACAGCACTCTATCCTTCATTTTGTTCATGTTCACATTCATACGTCTATTTTTCCTGTCATACCTTTTATTATTGGTTGCTTCATTCAGTCTACTTTTGTTCATGCACTCTAGCTGCTGTTTTGCTCTTTCTATCGCACTATTCAACAACGCGATCTCACTCAATGCATCTATCTCATCTTTTTTGTTCTCTGAGAAACCATTTATACTATCATTCACACTTTCTACATTCACACTCTCACAATTTTCATGTACAACTTTGCCGTTTCTTGTCATATCCCTATTTCCTTCATTTTGAAGGTTGACAAAAATATCACACTCACGATCCGAAATACACTTCAATTCCGCATTCTCCCTACATTTTCTACACACATTCAATCCTTTATCATCATCTAACCACACTCCGACCGCACTCCGCAAAGTGTACATTTCACAGCTAGTACACTGACTCATTTCTTTTATGCTACCGTTCTTTGATAACGATGGCGAACCTTCATTACTGGCCGCCATTTTCCTACGCACAGGTGCCATATTTATCTGTAACGTGTTTTGTCAAATTAAACGTTATAACACACCAAAAATAGACGCACTAAAATACGCAAGGCAAACAAAACAAAACTACACAATATTAAGTAATTTGTATCGATAACTGAAAATGATACTTATCTTATCTGGAGCTTGCACGAACACTACTCATTACGAATTCATCTAGCGGCGACTTCCGACATAGATTATGTTATAAAACACTTTAGTACACTAACCACGTTAATAAAGCTCTAATAATATACCAAAATTAAACACTTAAGTCCATTAAATTGAATCCAAAACACCAATAAATCAACAAAAAACACAAATCTCTCAGTAGCTCTCCGATAGCACGACCGTTCACCAGCTAGCCTCGACATCTGATCCTACCAGTTCAGTTTGTTGTTTTGAGAATTGAACCCATTGCTATCTGTATCATAGACTGAGAGATAAACAAAATATAAGCTAAGCAACATCCTTATTAGATCTAGCATTTAATGCTCTATTAAAGCAGTAGGAAATAGTTGCTGATAAAAAGCAGAGATAAAAGTGGATCTCCACGGAACAAGCTACAAATATTTTACGTGGGAAGAGTGAAATTTATGATTTTTTGTGTGCATTAAAAAACTGTGTTATTGAATATTATGTAGTGTCTTGATTGTTGTGTATAATACTATGTGGGTTGTATGAACAACAGAAATCATCCATAATTTGTGAGAAATGCCACCAATTTCAGGTGGCATTTCTCCCTACTATTAATGTTTATCTTGATTACCATGCATAATTCTAATATAAGTACTTTTAAAATTCTTGATATGTAGGACTGATTTTGCTTCATCTGCACTATAAGTTGTATATCCTAAATCTAATTTGTATAAGAATGAAAGCCTTCATCTCCTATTCCACCCGAAATACCTGACCACAATCCATTCTCCAATAAGTGCCAAGTAGTCAAAGAAAAAAAAAAAAAAAAATTGTATCTCAAGTGGCTTAAGAACAAAACTCCAGCTTTGCACTCAGCCTGCATGCAGCTCATACAGCTGGGGGAAAAACTAAACAAACAAAAAAAACACCCTGATTTTTGAAAGAGTCAAACACATGAAACTTTTTTTCCATTTAAATGACAGCTGCACCTTTTGGTCCCTCATCAAGGGACCAAATGTTATTGATTGCAACTTTTGTCGATCGCTGTTTCCACCTCTCTCTTACATTCATATAGTTATTGTTGTAACCTTGCCCTTAAAACTAATGAATTGCTGGCATCATTCTTCAACCCGATTGATAACCAAGGCAAAGTAATCCTCTCTGTTTACTGCATAAATCTCCCTAATCTTTTGTTATGAAGAAATCAGAAAAATCCAAAATAGAAAGTAAATTGTGCTTGAAAATTAGTCTTGTTTTTATCCTTTACTTACATGTGAACAAGGAAAAGTTTAAATGTGAAGTAACTTCACTAGTTCATTTTATATGGAAGCAGATGACTACTTCACATCAGATTATCCTAGTGTGTCATAATGCACACAACAGTCACATAATGTCCCATGCATACAACAGTCCCTGTGTGTGTGTGTGGGGGGGTTCTGTAGGCTGTGAAGTCCAAGAATCCATCTGATTGTCTTATAACTGGGGTGTCTAGGAAGGGAAGACTGTTGTTATTTGTTACTTTGTTTCTATAATGAATTGGATTCCACAACGTGACATTATAAAAATCCTAGTCCACAGGGTAAAATTGATTTGCTCTGATAACATTACATAAAAATATTTCACTCGTAAACATAGTTTATGTAAACAATTACAGGTATTTACATAAACAATCATCCACCACCACTCTTCCCAACTGTGGCTTCATCAAAACATTTATTCACCGAGCCAGGGTTATTTGTTCAATGACATAGCTCTTGAAACTGAACTCTGGGATTCAAAACACTTTTTTTTAGCCAATGACTACATCCCTTATAAAATAGATAAAACACTACATCACCCCCTGCCTATACCCGACACAGAGGATCACAGCAAAATCATTCCCAGCCCACATGTTAAGAGTACATCAGAAAAAATAGCCAAAGCTTTCTGCAAAAAAAGTTTCTTGTGCCTGCAGTTTAGCCTACTTTGGACAGACTGGTAGATCAATTAACATCTGCCTTGAAGATCACAAATTACTTCCATAATCATCTGTATGGCAAGTCGGAATTGGTAGACCATTCTGTGGATAATACTCCTTCACATGTGATTAGATGGAGGAAAACATCTATATTACATAGAAGTTGGTATAGGTCTGAACAACTATTTTTAAAATCAACATCAGCTATGAAGCACTCTCCCAATCTCAACAAGTATGACAGCATTAATTCACCAAAGATCTAGACTCTTTCAGTTTGGATTGTCTTCCACAATTACTTATTAGTTCAGTGCTGTGTGTGCCTGTCCCAGTTATAATTGTGCTTTAACAATTATGGATAGAAAACCATTGAAATATCAGTGAATTTATTCCTTTTTTTAAGGTTACATGGTAGTCAGCATTCATAGTGAAGAATTTATGGAGACGTGTTAGAATAATTACTTTACTTAACATTAAGCAAGTAACAATTGACGTTTCGACCTCTGTATTGAGGTCATCATCAGGAAAACATACATATGTATAATATACAGACTACATGCCACTGCACTGTACAAAAGTAAAATGAATTTAAATGTTTGTTAATCATTTTAATCCTTGCCTGACTTCTGGTGAGAAAAAACAATACAAAAATGGAACCACATTAAACAGTATCTACGGTCTTTTCGTATTGGAGTTGTTCTGGTTGCTATATGGTTTGAAGATGGATCCTCCACATTCTTGGAATAATTAATCCATTTTGTTCAGATTTGGATGATGTTCTAGCATATCACAAGCTTCTTTAAATTTTCTTTCAAACCAGGTTTTGGTGCGGTGTAGGAACTTAGTACCTTTCCAGTCAATTCTGTGGTATGTTTAGAGTGCATAGTCTGATAGGCCTGTTTTACCATAGTGGAGGTATTTAATGTGGCATTTGTGTTTAATATGGAGAAGCTAAGTAAATTTAAGAAATTTACTTAATACATTGAATTTTGTAAACCTCAGGGTGGGCAAAGATTCTCTTCCATACCTTGTCCACCCTGGGGTTTACAAAATTCAGTGTACCTGTAACCTAGCTTACATAGGGGAAATAGGACGCATCATCCCAATCAGAAAAGATGAACACAAACGCCACATAAAACAGGCCTATCAGACCATGCACTCCAAACATGCCACAGAATTTACTGGAAAGACACTAAGTCCCTACACTGCACCAGAACCTGTTTTGAAAGAAAATTCAAAGAAGCTTGTGAAATGCTAAAACATCATCCAAATCTGAACAAAAGCGATGAATTAATTATTCCAAGAATGTGGAGGATCCATCTTCAACCGATATAGCAACCAGAACAACCCCAGACAGAAGAAAATTTCAATACAAAAGGACTGTAGATATTGTTTAATGTAGTTCTGTTTTTTTTTTCTTTCTCACCAGAGGTCAGGCTAGGATAAATGATTAACAAACATTTAGATTAATTTTACTTTTGTATAGTGCAGCAGCATGTACTTTGTATATTGTACATATGTATGTTTTCCTGATGATGACCTTGATACAGAGGTCGAAACGTCGATTATTATTTAATGTTAAGTAAAGTAATTATTCTAACACGTGTGTTGTGTCTCCATAAATTCTTCACTATGAAATTAGTGAATTTAATAAATGTATTTTTCCCTCTCTTCAAGTTGTTTGTACTGTGAAGCATTATTATGAAAATATAACCTGTGGACTCTCTCTCATGTTTGAAGTATTTTGTTTCACTGCATTTGTCCCAAATCAGTTTTGTTTTCCAAAGACAGGATTCAGACCAGATTACAATCCAGGCTGTTTTAGACAAAAAAATTTCAACTTATATTTGTTTCTAGTACATCTACATTTGTTAAAAAAACTTTACCCTTGTTTGAACATTTTTGTTGAATTTTTAATTTTACATTAGACTATTTTAAATATAAAATTAGACATAATGATTTGAACTTGCAGTATATGGTACGAATGATAGTAAATAAACTGAACCTGTAGTATGAAGACCAACATAAAAGTAATGCCTCCTATTTTTTTTTTCCCTTTCGATTCAAGTGTGGCAGTGAGTTTATACATCATTGAGTTGGACACTAGTAATCTGGTTCTGACCGTGAATGAGTGGGGTGCAGTCAGTCACATGAGCATAGCACACCGGTACAGTTGAACTCCACCTTCTGAACATAATGCATTCTTTGAAATGTGTTCATAAGCTGAATTTTTTTATTTTTTCATAAGATATATTGTTAACCTTAATGTAACAGTGAACTTTGTGCATCATAAAATGTTAACAAGCATGGGGTTCTCTGTTCATCAAATGAATTGGGATCACAGTTCATTAGCCCATGTGGTGTTCATATCTTGAAAGTTTGTAAATAGAAGTTTGCTTGTAGTTCAAAATGGTAGCTGTTATGGATGCATGTGTGAAGTAGGGAGAGCAGTGATTGAATCCCTTACTGCAGAAAATGTGAACTCAATGGAAATTCATACCCACCGGAAAAATGTATACGGAAACAATGCTGTTGATGCGAACACAGTTAAATGCAGGGTCAGAAACTTTAAGAGTAGTGGAACCAAGATCAGACAAGTCTTGAAGCAACTTATTGGCTACAGCAGTTCCAATGGACAAGAATCACATTGATGCACCGATCAGTGAGAATCATCATATAACTTGCAAATTATACAAATCAGTTGGTATCAGAAAACCAGTGGTGATTGACCACCATTCATAGCCTTAGTTACAACATGGTTTGCACATGATGGGTGCTAGAACACAAAGGAACCTAGAATATCATCTTCAGAATGTCTTCGGTGTTATGAGAACGAGGATTTCCTGTTATGCATAGTCACAAGTGATGAAACATGGGTTCACCATTACAAGCCAAAGAGACAATTGATTGGTTGTCATCTCTCTTGATTCACTGCACAAAAGGAAATTCAAAAGACAGCCTTCCATTGAGAAAAGAGTGGCAACCGTGTTCTTGGGACAAAGATGAGGTCTTGCTTGTGTACTTTTTTTTGGAGGGAAGTACCATGATCAATTCAGAATGATATGTGGAGTTGTTAATGAAATTGAAAAAATGCATCTGTGGAGTTTGGCCCACCAGAAATATGAATGAGTGTCTCCTTCTTCAACAAAGCCTGACCTCATACCAGTTTGCTTGCAAGGGATGAGTTGCAATATTTGGATGAACTGATCTTCTGTATCCTGCATATGGGTTTGGATCTGGCATCCTCTGACTTCCACCTGTTTAGCTCTGAAGGATGCACTCTCAGGATGACAATTTTCAGATGAGATGACTCATGTTGATGTTTATTGAAGAAAATACTTTTAAAATTAACTCAATTTATTTAGTTATTATTTTTAGATGAATTATTAGTTTAACACTTGCAATTTATTATTATAATTCTCTTTAATAATTTGCATAATATTATTATGCAAATTTTATTTATTTTTATTAAAAATAATATAATAAAAGTTTTAGGAAAAACTGCCATTCATTCTCTTTGCTTTCTATAAGTTTTTCTTATCAAAATTATTTTCTTAGAGCACTTTGGTTTATTAAATGTCTTATTTCAGATATGTGAATCTCAAAAGAAAGGAGAAATTCTAGCTGTCAGAGGGAAAAATCAACTTGAAGCAACCAAAACATGTGTTTCAGAAAGCAAGCAACAGTTACAAGAAGTAAAAGCAGAAATCGTTGAGATTCGTGATAAACTTAGAGTTGCCCGTCGACTCTTCCTGGAAATTGAAAATGGAATTAAAGACTGCAAGTGGGAGTCTATTGATCGAGGATTATGGACTAGTTCATGTGCTCGAAGTTTATATTGTATGCCTGTATCATCCCGTCCTGTCAGTCCTCTGCAGCAGATGTATCAGGAACACCGGATTTTTTTGGAAGAAATGAAGTTCCATTTTAAGTGGAACCATGGTGTTTTGATATAGAATTGGCAATATGTGATATTAATTTTAAATGTGGTTAGATTTTTTCATCATTCCAATTATATAAGTACAAAGTAACTAGCCATATGACGATTATATATGTATATATTTTTCTTAGAATAAAATGTTAGACTTTATTCGAGTAGTTATTTAAGTTGTTTGTAATTGTAAGTAAAGCTGTTTTAGAATGATTTTAATTCCAACTTAAAATTTTTGATTTAATGAGGCAAGTCAGATGATGAGAATAAAAATTTAAAGTAATTAAATTTTTAAAAAAATGAGGAAAAGGTAGCAGAAATCGCAGATATAATCATTGGACTGATCTTGATTTATTTTTGTAGTTGCGCCTTATTAAGCTTTATATTTCCATGTTTCTCATGTTGATATTTAATGAACAAAATACCAGAGGTGGCCGGTGAAAATTTTAAATGGAAGTGCTGCATATACAAAATAAAAAAATAAAAATAAATTATTTATTTCCTAATCAGTAACCAATTTATTAATAAATAAATTTATGTATTAAAAAATTGCTTTATTAAAAATATTTCACCCTCACCAAGAACAAACACCAATAATAAAAGTTTCGTATCTCACAGAAATAATGTGTGCAAGCATACGATACACTGCTCGTTTGAGCAGTGTTGGAATGACTTATAACGTGCAATCAAACGAATATTGGCGAGACTGACTGCGATTGGTCGAACGTGATAATATCAACACTGCGTTAAATCGCAGTGTATTTGTTTGTTTAGTAATCTAAAGTGTTAATCGAACAATTCCAATTATTAACTATTCTATCACTGTCGAAAGAAAATGTTGTATTGCATTTATATAATGTTGTAAGCATTGTTATTATTTATAAACACAAACAAAATTAAAATTTTTCATTTTTTCCTTGAGGGTGCTGCAGTGTCGCAGTGCTTATGTACAGAACACCGGAACATCACTGCAAAATACACATCTAAAAATAATAACGAACTAAATTTCTTTAGTGAGATTATGAGGCAGTATTTTGCTTTGGTCACCTAGACATCTTCATGGGCACAAAGAAATACTAAGTATGTGCATGCAGGTACACTAGCAGGAAGGCAAACATAGGTTGATTTCAAAAGGTCCACAGTCTCAGCTGATGTCATCCATAGTTGTGGCAGTGAAATCCAGTTCAAGGTCTCATGATAGTCTCCCACATTTTTGGCGATGTGATGCAGCTGAATTTGTTTTTAGGTTTGAAGAATGCTGTAGTGGCGTGGGTGTATTCCAAGAACAGTCTCTCTGATACAACATTCTCCAAACCTAAAAACAAATTAGGCTGCATCACATTGCCAAAAATCTGGGAGACTGTCATTGTTGACCTTCAGTGGTGTTCCACTTCTGTACCCATAGAGAGAACCAGTTGGAACTATGGGAGCCAGCATTTTGAAATCAGTCTGTTTGTTTGCCTTCCTGGTGTGCCTGCATACATATAATTAGTATTTCTTTGTGCCCATGAAGATACCTTGGTGACGAAGGAGAAATTTTGGCTTATTATCTAATTGGTTAAATAAATTTTGTTATTATTTTTAAGATGTTTTCTCTATTAAACATCAACATGAGTGATAATCAACATCTCAGCATCCAGATTTCCATGTTTAGCTAACATTTTTAGCTTAGAAATACAACTATGTATAAGCTTAAAATTTATCTATTGTTTGATACATGTCTAAAATTTGAAGTACTTTTTACTTAATCACTTGATATGGAAATCCAGTGTTTTTACTTGATATTTATTTACAGGTTAACAGTCCTTTTAGGTTATAAGAGTGTGTTTTGAGAAAGTTATAATTCATAAAGAAATATAACAGATTTATAATATAGCATTATTTTCAAGTATTTTGAAATCCTTAACCAAATTTAAAATGTCTTCTATTGGAAACTCTACACACATGTGTAAACTTAAGATTTTTTATGTAACGTTAATATACTTAATCATTTGATATTAGATTTTCAAATGATATTTTTGTTATCTTGTGAAATATGTGAAATTGTGAATAATTTACATGTTGAGATTTTCAGCCAGTCATTTAGAGAATATAATTTATATTAACTAGTATTTCATTTTTCACCTGCATGAATTTAAAATATTTCAAAATCTGTTTTTTAGAGTGCTGAATTGCTCTCTATCTACCTCCATATTTGAAGATTTTGTGCTAAGTGCCTTTTCCCCTTAAATTCTTCAGAAAGTTCTGCAGAATTTAATCTTGGAGAGTTGTTTATTAGAAGTAGTATTTCTGAAATTCTCATCATGCTTATGGTTGTAAACAAATATTTGAAAATTATGTAATGTATGTTTGTTTTTGGAAATACTTTTCCAAATGCTGTTTAATGTTCAGAAGTTTTGATATTAAACAGCAGTGCATTTTTTCTCACCAGTTGATAACCTTGTTTCTGCTGATTGAGCAAGAGATAAAGGATTTGATTCTTGTTAGTGAATGTAATAGTATTTCATATATATATGATATATATATACAGGGTGTCTCAAAAAATGTATACACACTTTGCATGATCATAAAGTTGGTATTTATTATAATACAGTTAACTTTCACATTGTAAAGTACACTACATAAATGTACTTTTCATCTCTCAGCGGACATAAATGTACTAATGACCATCCTGGTCCAGGCACCACTGATAACGTGCAGCAATGGAATTGTAAACACTGAGAATCATTTTGTCTTGTAGCTGGGTGCATTCTCTTTCGATTGCTGCTTTCAAGTTGTCAACTGTTGCCAGTTTTGAAGTGTAAACTTTATCCTTGATAAATCCCCATAAGAAGACATCCATTGACGTGAGGTCTGGTGAACGTGGGGAGGGGGCATTCTACAGAACATCTTCTTCCAATCCATCTGTTGGGTAGAGTCATCAAGATAGGTCCTTACAGCTCGATGGTAGTGTGAGAGTGCCCCATCTTGTTGAAAATAAAAGTCCTCATCTTCAAAGTCCTCTTGAATATGTGGCATGACAGCTTTATGCAGGAAGTTCAAGTAATTGGCACCAGTTACAGTACCGTTGAAAAGAATAATCCAATTAATCAGTGTGCTGATAAGCCGCACCACACCATCACTCCTGGTAAATTTACATGATGTTCCTCCATAACATGCAGATTCTCAGGTGCCCAGTAAGTGTAATTGTGCCAGTTAACTGACCCATTTAATTTAAATGTGGCCTCATCACTCCACACAATTCATCTTGGAAATTGTGTGTCCTCTTCACATTTTTCCAAGTATCACTCACAAAACTGCATTCTCCTATCCAGATCATCTTTGTTGAGAGCGTGTACTCTTCTTGGAATGTAACTTTTCCAATGACTGCGCTTCAATATGCAATGGCCACTTGATTTTGATACTCCTATCTCACGAGATGCTTGTCGCACAGATTTTCTTGAACTTTGACGATACATTTCAATCAACCTTTCTTCTGTTGCAGGCCTCGTAGCTGTTCATGGTTTTCCTGAACATTGCTTGTGGACATTTTGAACAGTTCCATCTTCTTCAAATTTATCTCTAATTCGAGTGATAGTAAGTCTCGTAGGGTGGATCTCATTGAAATTCTCTTCTAAACTGTCTTTGCACTTCCACTACGTTTTCATACTTCCAGTAGCATTTTAGGATAAATTTTCTTTCCTCAAAGCTTAGTTTGGTTTCAGCCATTATTTCAAATCCGTTAAACCTACAAAATAACAAAAATTGAGTTATCAGCTGTTGAAGTGTGTATACATTTTTTTGAGACACCCTGTATATATATATTAGGTTCTGTGATATAAAAGAATGCAGATTATTGCATCTTTGGATGTTGATTTTTTTTTTTTTTTTAGATTTTTGTTTTTTGTTATTGTTTATTCGAATGTTAAATTTATAATCCGTGACCCACCCAGTGCAATTTTCCTAGATACTTAAAATAAAAAGTATTATCTGATTTGAAGGGAGCTTTATTATCATAAATTATATTTTTCATAATTTAGTAGTTGTAATATGAAGCTAATACAATTAATAGTTATCATCACATATCATTCATTCTAGTGCTGAATATATAAATAGTGATTGCCTTAAATTTTTTTTTCTTTTAATATTGTAATAGGAGATGGATCATATTAAGTACAGAAAATAACTGTAGCTGTGTGGTTACTTATCTTGTTTATTCATGTTTGATTAGATGATTGGCTTAGGATTAGATGTGTTTGTTTCAAAATTGAAATAACCTGAATAAGCATACCAAGAATAAAATATATAAATAGTGATTACCTTAAATTTTTTTCATTTGTTTTTTAACATATAATAGGAGATGAATCATATTAAGATTCAGAAAGTAACTGTAGCTGTGGTTACTTATCTTGTTTTATTCATGTTTGATTAGATGCTCTGCTTAGAATTAGATGTGTTTGCTTCAAAATTGAAATAACTTGAATAGGCATACTAAGAATAAAATACAAGAACGAAAAACTTGTCTTAAAAATCCTGATGTTTATTTGTCAAATCTTTGCTTATATTTCACATGAATCTTCCATACAAAAATTGAAAGGCAGTTAAACAATAACAGTAAATTCTAACAAAATGCTTCCTTAATAGCTAATGTAAGATAACAAAAACTGGTCAATATTTTCCTAACTAATTTCTGGATATATTTCTCTATTCATACATGAATAAATGATGCTGATTATATACAGTTAAAAGTTAGTACTTGTTCAGTCTGCTAATCTTTTCTATCTACTTAAAGGAGATAAGTATAAACCATCGAATAAGTTAGAACGATGGAGCAACATTTTGCAGGTTTCTTTATAAAGATGTTCTATAAGAAATTGGCTTTTATGAAGGATTCTTGTCTTATTCCAGTGAACTCTATGCTTGGTGCAGATGTTGTATTCAGCAAGACCAGACTGTTCAGGCTCATTATATTTGATATAAGACTTACATTCTTCACAATGAATAAAATCAGATCTATCAGCTTGTCTAATTTCTTATGAAGCATTTTTATAAAGAAACTTGTGAAATGTTACTTCACTGTCCTAACTTAAATAGATCTGATGGTCTATGCTTATCTCCTTTATTGGGTATAGTACTTTTTTTTTAATCTGCTAATCTCTCCTAAATTTTAATTATATATAATTACATTAAAAAAATAAATACATAAAAATAGTTAGGAATTTATCATACATTAGTTACTAGGGTAGCACTTTTAGAATTTTCTGTTATTGTTTAACTGCTGTTCCATTTTTGTATTTGAAAATGCCTGTGAAACCTTAGGCAAAAATTTTTCAAATAAACATCAAGAGTTTTCCATTCTTGTATTTTATTATTAGATGTGTTATTGATTTAAGTTGATACCTATTTCATTCTGATCTTTAGCAACCTCTCTTTTAAAGATGGAATTTAATACTTGTATAAGGGAATTTTTTGTATATAATCACACATGGTTTGATGTCTTATTGAATTCTATATTTGAAAGATACTTACTAGCTTTAATCTTGTTGTTGACTAGGTTATTTAAACAAAATTATATAACAACTAGAGGGCTCCACTGCCCAACTCCCCTGAGTTCCGGGCTAGTAAGCTGGAACTCAGGGGAGTTGGTTTCTTCTAAGTGCATCACACTTGCAACTTCCTCTGCCTCCAAAGCTAGTATCCTTTCCACAGCAGCAGCATTGCTTCTTACCTGTACAACTTCTGACACTATACAAATCTTGAATCCTCCTTACCTTACAATACTATTCTCATGTTTGGGATGGTACATCAAAATTGTCCAACTAAAAATGCTAGATGTTACCAGAGGAGAACAATCTAGTTCTCCTCTGTTAGGAGAACTAGATTGTTCTCCTCTGGTAACATCTTATAGGTGTTCTGCTGAAATGGCAGACACCATTGTTCCATGTGAACTTCTTCTGGTCAAAGTTCATTGAACTTCAAACATGCCAAAGCAACTTATCATCCTTCTCCTTTTTCATTCCATTTCCATCTGTGTTTTGGAAGAGTTTTTCCTACATGACTTTAGGCTATTTTTTCCTACATGACCTTGTAGACATTAGGTTTTTCTAATGTCTACAAGTGCCAGTTATTCGAAAAAACATATCAGTAGGCACCTTCTTTTTTCTTAACTACTTGCACATGGTACTGTGTGCTGCAGGTTTTGCAGTCTTTTGTGTTTGGGATTCAAAACACTAATATTCATATTATTGATTCAAATTTTTCATTTGTTTATAGTGTGTATATATATATATATATATCAGCTAATGCCTTTTTTTATTTCCATATGTACAGGGAGTAGGCAAAGCCATTTTTAGCCCTATCTAACTTTTTTGGAGACTGAGTGGGCAGTTCAATCTCCACTGGTACCCAATCAGTGGAGATTGAATAAGCCACAGGTAACTAATTATGCGGCGATGCTGCGTTCATTGCATTCGATGATCATATATATATATATATATATATATATATATATAAAAACATGTAAGAAGAAATTAATCTTAGATTGTTAACTACCATCAGTTTCATACCTTTTTTTGTTATTTATTGTTAAAAAATATCTCATCAATTAATTTTAGATTGTTAACTACCATCAGTTTTACACTTTTTTTAAAATTACATATTATTGTTAAAAAAAATATTTCATGAATTTTCTTTTTCCCAGCTTTGCTTTTCAATGATGTGCATTAATAGAATGTCTTATTGCATTCAGAGAGAAGATAGTTCCTCAAAACACTTCTCTTCATCATAAAATTGAATGGCTTAGTTTTAACGTATAATAAAATTGGTTTCCTGATGACCTATAACTAATAAGGGATATTTTAATGTTTTAATCATGCTGCTGAATGTCAGTCAGCAGCATGATTAAAATGAAAAAAAAAAAAAAAAACACTATTGGTGACTTTTGTAGTTTAAAAGGACTGTGGTTACCTCTTGCTGAATGCACAATGTGTAGTAAAGGCAGGGGATGGGAGCTCTTTTCTGTGCATGTGTATAATTTCTATGCTAATGAATGAAGTAATTACACAAGAATGTTGTCCTATTATTTTCAATTAAGTGATGATCATGTAATTCTAAAGCTGCTGAACAGTTGTAAGATATAAATTTATTGTAACTGATTGCATTTAAGATAACTGTATGGCCGTAAAATCCTTATGACCTAGTATTTTATCTGACACATCTGACTTACTTTTCAGCATTGAAACACTTACACGCGCATCTCGTCCAGTTACAATAGAGATCCATTGATTGAGGACCTCTTCAGTGTCTTGAATGCTGCCTTCATGCTTCTATTTATGGGATGTTACCTGTTGTCCTTCCTGTAATGTACATTTCTTCTCCTTCACTTTATCTTGTTGCTATCACACATGTGACTATGGATTTCAATACTCCAGTTATCTCCACCAGAAGGTAGTGATTGTGTTATGTGGTCAAGTAAGGCAATTTTTTTAGTTAGTGTCAAATTTCTCTATGGCACCTTGATAGGAATCTTGTAATTTTACAAAATACGGTAAAACAAAATAAAACTCTACATCTTACACAGTAAGCCAGCCCACAAGCCATATACATCTAGTGATCATCTGGTCACTGCAAGATTTGTTACACTCTGAATACATACATGTGTGCTAGTGAGTAAACTGTCAAGGACTAACTCAGTAATACAGTAATAAGTTTGTAATCCAGTGGTCATTGTCCCAATTGAACAGCATGGTGTCCCAAATAAGCAAACCAAATTCTGATTATATTCATAAATAGTTTTTGTTCTTCAAGGTTTGCTCCAAATAAATGGAGCAAACCTTATGTCATGTTTTTTTTTAATTGAACAGTGTATTATGAAAATCATAGTATATAATACCAAGTTACTGGATAGAACTTATACTTACTTTAAATAAGGATTGAAAAACGAAAAATGAATAAATGCCTTGCTTAAGATCATTGACAACTTTCTTGACCTTTTGCAGAATGTTTTGTTTTCAGTGGTCAGAATTTTACATCATAGTTTTTAGTGACAATTCAAATTAATTCTGGGAATGAGTTTAAATAAATCATTGTGTGATCATTTTTTCCCCCTTTTTCTTCAGAATGTAAATTAAATTTTTGAGTGTCAATGTCTAAAATTTATATGCTTCAGAAGTTGATTATAAAAATTCTCTATACAGCAATACCTTGCATAGTGCAATTCTGAACAGCACAGGTTTTGCTATAGCACAGTTTATAATTTTTAAGAGTAGTATGGTACTGTACTGCAACTGCATTACTGATGTCTAACACTGCTAAAACAGTACCATACTACAGTAACAGCTGTATCAATGCACGCTTTAGTATTATTTTAGCTTTGGTGCAGCATCGTCATAGTTGCTGTATAGATTTTCTTTTTTATTACTTACAAGTACTGTTTTATACACAATTATCAGTGGGACATGCAACGAGCCTTGTGAACCTAACAAATGTAAATGGTCAACAAAAACTTGAAATTATAAAAAGGAAGGAGTATTATATGCTAAAATAGCTCTTGACAAAGAAATGAATGAGTCATTGATACAAACACTAATTAAGAAGAAAGATCAAATAAAAACATTGAATAGCCACAGCATTTTATTATGAACAAAATTGATTATTAAACATAGCTGTTCTGCAATGGATAATATGGAATTTTTTTATCCAGTCTTCAGTCAATGTCTTTTAAAGATATGGACTGAAGACTGCAATCAGAAAAAAATTCCATTAAGTCAGATGATAATTCAAACTAAAGCAACATGTCTCTATAAGGCAGTAAACAAAAATACAGATGAAGGGGAAACTTTTTCAGCAAGTCTTGGCTGGTTTTATAACTTTCAAAAGTGTATGGGGCTCCATAATATTTGAATTGTAGGTGAAAGTGCTCGTTTTGATAATCATGCTGCTGCTGCTGCAGCAAAATTTCTCAATGAGTTAAAAGAAGTGACTGAATTTTTAATGTCAAAAAAACAAGGAAGATGACTTTGCACACTTATTTAGCAGAAAAAGGAAAAATTGCAACCACAATATAAAATTTCGAAAGGCCATTTGATACTTTTATTAGGTGGAAATGCATTTGATGACTTAAAGCTTTTGCTTATTTATCGAGCTAAAAAGCCACGTAAAAAAACATGGATGACATGTAAATCATTTTTCAAACATTTGTCAACTTATTTTTGCTGTAGTTGAGGGTTACTGCAAAGATAATGATGTGGATTTTAACATTTTGTTAATAAACAATGCTCTAGGTCAGAGGTTCCCAACCTTTTTGTTTCCTAGAGCACATTCTAAAATACCGATAGGGTGATGGGCACCATCTATTTTGTCAAGCAAATTTTTTGAATTCTTTTGTTAAATGAATACATACAAAGTTTACATTATAATCAAATGTTTTATTACTTTAAAGTTTATATTATATAAAAATTTAAATATATATATGTAAGTTAGTGTGATCTTTGGCATTGCATTTCATTGGCCAGTGCTTCATAATTAAGAGAATATGATGATATCCAGTCCTTAAACTGGAATGAACAACTTCGAATGCGCGTCTACTTTACATTGCATTTAATACTCCTCATGTGTCATTAACGCATGCGTCATATAGCATGCCATGAATTGTTGCGTGATTATTTCAAACTATATACAGTACACGGTTGAACAGCGGCGGGCACACACAAATTGGTCGACGGGCGCCATGGTGCCCATGGGCATAGGGTTGGGAACCCCTGCTCTAGGTCATCATACTGTTATTTCTGACTTGCATGTTAAAATACTTTTTCTACCACCCAACACATCATTATTGAAATTAATGGATCAAGTTATCACTGCTATGTTTAAGGCCTAATTTTTGAGATGAACCTTTTATCAAGCCATAAAATCAACAATGCGAAGACTCTTGGGAACGTTATAATTATTAGAAATGCTGTTGAAAATATTTGTGAAACATGGCTCAAAGTAACTACCAGCAATTATGAGAGCTGTGTGGTATGTTTGGTGGGATTTTTTGGGAATGATTTCATTAATTTTGAATTGCAAATTAAAACTGTTTCTGAAGACTGTGCAGATTGGGAAAGATCTCAGATTTGAAACTTTAGATTCTGACAATATATACAAAGGCTTAATAATGGAAAAACTCATGTAAAAAGATTATTTAATAGTGTAATTTTTGCCTGTGTATCACAGGCATCTTCAGTACATTTTAAGCTCAAATTAAACAATAACTGACAATTCCAAAAAGCGCTACTTAGGTGGCACTTTTTGGAATTGGAATTTCTTGTGCAAGATAACTAAAAAGGTCAATAAATTTCCTAACAAAAAAAAAAATATATGTATATACACACAGTAAAACCCCAAAGTTACGCGGCAGGTGGGACCAACAAAAAGCTCGTAAGTCGAATTCGCGTAACTTGGGGTATAATTTTGCATGTAATTTATATATACAAACATACAATTGGGACCAAAGGTTTACAAAAACACGTATATTTTTTAAGAAATATAATCATAATTGTAGTTTTTCGTACATAAAAAAAAGAAGTTATTTCAATGTCGATGGTTTCATAAACTCTAATAGATTCGTCTGACAGCATAATGTCTTTTTCTTGTCATGCAAAATTTCTTCATAGCAAGCCAATGATTTTTTTATTCCTTGCCTTGTGGCTTCGATTCGTTCCTCGTTAGAATCTATGTCCTCCAAAATCTGTAAACCTTTCTTTTATGATTGTTCTTACTGTGGATTCCTGTAGATCGAACTTCTTTGCTAGCTCACAAATTTTCATTCCGCCTTCAAAATCCTTAATAATGTTGAGTTTTGTTTCCAAAGTCAATGTTTTTATTTTCTTGCTAGCTGTAGAAGAATCGGACATTATTATTTTTTATGTGATAAAATTTTTATCAAGAACGTAACATTAAACAATTGCAAGGTTTGTAGACTATAAAAATCGTGTATGAATGGAGACCGTGCAAAAAACGTCAGTGCTTGTTCACAGCATGTGCGACACTGGCAAATGCGGACAGCGCCTGAAAGATACCTGGTATCTCCACTTGGGCCTGGCTCCCACTGAAGAGACCTCAATAAAGGTCGAAACTAGCTGGGTTGTGGCCCTTCCCTTAATGCATAACATTAGACATATCTGCAAGGAGATGTGTTTTGCATTATGGGAGATACTGAGATAGGAGTGTTGGTAGCTTGCTCCACCTTTGCAAGGAATGCCCTGGTGTTGTACCACCTTACCCCAATCCTGAAGATACTTTCAGGCGCAAACTTTGTTTGCTCACACTTGGATAAAGGATTAAACTAAATTTATTATAATTTAAAAGAGACTTACTAGCTTTTAAATAGATCCGATGAGCTCTTGGTGACCTTAAAACTTCTTTTATTTTACAGCAGGTAGGAATAACCTGAGCCATCTTACATCACTTTAGGAATATTATTCTGTTAATGCATTTAAGCCTTCTTTACCAATACTTTACCGTATCTAGCAGATTGTTTGGAAATAGACCCTGCTTAAAGTCTCGCAATAAGTTTTAATAATGGAAGGAGTTGCAGAACAGTCTTGACTTGGAACATGCCATCATTACTAGACATAGAGTTCATTGGAAAAAGACAAGAGTCCTTCACAAAAGTCAGTTCCTCATGGAACATTATTATTATTATTTCGGGCAACTCCAAGGAGTCGACAGACTCATCGAGGGAGGCCCTAACATCATGTCAAGAACAACTATTCGACATTCACAAAGTAGCTATCATACCTTGCCTTGAACGCATTCATGGTCATAGACCCACAACAGACTCTGGCAGTTTATTCCACTCATTTACCACTCTCCAAGTAAAAAACCTAGCTCTAACACCCTTGTTAACCACATTTTTGCTCAGCTTCCATGTATGGCCCCTAGTCCACCCACCACCAGTCCTATTCTCAAAAATATCTTCTGGATTGATCTTATAGAAACCCTTCAGTAATTTGAAGTAATTTTCTGCAACTCACAAATCTTCAATCTTTTCTCATAAGGTTCATTCCACAGACCTGCCACCATCTTGGTCACTCGTCTCTGGATCCTCTCCACCTCCTCCCCATCAAAAAGAAACCCTGGCACCCATATCTGGGCACAGTAGTCCAGGTCTAGGTGGGGTCTTATCAGGGCTCGATATAGAGGAACAATAACTTGTTTGTCTGTGCTTGTTAAAAGTATTTTTCAGTAGCCAAGTGATTTGATGAGCTGATTTAGCCACTTTTGCAATGTTCTCCCTAAACTTCAACTCCCTATCCACCAACACTCCCAAATCCCTGGCCTCATCAATCTCCTGGAGTACGGTTCCACCAATGTGATATACTGCTGTTAATCTTTTCACTCCAAAATGCATAACCTTACACTTTTCCACATTAAATTGACATCCATTTTCCCTAGCCCAGTCCTCCAAACTATCCAAATCATCCTGCAAAATTTTGACATCCTGTGCACTCACAATTGCTCTAACAAACTTTGCTTCATCAGCAAACAAGTGAACACCTCCTCTCAGATCCTTTCCTGTATCGTTAATGAACAAATTGAAAAGTAGTGGTCCAAGAACAGAACCCTGCGGCACCCCACTAGTCACAAGCCATCTTTTGGACTCCACTCCTGAATAAACCACTCTCTGGTATCTCTCCATCAACCACCCTCCTATCCATCTCACCAACCCTATATCCATCTCCATCTGCTCCAGTTTACTGATTAGGGTTCCATGTGGTATCCTGTCAAAGGCCTTGGCAAGGTCCAGTAGAATCAATGTAAACCCATTACCCTTATCCAGTTCAACTGTCACTGTGGCATGATCTACCCTTCACAAAACCATGTTGTCCCCCCATACAGTATCCCATTTTCATCTATCCAATCCTGTATTCTTCTCTTGACTAGTTTCTCCAAGACCTTTACAACGATTCCTGATATGCTAATCGATCGGTAATTTACAACAGTAGTCTTGGAACCTCCTTTATGCAGTGGAACTATTTTCCCCTCTTTCCACCCCCTTGGGACTAACCCAGACCCAAGACTCAGATTAAACAAAATGGTCAAGGGCACTGACAATTCTTTAGCCGCTTCACGTACGACGCGAGCTGGTTACCATCCAATCCCACAGATGTATTGACATTGAGGTTTTGCAATAGACTACTCACCTCCACCTCATTCACCACAATTCCCGTATAATCTAGTGGTTTATTCATTTCTGCAATGTCACCAACTGGATGATATACTCTTGCAAAGTGCTCGCTCAGTAATTCAACTATATCAACTGATTCACCTCCCTACCATCGGCATTCTTTAATATCATTATTGTCATATACATTTTTTCTTTTACTTGCAACATATCGAAAAAACTGTTTAGGATTCTCTTTAGCCTTCATGGCCAATGTTCTTTCATAATCCTTTTTTGCTTTTCTTACCACATTCGTTACCCTTCTGGCCTGGGCTTTATACTGTTCATGTGCCTGCCGGTCAGCTTTCTCCTTAAATTCCCTCCATAGTTGTTTTTTTTTTTGCAGCTCAAGCTTACTGATGTTATTCATCCATTTAACTCCTACTAGATTTATTATTCGGACTCTAGGTATACAGTCAGCCATTGCTTCATGCAAACACTGTTTAACCGCCTCCCATGCACTGTCAACTTCTAGCCCTTGCAGTTGTACATGCCATGGCACTGTACCAATCAATCTCCTAAGTTTGTCATACTTACCAGTACAATAATTCCACATGTACCCTGTCTTAATTGTAAATTCCACACCTTTAGCCACCTCCCAAGTCAAGACTCCATGATCACTCTCACCAATTGGTGGCAATGTGGTCATATTCGTTACAGCCAGATTCTCAGATGTAGTTACCAGGTCAAGCACTCTCTGACCCCTAGTATTTTCCATTACATGCTGTCGCAGATAGTTATCCCTTAATAACTGCATAAAATCCAATTCCTTCCTTCCAATCAATGTTACCATAGTTGAAATCTCCCATAATAATTACCCTCCTTCCACTCATTTCTTCTATTTGCTTATGCATACTATCTCCACCATCTATTCCATCACCTGGTCCCCAACTGTATATTTTGTTCTGCTAGTTCTCACACCAAATAGCCTCAAATATGCTCTGTCCTGCAGTTCCACTTCTATTCTCCTTGGCTGTAGCTCATTCGCTATCATCAATAACACACCTTCCCCCATTTTATTCTCCCTGTCTCCTGAACACACCATACCCCTCATATTCAATCCCACTAGCTGTGTCATCTTCTGTCAGCCATATTTCACTAATGCCAATAACCTGTTGACTGGAAGTGTCAGCCAAGGCCAAAAATTCTTCCCTCTTGTTCCTAATACTTCTGGCATTTGTATACATGAATTGCAGAAGCCGATTTGTCCCATCCCTATTTTGATGCCTTATACTAACTATCCCATTCTGATTCGTGGTCTTTCCTACTCTTTTGGGCATATTACACACATTCACACACTCAACTGTCTCCCTAAAATCTGCATATCTACTCCCCCCCCGTAATTCTAGTTTCCCTGGTTCTGTACATTCACTTCCACTACATTTGACAACACCTTTTCAAGTCTCCGTACACCAAATCCATTCAAATGTAAACCACCCATTTTATATAACTCCTTTCGCCCATCGAACTCATTCCCCACATCCACAAATTCCACACCACTCATCAAACATGATTCATGCATAAAGTCATTGGCAATTATGGCTCTCCTTCTATACTCTTCACTGTCATACTGCGGCAACAGACTCACCATCCTAACTCTCTCTCTTTTCTTTTGCTACCTCACTCATAGCCTTTTTGTTTCCTTTCAAATCATTTGCACCTGCAATCACTATCAATTCCTTCACCCGCTGTTTTTGCATTCTAATTGACTCGCTTACATTCTTTACGTTCGCACCGGGTTGGTACGATTTTGTTAAACTCTCAACTAACACACCTCTTACTAAGGAATCCCCATACAACACACGCTCTTTCATTTTGTTTACACTCACTTTCATACCCTTATTTTTTCTATCATACTTTTGCCGATTATTAGTCAGTACGCTTGTTAAAGATTTTTGCCAACGCTCCAGCTGCTGATTTACTCTATGTATTGCTCCACGTAATAGTGCTATTTCACTCATTGCATCAGTGTCATCATTTTTATTCTCCGATGATTCATTCAATCATTCTGTATGCTTAACTTTATTCTCTCTTTCAACGCCACTCTCACAGCTATCAGGTGCTACCTCGCAAATACCATCATTCATACCTCGAATATCGCTGTTATCTAGATTCTCACTTACGACAACGATATTACTCACACAACCTGAAACATTCTTTACACTTTTTGCACACATTCACTCCACTATCGTTGTTTAACCAGACTCCAACCACTCTCTGCAATGCATACATTTCACAAACGGTACACTGAATCAAGTCTTTTAAGTTAAGATTTTCAGACAAATATGGTGACCTGGATGCCATCTTTGTATTCTTCTTTATGAGAGCCATGTGCACAAATAATCGTATCTATCAATTTACTTATTAAAATACTCGAAAAACATACAAAAATCACCCAGACACGTTAAAATACTAAAAGTAAACAATACTACACAAATTCATCGATTTTTACTCAAAATATCACTTATCTGGTCAGGAGCTATCCTCAGACACTACATACCATATAGTCCTCTAGTGGCTAACATCTTTATAAAGAAACATGTGAAACTTTACTTCACTCTCCTAACTTAAACAGATCCGATGGTTTACGTCTATCTCCTTTATGGGAGATAGTATTTTATAAATCAGCTAATTTTTCCTAACTTTTTATTGTTTATTTTATTTTTTTTTGTTAGGAAATTTATTGACCTTTTTAGTTATCTTATACTAGCTACTTAGGTGGTGCTTTTTTGAATTGTCAGTTATTGTTTAATTTGAGCTTAAAATGTACTGAAGATGCCTGTGATACAGAGGCGAAAATTATACTATTAAATAATTTTTTTACATGAGTTTTTCCGTTATTAATTTTGTATTTATATGTCTGCAAAACTTATGTACAAAGGCATTCTGTGACCCAGTTGATTAATCTTTCTTGGAGATGAATCAGCAACATGTATAAGAAGAGGAAGATAAATTAGATGAAGCTGTTGCTGCAAACTGTGTCTACAAAATAATTCATTCTTGTAGATAAACTTATGCGTTGGTTACACATGACTTTAAATTTTTCAGGAAATGACAACATGTACTAAAATATCATCATCAAATTCCTTGATATATACCCTCAAGTGGTGTACAGGATATGATAGTACTACATGAAAAACTACATCATTACTAACTTCCTATCTACAAATTTCTTCCAAATCAGTCTGTTACCTGTCAAGACTACAACATTATCAGATCTTATATTTCTATCTTCTAAAGGCAATTTTTACTGTATCAATTCACCTATATCTTGGCCTTCCTCTGAGTCTTTTTCCTGCCAACCTGGCAGAGAACACTTGTTTTGCTAATCTTTCTTCGCCCATTCTGTTTAAGTGACCATACCACCTGAGATTAGCTCAGCTGATGCATTCCTGGATGCTGACAATGTTGAGTTCTTTCCTAATATCCTCGTTTTTAATATGATATTGCCATTGATGCCATCTGTTCATGCCCCTAATCTTTCTCAGGATGCTCATGTTTGCGGTCTCTAGTCTTTGGTCAAGTGTTTTACTTCTGACCCAGCTCTCAGATCCATAAGTTAAAATTGGCTTGAATACTATCTTGTATACAGCTAATTTAGTGTTTTGGCTAATTTCTCTCTTATTCCATATAAATTTGTTCAGTTGACTTCCCACCATACTAGCTTTGTTGATTCTGTTGTCTATTCTCATCTTCACTAAAAATTGTGCCTAAGTAGCTGAAATGTTTTACTCGTTCTATAGGTTCTCCATTCACAATGCAGCTGATATTTTCAATCTTTCTGCCTATTTTCATTATCTTTGTCTTTTTAATGCTGACCTTCATACCATATCTATTACAACATTTATTCACTTTAGTCAGGGAATCTTGCAGACTTGTAGCAGATTTATTTAGAAGTATAACATCATCTGAGATGAACATCTCCAATTTTGATATCAGGTTTAATACCACTTTCCTTCATATAGATAATGAATAACAAAGAGGATAATGTACATCCTTGTCTGACACCAGATTTAACATTAAACCACCTTCCTGTAATTCAATTCTAACCTGACTCACAACTCAAATAAAGACTAAGTATTGCTTGATATAATGCCCCATGAACACCATATAACTGTAGCATTTCAAATAGCTTCTCTCTTGGCACCTTGTCATATGCCTTTTCCAGATCTACAAAACTTAAATACAGATCTTTGTTATATTCCCATGATTTCTCGACTATTTGTCGTAAAGTGAAGATCTGATCCTGACAGCTTCTATTTGGCCTGAATCCAGCTTGTTCTTCACCAAGCTTTTCTTCCACAATTATTCTCAACCGTTTATCAAGTATACTTGCGTAGATCTTGCCAGGAACACTCAGTAGGGAAACACCTCTGTAATTCTCACATTCAGTTTTATTTCCCTTTTTATATATGGGTACTATGAGAGCTCTACTCCAATCATCGGGAATTCGTTCCCTCTGTCCAGGCTTTCTGAAATATGCAGTGCAGTCACTGTAAGACTTTTATACCTCCATACTTGAGCATTTCTGTTCGAATATCATCTATTCCTTTCCACATTTCAGGCTTTCGATGGCTTTTTCTACTTCAAGTATGGATATGTATTCCTGGTCAGTGTTTTTTACCACTGTGCTGTCATTACTGCTTGTTTCGTTTAGCAATTTTTTGAAGTAATTATTCCATACTTCAAGGATATCTCTTTCTCCTGTTTTCATCTCTAATTCCTTTTACAGCACTCTTTCCTCCATTTCTGAGCTTCTTCAATAACCTCCAGAATATTTTGCCACCTTCTCGATATTTATTTTCTATTCTTACCAAAGTCCTCCCATGACTTTTTTTTTTTTGTTTAGCTAGTTTTACACAGTGTTTAGCTTTCTTACTTTTGTCTCTGTACTCTCTAAGAGCACAAGCGGACTTATTTGCCAGGAACTTTTGATATGCTTTCTTCTTTTCTTTCACTGCCTCTTTAACTTCCTGTGTCCACCATGAAGTTCTGATTTTTCTATCCTCGTAGACAACCTTACCACATGCCTCTCTGGCTGAATCAATCAGTGTTCTCTTCAGGGCTTGCCACTGAATCTGCAAGGTTTGGTTGCTGTTCTCAAACTCTTTCATGTTTTTTTTTTTCAATACTGTTTGTGTATTTTAGTCTACAGTTCACATCTGAGAGCTGCTCCACTTTTATTCACTTTAAAACTTTCTTACATGTTCTTCTTTTCAGCATGAAATTAACTTTTATCCTTCTCAGGACTAAATGGTGATTGTTTCCAATTTCAAATCCTCGGTATACTCTGGTGTCCTGTACCAAGGAGAAAACATCACTATCAACAATAACATAGTGTTATGTCACGTACTAGGGCCTGTTATTATTAGTTATATTATTTATTCTCAGCTATTCCGTTGCCGACAAATTTATATTCTTTTAAGTCGACTGCGCCAGTCGGCAACTGAATTCTGACACACAATATAGGGATCAAGTGGTTTGCAGTCGTGGTCTCCCTTTCTTAGTTGCTAATGGATTCCCCCACTAATTATGCATTGTCCGAAATTTAACAAGTGGTAACTCGATTCTCAGGCTAGTTTAACCGGGCAACACCCCAGCTGGCATGAAATTGTGTCATATTCTACCATCATTTTTTATTTTGGTTTAAGCCAATAAGAATACAATTTGGTCGGCTAAATCCCAAATTGCCATCCCATCCTTGTTTGTTCAGTATCCAGGTAGATACCTAACGGTGCACCACGAGAAGGATGAGGATTGGATGTTAGGTCAGAAGCCTTATTCGGTTCTCAGTTATATAGCTTGGACCCTTAAGTGCATTCCTATACTAAAATATTAATTAATATTAAACATTAAAAATATTAAATTGTAATTAAAGTTTTTAATTAATATACTAAAATATTAATTAAAAAACTTTAATCACTACTTTCCTGTATTTTGGCAATGTTAACATTGCTATCTTCTGGGAATGTAAAGCTATGATATGTGCATGCAGGCACTAACAACGAGCAAATGAGGCTGAAGAAGGCAACCGAAGTTGGTCCTAGAGTTCTAAAGGTGCTCCCTAGTGGACTAAATTAGGTTGTCTTGGCTACTGGGCTGATGTTCTTAGGATGTAAGCTTCCCAAATTTGGGGGCAGTCTCATGCACCGAAATTTGTAGAGGTTTGAGAAATTTTTTAGAACTGAGGATGATTCCAGGAATAATCTTTCATACTTATATTTGCTACGGTGTATTAAAGTGGTTCTCTTCCAGTGTATTTTGTGGTGGGTATCTAGTGCATGGTCAGCAAGTATTGAGTGACTGTATTGGTGAAACAGGATGTAGTCCTGATATTAGCTGTCCTGCCTGTTTGGCTGTAGTAGGACAGTTTATAACTGCAAGGGACCTGGTATACTCCAGGTAAGTCTAGGGGAGTGGCTGGTCTTTGGTGGAGCAGATAAGGGATGCCAATTTTTTATATGGTTTGTTTGTAGGTGTAGTCAGGTCTTATTTTTTTAGGATTTTTATTAGCTTTTCAGACGCGTCCCAGATATAAGGAATGGTGATAGATTTAGTGTAATCTCTGTTATGGAAAGAGGGGGAGGGGTTGTGTTTAACTGTCACTACCCTCACAATAATATGGGACTATAAAAACCCTATATAACAGGGCTAAATTAATCTGTTCAGATAACAATTGTTATCTAACTACTGAACCTAACCATATCTTTAACACCTTCTTAGCCAATGGCTACAACCCATAAAAAAATCCAGAAAATACTAAATTCATGGCATCAATATAAACATCATTGATATACACCACCACAACTTACAGACATCAAAACCTCATCTCCTTTTCCTAACAGAACTTCACTGTCAATGTTTGCTCTATCCTTGGCAATTCTGACCATCTTATTCACGTCTTCTCTACAGTTCATTCTCCTCTCAGCTAATCTCAACCTCATACTCAATGGCACTACATTTGTGCCAGTTGTGGGATGGCCTCTGGAATTCTTATGGTCAGATTACTGTTTTCATTCTCCTGATACAAAATCTGCACTGAATAACTGAAATAATACTCACTGGAATGAGAGCCTTCATTCCCTGTTCCACTGCAAATCCCCTGACCCATATACACTCCCTGGTTTTCAAAAAAATGCTCTTCTACAGCCCATGATAAAAATGCAGCATATGTTCCAGTGACTTAAATTAAAAACTCCAGCTTCTCATTCAGCTCACACAAAAGCTCAAAACAAGTATAAAAAAAGTTATGGTTCCTAAGCAGATTTCATAAGAATGAAATGCAATAAACTTCTCTCCTGCTCAACCATATCATTAGATATGGTTGAGCAGGAGAGAAGTACCATGATAGTCTCACCCAAGCAAGAAAGTAAAGTGAGATAGTGAAAATGTTAGCTTATTATCAAGATATGACAGCACTGAATTAAGAGGGGAGAGAGCTATGATAGCAAATGATTTAATGCATAAGCTGTGTAAAAGAAATGGATGCGAGTTTGATGAGGAAAGACTTGTATAAGAAGGATGGCCTGTACTTGAATGGATTTGGCATCAGAAGCCCAGAGAAATTAATTAGGCTGAGATCTAATTGCAGAGTCAGTGAAACTAGATCGTGGGAGGAATGGTGAGAATATCTGTTAGTTCAGCTATGGTATACAAATGTGATAAAGATGTGAATGTCATTGAGCATAGTTATGAATCTGATGAAGGGATGGAAACATGCTTTCAATTCAGACTTTTTGACTGTGTTTCTAAGGGATGGACAAGAGAAAGTTGCCCAACTGGGCCAAGCAGAAGTTGGTATATGAAGAAGATAGGAAGCAACTTGTGTGTCTATACACAAATGCTAGGAGCATCAGGAACAAAGGGATAGAGTTCATTGCTTTTGTGAATACATCTAAGCAAATAATCATTATGGGGACTTCAGTTATCCAAACATTGATTGGATAGAAGAGAAAAATCTTAAAAGAATGAAGGCAAATTTATTGAGCTGATGCGAGACAACTTTCTCAAGCAGCATATGAAAGAAGGAACTCTAGGTCAAGAGTGTTTGCATCACTCTCTCTTTTGATTGGATCGTAATTTTGAAAGAGTCCTGTTTCATAATCCAAGTGTTTTGCCACCAGTTAGTGATATTTATCATGTTGTACTATATTGGGAAGTATGGATGTTCCAATTAGGACAGATTATATCTGAACAACAAAGCTAGAAATTAATTATGACAAACTCAGGAGAATACTATCTTTGGTTCCATGGTATAAGTTACTGAATGGGATAGATATCAGCAGTACAGGGGAAGCTTTGAAAAAGGCATTTAAAATAAGGCACTATCTGAATGTGTGTGTCCCTAGAGTTTCAAGAACAAATAGGACAGGAGTGAAATGGATGTGCAGTCTTATTAAGCAAGAGATCCATAAGAAGAATTTGTTGTTTTTTTCTTTTTAAGGTTACACAGTACTCAGAATTCATTGTGAAGAATTTATGGAGACAAAAACACACATGTTGGAGTAATTGCTTTATAATTATGAAAATAACACTCGACGTTTCGACTTCTGTATAGAGGTCATCATCAGGAAAACATACATATGAACAGGACACAAGCTACATGACACTACACAAAAGTAAGATAAATCTAAATGCTTTGTTTACCCTAGCCTGACCTGGTAAAAAAAAAAACGATAATATATATAAAAAATTATATACAAATATAAATGAATTACTAAAATAAATTTCTTATACATATAATAAGTATAATAATATACAAATGATAATAAAAAATATATAGTTGCTCCTTGAACAATGAGGGAGGTTAAGGGCTCTGAACCCCATGTAGTTGAAATATGTGTATAACTTTTGACCCCCCAAAAACTTAACTACTAATAGCTTATTGTTGACAGAAGTCTTACTGATAACCAGTTGATAAACACATATTTTGTATGTTATATGTATTATATATTGTATTCTTACAATAAATAAATGCCTAGAGAAAAGAAAATGTTATTAAGAAAATCATAAGGAAGAGAAAATACATTTACAGTATACTGTATTGTATTTATCAATACCATAAATTTACATCATCTGTTTACAGGATGAATCGTCTGTCAGTACCTACATCGGTATTGTCTTATATGATTCAAAACACTGTAGATCAAAAATGAAAAGATAATGTGAAAAAGAAATTCATATTTATTTACAGGTATAACAATTCATGCATTGATAATGAAGCAGCAATATGATTGCTTTATGGTAGCCTAGCATACACACTACTAATTAGATCATAAAATTTTTATGACACAGTGTTAGTCATATTTATAATACAATATTGGAAACACTGTTACATTTAAAAAAAAAAAAAAAAAACACCTCTGATGATAAGCTAATATGCAGTTTCTCCAATTATAAGAGAACTAGAGAGAGGCATACTGTACAGTAATGTACTTTTTGAAAGCAAAGTTATAAAACAGTAAGAAAACTAACACGTTAATTTTATATTAAATATCACTAGCCTTATGCCTATGTATGGATAGGCTATCCACTTCCATACAAGTCTTGCACACAATGTTCTACACAATGAATACTTAGGCGATGATGATGACACAAAAATGTCTCATACTGTTCTTGCTGTACAGTATGAGCCTTACTACATGGACCTAATCTTAATCAGAACAACTGTCTCACTATTCCAAAAGTTTGGGAAATTGTTATCCTCACAATTGTATTAAATGTATCTGTTATATTTTAATTTAATTAGTTTTAATCCATGAACATATGACTGTATAAGTAGAGGGATTCCAATTTAAGTTTGTGCACTATTGTTTGATAAGTGTACTGATGATGTCTTATGATACATAAGATGAAATATTTACATAATAAAATTATTTACTGTGGCATACATGTATTCCATTGTTATGGATATTCCACGTTTCACTATATAAGAAAGTGGGTCTTTCAGATTCTTGCAATTACTAATCCATCGTTATTATTGAGATTCAGATATTTCAGCATTTCACAAGCTTCCTTGAACTTTCTTTCAAACCAAGTTACGGTGTAGTGTAGGGACTTGTTGCTTTCCAGTTGATTCTGTGACATGTTTGAAGAGTCTGACAGTCCTGTTTTGCCATAGTGGAAGAATTTAATTGTGTCATTTGTGCTTTTCTTTTCTTATTGGGATAATGTGCCCTGTTTCCCTTATGTAGGGTAGGTTGCAGATGCACTGAATTTTGTAACCCCCCCGGGCGGGTGAGGTACAGAAGGAGATATTCGGATGAGCTGAGTATACTTTTTAATTATGCAGATTTGAAGATTGCCTTAATGTTGTATTCATGTTTTTTTTTTTTATTCTGATTTTTCTATTTTTTTTAATATTCCCCTAATGTGTATGGTATTGCTATGGCATTCTTGTACTTTTTTTTCTTTTAATGGTATTATTGTAGAGGATCTTGTGAACTTTTTTTTTTTTGTAGCCATTTTTTATAAACGTTTTGTTAATATGTTAATAATTTCATATTCCTTTTTCAGATCCTGCTCATTGGAACAATTCGTTAGGGCTCTATGTTTAAGGGTGCTGATGACCCCTAGTTTTTGGGCTGGATGGTGGTATGAATTTTTGTGTATGTATTGGCATGTGTGTGGATTCATGGTAGACCATGAATGAAAGGCAGTCTGAGGGAAAACGTGTGATAAGCGTGTCTAGAAAGGGAAGAGAATTATTGTTTTCAGTCTCGATGGTAGATATGTTTGTTCAGGTGGCTTAGGAATGCAGGGGAAAATTCTCCATGCTTGCTATGCATGCTGCACAAATTCATTACTTGAGAAAGAAGTAATATTTATTTGTTAATAAATGCATGCATTTATAAGCATTCCATTTAGGCTTTTATTTTTGTAGACAGAAGACGTCTTAAGCTTCCGTGAGAATAATTGAGCTTTGCATTGTGTATCAAAGGCCGATGCTTGCTCATCTAGTCAGAGCTACCTTGGCTTCCAGGTCCTCGCTACAGCACTGTGATTTCATGCGTGTGCATAGCCATTTCCGCTCCCTTCATGTCGTCTCAAACACAGGCCATATGCAATGAAAGTAGCTCTAGCCAGTGAGCTTCAGACAGCCTTTACAAGTGTGCGTGTTTCCTGGGAAAATTAAGTTACAACCAACTTTTTATGATGTTATTGACCAGTTAATAAAGAAGAACCATAGGGGTAGAATTTGTATTAAAGTAGCTAAATTGAAAAAGATAGAATATCATTTGTAAAATAAATGTTGTATTTGTATGATTAAATGTACATAAATTTCTAAATATATAGTTTTAAATGGTCAATAATTCATTATTCTGCTAATCAGACTTCAATCACACCTCTCACTCCCTGAATGATAACAAGAGCAAGCATGAATTTCAAGACCAGCATTTGCCCCTGTAAGAATGTATTTAATATTTCATGGCTGTGGGGCCAAATTATAATTATTGCACCCTCCACAGAGTCAGCAGACTCACCGTGGTAGGTTCACTCAACTGAACAAATATTTATCATACCAAATCTTAAAATCCTTGCATTAACATATTCTGGTAATTTTTTCCATTCACTCAATTCTCCATGTAAAAAAATCTACACTTCACGTCACACTTATGTAACTTCCAGGGATGACCTCTGGTTTTTCCACTCTCGCCTCTTGCTCTTTTTATAATCTCATCTGGATTAATCCAATAAAATCCTCTCACTAACTTAGTCTCTATCATAACACCTCTTTTTTTTTCTATCATATTTCCTCCTATCCACCAAACTCTGCGATCCACATTTTTTCAGCCTCCCTCCATAGAAAGCAGTCCAAAGTCCTGATATTATCTTAGTCACTCACCTCTGGACCCTCTCCACATCACAACAAAAACCAGGTGACCAGATTTAAGCACAATAGTTCAAGTGTGGTCTGACCAGTGCTCTATAGAGTGGCACAACCATTTCCTTATCCCTACATTTTAGAGTATTTCTTATCATAGCAGCAAAACAATGTGCAGCCTTTGCAACACTAGCAATATGCCCTCTAAATTTCCGTCTACTGTTAACTATCACTCCCCCCCCCCAAATCTCTAGTCTCATCCACTTCCTGCAGTACGGCACCATTGATATAGTACACAGCCTTATATTTCTGCACTCCAAAATGCAACGCATTGCACTTATTAATATTAAAACTACAATCCCACTCCTTTGTCCATCTATACCCTAGAGATCCCCTTTACCTTGTCCACCCAGGGGTTTACAAATGATGAACACAAATGTCACATTAAATTTCTCCATTATGGTAAAATTGGCCTGTCAGACCATGTGCTTCAAACATGTCACAGAATCAGCTGGAAAGGCACCAAAATCTGGTTTGAAAGAAAGTTCAAGGAAGCTTGTGAGATATTGAAACATCATCTGAATCTCAATAACTAGTAATTTATATATACTGATAGTTTCAGTTTGAAGTATTTGTGCTACTTTCATTAAAGTTATTTACTGTATATAACACATTTGATCTATTGAATTACTATGTCAGGTTCCATTAAAATTTACTCATGCCAAAGGATTTTATCAAATACATTTTTAGACTTTAAGACTCTCACCCTGCAAAAGTCTAGAATCTGCAGAATAGTTAGTTTTGTGCTAAAGTTTTTATGCAAAATTCGGGAATTTGTTCTAAAGAGGACTTATATATAGCAAATTAATGCAAACAGAATGTTTTTCTCTTTTGGATACCTCATTTCCCCACATTGAACCTTGCACAACAGACAAACTGGTTTGTTGTGCAAGGTTTAATCTGAGAACAGTAATCAGTATATTATGACCTGTAGTTACATAATGTTCTGACTCACAGTCTTAGTTGCCTGGTAAAAATCTTATCACAGCAATAACTTCATGTTCTTCATTTTGATTAATGTTTTGGTAGTATTGTCTGCAGTGCTTATGGCTTTTTCATGCCAAAGATCTAGATATCAGTATGGAAATGGAGATTTCTGTGAATTTATCCTTCTCAGACATCCTTCTTACCTGCACAGCCTCTGTACTTTGTCAATCAGTGCATATTAAAACCCTATTTGTACTGGCTATATACATCAAAGTTCTGCTCTTTGATAATCTCTAACAGGCATTCTGAAGCATGAGTAATGGATTTATTATCAGTGGTAATTTACCACATTACGATTTTTCACTAGTCTTATTTTTGTGTGCAGCTTCTATAATACATGCTAGTAACTATGATTGATTGTTATTGTAAGTTTTTCCACTTGGTTATACTATATATTAACGATACCAAGAAATTACATATGGTTTAATCCTTTATCCAAGTGTAAGCAAACAAGTATATAATTTCTTGGTATCTTTAATTTATGATTGATTGTTAGTTCAGAATAAGCAAACAAACATGTTTTTTTTTGTCTTGTAAAGCCAAAGACAGCAGAAACACTGTAGGTTTTTGCAAATAAGGAATCTCCTTCCCCCCCCCCCTCTCATAATTCAGAAGGTTTCATTTCTACCTAGTTCAAAAAAAAAACAACACATGGAAATTGGCTTTGACTAGAATCCTTGAAGACAGAGGCTGTTGACTCCAATTGCCTCTCTTGTTCAAGACCAGTTCTGACATTTATTGAGGTCTCATCAGTGTAGCTGGACCCAGGAATAAACCAAAGTCTATTTTTCTCATATTCAAGTAGTCAATAATTGTAGAAAGTTTTTCCATCTTAGTTACAAAGTATACTAAATAAGCAATTAGATTCTTGTTAGAATTTTTTATCCAGTCATAAGCAAACAGTTTACACATGAAATATCTCCACAGTCTACCCTTGTATATAAAGGCTGGTCTAGTTACCACTGAGGAGTGAGCTGTCCCATAATACGTAATGATATATATCAGAAAGGAAGTATGCTGTGCATTATGGGTTACTGAGGAAGTTGATGTGGAATCAACAGCCTCTACAGGCTGTTGATTCCACATCATGTTTATGAAGATACTTCACGTGCAGTCCTTGCTTATGCTTGGATGATCTTATAGTGCCACACTATAAGCTCATAATCACTAAAGAATTAACACAAGAATATAATTTCTCTAGTATAACTTACATTCTGAACAGAATAATGGAAAAAAATGTGGCACCATAAGCTCATTCTAACATGAAAAAAAAGTAGTAGTTTGTTTATCCTTGCCAGTATGTGGCTGTCATTTTTATAAAGAGTATTATTTTCCATGCTTAATAATTCACATCAATTTTGGTCTGAAATCATCATTAATTCAGTTCTACATAAATGTTACTTATTTTGCAACAGATGCTACAATAAATATCAGGCCTCCTGACAAAATACTTAGTTATTTAAAATGCATTGCCTAAGTAATTGTGCCATGCAATTTGAACATTACGAGTCAGAACTAAATCAAATACCTACCCTTTGATTTTTTTTTTTTTTCGTTGCACTGACTCAGAATGTATCTACTTTAGGGTGTAGATTATTTTTTAAATTTGTTATATGCTAATTAAAAATAGCAAGGCTTTAAATGGTATGGAGCTTAACCTGTAGACTAAAATTAATGATTTATTGGCTAATTAAAATTTATGTTTGAAAGAATACGCTGACACTGATCTAATCTGATTTTTTTTTTTAAATTTTTTTTTATGATTGAGCCAAAAATAATGTTATGTCACATAAATAATGTGTTTAATACCCCCCTCGGGTTTCCTAACCCTATAAGAATCTTCTTACAGACTATTACAGTCTCTCTTTTGATATGAACTGTGAGAATTTAACCATATAGACGAAATAAGTTATTTTATAGTTAGTGAATATTTTATTCATTCTGCTCAGTTTTTGTCAGGTATATTCTCTTATCTTATAAATACTGCTATCCTGTCCTATTCAGATACGATAGCAGTGCTTATAACATTTAAAATAAACAAATTTTTTAAACTACAACTGAATTATTTAATGATTAAATAAATAGCTTTTATTTTCCATAAAAGTAATACAATAAATTATTATTGCAGATATGACATGACATTTGATTTAATGGTATTAATTCATAAGAATATAAGCAAATAAAATATAAGTTAGTAATGATGTAATTTTTTCATGTAGTACTGTCATATCCTGTACACCCCTTGAGGGTACATGGCAGGAATTTGATGATGATGATTATTATTATTTAACTTATTTGGGTATTATATTCAGCATCTTCAGAGTACAAACACAGTTTGTCACATTATTCAAAATTGCAACAGTTTGGTATAACAGCAGAACTACTTTTTAAAAAAATGTAATGGAAAAAAGAGAAAAAACAAATTTTTCTTTGATCTTAAAAATGATCATCTCCCAGATTTCTAGTAAATTGGTACAGCCATATTTATTGAGGGTTGGAGGATGATTTAAAGCTGCTGATTCCAAAAACAATCTGACTTACAATGACTTCTGTGTAGCACTTTTGTTTTTTTCCATCTGATCCTGTGTGAAGAGTATCCAAATCATGGTCTGCTAGTCCCACCTTGCCATGATGATAGTGGCGAATGTATTTTTCATGTTCAACGGTTCTTCCTGTCTTTCCATAGTAAGCCAAGTTGTAAGTACAGGGCACTTTGTATACTCCTGGAGGTGATAAAGTAAGTTCAGTAATAAGAGCATTGTCATTGGCACAGATGGCTCTGTGAGTTAGCATTTTTAAGATACCATATTTTTGAGCTGGATGATGGTGTGATTGTGCAAATATCTCCCTGTATGTGTAGGTTTTCTATAAACTGAAAAAGATAATGAACCATCAGGAAGGAGTGTGGCTAGTGTATCTAGGAAGGGCAGACAGTCAGTTTCCTGTTCCATTGTGAAGTGGATTTTAGGAATTTGGCTATTTAAATGCACTAAAAATGTGTAATGTGTCTGGGCCCATGTGGTCAAATAGCAAACCAAACCAGTGGTTTGAGCATGGCTGTATTCATAGGTAGGTTTTTATGTTTCTATGTAAAAATTGGATGGGATGGGACAGCAATGGGCTGTCCCATCCAGTTGTTTGTATATCATCTATTGCAAAATATACACTGTACTGTAAAAAACATGTACTATAAATTTAAATAATTCAATGTGTGTATTTTTGGTAGTTTATAAATCTGCAGAACACACCCTTTAGACAAGCGCTTCCCAAACTGTGGGCTGCTGACCCTTTGGGGGCCGTGAAATAATGAAAACAAATTTAAAATGTTTCAAGACCATGTCAAATGTGTGTGTGTGATTCTAAAAATGTAATATTTGCTTTTGATATTTGCAAAATTCGCTGTGTATGTTTTTTATTGAATATAAAAACAATAAATATTCAATAATATATGTCTGTATTAAGATTTTTTTTCTCGATGGGAGCTGTGAAATATTTTATATTTCCAAAGGGGCCTTTACATCCATAAGTTTGGGAAGCACTGCTTTAGACCCATAATGGACTGTACTAGTTCCCCTAACATGTAAAGTGGCCTCAGCTCAAGAGCTCTCTCTCTCTCTTTCATTACAAGCCACACTTCCTCCCACGTTAAAAACTTTGTGGAGGCCTGGGATTATAAGGTTTAAATTTATGGTTTTTACTTCTTAAAAGTCAGGAAGTAACTTTGTCTAATAATTTTTAAGGTGTTTTTTCTGTGTTTGGGGAGGGTTGCATCAGTCAGATGGCAAGCAGATCAATCTCTGAGTCAGATCGTTTTGTAAGCGTACTCTGATTATACAGCTGTGACAGATCCATACTAGATTATCTAGTCACTAATAATATAACTGAAAGTTTTGATAAAATATATAAAATCTTTATCAGTAGTCTCTGGAATATGTAAAGCACCTAATTTTTTTTTTTTTTTTTGAATCATAGTTCATTAACTCGCTTGGTTGTTGAAAAATACTTTGACGAGCAGAGACAAGCAAGTTATTGTACTTCTGTACCAAGCCTCGATAAGACCTCATCTCGACTACTGTGCCCAGATTTGGTCACCTAGGTTTCTTCTTGATGGGGAGGAGGTGGAGAAGATCCAGAGGCAAGTGACCAAGATGATAGCAGGTCTATGGAATGAATCTTATGAGAACAGGTTGAAGATTTGTGGGTTGCAGAAATTGGTTGATAGGCAGAAAAGGGGAGATATGATTGAGACATTCAAATTGCTAAAGGGTTTCTATAGGATTAATTCAGAGGATATTTTTGAGATCAGGACTGGTGGTGGGAGAACTAGGGGACATTATGGAAGCTGGGCAAGAGTGTGGTTAGCAAGGGTGTTAGAGCTGGGTTCTTTACTTTTAGAGTGGTAAATGAGTGAAATAAGCTGCCAGAGTCTGTTGTGGGTGCTATGACAGTGAATGAGTTCAAGGCAAGGTATGATAGATACTGTATGAATGTAGCATAGTTGTGTGGATATGATGTTTAGGGCCCCCTCGATGAGTCTAAGGAGTCTCTGGAGTCGCCTGTAATAATAATTATAGGTCTCTGCTCATTAAACTACTGTTGGAATCAAGAGACAAATTAGCTAATTTCATTGATTAACAGACATGCTTGAAGATATTCCAGTTATCTCTTCAAATCATGCATTTGTCATTTTGTTAATATCCTTTTACTGTTGCTAGAGCATTTTGTTAATTTCTAAACAGATTAGTTTAACACGTTCATTGCCAATCACGCGATGCGAGTTCTCACCAAACGACTGATCACGCGGACGTCGCTAACTAAATAAAAAAATAAAAAAAATTTGGCCACCACACGAAATTCCAATTTTCAGCTTGGCAATGAAAGTGTTAATAACCACTTTTTTAAACACATCGCAAAAATTAGTAACGTGCTACCATTTATCAAGAATAAACTTGCTCTGCTGTCTTCACCTGGACTCTTCCAAATTTGTTGCTGTTGCAGTTTGTCTTATTTTGGTCAAATCAGTTCATCTGCAAGAAGAGAATTGTACCAGATTGTTTAAATCTCATAAGCCTGCACACTAATTATATGATCCTTAGGTTATATACAAAATTGTTGCACAAATGCATTATTACACCATCCAAATCCTAACTAACCAAAATTGAATATCTGTACAAAAATATGACAAATTGTTATACTTGTATTTAATTACCAAAGTAAGCATTTTTGTTATATATATATATATATATATATATATACATATACACACACTGATACATCCTCCTCTTTTTTTTTACATTTTTTTATTTCCCATTTATTTCATATAGATTAGTAATTACCATACTCAAACCCGTTATCAAGATGACGTATTATTCATTGTTTACACGCAATTGAGTACTTGCTTTTGAATTTCTGTTCTCTTGTTTATTGGTCATGCTGATGATGCTGTAAGATATAAAAAAAATATTTTAATAATTAAACTAAACATGTATCTTTATTATTATGTTACATTTCTTTTATTTATCATATTCAGTTTACCAGACTTCAAAGGTATTATTGAGCACAGTGAGTTAAAGCTGTACTGAATTATCATTATGCTCTAGTAGCGATACTAAAAATACATTACATGTAGATATGTAATGTGGGGGGTGGACATCCCTTGCCTTCACATGACACTCCGGTGCATCTGTTAGGTGATTTTCAGTAAATGATAGTAATGTGGTAGGTCCTATCTCAATAAATGGATTTGAACACTAAATAAAAATCTTAGAGATCCCTTTGTATCAGTTTCAAGGTGATCATACATCTTTATAATTTTTCAGCAAACTGAAGAGAGAATGTTTATACCAGTAGTCCATTTTCCTAGCAAAAAAGTAAGGTGCTTTACTTCTTGGTGCATTGCTTGATGTTTGCTACGGTCAACAATATAGACACAACTTGTCAGTGATGTGAATGGAGAATATTTAAATGAGTGCTGATTTGAATTGTAAGTTATTCCTTTCTTGCAAGCCTGCTAACTATCAGATCTTCATAAGATCAGAAATTAATATCACTGTTATGAGCATTTGTTTTAAAAATGAGCATTTTTTTAAAATTCAGTCTTAAAAAAAATTTTTTTTTTTAGTTCTCATTGATATTGGTAATATAAATCTTTATCTAACATATATATATATATATATATAAATCAATATTGGAAAGAAATCAACAGACACCACAGTAGGAGGAACAAACAGCCATAGTACCCATCTTAATAATATGTAGGATTTCCTTTTGCTGCGATGACCGCAGCAATCTGATGGGGCATACTTTCCATGAGCATACGATAGTGATTAATGGGAATTTTGGACTATTGTTCTTGTAGGCATGTAATGAGGTCCTGGACTGTTGTGGGTCAGACCTCTCTTAACCTCATACAATGCTCCAGTTCATCCCACAGATTTTCAAATAGAGTCGAGATCAGGGCTCTGTGGAGATGATGTTAATGTCTACAAACCACGCAGTTACATCAGTAGCCTTATGACATGGTGCATTGCCTTGCTGAAAGAGATAATGTTCAATTCCATAGAAATGCCAAAGTAGGAAACATTGTTGTCCAGAATATTCAGATACCTCTCTGAGTTCAATGTTTGTGGCATACAAACAGAGGTATGAAGCCAAAGCAGGAAAAACAGGATCATGCCATCACACCGCTATCTCCGAATTTCATAGTTGGGGTTACACATTCTGGTAAGAGACACCCATTCATTGCTCCATAACACAGCTTTCTAATCTTCCATGTCTAGGGTTCATATATTTTTTTTAAAAAAATACAGGACACTTTCAGTTTGAATAAACCAACAAAATGTTTTTGCTTTTCTTACTTACAAACATCAGCAAAGGGAAAAGAATTTAATTAATTATAGCAATTTTAAAATTGAACTTTAAACAATACTAAATCATTGATTTTTGCCTGTGATATACTTCTCAGATGACTGTATTTTCTCAAGTAAAGAATGATTATGTTTTACCACGTTATGAAATTCCACACAGTCCTTATTGAAAAACACTTTAACAATGAGCATAGCTTTCACAGCTTCTACAGATAACCTATTCTTTTTGTTTGTCCATAAGGAGTTCATCTGGGAAAACAGTCTTTCAATACTAGCATTTGTGCCAGGAATGTAGCAGAAGAACTCAACAATCTTCAAATTTATTAATTCATTTACTCCAACACTGTTGAATAATTCATACCAAATTTCTCCTGTAGATTTTGCTTTAATTTCTTCTTTCTTATTTGTAATTGCCTTTTTCAAGATCATCACCTCATCAAACAGTTCAGTTTCATTGATTTTTGTGTTTGGGCAGACCTCTTCAATAGTTGTTACACTTTTCCAACTGAGACTGGCTTCTGGATTCTTCAATAAAATCCAAGACAAACTTTCAAAAGTAAGAGTGTCAGAAGACCATTCTTGGATCTATTCTATACAGGTGTTATAAAATTCATTTATATAATTACCATAATTCTTCTGACTGATGAGTCCATCTTCAATTAATGCCTTCAGTTCTTTCATTGTTGCAAAATCATTATCTCGTCTCTGCTGAAGTTTCTCTAAGAGGCTTTCAATAATGGATTTTGCTTCAATAAGAGTGACTTTCTTACCTTCAATTGCACAAATTGTTGCATGAAACATTTCAGATCGGCATTCTAGAAATGTGGCTATTAGCTCTGAAACTGGATGATTAAAGAAATTTTTTAGAAGCAATGGTGGTTTATCAAGTGAAAGAACATATGATTTGAGAACTTCGTACATCTCATTCATCCTTTTGAGAGAAGGGTACAGAGACAACCATCACGTTTTTGTATTTAAAAAGTCACAAAAACCTTTGAGTGTATGCACTCTAACAGTATAGATATAAAAATGCTGATATAATTTTTCAATGACAGCTTGAACGTCCATGGGCAATGTATAGCATTATTTATGATATGGGATGAACAACCAGCTCTTATCAATGTACGATTCAATTTTGATTTCAATTTATGAAAAACATTGTTCTTTCCTCTTCTGGAACTTCCACCAAAATTTGTATTAGTATTATCAGCTGACAAGGCAACTTTCTTTTCAATATTCCACTTTGTCACTAGTTGCCATACATATTCTGTAAGTTGGTCTGCAGTTTCACATGGTAAATCTAAAAACTCTAGAACCATAGTTTTGATGGCCTCTTCTGGTATGAAGTATCGAACTAGAACTATTTTCAAAGCACCGTGGTTAGAACTGTCTATCATTATTGACATAATTAGCTTTCTCAAGTTCGTTTCTGAAAACAGCCATTGCATAAGGTGCTAATACACTCACAATTATAGCTTGAGTCTTCTTTTGACTGCAAGTGAACTTTTTGTCACATAGTTTCTGGATTATTTTCGATGTGCAGTCCATCGAACTGCAACTGTGGTTGTGCATGCATACATGATATGCAAATGTAGCTTCATCAGTTGCAAGATTTCTTTCCATTTCACCCATTGTTTTTTTAGAAAAATAATCTGACACTTTACTACTTACACTTGCATTTTCTGCTAATTTGTGTCTCTTTGTAGCAATGTGCTGCATGATGACCGCCATGTTGTATGCTGAATATTGCATTACATTGTCGACTTTGCCATCACAATTACATGGTATAATAAAAGAGTATTCAGTCCTTA
Organism: Typopeltis vanoorti; assembly: GCF_054136105.1. NCBI lineage: Eukaryota > Metazoa > Arthropoda > Arachnida > Uropygi > Thelyphonidae > Typopeltis > Typopeltis vanoorti. The sequence goes on along the minus strand of NC_143555.1, from coordinate 89,828,740 downwards.
GCTTTTCTGTGAGCACACACTTTCTCTTTGGCATTTTAAAGCATATAAAATAATAAAACCAATTACGTTTCATAACAGATCTGTGTCATATCAAATAAGCCGTGCTTAGTTATTACAACCTCCACTAGTTGCACTATTCTCGCAACATGTCAGTATTGTCAATTGATAAGACAATTTTATGATCAATAACTAATATCGATTTCTTGGCAATTACATGTTTAAGAATGGGAATGTTAAACACAAATTACGGGACAATTCTGCATCCCGAAGAGTTTTATCAGGACGCCAGGACACAAACTCGTAATAAGGGACAATCCCGTAAAATACGGGACATATATGAGCCCTATCCACGTCTTCCCACTGTACATGGTCTTTGTGCCACTGAAGATGATGCTGCATGATGGTTAGGGTAACGTGTGCTTGCATATTGCAGTCCTACCATGGAAACCCATGTTGTGAGCCTCAGTTCTGAATGTTTTTGTGCAGTTTCCAGTTGATGCCTAGAACTACGCATTCAACGTGTTGGCCAGGAAATGGAAGTTTTTATATATTATCCTTCGTAGCACCCTACAGTAATGTTCAAGTGTGGTGGGTCATTCACTGCAGTTGACTCCCTTTGCTTCCATTTCAGTATTGGCGTCACTGATTGTTGAGTGTTCAAGCCTAACAGATGATAGTTTCCTTCTCACAGCCATTTCACCCAGACAAGGTTGCACTGACTTGGGAGCATCATATTATTCCAATATACTGGCTACAAACATGTGACTCGTTACATGGCACGATGCACCTTGCCCATGGGAGTATCCATTGCTCAGCAATCTTGTCATATGCCTTTTTCTACACTCAAATACAGAATGTCTATATTCCCATGATTTCTCTACTATTTGCTTTAAAGAAAAATCTGATCCTGATAATCTCTGTATTTGGCTTGAACTTGTCTGTTCTTTTCCAAGTTTCCTTTCTGCAATTTTTTTCTTAACCTCTACTCGAATGCTTGCATAAATCTTACCTGGAGCTCAATAATTCTCACAATGTTTTATTTTCCTTTTTGTATATTGGTATTATAAGAACTATACTCTTAATCATCTTGAATTAGACCTTCTGACCATGACTTCTGAATTTATATTGCAGCAAATGTAAAACTTTTATGCCTACATATTTCAGCATTTGTCATATATCAACTTGGCTGGCTGAGTGGTTAGCGTATCCGCTCCCCACCCAAAAGGCTGCAGGTTTGAATCCCGCCGTGGGCATGGATGTTTGTGATTGTCTGTGGAAATACTGGTGGTCGGCGATAGATGGCGTTGGTGGATCGTGAGTTGTAGAGCAGATGCCCTCCCTCGAGATGACAAATAATAATAAAAACTTCAGCCTACCTTCTACATTTTTGATAGCTTTTTCTTTGGCTAGTATTTATTGATATGTACTCCTGATTTATTTTCTACCACTGTTCTATCATTTTCAGTTTTCATGTCATAGTACTCTTTCTTCCATTTCTAAGTTTTTTTCAGTAAACTGCAGGAGATTATTCAGAGACTACCTTTAACTTCCTGAGTCAACCATGGTTGTTTGATTTTACTATCCTGGCAGCCAACTTCACATGCTTTTCTGGCTGAATGAATCAATAATTTATGGTAGTTTGCCACTGAGTCTTCACGATATGATTCTTTTCTTCTATTTTGCTTGACTAATATTTATATATTTGGGTGTATGGATTCATCTCTAAAAAGTTTCTGGACTTTCTTGCATACTTTTTTTCAATGATATGCACTTTTATCCTGCTTCAAATCTTCTGAGTACTCTTGTGTCTTGACCAGTTCAAGATATTGCTATCAACAGTAACATAGCAAGACTTTTATTTTTATGTCTTCATGTGAATTTGTGCACATGTTGGAATCTGGTATTTAGTCCATGTCCTGAATAGAAATCCAGCACGTGTACCATTATTTTAGCTTTGCTATTTTCTTGAGATTTTTCCCAAACATTTCTTCATGTCTACTATTTATTTCCTCCTCCTCAGATCTCCAACAATGACAACATTTTTTTGTCAGCTGCCTTCTCTAATGACTTGAAAAATTCCTCCACTTCTTCCTTAGTACAACCTGCTGTGGGACATAGAAAGTCTCCTTGCCCCATCATTGTACTTAATGTTGATTCATTCAAAAAGTTTATTCTTGTTATTTAGAAGAATCCCACCTGTTTTTATATTCTTTGTTTTGATAACACTAATTATGTCAACCTGATACCTCTCCTCCAATTCTTCTGCCAGTTCTACTTCTTTTCCATTTGTCTCTTGGAGTTTGGTTCAGACAAAAATAAAATTAATGCAAGCTTTACCAAGGAAATACCTTAGCTAGCATGAAATTCAACATCTTTTACCATCATTTTGTTTTGGTATTATATTATAATCCTATAAGAATACAAATTGGTTGGCTAAATCCCAAAAGGCTATGTTGAGGTCTCCTCCCTGCCATCTAGTTTTGATCCCTTAGTGATCCCAACGGAGAATTCTTGGAATATTAATTTTAAGAAAAAACTGATTTTTTCCTAGAAATACATATTTATAAAATCATTTGCATCTGATAATTTTTAAGAAAAATTTACTAAGTAAATAAATTTTTTTACTAAGTAAAAAAATACTAAGTCCGCGCGGTTAGCCTAGTGGCTATGCGCTTCGCAACCATATGCCTGGGGAAGGAGTGTCCTAGGTTCGATTCCCGTCGGTGACGTGAGGAGCTGAAGGATCTTCCTCAGCCATAGCCAAGTTAGCCAGTCTTGGGCGTGGACAGCAGGGTTTTTCATCCCGCAATGCAGGCAAACTGCCCATGAGAACTCAACACTACAGGCCATAGGATACACCGGGGCATAAGGCTGACCACCTTATCCTGTAAACGGAGTGAGGTCTGATGATCAATGGACCCTCGACACCGCAAGGTAAAAGAGGGTATAAGGAAGATGAGATGATGAGAAAAATTTTAATAAATCATATTGCAGAGAAACGTAAGTTTTGGTCTTACCGATTGGTGTTCTTGTTTTCAAAAAAGGCAATAGACATTTTTAAACATACCGTTAGGTTATTGTATTCAATAATTATTAGACAACATACCACAGTTATTAAATAAATAGCTATCAATTAGGTATTAAATTTCTAATGCATTATACATTAGATGATGTGTTAAATAAAAATTTATAGTTCTACAATGTATACAGGGTGTTCGGGATAAATTTGACAGTTTCGTAAGGAAAAAGAAAATCTTCTTTGTATCTATTAAATTTAATGAATTGACAAAAAAACATTACAGGCAGAGTTAATTACAATACTATCAACAAGATTTACTCAAAATAACCACCATTAGCATTGATCACAGCTTCAATTCTGCTTCGGAACCTCGAACAAGCTGATGCTACAGTCTCCCTGGGAAGGGCCGCAAAAACTGTTTTAATTTTATCCATTAACTGGGCTTTTGTATTACTGGAAGTGCGATTGGTGTCTTTTTCAACTGCGCCCCATACAAAATAATCCATGGGGTTAAGGTCTGGGGAGTTTGGAGGCCAAACATTTGGACTGGTGAAGTCGTAGAAATTTTCAGACAACCATTTTTGACTTTTCCCAGAGGTGTGGCAAGGGGCAGAATCCTGCTGCCATACATACGGCCTACCATTGGCTACCCTTGTTATCCAGGGCTTGACTACAGTTAGCAACTCCACGAACAAAGCCCGAATTCCAATGCCAGGGTTCTTCAACACCTGTTCCTGCAGATTTGCGAGGAATTCTGCTGTACGAACGCAATCAGATCGTCTGCTAGGGATCTTTCTTCTTGCTACATCCTCGTAGTCACCATTGCAAGTCTCTAGTTCATGCCTGATTGTTTTTACTGTATTCAGGGAGCATTGGGCAGCAGTCGTAATATCCTTATTTTGATGGCGGGCACGAATCATCATGATACAAGTTATTCTCTTCCATGATTCAGGTGGGTTCCAGCTATCCATCCTTTCTGACATCTTGTATATGAATGAAGAAGGGTCCAAACTTTTAAATGAAGAGAAGTGTGTGTTAATACATGTAACTTACGGAAAAATATAATTAATTATAAATATGTCAAATTTATCCCGAACACCCTGTATATATATGTAGTGTGGTGTGATAGTTAAGTTCTCTAGTTGTGCATTGACCTAAATCAAATTTATTTGACATCTAAAATAAGTACTTTTTATTTATGAGATGTTATTATGTACGTTGTAAAAATTTAACCATAATGATTTGGCTCTTATTTTCTGTTCTTTATATCATGGCATCTCCTTACTCATTGGTTGCTAATTAAGTCCTTTCTGTTTGGAATGCTGCAATGAACTTTGGTTTTTCAGTTTTATATGAAATCGTAATAGTAATCATTATTTCATTTGTTTTTCGGTATGTTTGCTAAAAAAAAAAAAAAAAAAATTCATCTATCTTCACAGACAATACTGATCAACAAAAGAAATGGTCTTCCATTATTGATTTGACTTCCATTAAGATTGAAAGTAAAACTTTAGATTTGAAACCTTGTCATAAGGGTTTTACATGTTTGATAGCTATATTTTTGGAATTAATTTTCCTTTTATTTTAAAAGTATAAAATAGATTGAATTGTTAATATTGTTTGGCTCAATGTATATTTTAAACTGATAGTTTATATAACATGTATTCATATTTTGGGCAACAAAGGGTTGGATCTTGGACAGTTATGCTTATAAGTGGTATTGTGTATTAAAAAAAAATAATTTTCAACCAAGGTGGAACTGTATTACCAAAGATTTGATAATTTTGAATAAAGCCATTTTACAATAGTTCTTGATCTTATTTTGTTTAATTTATTATTTCACAAACAGTTAATTAAAAAAAAAAACACTAAATCATATCTTGTGTATTATTTCTTCAAAATTTGAAGTCCCAATACTATTTTGTTAATACAGTAGGAGAAATTAATTATAATATATAGTAAAACTTCCTTTAGCTTTTATGATAAAATTTCAATTTACAAAATTTAGTGTATCTATAAGTTGTCCAGTAATTATTCACTAAATTCAAGATAGTTTTGTTTATATTATAAGAAAAATTTAAATTCACAGCATTTGACTTAAGGTATAACTGTATATTTCTGAACTTTTCATATATTTATAAATGAAGTTTCATGAAGTATTTTTCATAATAATACTATTTGTCAAATATATTATAATCTATTGATATTTGATGCTTTTATAGTAGTCAGATTAAAAGAGTTGGAGAATATTTTGTCAACTCTTTTTATCTCTATGTATTCTTCATCATTGCAGATTCATTGCATTTCATGTAAAATGTATATGATAATTAAACTATTATATAAACTTGAAGTTTTCATTTCAAGTTATTTAATTTCATATACTATAATTTTTTAATTAAATGGACAAATGCTATTATTTAGAATAATCATATGACTTTATTACTCATCTGTTTTACATTTTAACTACAGATATCAAAGCAAGAAGCATTCCGCTTTTCTTCTGTGTACAATTATTTATATCATTTATAGTTTTCCATGACCAGGAAATATTATGTTAATTAAATAAGTACAAGTTATAAAGGAGTTCGGTTTGTTTCTGCTTTTTTTAATCATCCTAATCAAAGTGTGGTCTGTTTCCCTCCACACCCTTTAAAAGATCATGGCAAACAAGTATATAATATGCATATACAGATTTGTGCACTCGGTTTTTATATTGTTAGTTTTAGTTGTTATGATTGCTCCTCAAGAGAATCCAATGGCTCAACAAAGGAGGGCTATTTAGATACTTGCACTTAAATAGCTCTTCTCCCCAAACACACACCACTCACAATATCTCCAGTGGTAGCTCATTCCACATACCATATGCATTTGCTTCCTCCCCCTCTTCCAGAGATGCAGTTTTTATAGAAAGATTCATGAAACAATAACCAAGCCATTTTGCATTAGACTAGTGATTTTCAACCTTTTTCATAATATATGGCACACCTAGACTAATTATTAAAATTCTGTGCACACTAAAAATATATTCTTTTAATTTTTTTGACGATCTGGCAAAAAATAGGCATAATTTTGATTGATTTATATATGGAAGATATTAATAATAGTAATTACTTATCCTTTTTGGGAGCTTCAAGGGAATAATAATTCCGCAAATTACGACATTATTTCTTTCAATTAATTTGTTTTCACAAATCTTGCGGCACACCAGTTAAAGATTGCTGCATTAGAATACTGCCACTTAAATTGAGAATACTATTATTTGTAGATGAGAACGCAGTTATAGTGCCAAAAAATATTACAATGTTCCACTTGACCAAAAACCACTAAGTATTCTTAACCTTAAGCACTAGTCTGAATTCATTTTACATTAGAGGAATTTCAAAAAAAAAAAAAATAAATAAAAGGACTGATTTGTAAGTTTGACAGAGGCATCTCCATCATGATTTCAAGAAAAGTTCTCAAACTTTTTATGCAAAAAATTCCTAATTCATTGCAAATTAGATTCAATTAATCTACCAGTAATCAAATCCATTTCATTCTAAGTTTATGTATTTTACATTTCTTATTTCAGTTGTACATCATGTATTTTTAATAAATGGTTATATCAATAGTATAATTCATTGTTTTATATATTAGTGATTAGATGATAAAATTTTAAATTGAATACTACAAGTTTGATGTAAAACAAGATAATGAATATTATAAAATTGTATAATATAAAAATATGGCTGTCTTACTACTTTGATATTTATAAAGTCTATTCTTGGTGAAATAGGTTGTATTGATCATATTTGAGTGACACTAAATATTCCAGTTCAAAAATTTATTTTACCAGTATATTTACACCTCATCGCTTAGGTTCTGTTTTTAATATCATTAACTTGTTCTAGAGAAATTTTTCTAGAACATATCCTTATGTGTGACAGAAGGATATGGGAAAGACTGTCTCTGCATCAGGATTGTGCCTTAGCAGTAACGTCATATTGAAGCAATCTCTAAAAATCCCAATGTATAATCAAACCATTCATTTGCTTTAAGTTATGATAAAAGGAGCTGTTTACTGAACTAACCAAAAATCAAGTTATCAGACAGGATATGCTTGTCTCATAGCTTTAGTTGTCCTGACACAAACCTAAGCAATTACAGTGTAGTTCTTCAGATGCTTTTTTCAGAAAGGCAACATTTTAAAATACATAGATATTTAAAAAAAAAAAAATCAGAGGACTGTTATATTACACCAGACTCAGTCTGATTTTTTCTTAATTACATGTGGAAGTTATATGCACTATAAAATTACTTGATAGGATAGGGATTACAGATGTTGGGAAGGAGAGCACAGCATATTGCTTTTCCTTGCTAATATGGCATGCAAAAAAAAAAAAAAAAAAAAAAAAAAAGACACGAGAATAGGGATGTCAGCTTATAATTAGTATGGACAAAAAAACAAGATAAACATATTTCACAATTGGCAAGCAATGGGGACAATTTTTCTCTCCTATAAAATTATCTGAATGTTGCTTTATGTTACTGTTATGATTCAGTATATAGATGGGTGTGTTAATAAAAAAATATGCAAAAATGCATTCATAGCCTTCCTTTTTTCATTAAATTATGTTAAAATAAACAGCTGTATATTACACTGATTAAATTTTTTTTTTTTTTTATATCTACTCAGAAAACTATGATTAATACAAAGAAAGTGGCAATACAGCAGTTTTTCTATTATATAAATACATGTTAACCAGTATGGAATAACAAAGCTTCTATATATCTATTATGCTTTTTTCCCTATATCATTTTATCTTATAACACTTTGAAAGAACAGTTTAACAAATGTAAAGGAAAAACTTCTATGTATTTTGCTCACTGAAACTTGAGCATCATTCAAGGAAAGAGCAAAACAATTTGTTACAACATTCAAAAAATAAACACAAGAATAAACCACATGAAAGTATACTCACAATGCGACTAATGGACAAAAAAAAAAGAAAACAGTGATACGTCTCGATTAATATGGCATTGGTCTACCGAAGGCATCTAGTACAGCATGTATTGTTAGAGGGAGATATTATCAGTGCTTGGAACTCAACAGGAGGAATTTTACACCATTTGTCCGACAGAAACTGCTCCAAAATGTCCCATAAATGTTCTGTAGGATTTAAGTCTGCCGATTGGGATGGTCATGGCAGACAGGACCCAAACCATGCCATGAGAATGCACCTCAGACCATTATAGAACCACCAAAATTTTTCACAGTTAGAAACAAGCACTCTAGCTGTTAAGTTTTTGTTGAAATGGGTTTCTCGTGACAGGTGTTGAATTTTTCACACTAATGCTCAAACATCCCTCTCTTGCAGTAAGTCCACTATCCCATTTCACTGATGTTTGTCCTGTTGACTGCCATGCTCACATAACTTTAGATATTGTTCCTTGACTAGCATGTGCAATTTCAGCTGTTCTGGTCACACATGCACCTGCCAGCCTGGCTCCAACAATCATGCCCTTTTCAAAGTCTCTGGATTCCATTCTAACATGCCTCTGCTTGCCTTTATACATGTCCCTAGGAATGTTGGGAGTATATTTGCATATCAGCTGCATCAGTGTTTGGTGCATTGTAGATGCTGCATTGCAACTACAATTAACAGGACCTGATAGCTCTGTTTCCATTTTTTTGTCCATTACCTGTATGTCTATCACATGTTTCTATAAAACATCTAGTAACAGACTTATGTTTCTAAAATGCTGTCACAATGCTAATATACTTCCTAATTTTATTAAAATCAGAGGAGACTAAAATCACATACTGCACATAGGACTTATCAAATAGCTAGTAGGGCCTTGTTATTAGATCTGTTTCGTTATACTAAGAAGCTTTTCTTTTCCAAATAATGCTGAAATCTATGAGCTTGAAAGCCTTCTGAAGAACAAAGTTAGTCATGAATATTTTGACTTTTGGATTCCATTTTTTCTGATCACTTCCTCAGCCAAGATGGGCAAAGGATGGTTCACAAGTTTGAAATGCTAAAACAAAAAGGCTATCACTTCATTCAACTGCCACCTAATTCTCCCCATGACAAATGGGTTATAAATTTAAGTCTTTTGCCTACGAAGAGTTCAGTGTGTTATCAAAGATCTGGATTTTGCATCATCACCTTGATGAATAGCTTATTTAGATTTCATGGTAGGTGCAGAAAACAGCATCAGAGACTTCATCTATATGCAAGTTTCAAACAAACTGGTTTGAAATTTCACAGATTTTGTATAAAGCTAAACCTTCTCCTTTGGATATTTCTTTGTTAGAGCTACGTGCTCTTCATACCCTTTGCTAGAATACTAATATTGTCATCACGACATCCAACAAAATCAGTGCAACTGTTTTGTTGGATACCAAAATTGAAACTTAATGTTTTATTACAGGGCAGATCAGCAGAGATTCTACTCAAAGTCAAATAAATTAGATTATTGGACTAAAACATTCTTTATATGCCAACACTGTTGAAATGTGAATTAATTCATCATACTCCTCTCCTCTGTATCTGTGGCCTTTCCTAGGTGCACAAATCTTGTTATCCAATAGTTGATTACATCGGCTCTCCTACTTATTTAGCTAAATATCTTTCGAGTTCTTCTTTGAAACCTTACTGGCCTATGAAATTATGGTTTCTTTTGATGTGGTTTCTGTATTTACAAATTTGCTGCTCCAAGAAACTGTTCAGTTTTTACAAGATGATTTCCCTGATGGCTTTAAATTGTCTAAATTTACCATTAATGCAGGCTATTCACATGACAGAAAAACTGTATAAGCAAATAGAAGACATACTGCCATGGGCAGTCCTCCTATCTTACCTATGGCAGATTGCTTCATGGAGCATTCGGTAAGCCAACTTTTTAAGACCAGTTTTTCCTCAACCTTGTATCTGGCCTATATTTTATTGATATCTTTGCAATATTGTCTCACTTGGAAACAGAATTACTTTAATTATTGGACAGAATAAAATCATATATCCACATCAAAATGTTACTAACAACAACAGTCTTCCCTTTTTGGATACCTTAATATTTCTACACAAAAGACTGGCATTATCAAACGTCTTGTAACAGCGTGCACAGAATTTCTTCTTCAGACTCTCTTCTATTAGAAGAATTAAATAAAATAATATTTTTTTCTGAAATCACCATTCAGACAATTGATAATATATCATCCTTTAGTAAGACTACAATTTGTTAAGCAAATTTCTATGCCCTACCTTAAAGGGACTTCTGAACAAATAGCAAGGATTCCCTACAAATACAATCTGTATGCTACTTTCAAACCAGCATGAAGGTTATCTTCTTTCTTCAATCTACTAAGGATAAATTCTCCACTATCCTCACCTGTTCAAGTACCATATTCCTGTCAACTTTGCTATTTTGGACAGACTAGTTGTTCTGCTAAGATCAGAATTTAAGAATGAGAGGATTCAGGCCTTGCTTCTCATGCCATCAACACTAGACACAGTTCATTAGGATCAGACAAAAATTTTGCACTATAGCAGATTTAAATTCAATTGTCTATTCCTTGCATCACTGCCCTAATCTTAAACAGACTGCATTCCCATCTCCAAGTTTTGGGAAGTAATCACCATAAATTGTTGATAATTTTTAATTTTCTAAATTAATTTTGAATTATTCAACTATATACTTTGTTCCATGGAACTTTGGTAAGCTGGCCTGGTACAAGAACTATATGGACTTTTTCTTCCAGCACTCAATTTGCTTATTACTCATCATGTTTTTTTGGTTAGTAGTTCCTTAACTTTTGGAAACAGAAAGCTCCCAAAGGATCATTTTGACTGAGGGTCAATTTACTTTAACTTCCATGATAGAGCTGCTTTCCTTTTCAAATACATTGAATATAAAGTTGGAATACACTCATGAATTTTTTTTTTTTTTTTTTAAATAACGAAACCTGTGGTGCGTTCATAATTAGAAGAAACACACGTATAAACCACAGTGAAAATTATTTAATTGTAAATATTTCATCCTAAGTATCTTAGGACATCATGTCCTAAGATACTTAGGATGAAATATTTACAATTAAATAATTTTCACTGTGGTTTATACGTGTTTCTTCTAATTAACACTCATGAATGAATGAATGAATTTAAGATAGACCTTAGCGAAATGTTGAAAAATCTAATGTAGTAGCTTTCTTTGAGATAAAAATACTTTAAGGTTGGAAACGTGTAATAATCTCTCAGTTGTGAGGAGAGGAAAGCAGCTACCAGCATTCAATCTCCACAAAATCACAGTACTCAGTTTATCATCATGCACAGCATAGAAAGATATGCTATATTTTAAAAATGTTAACCAATTTCCAATGTTTCTGCCACATTATATGTATATAGTTATTCAAAATATGTGCTGAGAAACTCAGATTTTTTATTTGTCAAAAAAAATCATTGTTTTGAGTACTCCAGCATAATGCAGAAGGCAATGTAACGCACTGGTCTGCCATAAATGTCTCGAAACCACCCCATTTTTTTTTTCTTGAGATTTTGTTTTATATAAAAGTTTTGGATGCACATCAGATTTGTTTTACACTTATGTTAATTTGACTCCAACCTTTATTTTGACCATTCTTCCAGTCAAAATAAATTCTCTAATGGCAAGGTGCATTAGTCCTAATTTTTCTGAAAACTGGTAGGCAGCCACTCTGCATGCTTAGCCACCATTGAGAGCTAGCTATTAATGATTCTTCTGGGTACCTGGGGGAAAAGAGTACAGCAGCTGTGTCAAAGATTGATTAACTCCAGACTGGATGATTATTGGAAATACTGTTACATCCATCTCTAGCAACTCAACAGTAAGCAATATTTTCTTCGTTTTTAAAATATCTTTAATATATTTGAGGGTTGTCCAAAAGAAATCCTCCAGGAGTTTCCTGCACTGGTCCAACCAATCTATACAAAAACTATATAGACATATGTAGCTCCGTGGAAGTAGTGTCATGCTTAATAAAATAGTTCCGGTGGAAGTGGCTTTGCATCTATGGCGCTAGGCCAGCCGAAGAAAGCCATCTTGAATTCGAATCTAATCACTGACATGGGCAAGCGGCTTTTTTGCTCCATAAATTCAAGAAAATTAACTACGGAACCCACACTATTTCAGACAATATCCAGTATGATAGTGACACTTGTTTGCCTCTCTTCACTGGTTGCCATTTATAGGCCAGTTACCTTTGATTGCTACTGGTGAATATTGATCAGCCTCTCAGTCTTCAAACTTCCAGTGGGCTAATATGGCTGAGCCTCCTACAACTGGTTAGCTGATTTTTTTTTTTAACATTTAGAATGAGAACAAAACGTTAAGGTTACTAGTTTCATAGAAAGTGATGAATATTATATATATATATATATATATATATATTTATATAAAACAAAATATAATATAGTTAAAACATACAAAATGTAAGAGGAAGCTGTATATAGCCCTGTGGAAATGACATTTGTTATAGCGCTAGGTCGCCTGAAGAAAGACTTCGATTAGCCAACTAGAATAATTTTTCCTAGGCCTTTCTTCGACCATTTATCGCATTATTCAATCTGTTACACGGGCAAGTGGAGGTTTCATTCCAGTTTTCTCAAGAAAATTGAATGTAGAACTTCCACTCAGGTAATAGTAATATACAGGGTTATCGACTATGAAATGGTAGCAGTGGTCTGCTGTTCTCATCTCCCTAGGTGCAAGTTAAAATCACTGATGGTCTTGGGCCAAATATTCTGCGGCCGACTGGCTAACAGCAATAGAGAGTAGCTACTCACTAGTATTCAAAGTTGTGGCCATTTTCTACTTTTGGGAAATAAAAAAAAGGAAGTGGATTTATTTATGTAATGAAGTATATCAAATTTAAAATTCACTCCTTGATGCTGCTTCAATAGTAGATTTATCTTGCAATGATATGTATGTAAGGTTTGCTTGTACCAATGCTAGTAGTAGACCAGGCACTCTGAACCAGATCAAGATAAGGAATCATGACGTGATTGGCTGATAAGATGACGTCATTGTGTGTGATGCTGTGCGTGATGTCATGAGTTTGGAATGTTTGGAATTTCCCTAGGGGGCAGGTGTGTCATAGAGGTCATCTTGTTTTAGTTTATGTATGGAATTGTGGGTGATGGTTAGAGATAAGGAATTTTTATATCGATGTTTCTATACGATTTATGCTTAATAGTTGTTTACTTAAATCTTTCCTTTCTTACCTAACACCTATACTATACAATCAAAATCCTACTGGCTGCTCTATTGTTATATATTTACCTTTCATTATTTATTCTTTAATCTTATTCTTATATCTAGGATTGTTTCCTCTTCGGATACTGGCAAATTTATATTTTTCTGCACCAGCCAGTATCCTATAGCAGAAAAGATCCTTACTCAGGGAGACAATACTAGATTCTTAGCTTTCTTACACAATATCTTATTTAAACTGCCGTATAGATTCAGATTATTGCAGTCTTGACCTAAATCTATTATTGTATTCACTCTCTAAATCCTTCCAGCAAAATAGGTTCTATTTTTATAAGTGGTAAGTTGGAATCGTAATCAGGCATGACTGAGGTTCAGGTAAATATAAAATGTTTATTGGAATATCTAAAACACAATACAAAATTCATACACTCAATACTAAATAAAACTCGAATTAAGAGGTTAACACTTTCTAAATGAATTAAATCTTATAAAGCATGCTAAACACAGTAACTGCATATTATGATAGATAGCAAATTATATGAATTTAAGCTAAATACCTTTCAGTAGTATTACTCGTAAGAGAAACTAACAAACATTCTAATGTTACTGAGATACTAAATTCTACTATCTTATCGCATCAAGTTAAACCTATCATACAAAATTACAAAAGTTGTCTCCCAAACAATTCTTCTTACTCTCAAAGGAGGTTAACTTTCAAAATAAAGACTGTCCACAGAGTTTCTTTAGAATACAGTTCTTAATTTCACATTCGTAAACAATCTCTCTTCTAATGAACTTTCACACAAAATTAGAGTAATTGCACCTTACCGAGCTTTTTCCATGTCGTTCTGCACCACGTGTATGTCTGGATGCTTCTCATCTATTGGCTGTCAATATGCCAACGTAGGGGTTACCCTATCTTCATTCCTTCAGCGCCGAAAACACTCAAATCTTTGCGTTTCAGGAACAACTCGATGGGGCTTTTCAGCAACGGCTTGATTCTGCTAGGACTGGAATTTTCACCTTCAGCTTTGCATAGAATCCTACTTCATTTTAAGAATGTTCGCAGTCCGACAGCTTATCACATACCCCCCCCCCCCTTACACAAAACTGCCCGCTTACTTCCGAACCACCAAAACAGGAAAACGTTATGACCAGAGAGAGTCTGATACGGGCTCAACCCCTAATATCCTTCTATAGAGAAATCTATTTTTTCATTCCCCATTTTTGCACATGGCCCTTATCTTTTCACCCCTTTGGGTTCATCCTTCACTTTTACGACGCTGTTATACTTGGATTCACAGATTACATGGCAACGTAATTTTCTGAGTAAGCTATAGCCACTAGCATTACGCTGTACGTGTGTAGCTTTATGCATTCCAGGAATTATTACTTAGCAACTTTTTAGATGACTCACAGTAAATTTTACATAGCTTAAGTGAGGCTTAAATTTAAATCAGATTATCTCTCTTTTTAGAACTTAAAAATGAAATCTTAATACAAATATAATCACATCAGCTTAAATATAAGACACTTGAAATAAAGAATACAAATTTTACATAAAGTGAAGAAGTTTCACTTTTAATTACAGCTGATATGCAGGTATTTCTCTTTGTCAGCAAGTTTTGTATGTTAGATTCCAAATGAATGATTTCTTTCCAGAATTTCTTCATTTAGGATCTAACAGAATCGTGTCGTGATTGGTGGATGCCAAGTTCTTATCTGAACCAAATAGGGGTGGGGCGCATGGGGGAAGCAATGTCAGTGTCCTGGATGTGTTGTTATCAGATGTAGATAAGTGATGTAATTGATTTGAATGGAAAAAGATTCGTAGTGTGATTGGTGGGACACTTTAAACCAAATAGGGGTAGGGTAAATGGGGAAGCAAAGTCACTGTCATGGATGTATGTTGATGAGATGTAGATAAGTGTATGGTTTGTGTATGGAATTGTGGGTGATGATAGAGATAAGATAGAGTATGGAATGTTTGCAATTTTGCTGGGGACCTCCATCTGTCAGTGACATCCTGTTGTGGGTGATGGTTAGAGTAAGGAATCTTGATATGAGTTTGGAAATTTCTGGGGAACATATGTCTCAGTGATATCACATAGTGTGTTTTCGTGATGGTTAGAGATAAGATATCTTGGAATTTCGCAGGGGGGGGGCATCTGCCATTGATGTCACGTGTTTTTGACTGTCTAGAGTTGACCCAATATAGGTTTGGGGTATTGGAATTTTAGTTTACAGTGAAGAGCTGGTGGCAGCTTTTAGACCTTTTCTGAAT
This sequence comes from Typopeltis vanoorti, assembly GCF_054136105.1. Classification (NCBI taxonomy): domain Eukaryota; kingdom Metazoa; phylum Arthropoda; class Arachnida; order Uropygi; family Thelyphonidae; genus Typopeltis; species Typopeltis vanoorti. Next base: position 89,813,207 of record NC_143555.1, on the reverse strand, counting down.
AATTAATTACAAACTATCATTGGTTCCCTCCCCCCCTCAATCACACACATACGTTTTTCTTGTCAATAGTTGAGTATGGGACTTCTTAGTTTAGAGTCGAGATGTTGGCAGCATTTAGACCTTTTCTGAATAATTAATTAGAAACTAATGTTATCTTTATTACAAAAGCTTTATTGGAATTTTTAGTTTAGAGTCAAGAATGGCATCAGTCTTTAGAGATAAAAATAAATTCTTTTTTGAATGAAAAACCAAAGGGCATTTAAAAAAATAAATAAATACCGTATTTGCCGGCATATAAGACGTACACCTTTTTTATGAAAAAAGGATTTTTTAGATCCTCTTCCTGGTTCCGCCAAGTTCTTATCATTTTGTCAGCTATGGGTGGGCCCCAAATGCTCTGCAGCGCTGTTTCCATGATCATTAGCATATGCAATCACATGTAGCTTGTATGCAATATTGTAGTGATGCCAGCATTTTTCAGCTATAATTTGCCAAGAAATTTTATCACCGTTCACAACAACTGTGACAACAATGGAAATTTAAAATGAACAGGAAAACAGCTGTGATCGTCGATGTCAGCGCATGCGCATCTACTTAACTGGAATGCCCTCACACACCACAAGGAAGCAAGAAAGAAATCGTGTAACTCGGAACAGAGAAAATTTCCAGAAATTAAAGTAGTAAAAAACTGAGTAATGGCATATAAGATGCACCCTGTTTTTCAGACCTATTTTCAAAGAAAAAAAGTGCGTCTTATACACCGGCAAATACAGTTAATAAACGATTACAAGAACTTTTGTATGTAGTCTAGAAAAATTCTAATGATAATTTAGATTAATTTACAGTCTCTCCAGAATGGGTCTTCTGAATGCTAACATATATTTCAAAATAGTTGAATTATAACCATATATCCACAGCACAAAACACAAGGGTTGAAAGAACAAAAGTTCTGTAAATAACCTGAAAACCTAGTTGACTTGTTCCCTTAGATTTTCTGTCCGTTTGTGACTCTTCGTTAAACACATTCTGCACTGGGATCATGCTATGTTTTTTTCTCACGGTGGTGAGTGTAAACTTAATATCACTAATATCCGCAAGCGACCGGAAAATTCTTATCTCTCGTTGTGGAGTTATTGATATGATTATATATATATATATATATATTTTTTTTTTTTCAAATTGATTGGTTATTTTTCTCTATTTTACTTTTAAAATTCAGTTTAACTACATTTTCTAACAGAATAACTGACCAAAATTAATAAATAAATTCTGTGTGAATTTATTTTTCCCATACTAGATTTTTCATTAGTCTTATCTTAAAGATGTGTCTCATTTCCAGTCGCAATTTTGTTGTAAGTAGGTGAGTAATCGTGTGTTTGGGTTGGAACTCTTCATTAGCGTTTTCTTATATTTCAAATGAATATTAGCTCTGTAGTATACTTTATTAATTTCTATGTTAACTTTTATTTGACTGAAATATTATTTACAATATTGTATTTCTGAATCTAACATACAGAAATTGCATAAAGCGAAAAAGACAATTTTTTTTTTACTTTACGGGATACACACAACATTACAACACACACACACAAACATTTTTTTTCTTTCTATCATGGTCACATTCTCTAAAATAATCAACTGGAATATTAGTTTTACTACTTTTTTTCTTTCATGTGATTTTCCACAATATGAATGACACACCTGTGAAACTTTATTCATTCTGATCGTGTTACTGTAGTAAAATTAATGCTTACATTTTTATTTTTTTTAAACCAATACATATAATTCTAATCAGAATAATTTTGCAAAAAAAATAAATAACTGTCCTTCGTTAACTATTAATTTTACCTTCTATTTCTTGTGCTCTTAACCTACTTCTGTAACTGAAATTTATTTTATTTATTTTTTCTTTAGCATTAGTAAGTTTAAGTAATGGAAATGAGACAAACAAGGTTTTGAACTCTCCGTTAGTGTTTCCTTTTTAGAAACTTCTATTGCCAGCACAACAAATAAAGTTATTTCTTATTATTTCAAATGAATGTTAGCTCTGTAGTATACTTTGTAATTAGTTTAATTTCCATGTTACCAAGTTCCAATCATTTAAAACTTTAGACCATATGATATGTTTAGGTGAGTATACAACTCAGCATGTTGTCTTTTCATATCACTCCTTTTTATCTTTTGCATGGTCCTTCTGTGTTCTTATGACACCAACACTATTAGAGATTATCAGTTCGGGTTTTCGAGTATGTGAACGAAATGTTCATAGATAACTCAAACAATGTCAATAAGTAGCATTAGACAATTTTCTAAAATAATTAATTACAGGATATCTGTTTCCCCACTTTTTTTCGTTCCCCTAATGGAATAGTATGTGTGGTGAAGTTTTGAAAGAAAAAAAAAGTTTCAACTGTCAGTCACATGTTTTTAAATTTTTATCATGTATAAATGTTTGCAAAGAAAAGAAAAATGTACCTTCTCTTTATTTTTGAAAACTACATAAAAGTTTTTTTGCCTATTTTCTTCTTGTTACATTGTCTGAACATTAATTTATCCTGTTTTCACACTCTCGAAATTTGTATTTGTTATCTGCACAGTATACGACACCTTTTTATTTTCTTTTACTGTCTCTCTGTAAAATAATCAAATTCTAAAAGTCATACTTTTAGTATGACTGTTTTTTTTTTCTAGTCTGGTGGAGGTATCTACAGATATAGTAACAAAATTGTCACTTTTCAGGTGAAATCTTCTCCACTAAAAATTCTGGCTATTAATTTAACATCCGATTCCTTTTGCTTCCAAGGGTTGACAGAGTTTCTTGAAATATGTCAGGGCTTGCATGAAGAAATAACTTTTAATTCACTGAGTGGATTTTCAAAAAAAAGTGGTTAGTTTGTAGCAAGAAATTTCACAAGAAAAAAAACATATATGGTCTTACTTAAATTTGCATAACACATCAATGACACCCATTTGTTCATTTAAATTTACACATTTTATTTGAGTGAAATATTATTTACAAAGTGTATTTACTGAATCTAACATACAGAAAATAAATAAAGTGAAAAATACAATCTATTTTTTGTTCCTTAATCTTATTGTTAAATTTGCATTGTTGTTCAAAGGTTCTTCCCATGGTTGCGAAATTGCCATCATGTGGTTTTCAACAATGTGACTCTCATCTAATAGTTTATTTATTTGTGATCGTTGGGAATTTGTTACTGTAGTAAAATTAAGGGTTACATTATTATTTTTTTTAAACCAATGCATATATTTTTGAGCATTGTTAAAAGCACAAAAGCTATTGTTATGCTTCCAAAAACATATAAAAATTCACGGTATGTTTTGGGTATTCAATTTCATTTAAATCAAGAACAGGTCTGCCTATTAAATACATTCATGTTTTTGATTTTTCTCTTCCTTTGGCAAGCAATATTTGCATGTTGATTCTATTATCCAATTTCTTAGTTTGTCCAGAGATAGTGAACCAATTTCCCACTTCAGCTGATGATTATATTTTATTAACCAAGAATTGTTTTTTTTAACTTTCAGGTAATTTATTCTAACTACATGGTGATTTTGTTAATGTATATCTTACCATAATTCCATCAGAAATACAAATTTCTTTAGGAAAAAAATTTGAAGTCTTATTCAAAAGAAATTGTACATCAATTATACCAATGATAACCGAAAATTCGTATTTTTCACCCACTGTAGATTTTTCGTATTTGGTTTTCTTCATTTTTCTTCTTACATTACTTCATTTGGCATCACAAATAAATAGTTATTTATTATTATTATTTCATTGATTATTAGCTCTGATCTTATATTTTATGTTAACTTTCTGTTACAAAATTCTAAACAATTAGAACTTTACACAAAGAAACTTTCAAAGAATTTTGTGGCTCACCCATTAGTTTTACTTTACAGGACACAAAACACCACAACACAATACAATAGTTGCAGTGGATGACGAGTACCTTAAGTTCCATAACTTTATACTTTAATGCAATTCTGTTTAATTATTGTAAAAAAATCACTACTGTGAAATTAATGCCAGGAACATGGGAAACCTGATATCCTCTAATTATTTATTTGGAAAATTATCTAATGCTACCTATTGACATTGAGTTATCTGTAAATATTTCGTTCACATACTCGAACACAGTAAAAATAATGGGTGAGCCACAAAAAATAGATTGTATTTTTCACTTTATTTATTTTCTGTATGTTAGATTCAGTAAATACAATTTGTAAATATTTCACTCAAATAAAATGTGTAAATTTAAATGAACAAATGTCGTTGATGTGTTATGCAAATTTAAGTAAGACCATATATATATATAAAGATTTATATATAAAGAATATATAAGACCTTATATATTCTTTATATATATATATATATACAGGGTGTTCGGGATAAATTTGACATATTTATAATTAATTATATTTTTCCGTAAGTTACATGTATTAACACACACTTCTCTTCATTTAAAAGTTTGGACCCTTCTTCATTCATATACAAGATGTCAGAAAGGATGGATAGCTGGAACCCACCTGAATCATGGAAGAGAATAACTTGTATCATGATGATTCGTGCCCGCCATCAAAATAAGGATATTACGACTGCTGCCCAATGCTCCCTGAATACAGTAAAAACAATCAGGCATGAACTAGAGACTTGCAATGGTGACTACGAGGATGTAGCAAGAAGAAAGATCCCTAGCAGACGATCTGATTGCGTTCGTACAGCAGAATTCCTCGCAAATCTGCAGGAACAGGTGTTGAAGAACCCTGGCATTGGAATTCGGGCTTTGTTCGTGGAGTTGCTAACTGTAGTCAAGCCCTGGATAACAAGGGTAGCCAATGGTAGGCCGTATGTATGGCAGCAGGATTCAGCCCCTTGCCACACCTCTGGGAAAAGTCAAAAATGGTTGTCTGAAAATTTCTACGACTTCACCAGTCCAAATGTTTGGCCTCCAAACTCCCCAGACCTTAACCCCATGGATTATTTTGTATGGGGCGCAGTTGAAAAAGACACCAATCGCACTTCCAGTAATACAAAAGCCCAGTTAATGGATAAAATTAAAACAGTTTTTGCGGCCCTTCCCAGGGAGACTGTAGCATCAGCTTGTTCGAGGTTCCGAAGCAGAATTGAAGCTGTGATCGATGCTAATGGTGGTTATTTTGAGTAAATCTTGTTGATAGTATTGTAATTAACTCTGCCTGTAATGTTTTTTTGTCAATTCATTAAATTTAATAGATACAAAGAAGATTTTCTTTTTCCTTACGAAACTGTCAAATTTATCCCGAACACCCTGTATATATATATATATATATATAAAAAACAAATTTCACAAGATAAAATATATATTTTATCCTGTGAAATTTCTTGCCACAAACACCACTTTTTTTTTTTTTGAAAATCCACCCAGTGAATTAAAAGTTATTTGTTCATGCAAGCCCTGATATATTTCGAGAAACTGTCAACTCTTGGGAGCAAAAGGAATCGGGTGTTAAATTAATAGCCAGAATTTTTAATGGAGAAGATTTCACCTGAAAAGTGACAATTTTGTTACTATATCTGTAGATACCTCCACCAGATTAGAAAAAAAAACAGTCGTAGTAAAAGTATGACTTTTAGAATTGGATTATTATACAGAGAGACAGTAGATATTTTAACCCATCACGTTACCAAAACTTAAAAAGTTTGGTGCAGAAAATAAAAAGGTGTCGTATACTGTGCAGATAACAAATACAAATTTGGGGGGAGTGAAAACAGGATAAATTAATGTTCAGACAAGGTAACAAGAAAATAGGCAAAAAAATAAACTTTTATGTAGTTTTCAAAAATAAAGAGAAGGTACATTTTTCTTTTCTTTGCAAACATTTGTACATGATAAAAATTTAAAAACATGTGACTGACAGTTGAAACTTTTTTTTTCTTTCAAAACTTCACCACACACTATTCCATTAGGGGAACGAAAAAAAAGTGGGGAAACAGATATCCTGTAATTAATTATTTTAGAAAATTATCTAATGCTACTTATTGACATTGTTTGAGTTATCTGTGAACATTTCGTTCATATACTGGAAAACCCCGAACTGATAATCTCTAATAGTGTTGGTGTCATAAGAACACAGAAGGACCATGCAAAACATAAAAAAGGAGGATATGAGTCATGAAAAGACAACATGTTGAATTGTACGCTCACCTAAACATATCATATGGTCTAAAGTTTTAAATGATTGGAACTTGGTAACATGGAAATTAAACTAATTACAAAGTATACTACAGAGCTAACATTCATTTGAAATAATAAGAAATAACTTTATTTGTTGTGCTGGCAATAGAAGTTTCTAAAAAGGAAACACTAACGGAGAGTTCAAAACCTTGTTTGTCTCATTTCCATTACTTAAACTTACTAATGCTAAAGAAAAAAATAAATAAAATAAATTTCAGTTACAGAAGTAGGGTAAGAGCACAAGGAATCGAAGGTAAAAATAATAGTCAGAGAAGGACAGTTATTTTTTTGCTCAATTATTCTGATTAGAATTATATGTATGGGTTTTAAAAAAATAAAAATGTAAGAATTAATTTTACTACAGTAACACTTTCAGAATGAATAAAGTTTCACAGGTGTGTCATTCATATTGTGGAAAATCACATGAAAGAAAAAAAGCAGTAAAACTGATATTCCAGGAGTTAATTATTTTAGAAAATGTGAACATGATAGAAAGAAAAAAAATGTTTGTGTGTGTGTGTGTTGTAGTGCTTTATGTATCCTGTAAAGTAGAAAAAAATTGTGTCTTTTTCACTCTATGTAATTTCTGTATGTCAGATTCAGAAACACAATATTGTAAGTAATATTTCAGTCAAATAAAAGTTAACATAGAAATTAACAAAGTATACTACAGAGCTAATATTCATTTGAAATATAAGAAAATGCTAATGAAGAGTTCCAACCCAAACACACGATTACTCACCTACATACAACAAAATTGCGACCAGAAATGAGACATATCTTTAAGACTAATGAAAAATCTAGTGTGGTAAAAATAAATTCACACAGAATTTATTTATTAATTTTGGTCAGTTATTCTGTTAGAATATGTAGTTAAACTGAATTTTAAAAGTAAAATAGAAAAAAATAACCAATTAATTTGAAAAAAAAAAATACATATATATGGAATCATATCAATAACTCCTCAACGAGAGATACAAATTTTCCGGTTGCTTGCGGAAATTAGTCATATTGAGTTTACACTCGCCACCGTGGGGAAAAAACAGCATGATCCGCTTGCAGAATGTAATTAACGAAGAGTATCAAACGCACAGAAAATCTAAGGGAACAAAAGTCAACTAGCTTTTCAGGTTATTTACAGAACTTGTGTTTTGTGTGTGTTGTGGATATATGGTTATAATTCAACTATTTTGGAATATCTATTGGCATTCAGAAGACCCATTCTGGTGAGACTGTAAATTAATCTAAATTGTGATCAGAATGTTTCTAGACTATATACAAAAGTTCTTGTAATCCATTAAAATCTCCATTTATTTATTAAATGAATAATCTCTAAAGACTGATGCCATTCTTGACTCTAAAGTAAAATTTCCAATAGCCAAAAACTTTTGTAATAAAGATAACATTAGTTTGTAATTAATTATTCAGAAAAGGTCTAAATGCTGCCAACATCTCGACTCTAAACTAAGAATTCGGGGAGGGACACGATGATAGTTTGTAATTAATTATTCAGAAAAGATCTAAGGGCTGGTGCCATTTCTTCTCTCTAAACTAAAATTCCCATACTCAATAACAGGAATGAAAGACCCTGAACCTATATTGGAAAATTCGTACTGCCAACTCTAGACAAGCAAAAACACAACTAGATGTCAATGGCAGATGGTACCCTCCAGCGAAATTCCAAGATATCTTATCTCTAACCATCATATGCGAACAAAAACACACTACGTGATGTTGAGACATATGTGGTCCCCAGAAATTTCCAAACTCATAACGTCACGATTCCTTCTCTCTAACCATCAGCCACGAGGCCATACGTGAACCAAACACACAATATGATGTCACTGACAGATGGGGACCCCCAGCGAAAGTGCAATATTTCCATACTCTATCATCACCCACAATTCCGTACGCAAACCTATATGCTTATCTACATCTCACAACAACACATATCCATGACAGTGATGTCGCTTCCCCATTTACTCTACCCCTATTTGGTTTAAAGTGTCGCACCAATCACACCACGAATCCTTATCCACTAATATATCTTCCTTTTCCATTCAAATCAATAACATCACTTATGTACATCTGATAACAACACACATCCAGGACACTGACGTCGCTTCCCTCGTTCACCCTACCCCTATTTGGTTCAGAGTGTTCCACCAATCACGACACGATTCCTTATTTCTTAACCATTCCATACGTAAACCAAAACAAGACATGACCTCTATGACACATCCCCCCCCCAGGGAAATTCCAAACTCATGACGTCACGCACAGCATCGCCATTATTCCTCATCTTATCTTGATCTGGTTAAGAGTGCCCTGTCTACTATTTCTAATGCTCCTTTCAGTTATACTGATGGTAATATTACTGTGGGTCTCACAAGCTGGAGTAACAGATCAAGAGAGGCACGGGTTGGAGGAAACACCGACTACTCCGGATCCAACAATCGGATACACTGAATTACAACCAGGAACGAACAGTAGGATGCACGGGGGCGCAAAGAAATGGAACAGAAAATCTCACAGGTGAAAGGCATAAGAATCATTACAAAATCAAAGGAAAACTTAGTAGTATGAGAGAGAGAAAAACGGAAGAGAAATTTATGCAGTGGTATAATAGAGCTCATCAGAACATGAATGAGCAACTTGTTGCATAGCTAGTGTTTAGAATTACGAGAGGAGAAGCTAAGGCTCTGAGGTCACAATATTGTGTGCATTCTTCTAGTTTTGCGGGACTAAAACCGTACTCTTTGAAGGAAAAAGCCTGCAACTGCCATAAGACTCAGTAACTGGCATTCGGAAATTGTAAAGCCCTTTGAAGTGACGCACCAAAAAAAAAAAAAAGAAAGGAAAAATACACTGGAAAATTTTCCAAAAATCTTTTCCTAATTAAATTCATGTTGTGTTCTTCTATTTCTATACTACTTATGAAATAGTGACCACATAAGGTAGGAATATCCTACAGCTCTCGGGAATCCCAGCCACTGTGAACGCAAGATGAACGAAGTATTGCTCTTGTAGACCGAGAGCTACTTTGTTTGCCCGAGCCAGGCCAGAGGAGATCACGGGTATCATGTATTGGCGATCAATGCAGATGCTCAGTCATAGGTCGTATGCAATGTAGCGTGCATTCTCAAATCATCTACTCAACTCTGCCCTCCCCAAGATTAAATCTTGAATGCTCGGCCCCCCCTCCAAGATTAAATCCTGAGTACGCTACTTGCCCTTTGTAAATATCTTTCGCTTCTTACTTTCTAGATTCGAGCAAGGACTTATCGATACCGAGCTATGGAGGCTCCCTATAGCTTAGCTGTTTCTTTTGGATACAATGGAAAAATAAGATGCAAATTAAAGAATAGTAGTAGCAGTAAAAGTGAACATATGCAGAGATCATCTTACCATCCTATTTTTGTAGTTTGCGCACCACAAAAAGGAAGGAGAAAAATTTTGATTCGCAGAAGCGGCTCAATTATGTAAACTATGCAGTTACAGGGGAGATCTTAAGAGTAAGCAATGAGCTATTGTAGGTATTTTTAGCAGGAATCGGAAAAGTTGTAAACCTATCAATACATTAGTCAGGTTAAGGGTACTGTGGAAAGCCTGCTTTAAATCACTAAACATAGAACTTTTCCAAGCTTCTAACTAGGCAGAGCAGTGATCTCATATCAAACAATGAAATTCGTCTAGTACTCGTGGCGTAGCTAGAGCTTTTCATGCCGACTCTCTCAATACACTACAAAAAGTCAAAATGATGTATAGGGAAATAAATTAAAACATTATGTTTATTTTAGTTAACGTAAAATTTTTATTTAAAAATAAAAATTACTAAGTTAACGTAAATAAAAGAATCGTCGAAAAATAAAATTGTCTCGCGTGAAAGTGTCGCCCGGGACGAAATCCCACCCCACAGCTAGTACTATAGATTTTGTCGTGGATTCAAATGCGCACAACCTCTTGGTTGAACAGCAAATATGCTATCCACTGGACCAGCTGGTTGGTTGAGCAGATAACGTTTCTGCTTCGCCACCTTGGCGCAATGTGTATTTTAGATAGTTTTTTTTTCTGTCTTATTTTCTTACTACGTCATTCCAACGGAAATCTAAAATCGAAATGCATCCACATTTCATTAAATTCCATTCAGCTGCTATGGAATTATCTGTTTGAAATCGAATAGCGTGACACTTTTTTTTTTTGTAAGGATTTCAAATATCAAAGAGAAACAATTATATGATATAAACAGTGGCGTCGAGAGTCAATGCCGGGCCCGGGAAAAAAAAAAAAAAAAAGGAAGAAAAAAAGAAGCTATTAGAAAGTCCCTCAAAAATTAGAAATTACGGGCCCCTAGGATTCACGAGCTCGAGCGAACTTCTCCTTTCTCGCCGGACCTAGATATAAGTGGGACATTGTAAGTGATGCACAGTCTGTATTTAAGTTTAAATAGTCAGTGGTTAGAATACCATGAGGTACAGGAAAACGGTTTAGTTTAAAATCTAGTATGAGACAATATTGCACACTCTCGCCACTGTTATTCATCTACTATATGGACCATATTATGAAGGAAAGTGGGCATTAAACCCAATATCAAAACTGGAGATGTTAGTTGCAGCTCTTTACTTCACGCAGGTGATATTATACTCCTAAATAAATTTAGTAAACATTTGAGGGATTCCTTAACTAAAGTGAATAGCTGCTGTAATACGGCATGAAAATCAGCAATACAAAGTCCAAAACTATGCAAATAGGTAGGGAACACTTCAACTGCATTCTGAATGGAGAACCTATAGAAAAAGTAAAGCATTTCTATTTCGACTGAATCAACTGAATAAATTTATTTGAGTAAGAAGGAAATTAGTGAAAACACTGAAGCAGCAATATACGAAAGTGTTAAAGCTAGTTTTCTCGAGGTGTGTGTGTGTGAGAGAGAGAGAGAGGTCTGAGCTCCGTAATTTTTCTCATTTTTATTTATTTTATATTGAACTATGTTGAACTTCACCGAATTACACAATAAGAAACAATTAGCTTAGATATTTCGAATTTAGGTGATAGGTCTGAATTACACGTGATGCGTCATTATTCTGACCGTGTGTGTGAAAGCAATACTAGGTCTATTTGTAACCAGTACTTAGAAATAACTGAAATAAAGCAAATGTTGCAAATAGTTCTGGAATATTGCTCAGTGTCAACTACATTGAGGAAGCGGAGTTGAAATCATTGAAGGATACTCCGATTACTTGACATTTGGAAAATAAAAATGTGTGGGGAAAAAAAATCCTTCAAAGTAGAAGATTGTCATTTCAGTAGTATTTATCGGAGCTAAATAAATCTAGTCATGATAACTAACCGATGAATCCTATTTTAGAGGAGGATTCTTATAAAGTAGAATAACTTGAGTTCTGGCAGTAAAATCTGACTCTTACGAGGGGAAGAGAATATATATATATATATATATATATATATATATATTCTAGAAATTAGATCATATGAACGTTACACGAGTAGGTTTGCTTAGAGCTGGAGTAAGTGATGTAAATGAAGTCACGAAAGGAAAATTATACGGAAATTTATGTGACTGATAATGAATGACTTAAAATTGGAGTTATGTAAAAGAATACACGAGAATTTTGGCACCTAAATTAGCTCTTTAATCATGATTTTTTAGAATACCTCCAGGCGATAATTATTAATAACAAAAAATATCCGCCAAATTTCTCTGCCTTAAAATCTGGTAGCTTCAAAATTCTAATGCGTTTACAAAATACAATGTTAGAGGCGGGCCTGGGAAAGACGAAAGCACACCCAAAATTATTGGTGTGCTTTCCAAAAAAAAATATATATATATTATATTAGTTATATGTATACATAATCTTAAGACTTTTTCTAAATAATGAGGACGTCTATCAATTTAAAAAAAAGTAATTAATTACATGCATATCTACTTTTGTACTAATTGACGACTATGGGAAGAGCATTTCGGGATAAACGCCACTAGGTTCAATTGATTTATGTCGTTTTTGAATTATACGTTAAGCTTTTTTTTAAATGATTATTTCTAACGTTTTATCTTATTTCAAATCGTTTTTTGTTGCTAAAATTATCCAAATGAAATTCAAATTGAAATGAAAAGTTTAGTAGAGATCCTTCTTTTATCACATATGACGGATCACATCCTAGTTCTCGAAGTATTTACTTGTAATATTTTATTATCTATCGCTGTTTTACTTATTACTGCGTTTTCTCCTTTAAATGTATCTTCTCTTTGAATAGTTTCATATTATATACAGCAATCCCTCGATTAGTGCGTCTAATGCGTTCTTTAAAACAGGCGCATTAATCGAAAACGCACTAATCGAATACAATAACCTCTGCGAAAATGTATAATTCGTTCCTCAGATTTCTTTTCTGAACCTTAATTTTTTTTAATAAAAGAATTAAGGTATGTCTCAGGGCCTAGTTAAAGAAAAACCATGAAGCTGAAAGACAATAAAACATATTCAAAATATAAATTTATTATTCTACTTCTTAACAAAGAATTGAGCTAACGTAGTTTGGTGGGCATTTTGTTTCTTTTTTTTTTCTCATACAACCGACGGTATGGCCCTATTGCCTCTTCTACTCTTCTGCTGCTTCTCTCTTCATCGGGGTCAGCCTCAAAGCATTGCTGCTTAAAAACTTCGATTGTACGAAAAATATTTTCAAAATAAGTTAAGGGGATAATAAATCCTTCATTATTTTAAAGCCGGATACGAAACTCGGAGATCGAAATCTAAAAGTTTCATGCCGAAGAACTATCGGCGAGTCCAAGCGTAAGTCAACACCTGGGTAGTAAAACACTAGGGCAACTCGGAGTAAAGGTGGAGCAAGCTTCATCACTGTCCTCAATATTTTCTCATAATGTAAAACGCAGCTCCTAGGAGATGTATTACTGTTTTACATTATGAGGAGAGGTCACTACCCAGACCGGTTTCAACCTTTATTGAGGTCTCATCAGTAAGTAGGTAGTCCTGGATAATACCAAGGTTTAAGTGAACCGAACTTACATACCCTTACTATACGAATTGCCAGAACGGTGTATCCATATATTATTACTACGATAAAGAGCCAAGAAGGTTTTTTTTTTTTTTTTCGGCGGCGTAAATTAAGTTAACGCCGCCGGAAAAAATTAATTAAAAAAAAAAAAATTCGGTTCACTTAAACCTTGGTATTATCCAGGTCTACCTACTCACTGATGAGACCTCAATAAAGGTTGAAACCGGTCTGGGTAGTGACCTCTCCTCATAATGTAAAACAGTAATACATCTCCTAGGAGCTGCGTTTTACACCATGATAAAATATTAAGGACAGTGATGAAGCTTGCTCCACCTTTGCTCCGAGTTGCCCTAGTGTTTTACTACCCAGGTGTTGACTTACGCTTGGATTCGCCGATAGTTCTTCGGCATGAAACTTTTAGATTTCGATCTCCGAGTTTCGTATCCGGCTTTAAAATAATGAGGGATTTTTTACCCCCTTAACTTAATTTACGCCGCCGGGAAAAAATAGCCTCTTGGCTCTTTATCGTAGTATTTTCAAATTGTTTCTGTGAAATCTCTTTTGGCTGACTATCAGTGGTTAAATTTTCTTCATATTCTTCGTAATCTTCCCGCTGTGCATCTAAATTTAGCAGGTCGAAATCACTCAATTCTTCAGAATGAGATTTAATTAACTCTTGGACGTTATCATTGAAGTGGAGAAAGAAATTAAGGACGTACGAATTGGTCGCCAACACGCGAAATCACGTGCTTTATAGATAAAATTTCCCAACTGTTATACAAACAAAATAGTTACCACTTTAGAAACTACAATGATCATAAAAGAGAAGTTAATTTTCCGACATGTAATAATAATAAACAACTCATCCGAGAAGACGTATTGATTACTCTATTATCGGAATGGATTCTCCGTTTTTGTAACATGCACAGAAGTGTCTCGAATCTGTGGGTGTACTATAGCAGACGACATAAATTTTGGCGGTAAAAATTTGGAACATAATATACGTAGTGTACATGGAAGTAGTGTAGTATGCCATTAAAAATAACTTTGTAAAATGTTTTAAATCGGTAACTAAATTATTTTCATTCTAGTGAGTGATTTTTTAAAAATAGTTAGCCATAAAAAATGTATAGATTTTTAAAATATGTAGCATTTATTTTTAAGATGTATATAGGCGCACTAATCGAATTTGGGTATCGAAAAAAAAATGACGCACTAATCGGGGGCGCATTAATCGAGGGATTACTGTACTTAGATTTTAATTTCAATGTTACTGCTGATCATTGTAAATCATCTTCTGATGAAGTCAACATTTTGGTCAGCTGAAAAAAAAAAAAAAAGAAGTATTTTATGTTTGTAGGTTCACTTATATTATTTATACACATGTTAAAAAAATAAAAGCGATAAAGTATCTCCATGCTACTCTTGGTATTTCTTTCTTTCTTTCTAATATCTGTTCTGATTTAGGCGATATTTTATTTTCTATATATACTCGCATTTAGTTAAATTTTATATTTAAGTCGGTTAATATTCTGAATAATTTGACAACTTTATGAAAAGCGTTTTTTTTTTTTTTTCGGAATCAATAAAGATCATTTTTTAAAAACTGTTATGTTTTCAAAAATAAATTTTAACCCAGCCAAAATTATGGACAATTAAGCAGACAAAAATACACTGTAAAAGATATAGTGTAGACCGTGGACTGTGCACTGCAGAGTGGCCTTTGCGATTGACTCCTAAGACAATGGCATGTAATAATAGAACTTGTAATAGTGCTAATAATAGATCGCCCGTTTCGAATCTATTTAGCTTTTCTAGTAACCTTCTTTGCTGCTCTTTTAATAATTCTGCATTCAGTAAGCCTATTCTCCTATAGTTGTTGCAGTTATTCCATTTTTGGTATAAATTAATATAACTAGTACTTTTTTACTCCCATGAACTCAACTATTCTAACAATATTAAAGAATCTCAGTAGCCTTTAATTATTATTATTTTTGCATGCACTTTTCTGTAGGTCCGTATAGTAAAATATATCTGACGCTAATATTTGCTCATTGTGGACTTCTCTGTTTCATATATTTCATATCTTTTTTTATTTTATTTATTTTTTTATCATCTTCAGTCTAGAGATTCCGAAAACAGTTTATCCAATTTATTCACTAAGTCTATTGTATATATTTTTACATTTTTTTCTCGATAATTTATTATATTTATTTCATGCGTTTTCGGTTGTTATACTCCATTCTAGTTCGTTTTTTTTTTTTTTTTTTTTTACTTTTTTTCCCCCTTTTTCTAATAGCATTATTACTTTCGTAATCTATTTTTATATCGTGGAATTCCGATAACTGACTGTTTTGGTTTTTATGATATTATATTTCGATCCTAAATAGCAAATTTCACTAAATACCATCTAGCCAGAGCGAAATAATCACTATCGTTCCGCCACAAGTCTGAAACAGTTCTAACACAGTTTAATAACACACCAAAATGCTAAATTTGAATTAAATCTGTCCAGTCAGAACAGCTTGTTATATCTCTTGATATAATGAGCTCGTACACACACACACACACACACACACACACACACACACACACACACACACACACACACACACACACACACACACACACACACACACACGTGCGCATCCCAGTCCACTTCCTCATGCAGGATCGGCTCAATGGCCTGTCATGGCCAAGAAACTTGAATTCTTGATAACCTAATTAATGCTCAGAATCAGTTAATCTTATGCATAGTGTATTATGCTTGTCAATTGCGTGTGTTGCTCTGGCCAGTTTGCCTGTTTTAATGGACGAAAAACTCACCACCTCCGGTAACTCACCGTCAGTTGAAAGCTCTGATGAAGACTCTTCGCATCCTAGCCAGGATTTGAACGAAAATCTTTCTAAGTAAAAGGCAATCAACCGATTGAGCTACAAAGGCTTACATGTGCGAATGCATACGTTTTTTCATAACACGCCTGAAAGTGATTTGAAATAGCTGTTCGTTTGAAAAATGAACTATTTGACATATTTACTATAACTCTCCTGCTCAGTAAGCTAAATGTAATCTTTTATAGTCTATTTCTATTACCAGACTCCAACCTTTCATGATCTGGTATAAACACTACTCATTTTTCATCAAGGACGAGAACGTATATCCTTATTGCTCCTTTAATTTGATACTATGGTAACAGTAATATCCTTTTGAAAATATGCAGGTTAAGGGGATGTTAGTTATTTGTGTCGAAAAATAGAAAAATGTAGCTGATATTTAGCTGGATTTCAAACCAGCATCTTCAGAGTACAAACAAACGTTTGTATTACGAAGACGACAGTTAGTTGTTGCAAACATTTCAATTCAAATTGCAACGAGGGGAAAAAAAAAATTAAAATCCTAACTTAATACCGTCTAATGTTGGATAAAAAGAAGTTCGCAGTTGTTGTTGGTCATAAAACGATTCTGTTGCAAATTGTAGGTAAATAAATGAAGCCATACTTCTTAGGTTACGGGGGGTATTTCATAGCTGTTACTGACTACAAAACTCATCTCTCCATCTTGTAACGATTTTTATGCGCTTTATTCGATCTAATGCTGTGTGAAGGGATGTTCAACACGTGGTTGGTCTGCCAGTCAGTGATGGAAGTAGATACAATTCTTGTGTTTTTCCAAAGCACTTAATTACATCTTCCTGTCTATCTAGGTCTGGTTACATCATACACTCCTGGACACGACAGATTATGGAGTATGTCCTTGGCAAAAGGGATGAGGGACGGGGGATTGCTAGTTTGAACCTAGAATATATGAAGATATTTATATAGCATTTTGGCTATCTTTTCACTTCGGTCAAGATATAGGAAAAAGGTATAGTATTGTTTTGATCTTTTTTTCGTTTGAGAAGAGGAAGCAGAGCATGTAGTACGAACATGTAGATTGTAGAGCGTTTAAAAAATGTAGTGAAGATAGTTGAGTTCTGTCATTAGAACAAATAGGTCTGGCTCTATGATTTAGGGTTTTAAGGAGACCATATTGTTAAGGTGGATGGTGAAATTATGCGGTTTCCAGCGAGTGCTGACTTTCTATAAACAAAAAAAGATAACGGACCATTGAAAATACGTGTGAGTGACCAATAAAGGACATAGTTATTTGATTCTTTTAGTATTTTGAAATGTATTTTAAGGTGTTAGCTGTTAAACCGCATTAAAAATAAATTTAATGTATCTGGTCCATGGCACCAAATGACAAACACATCTATACAGTACACTGACTAAAAATGTAAGTGCATTTGTGTTGACTGTTTTGTCTCTAAACATTCCATATGGAAATTACCCGAAAGGAGGAGAGCGAGGGAAAAAGAAAAAAAAGGTAAGAGTAATCTAATGTCGTTTTTTTTTGTGTGTGCGCGCTAGCGTCCAAGTTTTCTTTTCCATGTAAAATAACCTGCATACCCTGCAGTGGCGTTGCTAGAGCTTTTGCCGTCCCTCTCAATACACACCAAAAATACTACCAAAAGTCAAAACGACGTATAGGGTAAGGTTCGAAGTGTCGCCCGGGGCGGACCTCTCCCTCCCCCCTCCTAGCTACGCCAGTGATGCCCTGAAAATTTGAATAATTCCAATACGTCCGTGGTAAAATGAGACATTACGAAATAAAATGTTTCTGTAGTGGTACATAAGTAAGGAGAAAAGTACAATCAAAGCCAATCATGTTCGAATTCTTAAGGATGGAGTTTTGACATGTAAATTTCAAAATAGATTTATTTATTGATTCTATGAAGGGGGGAGACAGTTACATGTGGTAGGAGAGACAGGTGAAGTTCTAACTGCTTGGCAGATGTTTTAGTGGAAATATCTGATATCTGTGCTATCAACTATATAGGATGTGGGAGGAGGGGTGGGCATTAGTTTGTGAATTTCCAGATCCTAAAATTTGGGGATTTAAAATGAAGGGAGTTTTATCTTAAAACAGAGAACAGTCTCTTGAAACTTTTTTCTCCTTTGTAAAGTTAGATTTTGATTTGTGCAGAATTATCATTAAAATATCCTTCATTTTTTTTTTTTTTTTGTATATTCTGTTTGATTCATCACGAACTTTAGTTATTAATAATCTTATTGTTGCATAGCTTCTTAAAAACATGTACTGCTTTTAGGAGGTCTGGATTTGGTGAAAATGTTTCCTACATTAAGTGAATGTTGTAAATTATTATAAAAATAGATCCCAAAACATTGATCATAATTTTTTACTTGGGAACTTGCTGAGTATGATAGCAACGCTAAAACTGCATGCGAGAGAGAAAGAGAGAGAGAAAACACTGGTAATTTTTATCTCAGGTTAGTAACAACAAATTCACAACGCGAAATATACGAAGTTCCAACGAGGATTTCAATTTTTTTTTTTTTTTTCAATTTGATTATATGATATCACAATTCAGGAGTTATAATATTAATTAGTTGATGTAGAGCAGCGATGGTTTTATTTATTTATTTCAATGAAGAAATACAGTGAGATATGAATACAAGTCAGAGAGGTGATTTTTGGCTTCCGCAGCAACAGTAATGAAACATCCCTAATCTCAACGAGTAAGACGACATTAATTTACCTTAAATTTGGGAGACGATCATTTCAAGAATAACTTCAACCCAACAACTGTAAACTTTTTTTTCAACATTAGAGGGCGCTAAGTCAGGACAAATAACGTTGGGAAGAATTCAAACTGTTTCCACCACTAATTATTATTATTGCCCATGTACTGTAGCAAGTTGTGTGTCCTGAAGATGATAATTGAAATCCAGGGAAATATCAGGTGCTTAATAATATCTTATTTCGATTTTAGTTTTTGTTACCGTTCAACATAAGATGAATATTTTAGACGCAGAGAATATTACTCATTTTGAGGCACAGTCACGAACTTTATGTTACTCAACTACACAAAGTAAAGAAATTTGTACCAAACACTAACAAAGTAAACTGCAACGAAATGATTTTTATCCATTATTACTCCGAAACAGTCTACGCAAACCTATTAAAAGGCTAGCTTACATCATTCCTTTCAGCGGTTGCTAAATTTTGATGAAGCCAGTAATCTTACTACGCTACACAGGCGTGTCAATCATAGTTTCGTTAACGATATTTTGACCGGCAACTAGGCACCTCTTGGTCACTGATCTCGAAAGCTTTATCTCCTCAAGGTCAAACAGCATCCAAAGAAAACTGGGAGCAATAGCATCTGCAAGTGTTGTCCATATGTCCTGGTCTATTGTTCAAGTTTTTATTTTTATGCCAAGTTAAATGATCTACACAAACTTGTATCCTGGAATTAATAAACTAACACGAATTAGCTAACTGAAAATAATATTTGAAGGGAAAAAAACAAGACATGAAACAGAAAGGGGGAGAGAAGATTATAAAACATACATGCATAGATAAGACAACACGTGCACGAATTAAACACCTTTAAACGCATTCAAATGAGGAAGAACAGAATACTAAGAAAAATTTCCTATTGAATATTCATTATGAAATAGTATTAACTGAATGTGTTCTTGTCCGATAAAGTAGCAATGTACAAGAAAATTAAATTATAGCTTTTGTATTCAAAACATGCACATGAAGTCATTTTTCTTATTTGATCATGCGATGGAGTCTGTTGATTTGCTGCAGCCTATCGTATTCCCAGTTTTTAATTATTCAAAGCAACTTTTTCAAATCAGCGATAAAATCTGTTATTGTGATTTGTCCTTGGATTTCAATACTAGCGCTTACATTTGTATTATGAAATAAGTATGCACTAAATAAAACTAGAGACGCAAAAAAAAAACATTTAAAGGGATAAAAGAACATTTTAAATAATATTTCATCACCATCTTACCTGTTAGGCTCAATGATCGGTCATGGCCAAGTAACTTTAAATAGAAACTCCATTAATGCTATGGATAGGGTATTAATGAGATTTGTCAGACTTTTGGTCAGGATAAAAAATCCTGCCACCCATATATGAAACTGATTAACTCACTTATTTAAAATGCCCAGATAAGGTTCTTAAAGAAGAACCTTTATAAGAACTTTGCAACTTTACGTCTTAGACGGGATTTGAACCCACGTCTCTTTCCAACTAAAGGGCATCTACGGAGGTTTTAAAATAATTTAAATACGTTCATTTTTATTTTTGTTATCTATTTTTGAAAACGAAATGGGATTCAAACAATTTTTACAAAACTGTTTGAATCCCCTTTCTGCAACTTTTTTTACAAATCTTGCAGAACCTATCGTACATTTTAATAGTGGGTAAGCTAAGAGTTATATTTCCGGAACACTATTCTAGAGACCAAAAAATTGAATTTTTTTCAAGCTACTTTAGCATTTCCACGACACATATTTGTAGTCTTGTACTGGGCGATGAAAATCATCTCTACTAAATATCCATGTCCACAGAGGGAGAGAGATTCAAAATCGCGTTTTGGGTTCGAGAGTAGAGACGATATCCACTCCCCCAACTAGAAAGAACACATTCGATATCATGAATGTATTCTTTCTAGTTGGGGGAAAGAATACATTCGAGATCATGAAATGTCCGCTTTGCCAACATCGCAAAATGCATTTGCCAACTTGCAAAGATGTCTGAAGAGCTAATAAACATTAACAGAGCTGACAGTCCGTTTGTGAACGGACTGAAAAAAAAAAAGATAACGTAGGATAAGTTAACACGATGGGAATCATTCGTAAATTTGATGGTCGCAATGTTTTTATAAATAACTGCGAAAGACTAAGGGGGAGGGGAAGCTATTTTATACAACCATTAGCTCTCCTTTGAAAGCATCGAGAGCCACCTAAATGACTGATACTAATAAAAAAAAAAATAAATAAGTCGTGATTTGGCATAATCTTTATTTTTCAGTGTTGTAGGCTTCAATGTGCTTTCAGTATTTTGCATGTTTAATTCAGGAAATCATAATTTCATTCTACACGCTACCATTTGAAGAGAGACTTATTGGTTCCATTATTGTCGCTGACTAGAAGAATTTTTTATTTCCTAGTGTGTTCGCGTGTTCGATGATCAGGCAAGTCGGGTTATTTTATTTTTTTGCCACTCAAACCTAGTTTTTAACCATGCAACTCTAAAATCTACTATAACTCACTATTTTGGATAATAATATATTCATTAGGGTTTATGAACACAAGGCAGCCTCGGCACTTGTTTGTCGAACTCGCCACCCAAAATCATCAGTAGCCAGAAACTCAACTACCAGTTAAAATCAGCTGCCTATACTATTTCCACAGTAAAAGTTAATTTACTATAAACCTTTTTTTTATAAACCTTTCCACTTCCAATTTAATATTTTTTAAGTTAATAAACTTTATGCAGTGATTGCGAAATTATAAGAAGATATTACAGGAAGCAAAAAAACTTCTCTAATAATGTATTAACTTCATTGTCAAAGCGTTTTTTTTTTTTTTTAAGAGAATAGTACAAACTCTTGTTGGTCTACTTTAAGAATGCAAATGCTCAATATTTATTCTAGAGACCAAAAAAATTGAACTTTTTCAAGCTACTTTTAGCGTTCCACTACACAGCACATAGTAGTAGTCATCTCGCATCAGAAAAGAGATCGAAATCATCGCCACCTAAATATATCCATGCCCCTGTGGGTATGGATATTTAGGTGGAAATGATTTTCAACGCGAAAATACACAATATCATATGCATGACATGATTTTGTTGTCGAGAACCCGTCTACATATTTCAATGAAAACGATTTAATTTAAAAAAAAAAATATTTGGTGGTTTCTAAAGTTATTCGAAGTACTAGGAATGCGATATGTAAAGGACAGAAATGGAATTCCAAATTTTAAAAAGTGCTTTGACTAAAATTTCATATTAGAATAATTTTGAATTTTTCTGATTTCGACCTGACATGTGACTTACTCAAGAGATAAGATACATGAAAGGAAAGGAAATAAATTTTTATATCACTCGTGATTTAAAAATTTGTTTGGATTTCATCTGTCCTCTTTCTCTAAATCCTGTAGTTTGATCCTCAGGTAAAGGATAAAACAATAACATAAGTTCTTGTCAAGTATAATATACACCACATTTTTGTTGAGCTGACGCAGACCATCTACTTTTGGAACTTGCTACAGAGCAAGTTCCAAACTTACTTTTTTTTTTTTTTTTTTTAACTATGGAGAAGAACTTACGGACTTTGACGATATGTTATTATTTGGCTTTGGATAAAACTTGTAGAGTGTCATATCCAAAACCAAAATTAGGCAACATTATCAGTTAATGGAAATATGAGGGTTACTACTACTACTCTCAAGAAATACGGAAAGACTCAGGAGGTCAGCAGTAAGAAAACGAAGGGCGATATGGAAATCTCGGTAATACACATCGGACTGCTGAGATCGAACTTTTAGTTATCATCAACCAAAAGACAAAAAATCTACAGGAATTCAGATTAGCAGCAGAGTATGACAAAGAGTTGCAAATCACGGTTTCTCTGAATGACCAGTTGCATATAAACCAAACATCAACCATGGTAATTAGTAGTGTAGAAAGTACGTAGTATGAAGCAGCAAATCATGTTGAATCATTTTCCTATCGGATGGACAAACGTAACGGTTGCCTGGGAAGAACTTTATGCCTGAATAGATCACCCCAACTAGAAGTCGGTGACAGTGTAATAGCTTGGAGCCGTTTCTCTTAGTAGGCTAGTTTCTTTCAACGTGTAAATGCAATGTCATATGCATGGTTTGAGGAGAAATTTGACTGGCCCGCGCTGGATCGTAATCTCATCTCCATATCACTGGAATGAAGTGAAATGGCTGGTACGGGGCAGACTATTTGCACCTAATAATGCATGGATAGTGGTCATGGTGAAGAAAGATTCCTTGACAGCAGTGTTTCCCAACCTTTTTGATGTCGCGGCCCTCATAAAATCCAAAATGGAAATTTTTTATATTTTACATGTCATAAAGATGAAGTAATAAATTACAATTTTACAACACTAAATGTGTAATTTATGACAATGCAATACTGTTATAAATGGAGATATTCGGAAGAATATGAACATATCAATTAGGCCAGGTGTGAGCAACATGATAAGATAAAGTTTAATGAAAATAAACTATCTCGAGGATCCATTTTGAATTACTCGCGGACCACAGTTTCGGAAACACTGCTCTACAATATCCCACTCTGGTGGAAAGTATGCCTGGAAGGATGGGAAGTAATCAGCGCTCAAAGAGAACCCACACTATTGAGATATGTGCAATTTAAGTTTCCCAGAAATATAGTGTCGACGCAGTACTTATTTCAACACAGTATTACATAACAGAAAAAAAAATCTCCTTTTTTCAAAATTAAAGAAAATCTTTCTTATATTTGCGTTTCTAAGTTATATAGACTACATACACTATAGATTACATAAATTCTTAATGTAGTTTACGGCGGATCTATTGTTTTTCTACTATCTTTAAATAAATATGCTTTATTAAAGGTGAATATTGCACTTTGTTCTTTATTACAATTTAATTTAACTCTTGACAAAATCCCAATAGTAATGAATTTTTAAGGGAAAGTGTTTGGATGTTTATCGAATTGATAAAGTTAAATGATTCAGTGTTCTGTAAACGCCAAGTTCGAGGTCCTATTTGAAGCTCCGATGCCATGGAATGCTTTCTGTATCGCCTTTCATTTACAACCAGAAACAAATTATGTTAATTAACACTTTTTCGATGAAAATTTTGGTTAAAATATATATACATAGGAATATATATTCCTAAGAATATATATAAAATATATATACGTATGAATAATTGTTGTATGACTTCCTACCAAACTGCTAACTGGTTACTTAAGTGCTGATCCCTTCCCGCAAAAAAAAAAAAAAAAAAAAAAAAAAAACCCCGACAAACAGAATTGGTTCAGTTGAAAACCGAAATATTTATTAAAATACAAATTCATATTTAAAAATATGAGTACTTCATTAAGCAGTTTTTTAAAATTTAGAAATATATCGTTTATTCCACTATTTTTTTCCGTGTTGGTTCAGATGCTATGAATATCAGTTTGTTAATAATATTGCTCCTACTTACACAACATAAATAGTGCAATATAAGCGTAAAACAAAACGATAAATAATAAATAAAATAAAAATAACGCTACGCATTATTATTACAAAAAAAAAAAGACAAATACTTGTATATGCATGCATATATATTGCAAAAAATGTTAAGATTTAATAAAAACAAAGTAAGCCACCCATTTCTAATACAGTAATATGTGAAAGGAAATCCCGTTTCACATGTACTGCATTAAAAACTACACAAGGCATCCTAAAATAAACACTACAATATTGTCAAAAATAAAGCCAGGAGTTAGGGAGATATAGTATGTAAATTGTGTGTATATTCTTCTGGTCGGAACGCCTATATTGAGGAAAAAATGAAAAACTCTTTCTCTCACACACACACGAATCAGTTCGTCCCACTGTTCTTTTAAAGATTAACATTTTAGTCTTAAAAATGTACTTTTTTTGCACATAGTAATAATATTAATAACAATAGCTAGCATTTGGTATTAATATATGGAATCAATTCTACTAAGATCACATTAGCGGAGTGCGCTGTGATAAAATTTAAATAATTTAAAACTTTAATATGAAGTTTGTTTTAATTTCAAAGCTTTATTCGTATGTGAACTTTTTTTAATGGAAAAATTAATACAATTATCAGAATGAGGAGGAAAAGAAAGTACCAGTCGCTTGTGCATCATCAAACGTGAAGGCACAAAATTCCAAATTAAAGATCTGAATGGGAGTAACTTCTTGGGTTTCAAAAATGGAGAATGAAGATAACAGGATTATGATTATCGTAGTAATAAATAAGAAAGGAATTCCATTAGATAATTAGCCAAAGTGTGGAGAAGATAAATGCGAAGAAGAAAAAAAACACCTACATTGTTTTTTCATGTGTTGTGGGAGTGTGATATTTAATTGTAAAGATGATCGGGAATTTGTTATTGAAGGAGATACAATGCAATAAGACTAGAATCTGTTTATTTATCCTGCATAGAAAATGATGTCCCATATTTCATGGCGCAACAACTGATGTAGTAGTAGAAGAAAGGAAAATCAAATGAAAACGTCTGTAAAATTCCTAAGGAAAAGTTGCGATTATTGATTGCACGTCATACAGTCTGGCATAATAACAGCATTATGCTGATGAAAACGACAGGGGGTAAATTTATTCAGCGATATGTTAAAAAGGCCAGTGGAAATATTTGCATTCATAGCGCCAGGCTGCCTGAAGAAAGATCGAGCGGTAGCACTATGGATGTAAAAGATTAGAAGTTGGATTCTAGTCACCTGTGTGTGTGTGTGTGTGTGTGTGTGTGTGTGTGTGTGTGTGTGTGTGTGTGTGTGTGTGTGTGTGTGTGTGTGTGTGTGAACTAAACTTTCTGATACCTTTTCGTTCCTCAAAGATAGCTTTGTTTGCAGCAGTCTTTTTTATTTTATTATTATTATTATTATTTTTTTTTTTTGAAACTAGTAGGCAACAAATCCTCGCAACTGAATGTATTTCTGTCAACATGCTTATAAAGAAACAGGAAATAGCTGTCTTCATCTCGTGTCTCCTAATACCAGCATTATTGTATGAATATCGCGCATATTCCACGGTTTTATTTACTACTATATTTATTAAAAACGCACAAAACTGGTCTGAAAATGTAACGAGAATGCTCAAGAAAAGATATTCAAGAACTATTATATCGGAATATAAACTCACAAGACACAAAAATAGAAAACGACAAAAAAAAATTACAAATAAAACATAAATAACTGAATTCCATAATAATATATACGCGTTCTTTTGGAGCCAGAATAATTTCGGTAAGACTTAAAAGAGCCGCAAAATTTGACCGATGCGATGGTACGGGAGTGAGTGAGTGTGCGCATGGCGAGGTTGTAACGAGGTTGTAAGAACTGCTTTGACTAATTACACACCTAATTTTAAGGAGCTTACTAAGAAAATGGATACATGGAAGGCCTCTACTATAAATAAGTAAACTAAAATTCTTGTGTTTCGACTTTAAAAATTTTCTAATTGTTCAAAGAACTTCATTTAATGTATTTCGAATTAAACTTTTTTATTGCAGTAATTTTTATTAACCTTGTTTCTCTTTCTTTTTTATTTTGACCTCTTTTGTTGTCTCCTCTTCTCTTTTTGTTTATTTTTTTCTGGTAGATGGTGAAGAGCCGCGAGCCGCGTTGTGGCCACTCCTGATATATAATAACAGCATCGATATTATATATGTTCATTAAACGTTTTTAATAAATAATACGGAAACCGTGCTCTAGAGGAAAAACATGGTAATTTTCTACCCATTTACTATAATATATTTTTGTATTATTATTATTAATAATAATTACTATAATAATTTGCTATTACATAGTTTTATAATATAAAATTATATTTTAAGAGGAAAATATCTTTTTATGAAACTCGTGATTCATGTGAAGGAAAGCTCCCTATATTTTTAGGTAATCTTTAGGGAGACTCATTATATGCGACAACTTTTGACAGAAGTGTCTACAAAGCAGGGGGGAAAAAATGTTGCAGAATTTATGGATGAGCTCTTCTTTGTGACATCGTAACTAGGTTACCAAACAGTGCTTTTACCCTTATGAAAAATCTCGATATCAGAAACAGGGATTCTACATCTCGTGTCTCCTAATACCAGCATTATTGTATGAATATCGCGCATATTCCACGGTCTCATAATAGTCCCTTGGCCGACTATTTTATAAATGGTTTACATTTTATCATTAGAATGTTTAATACTGTCGCACAACTATGAGCAATCTGAAATCTAACAAATATGAAATAAAGAAATGGCTATAAAGCATATTTTTATGAGGAACGATAGAAGCGCAATTAAAACGACTGTATAGAGAACTAATATACATAGGAATTAATTTTTATAGCCATTTTATTGAAAATGGCCATAAAAAATGGAAAGTATTGAAGTTCTGCGGAACATATGGAGAGAAGCTCTCTCTCTCTCTCTCTCTCACTCACACACACACAAAAGATGACCACTGATTAACAGTAAAATCGCGAAGTACTTGAAAGAACAAGAGTTCTTTGGTTGCAAAGACCTGGATTCAAATCCTGTTTGGGAAGGAAAAACATTAATAAGAGCTTTAACTAAAGGTGAACTTGGTTTACAAAATTAACCACTGGCCTAATATTTTCATAGGATGATAAGAAAAGAGAAAGCTACGACTAAACATTCTTTGTTTGGTTATAGCATTATGGATCAGAAAAGCTTTTTATTTCATGTATTTCATAAAATAAATATTTTATGTCTATCACGTGACAAATTTTAATTCTATTTTATTTATCATAGAAAAATATGCAATTATTAATATATAATTATACATTATCTAACCACGTCTGTAGCCGGTGCAGCAGTCATTTAGATTAGTGTCTTAAAAAAAATAAAAGAAATAAAGTTTGTTAAATCTGAAATGTTAAAATCGCTTCTTAAAAGTTAAGAGTTAAAATTTCACTCGTTTTCAAATTCTTAAGCCCTTCATTTGACCTAATCAGTAAGGATTTCTGTAAGTAAATTACAGAAATAAAGCTTCCTTAAAACAAGCTTTCGCATAGAAAAGATGAATTTGAAAAGGTTTCCTTCTACAACAAAAACATTTCCAGAAAGTCGTCTTAAAACAGTAATGAAAGAACTACACCAGCGCGTTCTCCTCCTTTCACAGAGCTGGTTGTAAAAAAGTAAATTAAATCGTTTATTACCACTTTTATACATATATTCCGATCCTTATTAAATTTTTTCATTATCCGTTTGGACTGTCCGGTTTTTATTCCCTTGAAATTTACGAGTGAAAGAATTTGTCAGCTGGGATGGTTACCAACCATCCGCAGCCTAGTCTGGTGATGGGGGTGCCATCTTAGGGCCTCCAAGACATACCTGCTTTGGACTGCTTATTGGATATTCACAGCCAACCACCATTTCTAATGACCATTCCCCTATCCGCCACCTGGGGACCCGCTTGGTTGCAGTAGCTCTGCGTTTTTTTAATAAACTAAAGGGACACCAACCAAGAGGAAGACCCAGGAGGAGATGGGCAGAAGACTTTTTTAACCCTTGAAAACGTTACAGGCAAACAGTTGCCTAATACGGGAAGCCAAGAAGAAGAAGATTAAATTTTTTATCCAGTTGCGCCTCTCTCTGTTTCCATAAGCATTGCGCAATTCGTAATCTAACTTCAGCAACAGCCGTATCATCTAAGAAGTTCTCTAAATAAGCTAAATGTAAATGTGTGATTTTTCCTGTTAAAAAAAAAACAAAAAAACTGGTACTTCTTTAACGTTGTTATTGTTAGTCATGCATCAAAGTGAGTTCGATAAATTATTCACGATAATATTTAATGATTTTTTTTCTTATTTTTTACGGCAATCTCACCTATCCACGCAAAGTTGTCAAGTTACAGCCGAATCGAATTAAGTCTTAAGAAATCTCGACATTAAATGTCGAGATTTCATAGATATGATTTTCACAGCTTCCTTAAGGCACTCAATTAGAAGGCTGCGTAATGCTAGATTCATGTCATAGGCAAATTTGAAAGCGCATTTTGTTGTTATTTTGCTGATAAGAATCACTACTTTAAATTGACTGCTGGTATCCTCGGCAGTATGTGTATGTTGACATGGGGTAGCGTTTAATCACGTGTTAACGACCTTCGAATTGCTCAGAAAGCTCTGTCATAGTCTCACCTCTGACCTTGCTTGTAGTTTATGGTCTTGGTGCTTAGAATGGAAAAATATTTCAAAATTCTCCTTTGTTCGTTCGTCTACGTTGCGGGATTAAACATCCTTCCCCCCCCCTCTCTAACTTCTTCCCCCCCTGCTCGACCTCAGCAACTAAATGGCAAGCTTCGTATTAATCTTCAGATTGCGCGAAGCATCCCAACAGCGTCTTTCTTTATTTTCTCTAGGAGAATGTGCTTATGGTGGGGATCATTGGATTCACTTAAGCAATGAAAGTAGCAGCGAAATTTTAGCTACGCTTTGACATTGAAAATTTACAGCGGAGGCAGTTTTCTGACCTCTTCTTGTATTGTGGTGCTGTAAGAGAGTTATTCTCGGTTGATGACGCCTTCTTCAAAAACGTAAAAAAAAATACAGTTTTCTTACCTTAGACATCCATAAAAGATTCGTAAACAATACTCGCTTATCACTTTTTCAGAACCTAACTAAATCTAAAAGCTACAGAATGATTGGAATTTATTGAAGCTTATAAAATTTTAATATGTTTAATTAAACTGGAGTTTTTATTAGATCTTTCTTATGGCCCTGATAAAAACAAAGCAGATAAATCAACTATGCATGGAGGAGAGCCATTAAGTGTTTTATAATTTTTTTTAACTATATAAAAATGAACCCCCCCCCCCCCACTGCCGAACTGTAATACGTGCAAGTTGATGATGTTAACCGAGCAGGGGTCCACTGTGTTATAATCTATAAATAACAGCATTTAATAGATTGAAGGAAAACAGTATTAAAACCAGATATGAAAAATGGAGGTCATGCTCTGTGCAAATAACGACTTCTTAATCTGCTACCAGTTTTCAAGAATCTTGAACCAAATTAAATAATCGCTATAACAAATACATGAAAATTTGCAAATAAAATTTTATGAAAATAGATAGGAAATCAGAATCTTAACTGCATTTTCAAATAGCGATATTACGGAAATGGGCAATGTTCATTAAGGTTCCACACCTTATAGATATTAACAATGAATAAACTTACAGAAAAATCCATCGAAACACTAAACTAGCAGCATAGTGTTCAAACCAATATTAACATTCGAATCTGAGAATTGGGTTTGAAATAAAATAGGCAATCAAAGATTACAGATAAAGTTTTGAGATAAACTGGAATAAAGATTAGAACCAAAGGCAGAACCACATTACAAAAACAACAGCAAAAAAAAAAAAAAGATGAAGATATCAGAAGAGTTTGAAATGATTAATTTACAAGGATGTATCAGTGATACAGCCTTGAAATACTGATAACAGCCTCAGGGACATTTAAATTGTAAAGAACTGAGCTAATCGCACCACAGTTTCCACGAGAGCAGTTCATATCTGGTTGGTTGGCATAGTATTTGTATAAAGGAATTGAAGTTACAGTCTTGCTTTTAACTTGGAGGACAATGGCATTAAATATAAGATAGTGAAGTAATATTGAGGGTAAGAAAATTTATAAAAGACAAGATCAAAATGGTCAAAATCTGATTGGGCTCATATAATGTGATTCCACAGGATTCAGCTTTGGATCCACTATTGTTCTTAATTTTTATCAACTGATATTAGTCATAAAATGAAAAGTTTATTGTACGAATTTGCAAATTATATTAAAGTTGGTGGACGTTGCCAATGAAGAGTAAGAGCTATTGCTTAAAGCAATTTAAATGGGATATTTCATTAGTGTGAGACAGAGCAATTAATATTTAACAGAGTAAGATGTTGCAAGGTTCTTGATTTGGACAGAAAAAAAAAATCTAAAAGTAACTCCTAATATTTGAGTAAGAATAAAAATGAAAATAGTGAAAAGATCAAAATGACGACCCAAGAATTAACAAGAAACAACAAATGCTATGAGGATGTCTGCTGTGTTCTCTGGCTGATTTGACTATTGTGCGTGATAAAATACCCGAGTTTCCAGGAGATAAAGAACTACAATCTCCATATGAAACCCACTAATTTACTCGCAGATGAAAATCCCTTACAAAGGTTCCTCGCGTCCTGGAGAGGACTCGAATTCGACCAAAGGAATGTCTCGTTGCCCTCTCGACTGCACCACGGAGGCGCTACGCAATGTAGGAAGCACGGCATCGTCTAAAGATTATTAGTGAATCCCATCTGTGAAGTTTGGATGATGTATTCTCTCTAAGACCATGTCGCACCAATACTGGCTAATTGTGACCGAAAAGGCTTATAGCAAGATTCATCTTCCGTACTTGAAGACTTCTGATGCCCCGCGGACCAACCATTATCTTTTTTTTTTTTTTTTTTACACGAGTGTACTTTGCATTGCTGTGGTTGATATGTAACTACCGTTCCACAGAAACCACTCTAAACTCCTTAAATGGGGGAAAAAAAAATCATATACAATCTGTGGACTTTTACAAGCATTCACGCCATCAATGGGATATCCTGACCGTTGCAAAACAGATTTCTACTCGGCTGTCCTAGCTTGCAGAAATATTAGCAAAACTGATGTCTGAATTAAAAATTATAGGGAAACCGATAGATATGCAAAAAAAAAAAAAAAAAAAAAGCCTTAGAAACATAAAATTAGTTTTACTTTTTTAATCTATCCAATCCTTAGTGCCGCGGCATTTATGTGTTACAGATTTCAACCATTAGGAGATTGCGAACAACAACAAAAAATAAATAAATAAATACATACACTAATTTATATAAACACAAGAAAACGTTTAAGTATCTTTTAATCTGCCGATTGGGACGAATGTATTTACTCAAGCCTAGCGCTGGTTTTATGATGAATGGCGAAACTTGAAAATCTTAACTAAATTAAAACTCAAACACTAAAACCCAATTTTATTTTACTGGACTAAGTTGAATGCTTCTTTGATTAATTCATATAATAATCTTGTTTAATAAGATGACTGTTTAAATAATGTAGCTATCTATGATGATGCTCCTTAGATTCGAAGGGTGAGCACATAACTAAGAAACAAGATTCTAATCAATTTTAAAAAAGTTGTCCGTTTATGCAAGTTGTTTTCAATTACGACTACAGAATACGTTTATAATGGAAATATATGATAACGCTTTCCCCATTAAGGAGCTTTTAATACTTTTAGGAGTGATTTAAAATATATTTTGGAAGCATTCAAGCAGAGATAATGAGGGAAATTCTGAGTTTTATTTCGCGTCAACAGTATTTCCTGTTCTCAGAATTTGCTTAAAATTTGGAAATGTATGTTAATAAATATTACTATGTAAATTATATATTAATATTTATTAACCGTTTAAATTTTTGTAATTATGAAAACTAATCCGTTCATAACGTCAGTGTGATGGATTGGATACGTATGTAATTGGATTGAGTTTTTTGGTTTTCAAGATTGGTTTAAAAAAAAAGTTTTTTTAAAGGAGGGCGCAGATGATAGAAACCTAAGTGTGAAGCGATGCAGAAATTTTTTCGATATATAACAGGAGGGGAAGGAAGATTGACGAGTGCAACACTAATGAATCAGTTTAAGGAGATGTATATAGTCGTGTAAGAATCATCTCTGAAAGGTATGTTACTGTTAATAACTGTGGGATAAATAAATTAACTGTAAATAACTGACTATGATGTAAATAAGCTGATATAAGCAAAGTGGGCTTCCTACGATGAGTCCTAAACTTCATGGAGATGCAGAATAATAATACTTTTATTTATAACATCAATTTAAAATATTTTTATTCATTATAATGAATTCTGAATTTTAAAAATTGAAGCGCTTTATTTATATTTCGAGTCTCAGTCGCGACTTTTATCCCACGGTTAGAAAAACGTGGGTTCTTCAAATGAAGGCGAGTTAACGAGTTCCATGCAGGGGAGGGGGGGGGGGAATCTCTCCATTTGCCTCGAATAACATGCACTTACTAATCAAATAATAAAACATTAATGATATCGGTAAAATGCAATAGACTTCTTGCTTGGTTGGACGAGCGTATAGCGTCTCCACTTAGTAGGTTTATGGGTTCGAATTCCACCGTGGAATATGATCGTGTTTAGATACATGAATTTCATCGGCTGGTGTGAGATCGCCATCCTACTTATAGACTTGAAGTCGATTAATACAGCATCATAAAGTGCTAGTTGGTCTCTAAACAAGGAAAATCCAATTAACTAATAGACTCACGGTACTAAATGTATGACAAGTTTGCAACCTTTCGTGGGCGATACAGTGAAAAAAAATATGAAAAATAGAAAGTATATTTTCATAATTCTGATTGAAATGTTTATTATAGATATCAGTAACAGATATCTCGCATTAATATCTTGTATAGATATGTATTACCATTATCGTAGTGTGCGGGGGAGGTATTCATGTTTGTAAATGTGATCAAGCTTTTCGAAATACTTTAGTAGGAGAAACAAAATGCACCTTCTTTCGTATATAATTGCTGACTACTAAGGAAGACGTAATCATGAATGCTTATGATGCTATAACCACCTCTATTTTCGCCTATGAAATTGTTGTGCAGCACACAAATAAACAAACTGTAATAAGATGTTTCACCACCCAGAAATATATGACGGTTATCCTCCGGAAAATATCCATGATTAAAACAGAAGTAAAACAACGACCTTCTTATATAACATGACCTTGTTCGAGCCCTTGAAAGGGACTGATAACAGAATTAACCAAATATAAGGAAGGTATTAATTTAAATACTTTATGACTAACTGATTGTTTCTTGGTAATTTCTTGAAGTTTTCTTTGCCATTCTAGCAGTTTATCCTCATTCAAAGGTAATAATTCTATAATTATCGCAAACTTTCCCTAATTATCGTCTCCACTTGTCTTGTTATTGTAGCAGCTGACAATAGGCTGTATATATACACACTTTACTACTGGTGGCGCTAGTCTCGACAAGAGTGCTTTGATTGGTCTGCTGTATTAGAAAGATCTCTCAAAATTGGAGTGTTTATGCGAATCATCATCATCACTAGCAGGCATCTCCAGTAGAGCCATCGATTTTTATTCTGGTCTTCAATATTCTACTCAGCACGACAATTGTCTTGTTTGCCTCTTAACAGGTTCCGTACTAGTAATCAACAGCAACCGTTTTGGCCTGTTTTGCTACATTCGCTGCCTCCTTTTTTTCCGCCTTAGGCGCAGAACAGGGGAGCGACAGGTTGTAAGTTGATTTCTCTTTCAATGCTTCCGTGAGTATTAATATCTCCAAGATTCAGCAAACGATTTAAGTAGTTTTTGCGCACAGATTTGTACAAAGACCTTTCCCCAAAGTTAAAAAAGAAATAAACATTTTAAAAAATTAGACGATATGGAAAGCATGGAAACAAAAGGAAATCCACCAGCAAAATATTTTCTTACGCATCTTGTCAGGTAAAGTTTTAATTTCGCTATTCCTATAATATAGTCAACGAAGTAAACTATGTTAGTATTAAAAGCTTATTTATTTATTTTTTTTCATTCATATGCATGTTAAAGAATAACATGGATATTTTTAAACAGTAGTATCATTTAAGAGGTATTTAAAAGGTGTGGAATTATTTACCCCTTACAATAAGTCACACACATTAATTTTCTTCGTTTAATCTATTGTTGAAAACGAGGACAAATACAGTATTTGTATGATTTATTGTTTAATACTGTCGAAATCTAATATTTGTCTAGGGCGCCCTCTGTAGCTTATACATTTCATTTAAACTCAAAAAATAATGCTAATATTTTTCTATGTTTAATATTCATTTTTTAAACTGAGTATTATTGATAAAAGAACAAAAGAAAAGTTAACAGTAGTATAATAAATGCTGTATATACCTTTTCATATATACTTTTGTATTCTTTTATTGGTAGTATACAAACGTTTAATTAAATGTGGAATTGGCAATGTTTTGCCTCCATTTCTTTTTCACTACTAAGAATACATTTCTTTTCTCTTCATTATTCTTTATTGCTTCACTTTTACCTCTTGAGAAGATCTCATCAAGACAGGTATCTACTCACGACCACAATTCATGCAATAGGATTTAGTTACCATACTTTTAGAGAAGTCCTCGTCTGACCGAGGCCATTCAACTCTTAGAGTGCCAAAGCTCTGTGGGAGCAGGCTTAATGTGGCAGACCAGTTCTGATGCAGTAGGAACGGCATCCTACTTTCTCTGTGCTGTTTCTAACCTGCTTACACACTCAAAGGCAACTTGATGACCATACAACGGCCTTTCCGCAGGCACTTTTGGGATCAAGGATACTTAAGTGTTTTGTGTGTGTGTGTGTGTGTGTGTTGACCTTTAAAGTGGTGCTAGAGTAATATGAAAATCGATGGAGAATACGGTTACAGAACAACACATTTTCTTGCGTTTACTACCAGTTCTTTTTCTATAATAGGAATGCAAAGATACTATTTGGAGCGAACTTTCAAGCATGTTGAAAAGTAGAATATTGAATTTTGTAATTAACTTATTTCTCTACATAAACTAATGGATTTTTGACTACGTAATTCTTGAAAGAAAATCGGTGGGTTAAACATTGAGAAAAAAGAGATTATTAGAATTTCATACGAATACGAGCTATTTTCAGGAATACGTAAGGAAAGATACAATTTTTCTGAACAATGCAACATAATTATTCTATATACACCAAGAAATGTCGAGTATATCAGTGTTTATTTGATACATTTGTGGTTTATGCAACTTTCCTTTAGAGATATATATGAGATTAAAGCTGAAGTTATTTGATTGTTGAATGCATGAAATTGTTTTTCTTCCCGGAAATATGACAAGAGAATCGCAGTTAAAATTTTCATGGTTGCAAAAGTAATTTTTAGATTGTTTAAGTAACGAAGCTCAATATCATGTATATCCCCGCTTTCCATTTTACTGAACTTTATATGGGAAACTCATATCTATATATTAATTATTCTTATACTGGAAATATGAAAAATTATTTCTCCCACCCAAGGAAAGATGTTCATATTGATTATGGAAGGAGTTAAAACGTGAGGCAGACTGGTAAAAGCAGAAAGACCTGTAGATGTAGAAGAGACGGGAAAGTAGGAAAAGAGGCAGTTATGAAAAAGTACTTAAGTTCTTCATAAGTCCAAGCTGATGTTTAGTTGCAGTGTGTTATATGGAAAGGGAAACTCGACTTTATCTGAAATTGGATAAATCCATTTAAAAGTCTTAGGACAAATAATAAAAATGTCAACTTATCATAAAGGTTGTGGGTTCAAAACTTAAAGGTTACGCTATTCTCCTTTCTTCAACTTGGGGCTCATCTCCTTCTGTTAATTGATTATTTAAAACTTATTTAATCTTTGGACGAGTGACACATGACAAACATGAGTCAGACCTTAACATATCTCATTTACTTAGCAATCGCAAAGTTTCGACAAACGAAATATGTAGAAACTTCGCGTCTTTATAAACACAAAGGTGACCATGTTCATGAACGTCATCTCCGATGTGTAATTTACGCATAGAAAGAGATGAATCGACATCAAAATCATAGAATATGCATTCTTGACTCTTTTTAGATTTTAAACTGTTTACTACTGAAAAAAAATCATCGAAATTGTCGAAACATAGTGAAAGATAAGACCTTTTTGGCGCTTGGTTCAGATTTGATCTCTCCCATAAATGTTTCAACTATACTAACTGCAGTCATTCTTCAAGTTTTGAATTATAGTATATATAAAACAAAATATTGTCATGCTTGCTAAGCACACTTAAAGTGTTAAATAAACATACATTGTTTATTTAACACTGATAACACAATTTTATTTAACACAATTTCCTCAAACGGAGATAGAAATGGTTTAAAATTGTTCATTATATGGATTGAGTCCTTATAATAGTATCCTTAAGGTTTCTAAATTTTTGAAAATCTTAAATATATATTACTTGAATTGTTTACAACAAAGTTTTTAATTCTATTCCAGTAATGAACTACTCGATGAAAATTGAATGTAAATAGATTGAGCACCTTGCTTCCGAATGCTGACTTAAATCAGAAATCTTTTGATAAATGCATTCTTGATTTTCATATAAAGATAGCCAGATATTTTTATTTAATATTTCATTGCTATTTGATCAAGATATTTCTTGTCTTAAGTATTAAGTACTTCTAGAAAAATACAAACGCTTTGCATTTTTCTAGACGTACTTAAACTCTTTGCCTAGGGAAAAGATATCGTAACCCAGCAGTCCCCAACATCAGTTAAATAAAATAAAAAAAAGTCTTATTTTACGATCATTTTTCATCTTCTACTATGTCATATTTTTATAACATAAATAATGAAGAAAAAATATTTCTTTATTATTTGGTTATTAAGCAATATTTTAGGGCTGCTGTAGCATTTTTCCTTACTTGGATATTTTATTCTTTAAAACAAATAAGAAAAGTAATTTGAGACTTATATTTCCTTCTGTTTTAATACTAGTACACCTTTCCAAGAGTACACTTAGGAACTAATGATAAGATAGAACACGATCATTCCTGTCTAATTTCAAGTAACTGTTTCAAGTTAATTTCAAGTAAAGGTTTATGAAAACATTTGGATGGATTTATTTCAGCGAACTAAAAAATTTTTACAGACTATTTTTCTATCTTGTGCTACAATTTAAAAGTATTTGCACTCAGCGGGGTAATAATAAAGAAATTATTTTCCAATCTCATGCGCAACTCGTGTTCTCATATGGCCTGGCGATCCATATTACATTTTGTCAAGAAATACAGATTGTTTTTGCTTTGTGGAACTCAACTCCTCCCATCCGTATAAAAGCTTTGTGTTCCATTCCATCTGAGAGAGAGAGTCAATGATGTAATTGTAATCTAAATTATAGTATTTAAAAAATCTCACAAAGCTCTAAAAGTTAATAAAATAAGCAACGTTTTTTCAAGATTTATGAAAAAAAACCCATAAACTTTTAGAGAAATGGATTATGTGCATCTTAGGACATACCTCCTCTCTTTACAACTAAGATTCGGACGGCATTTAGTTACAAGTCTGACTGGGAATTTCCCCCTCCAAAGATTGAGAACTTCCTTTAGGGATGCTAAAAGCCAAGGGACATCGACATGGAAATGACCTAATTCTACAGTTTCTCTTTCAAAACAGAATCAAGATAACATTTAGAACTTTGACAGGAACACGGAAACAAGGCGATCTTGCTCTTCGACATTATTAGGGTCTTCCGTCATCAGAACATGCACAGGAAGAAACACGTTAATCACCCGTCTCTCACTGCAAAACTAGCAAGTATTTAATGAAAGATGTTAAACTTAAGTCACAATTAATAATAAATATATATATAATCACAATGTTCCATTTACAGATGTAAATGAAACACCAAATAGAGCTGTATACTATATTATACTCAAGTCAGAGTTGAAGGTATTGGAAGAGAGCGATATAAAATCAGGTATTAGGAAAAAGTACACGCTGTCTTCATCATCTACCTAGTCTAGTCATAAATACTATTATTACAACTTGAACAGCGTATAAACCTTTAATCTATCAGTAAATCATTTATAGCTTTCAGCACATACAAACCACATGTGTAACGTGCATAAGAGTATAACGCACAATGTTTGAAATATCTCCCTTTTGCCTTCAAGCACGCCCAAAGTCACATATCGATGGCAGCACGAACAACATCTAATGGAAACGCTGTCACTACTCGCTCCAAATCCACTTTCAGGCTGGCGATGCTGAGTGTCCTTTCTTGCAAGTTACTCTAGCTCTCCGGCCACAATTTGAGGTGCAACGGATTCAGATCGGGACTTCCAGATGATGATATGTGGTCGGGCACATTCGCCTCCAACTACTGTTGTGTGGTCCTCTGTGTGCAGGGGCTGAGTCCTGTTAGAAAGTCCACTGATTACCGTAAAACAAGGTGTGTTATGAAACATATGGATCGCGTTATGAAAGCAAGTGGCATTAATCCCACTATCAAAATCAGAATGTTAAGCTCAGTTGTTTTGAAATTGGAATTACAACCGAAGCAACTAAAGCTATGAGGCCAGTGAATTGTGACTGTAAAGAATATGTGTTCTGCTGGACTGTATGCCTATTTTGTGTGATGGGTTTTTAGTTGATGATGGTAACTAACAACCGGTATGAGACCGGCTAACTTACTCTCAGTCGAAAGACGCGTGTAAAAAGGTTCTTGGCATCCTAACAGGGATTTGAAACCAGATCTTCCAAACGAAAGGCCATCGCTGACGCCGACTGAAATATGGAGGACGTATTATCTTCTAAACATAGGTTAGAAATCTTCGGGAACTAACTTAATTCAAAAACAAATTGGGTATGAAAATTAGCAATAAAAAAATATGAAAATAGGCAAAGAGTACTGTAAAACCCAAAGAACAAGTAAAATGTTTTGGTTATTTAGAGACGATTTCTTTTTTTTTTTTTTTGTAAAGATGGCAAATTAAATATGGACACAGACAATAAAATATGCAAAAACTATGGTGGGCAGGGGTACT
Source organism: Typopeltis vanoorti (assembly GCF_054136105.1). Lineage (NCBI taxonomy): Eukaryota > Metazoa > Arthropoda > Arachnida > Uropygi > Thelyphonidae > Typopeltis > Typopeltis vanoorti. The sequence continues at coordinate 89,773,639 of NC_143555.1, read as the reverse complement.
AGCAGAATTTATATATGAAAGAGGTTCTGGAAAGTTTTGATAAACACCTAAAACAAAAATTATATCAAAGCAACTGATATAACAAGAAGAAAGAACATATGAGGATATAAGAACATAAGTTACCTTCATAACTCTACTACTAGCATATTCTTTCTTGTGGCTATATCAGTTGCTTTAATATCATTTTTGTTTTAGGTGTTTATCGGAACTTTCCAGAACCCCTTCGTATAATAGACAAATCATTAAATAACTTTTTAACACAACTGACTTATAGTTCTGAGAATTGAGTTAGAACTAAAACAGTTGATTAGAGACTAGAAACCATAGATATGAGAGTTCGAGGAAAAATTAGGAGTGAACAGTGGCATCAAATGGTGAATAATAATACCAAAATAAAGATATGAGAAAGGAACTTGATATTGCAGAGTTAATCTATGTTGATATACAGTAGTCGCAGAATGGGAGAGGTAATGTTAACAAAAAAAAGGGTTTACTTCTAGGAAAATGAGAAAATGACCTAGAGGAAGCCCACGATCAAAACAGATTGCTTGAAATAACACATTTGATTGCCTGCATCAAACTTTAAAGTTTGATGCAGGCAATCATACAGTTTGATGTAAAAATTGCAGTTATGCAATTTTTCACATTCCCATAAGCAGCTAGCAAGTCCAATATATCTATTCAGCAAATCTAGGATGTTGCAGGAACTCTTGTTTCTGATTTCCTTCCAGAACGGTTACCATTAAATATATGACTAGTTCTAATCTAATTTTAAAATATAAATGGTCAAAAAAAAAAAAAAAAAAAAAAAAAAAACCCTATCACGTTTGTAAGTGCTAATCAATAACAGCACTTCACTCTCAAATGTACATGCAGAAAGTTGTTTACGACGTAAGAATTTGCCAGTGAATGTGGATTGTAATAACACAAGTTGTCTATTGATAGACCAAGGCCACATTGATGTTTCAAGGGCGGAAATATTTTTTCCCAATACAATAGCAACACTACTTGCCTTAATACTCAAGCTCTCGTTAATATCTCCAACTAGTGCCGTATGCAATGATTAAAGAAATTCGTTTACAGATTTTTGTTTCGGTAAAAAGACATTCTTTCATAGCTTTTACAAAGAGATTCCGTAGGACAATCGGAAGAACATGGAGACATTTGCCCTTCGGTTGGAATTCAGTCTTGACTCGAGGAACAGACGGGATTCCAACACTACACTTTCCTTTCGGTGAAATTTTCACACCACACAACACAAAAATCGCCACAAAGAAAAAAGGTACGCAGTTAACAAGCATAAAATACTGGTCTGACAGTGTCAGCTACTCAAGCCAAATCAGATTTTCCATAAACTGAAGGTTATATGTAAGTAAGTTAGTTCAGTTCAGATTTATCAATAAATACATATTTCAATCTTTATTAATGCATAGATATAATCACAACGAACAATAAATATAAACAACTTTTTTTTGTTTCAATAAAAAAAAACCGCAGTTTAGTAGCAAATACGAGTAATGTTTTGCTTTTTTACGAATAGTTTTGCTTTTTTACAAATGTGAAACTCTTCTCACAAATAACAAACTGCAAAAACTAAACTGAAGCTTTACTCAAATATTACACTTTTAGAAATCAAGTTCTTGATATTTTCGAAACCAAAAATGTTGGTGGCAGTTAACAGAATATTCACATACACAAAACAAATTAAAATGAATGCAAATACGGGAATGATCAGACTACGTAAATACTAGCGGTCGCTCGCGTGTGGTTAGCAATACTTTCCTGAATTATCCATTCAAGGTTTTATGCTTGTTCCACGAGCTCTGACGTCACAGCCAATGAACTCTCATGGTCCTCTGGTGTGTGTCTGAGTCATTTTTCATTCATTACAAAATACTTTTATTTCTTTCTTACACATTTGAATATTCAGGTTACGTAACGTACTGACAGTGACGTCACAACAGGAGATAAAGAACGTGACGTCAAGCCTCTATACAGGATATGACAATTTCCGACTTTGGACATTTGTACTGGAGCGTTTTCAGAAGTCGCAAATTTCTTGTAAAGAACTGAAAGTGAATATACACACGAGTTTGGGTGAGCTCAAGATATATATATATATACGTAACCGCGTGTCTGTGAAATAAAACCTGTTTGCTGGTAACAGGTTGAGACTGGAGGACATTGATTATTAGTAATTTTGTCATGTGTAGTTATTACAACAGGTATGTAAATTTTTTCCGCATTTTTCAAACTAGTGAAAACAGGAAACTTCCAGCAAAAAATGATAATTTTGTTATTTATGTTTTCATTTGGGTGTATTTCATAGTAGATTGAAATGTATGTTTAGGAATGATTTATGCTTAAGGATCGTGATATAATTTCGAGTACATTTTTCTCCATTTTATTAAAATAGGAGAACATTTCTCCCCATCCCCCCCCAACTCTTATATAGTCAAGCTGTCCACCATAGTAATTTTTTGATGGAGATTTCCATCAAATATTTGTTGATTAGCATAACTGGAAGCAGGGCTAACGAAAGGGTGGGGATTCGGGTGGCCTCGGTGAAAAATTTCTCTCCCCTTCCCCTCAGCAAGGGCGGACAAGCCAAGAATGACACTATCCTGAAATAAAAACATGCAATGTAGTCGGGCCCAGGGCCCACTTTTGGACCACCGTCCCCTAGTAATTTGCACACTCCACCTCGTCAGCCCTGGGTGGAAGTATGAAACTTAAGTATTTTGTCTAAAACATTCTGTCTTAAGTGATTCTCAACCATTAGGAACATCTGTCTGCACACATCTCATTCTTTTAGTTGTTATTGAAAATGGTCTTGAAGAAAGATGACACTGGATATTATTATCGTTTGCATTTGATAATTTCATATATAACTTCGCATCAAAACTCCAATACAAAAAATTGCCTATTTGTGATATAGATTCGATGTTACCAGATATTGGGATGCAACGTTTTCATTGTTGCGTTTGTGTCTTGTTGATAATATCTAGAGCGCGAGATTACGTAATTTGTAACCATATCATCACGTTACTAGCAGTCAAGGTTGAAATTAATATTTACAACGGGAGGGGGGGATAGGAATGTACCAGACATTACAAATTACAATTTTAATGCTAAATGAACGATTTAAATCCATTTGATCTAAAAAAAAAAACCGATTTTCTGTTATAACCGATTTCTAAAAACATTTTAAGAAATCAATCCTGCTTCAAAAACAGGAAACAAATTTGTGTACATTATATAATTACATTTTCACATGGTCTGGACTCATTCGGTGTAAGTGATTAACTCAAATCATGTGACAAAATCACCGTTTAAAGGCAGTCATATGGGATGTAATTCCTAGAATATCCAGATTTCTTCATTTGATTTACGTCATTTCTAGTTTATGTTACAAAATGGAGCAGTGAAAAAAGGAGTTTCGAAAGACGTCAAATGGGATTGTTGTAGTCATGCACAGCGTCCAAATTGTTTTTCTTAAAGTGTAATAGAACGATGGGTATTGAAGCAGTAATGAAATTTAAGACATAAAGATGCCAGTATGGAAAAAAAGGACAGACGAATTAAATTTCATTCAGTTATTGCTGAAAAATTTTTCTTTGGAGGTAACCAAGATTATTTCTTGCTTGTCGGTTAGGCTCTGGAGACATTATCTGTAATTAGTCGATTTGTTTTTGCAACAGTAAAAGAATATCAAAATATAATTAATTTTTAGACACGTAAAGCCTGTGTAGCTCAGTGGATGTGGCGTTTACACAACACGGCGCTTGGTCGCACGAAGGAAGATTTGGTTTCGAATCTAGTCGGCGACTAGAGGAAATTTTTCTAAGCCTTTTTTCGCCCGTTCCCGAGTTAATCGATCTCTGGCACGGGCAAGCGGGTTTTTCCTCCCGGAAAGTCGGGTTTTTCGTCCCGTAAACTCAAGAAAATCGACCGTAGAACCCACATTATTTCAGACATTAAATAAATTGTCTTAGGGTTAGGGACCACGAGATGGCGGCACACTGGAGGCGTCTCTCTTCACTGTGTACCGCTTAATTAGTGATAGCCTTGGGCCATCTATCTCTGATTGGTACCAGTGGAGATTGAACTGCCCACTCAGTCTCCAAAAGTTAGATAGGGCTAAATGGCCTCGCCTACTCCCGTATACGGGAATAAAAAGGCGTTGGTTGGTTTTTTTTTTTTTTTATTAATTTTTAGACATGTAACATGAAGTATTCTCATTTAGATTTCGGACCATGAATTTAAAGAGAAATGAAGCACTCGGCTCACTATCATCATGATATATATTTAAATTTTTCGAAACTATTTCTTACTGACTGAGGTCTTAAATTATGTTTAGTTGGATTTAAACTTTTAAGCCAAGGTTTTTTAAAAATATCATAATTTATGAACTGCCATTTTCTTGAAATTACAACCCTGGCTATAACTTCCTCAATACAGTAGGGAATAAATTAATCTTAACACTAACATTTTACAGAAAAATTTTAATTTTAAAATAAGTATAAAAATTAAACTCCGCCTTGATCTCATAATTTATATGTGCTCCTCTGTTCCTAATAAGTTCATTAATTCGCTTAGGTATGAACTCTACCAAAGTAGAACACATTTTCTTATTTCTGCATCTCCAAATGTTAATGCATTCTGCATTAACAGTTATCCTTTGTATCACAATTTAATTTTCCAAGTCCCTTTTTTCACGATTGCTCACAAATTTTCTATTGTGTCAAGAGAGTTACCTGGCCACTGAAGCAATTGGATATTGTGATTTTTGAGAAACTCTTTCAATTTTTTTGAAGTGTGCCATTCAGCAAGATTCTGTTGGAAGATGAGTTCTTTGTCTTTCTGAATCTATGGGACCACTTTTTTCCTCCAATATTTTCAAGTATTAGTCACTTTTCATAATATTGGGAACAGGCACAACTGATCCTGGACTGTCGTGTGTAAAACAACCCCAGAACATCTTTTTAGCTGGGTGTTTAGGAGCTTGTTAAAAGGTGGTCGGGAGAAGTCTTCTTAGCCGCTGATTTGAGAACATAGGATACTCGCTCTCCTTGGACAAGGAAACGGCTCTCATCTGAGAATGTGACTTTCCTCCACTTCTCAACAGTCCAATCTTTGTACACTTTTGCTCACTGGAGCCTCTTTTTCTGCATAGCCTTCGTCAACTGCTTCTTTTTTGGTCTGTGGGCAGTCCTCCCTGCTTCCAGCAATCTTCGACATACTGTCATGTCTGAAACATTAATCTTACTAGTTGCCAAGTCTCTAAGTCTACAACAGACATTTTGGGAGTCATTTTGTTTTTCCTAACTAGTAAGTGTAGCTTTCCTTTTTTTTCGCCCACATTCTCCTTTTCTGCCAAAAGAAAAAGGTACCTCCTGCCTCCTTAAACATTTTTAAAATCGCATTCAAGTACGCAAACCAACACCATACTCATTGGCAATTTGTCTTTGAGTCATGGATGGGTTCTGAGAAAGAGTACATATTTTGAACGCTTTCTGAGAATTGTATCCATTTTATAGCTTACGCAAAATGAATGAACCACTAAGAATGTCAACTCATTTACACTATTAAAAACGCACAACACTATTAATAAACACCGTAGAGACAGTTGAAACCCGCAGCACTCAACCAAAACAGTGAACTAAAATCGAATCAAAACCTGACGAAATTCAGCTTGATAGCATTAATATGGATTTGGGCACTTTATTTTATTGCGGTAGCATGACTGCTTTTTAATAAATACTTTTTTTTTTTCTCCCTTTTCTTAAAATCTTTCCATGTTTAGTAATAACGAGTTATTAAAAGAAGAAACTTAAGGCCCTTCTATATACTTTATATGCTAATAAATTCCTTTACGACATTGGTAGGTAGTTAAAATGGCAGAATATGAGAATAACTGAAATCTTTCTAGCTGGAAATAAAACCTCACTGGAATATTTCTGATAGTTGGTTTAATCGAATTTCATAGTTTTTTTTTTTTAACGTATTTTCACAAATTTTTCCCAATGTGGAAGGAACTGTTCTATAATTCATTTATTTATAAATGAGCACAACTAAAATAATGAAATTTACTGTTCTCTAATACAAAAAAGTGAATGGGAGGAGCAACCCTCATCGTCATCTACCGGTCAGGTTGAAAAATTATCATAATTTCTCGAAAATACAGTCTGTCCACAGCACGCACGGTCTGTTAGTTAATCTGAAAGCAACTATCATTTCATTATATTTACTTCTACTTATAAATGAAAAACAAAACTAAATCGTTAGGTAAGAATCAATCCATTAGTTTTACTATGTAAAACTTTAAGATTAAAAACATACGAACAAAACAAAAATATAAACTTATTAAAAAGTCGATTTTTTTTTCTCTTCTCAGTTGCAAGATGCTAAAAGAAGGAAATTCTAAACTCATGGACAGAACGCTACCAACTGTTTCGTATTTTTGTTTTTTTAATTGTTAACTGCTGTATTATTCTTGACACGTTTATATAAAAACTTGTTTTATAATGCATGCCATGGGTTAAGAAAGAATGGAAAATAAATCCATTATGGAGAATGACTATCGAACATTATTTCTGTAGAACAAATGCAAACAAAATGAAAAAGTTTGATTCATTCAGTTTACGGAATGAATAGAAAAACAAGCATACTGTAATAATTTATTAAACGCGATAGTAGCAGTGTCGGACCGATATAGTAAATTGTTCCATGTTAACTTTATTTGCGCATTAAGAATCTCTGTGGCAATTTGAGAATAATTACGTCACTAGCATTGAGGAAAACGACTAAAATAATTGAAAATTGTACTTTGCTTACAATGATTTCGTTACAAAAGTGTAATGTTGTTTGGAATAATGGCCAGTTTCTGTTTTGTGAGACGTTTACTAAAACTTGAGTTTATGAATCGGATGACCATGCATTAATATGCACAACTTACTACAGCGAACGTTTGCTATAATTCCTCCATATATCATGGATATATAGAGAAAAAAAAAAAAAAACGGATGTGGGCCGCAGACACCTGCAAGGTATGGAATGCAGCCTGATGGGTGGGTAACCTTAGTTTGCGATCTCCTGTTTTGGAGTGGCTTTAAATCAGTGAGGGATATAAGAAGAAGAAAAAATCAGAAGAAATAAAATTGTTGGAATTTTCAGTTAAATAACAAAAAGGAAACACACACACTTTGAATTATTATAAAAATTATAGATTTGAAGTAGATGTAACCTGTGAAAAACTTAAGCAGTAATAACAGAGAAGGTTAAACGCAATGCTCGAGATTATAATACGTACTTTGCTGACAGTTTGAGCAGCATGTATACATTAATGAAAGTATAGTCATGTACATTAATGCTGTTTGTGGAAAATAATCAAACGTAACAAGAAACTAAAATTTACAGGATTTTTGTTCATTAGTGCAGTCGGAAAGTCACTGAACTACATTAGATAACTTTTGAAGGAAAAAAATTCTGTAAATTTTAATTAAGAAGTGAGTATTATATATTTCTTCCGCTTCCTATTTTGTTTAATTTTGATGCATTCAGTTAATCGGCATTTTCGATACACTTTTCCGATCTAATTTAAATTTCTAATTCAAACTATTACAATGTAATTATCGTTGTAAGGATTCATAATATATTATAGAACCAAGAGATGCGTAATTAGGTACTCCAAAAACTTTTCTTTTAGAGTGCTCTGCATTTTTATTTTTTGAATTTTTCTGTTAGGAGGGAAATAAATATTCGGACTTCTAAAGAGCACTGCAGGTTCTCCCAGTGTTCATTCCCCCCATTCCTTGCCAATTATTTCAGAGTATATATATATATATATATATATATATATATATATATATATATATATATATATATAGGGTGTTCGGGATAAATTTGACAGTTTCGTAAGGAAAAAGAAAATCTTCTTTCTATCTATTAAATTTAATGAATTGACAAAAAAACATTACAGGCAGAGTTAATTACAATACTATCAACAAGATTTACTCAAAATAACCACCATTAGCATCGATCACAGCTTCAATTCTGCTTCGGAACCTCGAACAAGCTGATGCTACAGTCTCCCTGGGAAGGGCCGCAAAAACTGTTTTAATTTTATCCATTAACTGGGCTTTTGTATTACTGGAAGTGCGATTGGTGTCTTTTTCAACTGCGCCCCATACAAAATAATCCATGGGGTTAAGGTCTGGGGAGTTTGGAGGCCAAACATTTGGACCGGTGAAGTCGTAGAAATTTTCAGACAACCATTTTTGACTTTTCCCAGAGGTGTGGCAAGGGGCCGAATCCTGCTGCCATACATACGGCCTACCATTGGCTACCCTTGTTATCCAGGGCTTGACTACAGTTAGCAACTCCACGAACAAAGCCCGAATTCCAATGCCAGGGTTCTTCAACACCTGTTCCTGCAGATTTGCGAGGAATTCTGCTGTACGAACGCAATCAGATCGTCTGCTAGGGATCTTTCTTCTTGCTACATCCTCGTAGTCACCATTGCAAGTCTCTAGTTCATGCCTGATTGTTTTTACTGTATTCAGGGAGCATTGGGCAGCAGTCGTAATATCCTTATTTTGATGGCGGGCACGAATCATCATGATACAAGTTATTCTCTTCCATGATTCAGGTGGGTTCCAACTATCCATCCTTTCTGACATCTTGTATATGAATGAAGAAGGGTCCAAACTTTTAAATGAAGAGAAGTGTGTGTTAATACATGTAACTTACGGAAAAATATAATTAATTATAAATATGTCAAATTTATCCCGAACACCCTGTATATATATATATATATATATATATATATATCTAAAAATAACTTTCAACATCCAGTAACTTACTAAGATAGACAATTCGCACTTTCCTTCTTTCACTTCCGCTTCCTGTTTTGTTTAATATTGATATGCGAATGCACGTTTCGTGTATTATTGAATTCGGCTAGACTGTCACCCAAGAAGAAAATAATTGATGTATGCGATCATTGTGAAAGGATGAAAGGAACTAAAACAAACTTTTTATTTTTAGAAAAGGCAGCATAGCCGGAGCTGTAAGATTCGTGAACAAAGACACGGCCGACAACGACCTTGACCTGCGAAACGTCACTTGCTTAGACGACCTTCTGCAGATGTGCAAGGACGAACTGGCTCATCTTCCACCCCGAATCGAGAGGAAGTTCCATCATGTTAACGGACCGAAAGCTTCCGATTCAGTGCCGGAGGTCAACTGTAACGGTGTTAGTAAGGCAGAGAGGATTCGGGTCATGCAATGGAACGTGCTTTCCCAAGGTCAGTAGAGTAGAACATTTTTTTTCCTCTCTTTTTTATTTTTATTTTCTTGTATATGTTCACTGTGCGTCTATTTCAATCTTCTCTCCTTTTGCGAGATAGATATGCCGACTGCAATTCTAGGTGGTTACTTTAATAGTAAAAGTTAAAAGTTCTTTAGTGCAGTCGGCACAGAACTCATTAATACGAGTTCATTGTTATATCTCCACGATGCAGTTCTTAACGCTTAAAGCGTTGCTTTCCTCCCACTGGGCAAATAGCATTATTTGCCCAGTGGGAGGATAACTACTTTTTTTCTTTTTTTTTTTTTTTTTTTACGGTATAACAGCAGCCTTTGGCCTAGAAAACTAAAGAGATTCAGTTTAATTATAAATAGATTAAAACGCAGATTTAAAAAAAATGCACAAAAATATCTATGTTAATCACACTCGCGAAAGGTAGCATAAATCGTACTCACATTTAACGTTTGACACCAAGTCCGTTGATAGAGAGAGAGAGAAAACAAGGGAATGGAAGTCATTAGGGAAGCCTCACATGGACTCCGTAAATAAATCAGATGACAGCAAATTGGAATAAAGTGAAATGGAATTTTATCTGAAAGAAAAGGGTGCAGAGGAAGTATAGGTTAGAAATAAGATTAGGAATCATAAGACGGTGGATGACTCATCGTACGGTAAAATATCACTGCCGTGCTTATTTGAAAGCACAAAGTGGTTATTGTCCTGTTTCGTCTTCAGAGTGGGATATCCAGCTTGTTCCTTCCTTTTTTTTTTTCACATGCGGTGCAGGTAATGGCTCGCTACAAGGTAATTAATCAGGAAGCAAGCACCTCCTCCATTGAAGTAGAGGATAAACGATTTCCGCTAGATGGTCGCTAGTGAATACACGGAACCGAACCTGTCGGCACCGCTTTGGGAAGCGTCCTGATCAGCTGACAAATAACCTGCTGCTGCTTACTCTGCCAAGTTGTACCTGGAGGGAGTCCAAGTATAGCGGCTTGCAGTAGTAAGTTCTACAAGTTCTTCACTTTTGCATCATACCCTCCCTTTTTTATCAGTAGATCACTACCTTGAAAGTACAATAAGAAATGATAAGCATCGCCATGATTATAAAATCCCCCCCCCCCCCAATTTTTTTTAAATATAAAAATCCAAGAAAAACTGCATAACAAATTGTACCTCAAACTAACAAAATTTCATCTAAAAAACTTCCACAGCGGCTCTACAACATCAGTGACTTTCACCATTTCTTGCAGGCATCCAACCCAATCTATTATTCTTCACTGAACGTCAAGTGGAATCCTCTACGACCACAGCTCACCACATTACTATGCTTTCCGTAAGAAGAGCCCAATATCTGTCAGGTCTGATATCCATTTCAGAGGTTATCAAGACTTGGAATTTCCTTTATATGACAAAGGAAATTCCATGTCTTGGCTCAAGATTTTCTTGCCTCAATCACTTTCCTAATTCTGATGACTGTATTACCTTTTTGATTATCTCTGAAAGTTGATCACATAACTACTCCTAAAGATTGACATTATCTTCCTTGAAGATTTCAACGACCACATTCACACTGGCTTCCTTTCTTCCCTCACTCCGATCAAATAAGCGAAATCATTCTTGCTGGAATGAATGCGTTTATTTACTATCAGTAATGGCCTAACACTAATCGTTCATCAACCTACCAGAACAGTAGATGATTTTCACCATTCTCCCAATCTAGTCGGTGCCGTCCCGATTAGCATCCGATTAGGGTTGTATCTTCTGGAACTGCATTCACACATGAACAGTTTTAAAGGTCCAAGTAGGAGATGAACGTAACTATACAAGTATGGCTTACAAAGAACTTCAGAGTTAAGATTTACAGAATATAATTTTAGTATGTATATCCACTTGACGATAATATATTAATGGTGAGTGTGATTTCTTCCTTATTGGAAGAAATCTGAACGTCAATCTGAAATCTGTAATTCATAATGAATTACATTGTGAATGTGAGAAATGAGTATTTCCGTTATTTCATCCTGTTTACCTATGACAGTTGTTACCACATTTTTTTATTTAAATCCAGTTGTATTTCTTATCCATTCCATTGTCTTTTCCTATAAGAAAGACTGAGGCGATGGGATCAGCTAGCATTGTATACGTTCCATTGTCATTATATCAGAATTGCATAGGATGATGGCGTTTTAAAATTTTGAATAAATATCAGTTTAGAAATTATTTTTTTTTAAAAAAAAGAGTAGCCATTTACTGAAACATAAGATGCTTTTTTCTGAAGGGTAGAATGCGATTTTTTCCAGTCTGTTTAAGAAAAGTAATCTCGATGACACGCAAATTACATTCCAACAAATTCTCTAAGTCAATAACCCTGTTTACCAACAGGTGTGCATGAACTTGGGATTTTAATGTATAGGCTAATAACCGACATTGGATTACACCCAACATGGCTAGGATACACCTTTGGCATAACTACATGAGGTGTATTTGGGCATGTATACATTTCTGTATCAATTGCTGTCTGGAACTTCGATAGAAAATAGTGAATTGCGATATCAGAACAATTGATTGCAATGTAAAGAATGGGAGTTGTAATATAAGGAGATATCATTACCCTAAAAGATGAAATAATTTAAAAATAAATATTTTTCACAGATTATTTTGAAAATTTGTGACGATGACTGCTTTCAATGAACTATTTACACATCCAGACGCAGTTGTAATTTTTCCCCTGCCTGTGCGGATTTGTTAGTTTGTCTGAGCTATTTAAACCCGATCGTTCTCGAGATACTGTGCACTGCTTACAAAAAACACTAATAAGTAAAGCGATTAGTGACGAATCAATAAATCTCAAATATAAGTAATTATTCATATTATGAATAACTAAACATTATAAACAAGAAATAGCAAAACATTTGTTTTATTTCGGTTATTTCTGTTATATGTTGAAACAAGTGACAAGTTTATTCGATATTAAATAAGATTTTTATGTGGAATAAAAGCTAAACTTTATTCTTCATCGATTTGCAATACTAATGGAAGTTTTTTCCTCCGGGCAAAATTTTTAAGGGAAACACATTCTCTTTAATAAATAATTTTCATTAGTACATTGCTCTTCGAAAAGGGAAAAAAGTACATTTTTTAAACATATTTTTAGTATTACACTTTAGTAATACTAAAAATATTTTTTTCTTTAAAATAGTACATTTATTCCAGAACACTTTATCAGAAATTGCAGTAATGTAATTTTGAAAAATATATAATCATATTTTTTTTTTCTTCTCCCAAATACAGTTTTATAAGTCCTTAACAAAATTCTACCGATCGGTCGGAACTCAATCCTAGCTGGATTACAAACTATAATTTTGAAAGCGATTCGGAGATTCCAACATTATCTAGTTTAAGAAACCTATGATGTGAAACAAATCAAGGGAACCTAATAATTCCTAAATAACTGCATAAATCATTTGAAATATAGTGTTAAGCTAAATTAGCAAATACACTTGAAATAAAAATTATGTAACTGAAAATAGAATTCATGATTTACTCAGACACCATTTTCTATGAACAGTTCGTAGAATTACTACAAGTCCTAACTCATTTTAAATGTCGAATCTCGCTGTTTCATATTTATCTACTGGAATAAGATAATTGCAATGTAGCGTTTCTACAGTTATATATATATATATATATATATATATATATATATATATATATAAAATTAATTTAATTAACATGCATACACTTCATCCATTATAAACTTTTTCTTTCCTGACTTAACAGTTAGAATCTCTTTAAATGAGAATAAAATGGATGATATCTTCAAAGTCGGACAAATTTCCCAATATTTCATTTTTAGCCGTTAATGACTCATAATAACGTTATTATGAGTCATATTTTACACCATAACGTCAAAGAAAAGGCTTATGAACGCAATTATCCATCCCCGGCTTACACAGGATTCGAGCCCCCCCCCCCCCAACCTTTGCGATGAACAACCGGTTTTATCGGTGATTAAAATAAAATAAATGCGTTAAAATAATGCGTTTGGTATCAAATAGATCTATAAGTTGTCTTAAACATATCTGAATTTCATTGATTCATATATAATCTCAAAACTAGACAAATCTCAATTTGACTAGTATTGAGAGTCAGTCAGTTTATTTTATTATATAAAGGAGTATACGGAATGGGGAAAAAAATAAGGAGTTTCAAAATTTAATTATGAATGCGAACCAAAAACTAAATATCATGGGTATATTTTTCAACTTTATTCCTATCAACGGAGATTAAAAAAAAAAAGTATTCATCATTATATGTAGTGCTGTGGATTGCATCCATGGCGCTAGATCGCCTAAAGGAAGACTGTTATAGGTTTGACTCTATTCGCCTTCTAGAGGACATTTTTAAGCCTTTTATAGGGAAAAGCACGTAGGGTTCTTCTCCCGGTCGTTTGAATAACTTGAATAAGGTATATTTTTTAAATAACAAATAGACCTTAAAAAAAAACTCCCACTATTACAGATCCATAATAGGGTCTCTCTCTCTCTCTCCTGAAAAGCTTTCAGTCACTGATAATTTTAAGCGTTGAAGGATGAGGACTGCTTTCCACCTTACTTGAAAAGTCTTCATCCTTACCTTCCTTTTTATTCCTTTTGCGGAATAGAAAACATTTGAGTCCATCCATCTGATGACATGATTTCGCGTGGAGTTCCTTAACGGCGAAGATTCTCAATTATGGAAATAATTGAGATATTTTGAATTTGCATCCGATCGACTTTGTAGGTTACAGAATACATTTGTATTCTATAGTTTAATTTCCATTATTCAATGGAAATTAAAAATTAATTTCAGAAATCCAATACTTTTCGATTTGCCTTTTCTCTCCTTGCTGTTTGTTGTCAACTTCCTTATTTTGTATATTTTCTTTTCTAATCCTAACAAATAGTTCTTGAATGTATTCGCTCGTGTTCAACGATGGATTTTGCTGAGGTGTAGGATAAATATTTTTTTATTGCAAGGAGTAAAATGAACGTATCAGAAATAAATAAATGCCACTTCACAGTATTTGTTATGTCTGGAAATACGTAACACATTCGGTGCTGAATACTCTACAAGAACAACTGCATTTACGAGTAAAAAGCTACAGCTGTCAATACAGTGAATACGATGGATGGTCGATGTGACATATTAGCAAATCATTAAGCTGCTCACACTAAAATTAAATGTTCCGATTTCAATTTTTGTACAAATCGTACCAGTGTTAGATGCAAAACCATATCTTATTCCTTACAGCTATATTAACTCTTTAAACCAGCATGTCAAACATGCGGGCCGCATGAGGCCCGCCGACAAGTAACATGCGGTCCGCCAAACTTTGTAACCAATACGGTTATTTAACTTTTGACAACACCCAATTAAATAAACATATTTAAAAAATTAACCTTTCTACTTAAGATTATTTTATACGCCAAACTACTCTGCAATTTCTAAAGGAAATAATATTATATTTCATATTTCAAAAATATTGTCACACCACTGCATAAATATCGAATTTTAACGAGCAAGTCTACGTACGCGGCTACATCCGCTGACCACAAAAATCGGAGGCTATCCGTTAGCAATTTTCAAGTCGTAACAAAGTGTAGTGTTTTCTTTGTAATTAATAAAGAATTTATAAAAATAATGTCGAAACTTTCTACGATTATGAGTAAAAAACGATTAATTGAAGAACATCGTAGTTTTCAAGAACAATTGGAGTTACAATATTTTTGTGTTCAAGGGGAGAAAATTTTATGCCTGATATGTAGAAACTATTGCAGTTTGCAAAGAATATAATATTAAAAGGCATTACTATATAAATCATAAAGAAAACTGACAAATATGTTGCGAAACTTCGTGAATAAGTTTGGTAAATAAAGGTGTATTTACCAAACTTATTGAAGACAATAGAGTACTGTAAAACCCAGTTATTTGTTATCGCATTTAATTGCAAGCATCAAAACCATTCACTGAAGGGGAATTTAATCGCGAATGTGTTATTAAAGCAGTTGAAGTATTGTGTCATGATCAATTAAAGAAATTTAAAAATATAAGCTAATCTCGAAATACGATTGCTAGCAGAATTAATGATATAGCCGGGAACTTAAGGAATCAACTAAAATCAATAATTCCAACATTTCATACCTATTCTCTTGCAATTGACGGAAGTACAGATTACTTGATATCACTCAGCTGGCTGTTTTTATTCGTGGATGTGATATGAACTTAAAAGTGAAGAACTTCTAGAAATTATTCCTATGCACGATACAACCACTAGAGTTGATATTTTTGACGCCCTTATGGAAGTTTTGAATGAATGCAATTTACCGTCAAAAAAGCTAGTTTGTCTTGCAACTGATGGTGCTCCTGCCATGACTGGTGTTGTTGAAGGAGTTGTTACAAATTTAAAACAAAAATGCAAAGAACAAGGTATAATATTAATTTTCAACATTTTCATCGCATTACTCATCAGCAAACGCTATGTTCCAAAGTTTTAAATATTGGACATGTCCTAAAAAATATCAGAATATTGTAAATTATATTCGTGCAGGTGGGCTTAATCATGGGCAATTTAGTAACTTTATAGAAGATAGAGAAAGTGAATATAGCGATCTACCTGATTATACAGAAATTAGACGGCTTTCTAGTCAAAGTTTTAAAGCGATTCTTCGAATTGCTGGACGAAATTACCATTTTTTTAGATTATGAATGTGAAATATTAAAAAATTATCAATGGATAAAGGACCTGGCTTTTTCAGTTGACATTACAAGTCCACTTAGTCTTAAGCTACAAGGCAAACATCAAGTGGTTACCATGCTATTTGACAATATTAACATTTTCAAACAGAAATTATTACTTTGGCAAAAACAAATTCAAAAAGAAAATTTATCCCATTTTGAATGTTGTCATTCATTATTGAAAATCAGCGAAATTGAGATTTTTCGAATATGCCAATCAAATTAAGTTAATAGAAAACGAATTCGATAGAAGATTTTTAGATTTTAAGAAATATGAAAATCAGTTTCACCTGTTTACTTCTCCTCTATCGATTGATGTTGAAACTGTTGATGACAATTTACAGTTGGAATTAATCGAAATTCCGTATTGAAACAAAAATATGTGGATGTTGGAATTCCACAGTTGTATATTATTTATTTGTTGATAGATACCCCAATGTGTTATGTGCAATTAGGCGTATTTTATCTATGTTCGGTAGCCATATTTATGCGAACAACTATTTTCAACTTTAAAGAATAATAAAGCTGAAGACAGATCAAGATTAACAGACCAGCATGTGTAAGTAATATTGAAAATAAGTACAGCTCAACAAATTCAACTAAATTTTGAAGATTTCGTTAATGAAAAACGTTGTCAAGTTTCTTCAAAAAAATGATATGTATAATTTTATTTAAATATATAAACTTTATGTTTTATATGTATTTTTGTAACATGGTTGCATTTTGTACTTATATACTCTAATTGTAATATTAAAAATCTGTTTTTCCTCTTAATTTCGAGATTTTTTTTTCTGTTGCTGCCCGCAGCTTGATGTATAATTCTTAATTTGGCCCTTGGAGGTAAACGAGTTTGACATGCCTGCTTTAAACTATTAAACAAGTATTATCTCAGCTATTCTCCCTCATTCTTGAATATTAACAATAATTTCCATGCGAATATCTTTTTTTTTTTAAATAGAACTATAGCATGAAGCTATCTGTTTGCTCCTCTTTCTCAGAGATTTCGTATCTTTGAGGTTGATTGCTACCATGAAATCCATGACGATAAAAAAAAAAAAACCTGATCCTCAAGAACAGTATTTTGGCTTCAACGAAGCAACACGGATTACTATTCAGAATTGTGTTCCGAATAAGAATGATACTGCAATTGAGCATGCGTTATTTCAAAAATAACTACCGACAATCAGAGCATGTAAACCATATTATCTTTGAAAAATAGTTTATAGTAAATATTTTATAATCCATTCAGATAATGTGGTGTTTTAATAACATTTTATATGAAAAGCAAAAATTCACTAACTTGGTTTTGACATTTTTTGTTTCTCCCAATCTTTCACTTCGATAATCACCTTTTAATATAATAAAAATCGTATTTTTATTGCATTGATACTACTCAAAGCGATATTCAAAGTTGTTTTTCTCCCTTCTTGATATTTGGAATATCCTTCATATTTCCATTCAGTCACTTGCCATGAACATCGTTAAGTGTCCTAAGTATTTTGAAAAAGTTACAGTTTATCCCATTCTACTACTGATATAAATATATTGTGTTAGATTTTGTTCAATAACAAAAGTTATCTGTTAGTGACCCCTTTCTATGAAAAGCCTGTTTAGCTCAGTTGTCATCGACAAAATTTCTGCGCGCATGTAATACGAGAGTGGTCTGAAACGTTCTCGGCCTAACAAAAACTAATTTAGAATTTCAAAATTATTTTTATTTTTTAACATAATCTCCCTTAAGACTAATACATTTCTCCCAGCGATGCTCCAGCGTCATTATTCCATCCCTGTAGTCGTTTTCAGTAAGAGATGCAAAATACTCCTCTACAGCTGCAATCACTTCTTGATTCAAAGAAAAACGCTGACCAGCGAGGAAGAGTTTTAGTTTTGGGAAGAGTCAGAGGAATTCCAGATCTGAGGAATAAGGTGGCTGTTCCAACAATTCATAATGCGGATCCCTTAATTTTCACATTGCCAAAACACCTTTGTGGGCGGGTGCACTGTCCTGATGAAAGATAATTTTCTTTCTTCTGCAAACCGGGTCTTTTCTCACGAATTTTTTTCTAGTCTGGTTAAAAGATCGGGATAATATTTCCCGGTTATTGATTTACCCTTTTCAAGATAATTAATAAACAAAACGCCTTTAGCATCTCAAAACGCCGATGCCATGACCTTTCCTGCTGATGGAACCGACTTTGTCTTATGTGGCGCTGAACAACCGGTTTCTGTCCACGTTTTGACTGCTGTTTGGATTCTGGTGTGTAATGGTGAATCCAAGTCTCATCCTTAGCAATAAATCGACATACAAAAATCAATTTTATTCTTGTTAAAACGCTCCAAGCACTGTTCATAGATTTTCATGCGAGTGCGTTTTTGATCTGCTGTGAGCAAGCGCGGCACCCATCTTGCGCAAAGCTTTTCATTCTTCATGCAAAATATATCCTACACATTCTTTTGAAATGCCTATGGTCTCAGCAATCCACGTCCTTCACGTGGATCATCTTCAAGGCTGGTACGGCCACGTTTAAGCTCAGCAGCCCATTTCTTAATTGTCGAAAACGAAAGAGAAGAGTGCCCATAAACTTTTATGAACTTCAAATGAATTTCTTTTGGCGTAAACCTTCTTTTAGATAGATATTTTAACTGCACAATCTCAATTCTATCCATTTCAAGGGATAGAGACAACACTTTTGCTTCAGACAGCTGTATAAAACAAACTACTTGAAAGAATGACTTGCAATTTCACATGGATGCTTATGACAGACGTACTAACTTAAAAAAATCTTGCGGATGGTGTCGCCATCTATGGTGAGGCCCAGAAAGTTTCAGACCACCCACGTATGACAATAATCATAGTTGATTCAATGAAACAGTTTATGAAATGAACTGTTTCATGATATCATTCCTGAACAGCTTTTCATTGTTGTAAAGCTTAAATAAAAAGTGAAACGTATTGGAATTGCTGGCCTGTGTGGTGTAATGGTTGGGAGAAATATTCCGCGAGGTTGACTGGGGCTTAACATCCCTGACTTCCCATTACAACACGCATGCTGCGAGTTCGAGTCTCGCGAGGAATGAATATTTATAAAGCCTGCACCGGAGCTTTGAATTAGAATAAAGCTTCCTGAGTGCGGCGTGTCTTTTTCATGAAACTCAAAACATTTAATTTAGAAGGCGCAATTTTTTTTTTTTTTGAGAACACATCAGTATAATTAAATAAAAAAGAATTTTTTATATAAGAGATAAAAAGATTATACTTTATATTATTATTATAAATATTATATTATAAAAATATAATACTTTTATCTCTTATTATATAAAATTAAATTTTTAGTATTTGATTGCGAATTTATGAAGCATCCAATATAATATTATTTCACTAACTGATATTTTTCTCCCTCACAATTCCCGAGAGAAATTATCATCATCATTCCCCTCCACGAATTCATATTTCAACGAATTCTAATTGATTATATATAAAAATATTAATTATTATAAAATATTAATTATTAATATATTAATAAAATAATTTAAATATTTGTTATATACATATATTAAATATAATTTAATTATTTTTAAATAATAAAATAACAGTAAAATAAAAATAATTAAATTATTATTATTATGTGACATCTCCAGGGAGTCCAAGGGATCATCGTGGGAGGGCACTCCACTTTGCTAATTCTCCTACCACCATCAACGCCATCTATCGCCCATCACCAACAACAGTATTTTTGTCTGTAAATTGCGTGTAAACTGAAGGCCGATTTGTCTGTAATGCGGGATGAAAAACATGAGTTTCGGAAGGAAAAAAAACCCTACTGCCTCTTTATAGAATCGGCTAATTCACCTTCAATTGAAAAAGCCAATATAAGGATTTCCCTTGTCACGAGAATCGAACCCTCGTCTTTTCCTTTCATCCCAACGGATGAAAGGAAAAGACGAGGGAAGTGACTATGGGCAAGGTGGTTTCCCGTTGCCTTCCTTGCCGCGCTATGTCCCATGGCTGTATCCTGTGTATGTTCACGAGTCTGGTTTGCCTGTTTGCAGATGAAAAATCCTACTGTCCAAGAGCCCACTAGGCTAACCCACTAAGTTATATATATATATATAATTATTTTTTATGCGGTTCCCCGCTCACGGAAGATTATTTATAAACTCACAGCACATCTGAACCATGGGTGGATAAGCATTTTTTTAAAATCAAGTTTACATTTTTTGTTGTACTTCTATTTATGCTTTTCCATAGTCTGGAACCCTTGCACTAGAGTCCAAACATGGAACTTTTTCAAGCAACAATAAGCGGGAAAGTGTTCTCACACTGGTTGATTAAATTCATCTCTCTCCTAAAGATAATAACCAATATCAATACCCGCAGCATTGTTTAGTACATCCGCAATCTATTTTCTTATATAAAAAGGAATTCTCCTAAAAGAGATAACTTTTCATTAACAGAATATCGCTACTTTACATGCGACGACAATGAAACATTTGACTTTGCATTTTAAATTATTAAATAACGTCGCTGATTTCATTTAATATGAGAAAGGTTTTTTATTTTGTATTTCTTTTCTCGCTGTATCATTACAGATACAATTAAAAAGAACCAGGCTACATTAATATTACTTAAGATAATTTTTCTGCTCATGACTTCGCCGCCCTCTTTCTCTCTCTGAAAAAAAAAAAAACGCTTTTTTATCAATTACGTATTAGGCTTCTTATCTAGTACGTTGTAGAAATACGCTCCGCTTCTAGAAGCGCCTGCTTCTGTTTTGATGTATTAAAAATAATTTCTGTATTTTATTTATTATACATATTTCAGAATTTTACTGTATTTTACATATTTCTATAATTGTTAATTGTAAACTGATTCATTATGTATAATTACATAATGAATCAGTTTACATATTTCTATCACAAAAGGTCCCAGTAATATTAATGAAAACAATAACTCTCAAAGATACAGCAAGTTACAGATTTATTTTTTTCATTTAGTTTAGAAAATTGCAACGAGAGGGCGCTTGCAACAATAGTATACAACATAAGCCAAATGTAGAAACTAAGTTTCAACCTCATGTGCCAACTATGAGGAATAATCATGCCGTTGTAAAATACAAACTTAGAACATTAAAAAAAAAAATCCTTATGGGTTTAAGAAAATGCAGCTACCTGGTAGGTTCATACGTTTTTCAAGCCTTCACATCATGCTGTCAAATATGTTTTCTCAGATGCTGCAGGTGTACGCGTTACGTGATAGGCATTCCTTAATTTTTCGGAATCCATCGGTATTAACGATATCCTTTCGTTCGAATGAGACGAGCTTTAATCCCTTGTACGAGAACAAGAATCTTTATTATTTCTTTTCAGCTGAGGAGATTAGTCTATCTCGAATGAGGATGGCAGGGTTTTCTCTTGGCAAATCAGGTTTGTCAATCCGCAATATCGTCAAACTGGCACAAAGAATGCCCTAATTAACACTCACAGTACATTGGCCTCATGGCTTTGCTAATTTCAGCCGTAATTTAAAACAACCATCTAGATTATCTTAAGTTCTTAAACGGCAGATCTGTGTTTAGTAATCTCTGGCAGTGCCGGCTCGAGGATATGTGACGCTCCTAGACCAGTTTTATCCAGGCATTATAAGACAATGCCTGGATAAAAATTGTAAAAGCAGTTTAGTTATTGCTAAAAAAAAAAAAAAAAAAAGTGGCACCTTTTTGTACTATTACTATACAATTACTTCGACTAATACTATTATTATTTTTTTTTTACGATGTTGGTGCCCCTTGTGCCTAAGCCTAGAGACGGCTCTGATCTGTGGGTTTTTCTTTTAGAAGTGATAGCGATTATAATAGTTTTATGTAACGTTCACTTATTCTTCCGTGTGACCGGATTCAGAAAGCACACAACCCAAATCAAAGAGGAATGATCAGAGACCAAAACTAGGCTTTTTTTTTTTTTTTTGTAATTATCGCTAGGACATTTAAGGCTGCAAGACGAGTGCATCATGTCGGTGTTCTTCTGGCCAGCTTTCCTCTTTTGCGGGATGAAAAAATCTGAGTTCTGTGAGGAAGCACTCTGACATCTCCTCTTTCGTTATAACCTTTATAAAAAGTTCTTTGCGTTCCAGACATTGGAACTTCGAACTCAGATTTATTTACCAATGAGAGGCTATTCTTGTTAACAAAAGCTCAGTGTTTATTGAGATTGGAATACTTGTTCAAAAGTATCCTATCCTATAGGATACTAGGCACTTTTATAAATTTTGATTACATTTTTTTTACTTTGATATTTTTGTCGTTGTCGATAAGTACAATCCTATCCTATAATTAATTTTTCAATAACTAAAAAATCTGGTTAACGGCAAAACAGCGCTCCAATCGCGTGGTTCTAACTTTTTACACTAAAAGTTTAAATTCACATAGTTCGAACTACACGGTCGGAACTTTCTGATAAATTTCGGAAGCATTCGTATCTCAAATTGTAAGGATCCTGAGTACTTTCTTCACTATCTGTACTTGAATGTGCGCATGTTTGATCGTATTTGCGTCACAAATTGTGACGGATGTACAAGTACGCACGCGGATGACACTTCTTTTAGTAGTTTTGTTGGTTATTAACAAATCTTGAAGTACAGCCTTATAATTTAACAATGATATTAAAATATTTAATATTAATACCTCACCTCTTTTGCTTTTCTTAAAATCTTTAATATGGATCGCTGGTTAAAATCTAGATGTTTGAAAAGCACAACAGAAAATAGTAAAGGAAATGAAAATTACTTTGTGATAACTGTGAGAAAGAACACGTTGATGCATTAGAATCAAATATTTGTAATGAAAGTGATGAGTATGATACATTAATTTATTCTAACTCAAATGTTAAAAAATAAATTCGTTTATAACTATTCGTGTTTGAATAATAAAATATTATAACTTCACCTAAATTACCTTGCTTGAGGAGGGGGAGGGGCATGCCGGAGTTACTAAAATTTTAATGCCGGTTCTGAAAGTTTGGAAAACACTGCGCTAGATTATCATCACTACTTATTTGGCAGGTTTTGATCAGCACTTTCTTATGCGAAACGCTATCAAAAGTTTTGCTAAAAATCAAAATAAACCGTATTATACAGTATTCACTATTTTGGTCTACTTCCGTCGTGACTTGATCATAAAAAACAAGTACTGTACTTAGTCACAATCGATCTTCTCTTAGAGAAACCCTGTTGTGCCTTACTTAAAAAGTGATTCTATCAAGAATATCGTGGATGTGATTCTTAATATTTTCCCCATTACATCGCCTATAACATTAATAATATAGGCTATAATTCTCCTTCATGCGTGATCAACAAGTGTGAATTGGAATAACTCTGAAATTTCAAATCAGAAGGTACTGTTGCCAATCTGAGATTCATCGAAATGATCGAATGTGGATTGATCAACCCCGACACTTTCTACCAAAAGAGAGATATCATCCCGAACTTCAAATATGAATTGTCTAGTAATGTAAGAAACGGATTTTCCCCCTCTTTTATTATGTCGTCAGCTAAACCTCTCTCTTCTCTCTCGAGCTGTATCATCCCTTCTAATAGTGTTCACACACACATCCAAAATTGTTCCAAAGGAGCTGTTGCTTACTTTTTTTTTATCCCCCCCCCCTTTTCTTCTTAAATATCTATAAAAGCTTTTCTGGTTAATCCTAGTATTCCTAGCTACGTGTGATTCAAATTTTGTTCACAATCGTGAATTACTAAGACAGACTATTTCTATCATGCTTATAGGTGATTGTTATTTAAACAGTTGGTTTTAAGCGTGTTTCCTTTAAGAACTTCATGATTCATCCAGCTGATTCAAGTTTATTACGAAAATTACGGATACGCAAAGGAGATACATCATTCAAGTAATTTAAGCAAAGTAATTCAAGGTATCAACAATAATATAATTATCTCTCACGAGGCATTTCCTCTGCAAATTCCTGGCTACCTTAAATTATGCAAGATGTCCCTCAGGTGTCCATTTGCATTAGTATCACTTCGATTAAATAGCGGAGATCTGGAAATCGCAAACGATCTCCTCCACGACTTGGACACAGCAAGACAACAACGCTGGATCGAAACAGTTGACGGATTGGATCTCAGGCACTCCAGCAGGAAGGCATGGAGTGTATTACGGAAGCTAGGAGGCGCTACAATGATGCCTACTATAAAGATAGATGTCACACCAAACCAAGTTGCTAACCACATAACTGGAAATTCGAGCTGCCAACGTGACAGAAACCATACCATCGAAGGTAAGGGAAGTCCGAGACTTGAAGGCAAAACTACAAGACGAATCAGAATGCGCAAGATCCTTCAGCGATGAGGAAATCAACAATGCACTAGCTGATACAAATACGGGAAAGGCCCCGAGGTTTGACGGAGTTCACCCGGAATTTCTTATTTATGTTGGCAAAAATACCAAAAAATGGCTCGCCCGTTTCTTCTCGGAAATAATGAACACCGGCGTGTTGCCGAAGGAATTTAAGAGAGCTAAGATCATAGTTCTTCCCAAACCCGGAAAATCAACTGACAACCCACAAAACTAATCTCTCCAATCGCGCTACTAAGCTGCGCATATAAACTACTGGAAAGATTACTGTACAACCGCATAAGCAACACCATCCTTGAATACGTTCCAATAGAACAGGCAGGCTTTAGGCCCAATCGAAGTTGTGACCAGGTTCTTGCGCTGATATCATACACTGAAGCAGGCTTTCAACGAAATCTAAAAACTTCTGTAGTTTTCCTTGATTTAACTGCCGCATATGACACTGTCTGGAGAGAGGGCATGCTGTATAAACCAATGAAAGTATTACCGTGCAGAAAAACAATACAGCTTGTTAATAATATGCTCAGCAATAGATATTGTCGGGTTGTCCTTGGAGAAAATATTAGTAATCAGAAGAAACTCAACAACAGTCTACCCACAAAGATCAGTACTGGCCCCCTCTCTTATTTAACCTATACATAGCTGACCTGCCAGATACAGTATCTAGAAAATTATGCTGTGCGGATGACATAGCATTAGCCACCAGAAATATAGAACTAAGACAGACGGAGGTAATTTTCACAAACGACCTTGCTCCTATGCATACCTACTTTAAAAAATGGAGACTGCAACCAAGCCAAAGTAAAACTGAAGTGTCAACATTCCATCTCAGCAATAAACTGGCACATGACGAGCTGAACATCCGATTTGGAAATTCAGTTCTACACCATAACGAATATCCTAAATACCTAGGAGTTACACTTGATCGCACCTTATCATATAAGAAACACGCTGAAAACACAGCTGAAAAAATACGAACTAGAAACAACATCATCCAAAAATTATGTGGAACTTCCTGAGGTGCAGCAGCAACCACATTATGAGCAGCCGCACTAAGATTGGTTTTTTTCGGTGGCAGAGTACTGCGCTCCAGTTTGGCTCAACAGCTGCCATACAAAACTAATTGACCGCCAGCTTAACGCCACAATGCGACTGGAACCATAAAAATAACTCCTGTTTACTGGCTCTCAATGCTGAGTAACTTAATACCACCAAACCTACGAACGCGACGCTATTCTTCGAGAATATGATAAAATACTGAATTGCCTATGCACAAAGACATACTGGAGCAACAACTTAAGACTGAAATCAAGAACCCCCCCCCCCCTCTTTGTGAAGCTAAATACCTGAGAACGACCAACTACAATACCAAAGAACAATGGAAACGAACTTGGAGCATAAATACCAATGCCCAACTCAAACTTGGTTTGATAGGCATTGTCTCAACATCACGGGTAGGGAACTGAGACGGATAACACTGAACAGGATTCGCACCGGACATGGAAGATGTGCAAGCTCTCTGTACAAGTGGGGAAAAATTCCCTTCCTGGAGTGTGACTGCGGGCACCCGAATCAATCAATCCACCACATTTCTACTGAGTGCAGTCTTCGTGCATACCCAGATCAAAGAAACTACTTCCTGGAGGCGACAACGCCTGTTATAAGACTGGATCAGCAACTTGATCTTAACTTAAGTGTTTTGTTTGTTGAAAGTATGTGTCTTTGTTTTATTCTAATTGTTTGTCACTTTTTACATATTTATTTTGACTTATGTACCTTTTATAACTGCATGTAGATTGTCATACGCTAAATAATAATAAATCAGAAAAAAAAATTCACTGATGCTTTCTGATTATTTCTCTCCTTGGTTTTATCCTCTTCCAAGGTGAAATGATTATCATAATGGGAATTCCTAGTTATAAACATGATACATCAATTCCCCCGATGTTATGAAACCTAAGATACTATCTCCTCCCCCCCACCCCCAAGTAGATTCATGCACACGTTGATAATAGTACTTATAGCCTCACAACCTGCCTAGATTCGCTTTTAATTTTAGGATAAGGTGTTTGGTCTTATGCTTACAGATATACACTGCCTCTAACTCTTGTCCTCCCTAACATGAAAACAATATGGTATCGATATGACAGTCTATATTAGGGATCGGCAACCTTTTCAGACTCGCGGGTCACATTCAACTTTTATTTTTAATAATCGGGCCGCAAGCGTTTATTTAAGAGAAAATAGTGAGTGAAAAAAAAATACTTAAGTTATCAATTTTTATTATGTCAATCTTAAAAAAAAACAGAAATATTTAAAGTATGAAAATTATTATCACGTAAAAACGAAGTAATATAGTGTATGCATCACAATATATCCATGTCTCCCTGCTTAATGTGACTTTTGTGATTGTTTTCCCTTAGCCAGATTATCTAGATCCACTTTATAACCTTAAGTGCAAATTCGAATCGAAGCATGCAAATGTTCATCAGTCAGTCGCGAAGAAATTTTACTTTTCTAAAACTCATGGCAGAAAATGCTTATTAGCAAACGTAGGTGCTTCCTTCAATTTATTTATTATTTTTTTATTTTTTATTTTGGTAAGCATCGATCAATGTCGACATTAAATGCGTTCAAATATAATCGCATCTCGATGCTATTTCATATGAAAATCTACAAATCTTGTTGAAAATTCCGTTTGTAAATCTTCAATAATACCAGCAAAAGTTTCCTTTTGTTGGTATTTCCAAGTTGCACGGGAGATATCACGAAGTATAGGTATAAAATTATTTTTAATTTATTATTCATATTCTAAAATGTATTATTTAAATAATTCAACATACGGGATACATGCCATGTAAGTATGGTCAACCTTTTATGGGCCGCCACAAATGCACGTCTGGTCCGCATGCGGTCCGCCGGTTGCCGACCTCCTGGTCTATATAAAAGGAAAATCCCACCACCGCCATGTGAACTCGGCTAACTCACCTACCATTGAAGAGCGCTGATAAAAAATTTCTTCGAGTCTCAGATGAGATTCTAACTTATGTTTTTCGAACCAAAGGACTCGGAAGGTATTTTTTTTAAATAAATTATCTGGGCTATAATATAATATCATTACTTTCTCCACTACAGTAATATATGTACATCAATTCTATAGACACCATGCTCATAATACTACACTGCCTCTAACTCTTATCCTCCCTAACAGGAAAACAATATAGTATCGATAGGATAGTCTAAATATTTCCTGATAAGTAATAACAGGCCCCCATCCTCTTTTCCTTATTCGGTCTAACAATATAATTATTATTATGCATTTCGATATCATGAATGTCATCTATAAGCAAGACGTCTATTACCCTACAACATGCAGCTTAATTTCCTCCATTTTAAATTTAATTTCCTCCAATTTAAAGCACATAATCTTATTATATTTTTAAAGATTAGTGTATTGTTACAGAATAATGTGATACCATTCAAAGTACAATTTGATGCCAACTTCCCTCAATGTGAACATATGTTATTATATGGAATGCTTTTCGCCTTCAAATCAACTTGTGCACATTTCCAAATCTAAATCTTTTAAAACACTACGAATTGATTGGTCTTGTTTTGTTCGATGATGCGTCATTATTTAGAAAGATACCATTTCTGAGTAGGTACTAACAAACTGATCTCAAATTAATAATGCCAGCTACTGTAGCTCCTATCCCCCCCCCCTCACTCCCTATCAACCAATCCACACCTGGGTAACTTTAGTGATCCTCTACCAGTAATAAATCTGAATAGCAGTACTATTTTGTTTAATGCGGCCATTTCTAAGAGGTTAACTTAATATCAGTTTTGTCAACTTTTTCGAAATTTATACAGTACGATATGATATGACTGCATGATAATTAGCACATGCACTCACCTTTTTTGACAAATTTAATTTCTTCAGAATTAATTGTTTTCTTAGGTTTCCTATCCATGCCACGCAAAGTAAAAAACAGATTAACACTACTGTAATACTATTCAAATTAAACTGCTTGCCAGCAAAACTTACTCTAAACTAATCCTACTTTATGCGCAATTTAGCAAAACAACTTCTGTAACACGATATGATACAATACAGCAGCAGCAATCAAAAATTGATGATAGCGTTTGAATTCCTTTTCTTTTTTTTTCATTAGTTTTAATCAAGAAATAAACGTATCTTTATATACTAATAATCTTCAGTTGCACGACATAGGCATAAACTGTTTGACAGCATAATTTATTTATTATACCTGAGCATATTTGACTCCATTCTCAAAATTCTTACCTCTGCGTGCAAAGGGTTTTATCTCAAAGTATTAATAATCGTTCATTTGTACCTTTGATTTTTTAATCACTAAAGAAAATTAACCATGCTTATATCTTACAGTTCCTTTTAAAAGAAACGTTATTATTTTTAAAACTACTTTTCAAAAACATCAACGATTTTTTTGGGAAGTCAACCATAAAATAAACAGGGGAAAAAAGTCCATTAATCTACTGCTCGCAGACGAACTTGCCACTTATCGATATGCGCATACTCAAAGCAAAGCGACTTTCTCTCAGTTACCGCTTGTAAGCAAATGGCGCTGCAGTATTAGAAGCAATAATAAACCTGCTTTAAGCATATCTATTTAAGAAATCTTCTAACTAATATTTTATACCAAAAGTTCGGTTTCTTTTTGGAAAGTTTTGGAATAAGTTATTATTATTATTTATTAGTCTCGGTGAAGTTTACTTTCCTACTCCGTAGCGAAAATTTGAATTACTTTTGCATTTTAGTGAATCCTGTTTTTTTTCTTTTTCTTTCAGTTGCGCAAGGAATTTAGGTTTTAAAATATCTAACCTTTTTATTTTAAATAGAATACGCATTTGGAATGATCTCACCTTATTGACAGTATTTGACGATTCGATTGTAACCAAAAGAGAGATATGCAAATATATAACTTTGTAAAATTTTATCTTTAACTTTTAGTAATATGATTTCATGACATTCAAATGTATTTTTATTTATATAAATGCAACATTTTGTGAATATTTTTTTTTATTTTATCATATTATTGGAACTGAATTATTTGCTAACTAAGAAAATAAACATCGATCTATATAAATTAATAGCCGGTTTCTCGAATTGAACATGACATTTGTCAGCACCTTAAGTAGTTTGAAATGTCGGGCATTTTTACTAGTGATTTATCAGAAAATGTACATTGTCCTCATCACTTTCATGGTATTTTTATATTTTAATTTAAGTGTTTATGATTTGAAATTATAATGATTGTAACAAATATTAAATATATAAATAAAGAAATGTGATATAAAAATAAATAAAGATGCTGAATGTAAATAAAAAGTGAGATTTGTAAGTGAATAATAATCGTAAATAAATAAGAATTTTTTAGATACTTCATTAAAATGCAGGAAGATACTTAAGAAATTGTATACAAGAGGAATTGTATGCTATGCTTAAGAAGTTTTATATTTTAAAAAAATAATTCTTCCTGTACTTTATTTAAACTGCATATTTTAAAATGAGGTACGGGAAGTTGCTTAAGTAATTTTATACAGGAAGATAAATTCTTATGAACTTTTATTTTAAATGTTTTTAATAAATATTGTTTATATTTGTCAAAGAGTTAAATCCATCTTTGCACTTGCCACAACATTTCACTTTTTCCCAGAAATATATGAACAGGTATATAATATAAAATATGTTCTAAAATCAACAAATATTTTTTAGCCTTTAAATTATTCCAGAAATCTATGCTATTAAAAATAAAAACATTTTAAAATGTGGTTATTACTTGAGCAATAACTAATTATTAATTTAATTTTTCTAGTTCTCGGAGAAACAATCGATAAGTTCGTGAATTGGCCAGACGAAGCGTTAGCATGGAAATCTCGAAGATGGCTTCTGTTAGAAGAAATTCTTACTTACCAACCAGATTTCCTTTGTTTTCAAGAAGTTGACCATTATCTGTTTCTTAAGCGTACACTGGATATTATTAAATATCGTGGTGTCTTCTTTCCTAAACCAGATTCACCTTGCTTGTTTACCTTCGGAAACAATGGTCCAGATGGGTGTGCTATTCTGTATGACTCGGATAAGTTTGAATTCGTTCGGGCAGCGACCAGAGTGCTTGAAGTATGGGGATGTCAATCTAACCAAGTTGCAATTTTGTGCAAATTTCGTAGGAAATCTGATGGTACCGATGTCTGCGTTGCTACAACTCATCTCAAAGCTCGCCACGATGAGTTATTGACTGTCATTCGGAACGAACAAGGCAAGGACCTTTTGGACTTTGCACGACTTTGTTCTTCTGATGATGCCGTTATCATTACTGGAGATTTCAATGCTGAGCCTTCTGAACCAGTATACCACACAATGCTTGAAGATACATCACTAAGGATGGAAAGTGCTTATTGTTATTTAAACAATCGTCATGAAGAACCAAAGTATACAACTTGGAAAATTCGGGACGATGGAGAATATTGTCAAACTCTAGATTATGTGTTTTTTACGCCAGATAACTTGAAAATTACAAATGTATTGAAGCTTCCAACTGAAGAAGATATCGGAGAAGATCGTGTTCCATCTCTTCGCTACCCATCCGATCACTTTTCGTTAGTGTGCGATTTTAAGCTGAAATCAAAAGAGTCTCTGCTTTCAGATGGAAAGCAAAACGAATCTCCATAGTTAGTCAGCCTCCGAATGAGTACGATGTACTACTCATTAGCATATGCTGACAGATATATTATCAATAGGCAGTGTCGTTCTTTTAAGGTCTTTTGGAAGTCTAGGACCTGCCATTATTTTATTTATCCACTGCACTTTCCCAAATAAGAAAATTAAAATAGTGATCCCCCATTTATTTGTATGAAATACATGTGTATATAAAAACGAAAATATTCGTTATAATTTACTATTATGACGTTAAAAAAGTAAATTACTGTATAATGAAAATATTTTCGTATTTGGACCTTTTTAAATTCAGTACCCGATTCACAGATAGGGAAAGATGGCACTCTTAATAAGTAAATAAGTTTACAAAACTCATTCCATGATCTCATGTATAATGAATATATATTAGGGGGAAACTAAGCTATTGTGATAAAACGATACTTAATTTAACCACTATGGTGGCCAACGAGATTGCATAGTCGTCTGAAAAATATGAGAGGTGTTTCATTGTATTTAACATGTTTGTTATATTTTGCGATCTAAGCAAGTTCCTACCTAGAGGCGTTCTGGAATTATTTGGATCTGATCTTTACCTACGAAAAAAAAAATAATAAATAGACTCATAATTTTTTTCCCTATAATATGTTACTTAATTTTAAAAAACTCTCTTTTATTCCTGATTTTAATTAGAACTTGTGACTATTTATAAAATTAAAAAATATAATTAAAAAAATAAAAAATTAGCCCCATAATGTTTTTCCTCCTGTCCATTTCGTTATCGTTCCATCATTTGATCTGTGTAGAATAAGCTCTTCATGTATATAACTTACGATATTCTGTATATCAATATTGATATGGACCAAATAGAACGGATCAAATTTGGACATTATTTCATTAGCAATAGTTAAGATTTCATTCATAAAGATCATTATGTGACTTATGCATAGCAGCTTTTTATGTAATAAGACGTACTTAGTAATATATATCATATTTAGAAATGGTGTACTTAATTGTGCAAAAATATTACGGGTATATTTGGGAAGTATTATTCATCGAATGAAATACCTTATTGTTATACTTTTTTGTTGTGTTTATTTTTTGTATCTTAATGAATGCCTAAATAAATGTATATTTTCATAATACAACTGAATCACAGAATTTAAATGTTCTTCAGATATAAAATACTTCAGAACTGCGCAGGAACAAAAGTCTGACTCTATCTCCGTTTTTTGTTTTCCCCAAATTTATGAATAATTAAGGAAATAATATTAACCAATTGGTCACTGTTGAAAATATAGTAAAGAATTAATAGTTAAGCTTGTATGAAATGAAGTTTTTCACTTTATCAACTAAAACTTATGGCTCTTTCAAAAAAAAAAAAAAAAAATACTGAACTTAATTACAGCCTGCCTGGTTGGCCGAGTGATTAGCGCGTATCCACTCTCCAGCCAAAAGGCTGCGGGTTGGAACAGACACCTTCCCTCCCTAGACATACTGGTGAAAAGGCAGGAGAATAATTTTAAACTTTCCATATGCAGAAAACTCACAGATACTGGGCGTTATTTACATTATTCTTCCAACTTATAGATCACAAAAACATAGCATCATTCACATGTTACGGAACAGAGCCAAAAAGTTTATTTCAGACGAAGAAGAGGTACAGACAGAACTTTCTCAAATTGCTATAACACTATCTCAGAATCGTTTGCCTACAAACATCATCAACAAGTTCCTTTATAAAGACAACCTCCAACAACAAGGAACAGTCACCCAGTACGCTTCAACAGTAGTCATCCCTTATGTAGATTCAGTCTCTTCAAGATTAGCGAGAATGTTAAAATTTCACAACATCAGAGTGGTATTTAAGCCTACCATCAGACAAGCATTAAGATCTTCTAAGGACAGTGTACCATTTTTCAAATATCCAGGTGTTTATAGAATTCCATGTACGTGCGGCCTTTCATATATTGGGCAAACTTCAAGAATCCTGGAAATCAGACAGAAGGAGCATGTTGGGGATGTCAATCACAACAGGACAGTCTCCTGAGGCTTAGCACATCACTTTGCAACTTCCAACCATACAATTGACTAGGAAAATAGTTCTATGCTGTATTTGGATGATGATTATGGTTACAGAATTTTCAAGGAAGCGGCAGTGGTATTAAGAACGGGCAACAACCTTAACAGAAATCAGGGTGCCATACTGAAAAATATATAGAAAAACTTAATCAACTCACTCAGTTTAACGGAACTACATTACGCGAAAAATCATGTAACACGTGTGCGTGCAACACGTATCCATGATGCTGACTGAAGCTTCTCAACACATGCACGCATTGTCACGCATAGTTTCAAACTTAACTGCCTAACAGTTAGCAACGTTTCTGTATTCTCTCATATTTTTTGTGTGTACCGTTCAGCCTTGACAAAGCTAGACAGTCGCTAGCGAAACTAGTAGGCGGGATTATATTAATAAAGTACCTATAGTCTCATGATCACAAAAAGTCTCGTTTTTAAATAATAATATATTTTAGGATTTGGAAAGGGCTGTACTTTTCAGACATCAGAGCTTCTCCAGATTTGTTTTCATCTAGTGTTTATCATAGGCTTAATTGGTCGCTTATTTGACTTTTTTTTAAAGTAAAAGATCTACGAAATTCCGATTTAATATAAAGAACCTGAAACAATTTTTTTTTGTTTAGAAATTCTGCCAATATTTCAAAGCAGCCTCCGCAGATGCTCTTTGGTTGGAAAGCACTGGATTCGAATCTCGTCTAAGATGCGAAGAACCTTTATTAGGGCTTTTCAACTGAAGTCAAGTGTCTTATACGAAGGTGGTAAAGTTTTTCTCCCTGAAACTCTTGGATTTTTCATTGCAAAAGAGACAAAGCAACCAGAAGACCAGTTAACAGGCAACACACTGGCTTCATAGTCTCAGTTGCTTCAACCATAACTCAAATAGTGCAATAGCTAATTATTAATTGCTAAATAATACATTAATTTTGTACATACCAAACACTAGAGAAAGAATAAAGGTTATTCCCCATTTGTTTCAATATTTTCTGTGCTATTTTTTAAATCTTGGAACATGTTTATTTTTTAGGATTGAACTGTATATTGAGTTTTTTCATTTTCTAATTTAAAGATTTTTTTTAAGTTGCATGTACTGAAATATAGCAATTTTTTACAAATGCAGTTCTCTCCTACATTTATTAGAGTAAAGCTTATCGCAATGTTTTCCCAGAAAATTTTATCTAAAACAAGTTTTCTAATGTTTAAGGGAAATCTGCGATTCATTATTTAGCAATCAAAATTTTTCATGGATTTTTATGCATTTATTTAGTGAATCTATGTTCAATCATTTGATCGGTAATATTTTCTAAATTACTTATTTATTTATTTATTTTCAATGTTGATTCCATCTGGTTATACGTTGTTCAACCTATAGTATGTTAGTACCTTGCATGAGTAGGATTCTAAGTGCCTTCATCAGAAAATGAATTTGATATATGAAATTAACTCGGATTATTGCAAGAATTTGTTATATAATTGTTTGAAAAGCATAATCTGGGTATCCTGGAGGCCGAAACAACACCTACATGGTATTTAGTATTAGTCGCTTACTGCTCTTCAAACAGTTTTTTTTCTTGTTGTTTGTTTTTGTACCATAATCGTTTCCTTCAAGATGATGTTTTGTTTTCCGTTAGTAAAGAAAGATACTAAAATTGATGTCCTAGGGGAGACAACACTCCTACCAGGCGAGTCCCCCGGGTGGCGGATGGGAACCCAAATGGGTTGCTCTGAATAAAGAATAAAGAGCCGTGGACCAAAAGATGTAGCTGAGGCATGGCAAGCTGGCTACATAATAATGTAGCTAGCTTGCCATGCTGGGTCCCCCCCCCCCCCCGCCAGTAACTTCTATGAGGTGTAAAAAGTCTACAAACCGAGATAGTGCTACTGCGTACGGGACAGCCGACGGGCCTACTCGAAAAGATCACATAGAGTAGGTGAAATCAACAATGTGGTCCGCCAAAGATGTGAAACACGTAGCCACCCTCAACATAAGATCATTATACCGACCTGGAAAATTTCAATTAGTCAAGGAAAATTTTAAAAGACTGAAATTGAGTATTTTAGGTTTATCAGAGACACATTGGTGCGTAGATGGATTCATGGATTTACCAGAAGGAAGACTATGCTTCTCAGGAAGAAAAGTTAACATACACAGAGAAGGAGTTGCATTATTAATTGAGAAGAAACTTACACGCTCAGTAATTGAAATAAAACCAGTGTCTCCTAGAATAATCACAGCCAAACTTCAAGTAAAAGAAAACAGTCAAACAATTAAAATAATCCAAATATATGCACTAGACAGTAGCCATTCAGAGGAAGAAGTAGAAAATTTCTATGAAGAACTACTACAGGAAATAGATAATTCCAAAAATAGAGAACTCATGATAGTGATGGGAGATTTTAACGCTAAAATAGGACAGTTCACAGCAGACAAAAATGATGTGATGGGGAAATTTGGATACGGAGAGCTTAACGACAGAGAAGAATAATTACTCCACTTCTGTAAAGCAAGCGATCTAATAATAGCAAACACATTGTTGTATCAACGCCCTAATAATAAATATACATGGACATCCCCAGATGGTCCTATGAAGAATTGCATAGACTATATCATCATAAACAAACAATGGAAAAGATCAGTAAATAATGTACGGACATTAAGAAGCTTTGATTTTGACACTGACCACGAAATATTAACTGCCAAAGGGAAGATAAAATCCAACAGGAAAAAAAATACCAGAAAAGAAGAAAACATCAACCTATCAAAACTAAAAGATAGCTCAAGCAGAAGTCGATTTTTAGAACAGATGTGCTTGAAATTAAAACCATCCATCTTCCAGATCAGCGGAAAATACTGGGAAGAAGGAAAAGAAACTGTGTTATCAATTGCAAAAGACACTCTAGGTACGAAACCCAAAATAAACAAACAGTGGATAACCCAAGAAATCCTAGCTACAATAGAAGAAAAAAGAGAGGCCAAGATACTTGTAAACCAACAAAACAATGAAGAGAATAGAGAATAATACAGAGCACTACAAAATAAAGTTGATAACCTGTGCAAAAAAAGCCAAAGAAAAATGATTAAGAGAAAAAGTTAAGAAATGCCAAGAAGCATACCAAAAAAACAACATAAAAGTCTTCCATGACACTATAAAAGAAATTACAAAGGAATTCTCAGCAAAAGCAGTAACAATGATAAACAAGATGACTGAAACTGGGAATATTGAAGATACAAAAAAAATCTGGTCAATCCATTTTAAGACTATCTTTTACCAAGGAACAAAACTACATTGCTAACAATAGAAGAAAACAACAACCGCCCAAAAATTTTGCAAGAAGTTAGATACGCAATAAAACAGATGAAAAACAATAAAGCATCAGGCATTGATACTGTCCCTACTGAACTGTGGTCATATGGAGGCAGCACATCAATAGAATATTTAACAACCCTATTCAATAAAATACTACAAACAGGAGAGATCCCAGATGACTGGAGAACTGGAAAGATCATCCAAATATACAAGAAAGGAGACAAAAGAGACTGCAGAAATTACAGACGAATCAATTTACTCTCCCACACCTATAACACATTCGTGAGAATTATACAAAATAGATTAAAAACACCCATGAAGAGCTGATAGGTATAGAACAAGCTGGTTCCGAGGAAACTATTCAATAATAGACCAGATTTTCACATTGCACCAAATAGCAGAGCTCAGCTGAGAAGACCATAAAAAACTATATTGTTGTTTTTTGGACTTTAAACAAGCTTTCGATAGCATCAATAGAGAAATCCTTAAAGTTCTATTAAAAAAAGCAATAGAGAAATATATAATACAGTTTCTGATAAAATATTACTCTAAGACCAATGCAATAATTAAAAAGGACACACTCAGAACAAAACCCATAGAGATGATCCAAAAAGGAATAATGCAAGGATGCCCATTATCACTATGTGTATTCAACATATATCGACGAAGTTGTAAAGAAGGCAATAGACAATGAGCCTGGAATCAATGTCAATGGTTTAAACATAAATAATATCAAATATGCGGATGATCTCGTCCTTATTGCGAGAATCCCAAATGAACTACAAAGGTTGATAAACAAGCTCAATGAAACCTGTAAAACATATGACATGACAATAAATATACAAAAGACAAAAGTGATGAAAACAGGAAGGAACAGAACTATCATCTCAGCCACCATAAATGGAGAACAAATAGAACAAGTAGACAACTTCATATATCTTGGATCAAAACTAACAGAAACAATAGATGAACTCGAAACAATCAAACACAGAATAGCGATAGGATGGACCACCATGGGAAAATTACAAAAAATTCTGGAAAACAAACAAGATTTCTAAGCAAGCCAAACTCAAATTATATGAATCAATAATAATACCAACAGTCATCTATGGAGAAGAAGCGTGGATAGTAAAGAAAAGAGAGGAGAAAGAACTGCTGGAATTTGAAATGAAATGCTTAAGAAAAATAAATAGAACAAGTTGGATAGAATAGAAAACAAACAGCACAGTCAGACAAGAATTATTGTATAAAAAGACAATAATAGAAAATATTAGAAAACAACAACTGAGATGGTTTGGCCACACTGTACGCATGGACGCAGACAGACTTCCTAACATCCATACAGTTACTCTGTATGAATGAAAAAGTAGGCATTCACTTAATTGACTAAACTGTAGTATTTTATATTTCAGTAAATGAATAAATAATGATTTTTTTTTGTTCGAAAGATTGAAAGTAGCAGAAATAAAAAAAATGATTAAAAAAAAAGAAAAAAATTGTCATTGAAGCTAACCAGATTTTCTGGTTTCACTGGAAAAAGATAAAATCTTATTTAAAAATAAACGGGGATATTCAAAACGGTTACGTGTTTTATCACCCAATAATTTATATGTGAATTGCAGTCAGGAAATCAACTTATAAAACTCCTGATGCAATCTGTAATTAATGTAAGAAGGTCGCTCATGTGTAAATAACTAATAATAAACTAAACGTAGAATTTAGCAGGTGTTCAATGAAATAGAATTTCCCAAGTGGGTTGCGTAATCAGTTAACTATCTTAGGCTAATAACGATAGACTCAATACACCAACAAACGTTAATTAGGTGATAACTTCAACGCAAGTTTTTCGCTGAAGAAAAGTAAATTACACTGAAAAATTATATTGCACTAAAGTATATATTATTTATATTTAATATTATTATAGAAAACAAAAATATAATTTCTTGTCAAGTATAATTTAATTTATTACTGAAAAAACAGAGGCAGAGTTCTTATATATGTTTAAAAGCAAAACAGGAAAAAAGTTGATAGAATCTTACACGCAGTTTGCGAAACGTACCTAAATAGGATGTGTTAGGAGTCGCTTAGAATATCAATTAGAAATTCGAGAAGCAATATGCTAGTAGGCCAGCTTTGTCTTGAGGCCATTACTGTCGAAATGGCTAGTTGCGAAAGGCGTGTGAAGCAACACTTCAAGAAGTTGCTACAGTTTACTTTCTCATTTAAGTAAATTGTAATAACTTAATGATTCTTCCAAGATACTTGTGACATTAGAAAATTACACAAGAAAATAATATTCTTGTGTAAACGTGTATATATTTTCAAGTAATAACTTAATGTCTGGCGTACAGACACTATTTGACCAATCTCGCTAAAAATAAGCCAGAATTTACTTGCTTCAGCAAGTAAATAAAATTGTTAAAAAGCGTTGGGTTGTTTTTCATTTAAGAAAAACCAAAATTTTGACAAAGTCCTGTCTTTTCATGAAAATATCCTGACAACTATGACAAAGTTGCGTTATACAAACAAGTCTGTCGATTGGTGGTATTTCTATAAAAACCCAAATGTGTCAAAAGCTATAATTCTTTATAAGACTTAACTTGCTTATATATCGGTGAATTATAAGTGCGTAAGTACTTTGCGAAACTCACGCATGATATTCTTTACTCAGGCTAATAGAGGACTCCTTGGATCAACAACTTTCAGATTTCTATTCCTTGATCCCATATTAAAAATGAATCTTTGAAATGAATTAAGAACAAAAATTAAGCAAAGCAGTAGGAAATATTTGTAGCTTTATAGATAACTGGATCGCTGATCATGTGAGATTATTGAAACAAAATTCTAACAAGCTAAGAAAACTGAACATTGCTATGTCCGATTTAAGAACTAATACTGAGCCAGTGGTGGTCGGTGAAAATTTTAAGTGGGGGTACTGCATATACAAAATAAAAAAAAATCTTTTTTTTCCTAATCAGTAACTAATTTATTAATAAATAAATTTACATATTAAAAAATCGGATTTTTTTAATAATATTTCACCCTCACCACGAACAAACACCAACAATAAAAGTTTCGTATCTCACAGAAATAACGCGCATGCATACAATTTATTTGTAAGCGACACTGCCCAAACGAGCAGTGTCGGAATCACTTGTAACGTGCAATGAGAAGCGCAAACGAATATCGGCGAATCTAGCTGCAATTGGCCGAATGTGATAATTCCGACACTGCGTTAGATCGCAGTGCATTTGTGTCGTAATCTAAAGCGTTAATTGAACAATTCCAATTATTAATTATTCAATCAATGTCAAAACAAAAGCTGTAACTTTTAACATGTTGTATTGCATTTATATAATGTTGTAAGCATTGTTATTATTTATAAACAAACAATTTTTTCATTTTTCCCTTGGGGGTGCTGCAGTGTCGCAGTGCTTATGTACGAGCCGCCACTGTACTGAGCCTGTGCTGCACTTTTCTTTTTATGAATAAAATTTATATTAACATTTTAATGAAGGACAATATACCGGCTATGTTTATATTAAAAGAAACACACGTATTAACCACAATAAAAATTATTTAATTGTAAATATTTCATCCCAAGTATCTTAGGACATCATCACTACAATAGTTTAAAGCAATAATAGGAATAACATGCAGTTAGGGCGCATGATTACAATAGAATCTCATTAAACGTGCATAACGTGCTACAAAAAAAAAAAAATAAATAAATAAAAAATATTTAACACAATTTTGTATGACAATTTCCCATATTTCAGGAATAGTAAGAACGTCGTTGCGGTTTAAGTTTGGTCTGTGTAGTAGAGCTTCAGAACTTTCTTTGTATAAACGTTCATGTTTATATAAAGATCTATGTAAAAGTTATTTAGACTTTTCCCAATGGATTCTATGGTTTGGATTTCAATTCCGTGTTGAGAGAGGCCAGATTTCTGCGGTTTAAGAAGACGAATGTGGTCTTAATGTTCCGAGATGCGTTTCTGAACAGACCTACCAGTCTGTCCAAAGTAAGACAATTTACATGAGCATGGAATTTCATAAACGCCAGGCAACATCAAAAGTGAGAGTTTGTCCTTAGGAGAAGGTAACAAGTTGTAAATTTGGTTGATAGGTTTGTAAGTAGTTGTTACCTTCTCCTAAGGACAAACTCTCACCTTTGATGTTGCCTGGCGTTTATGAAATTCCATGCTCATGCAAATTGTCTTACTTTGAACAGACAGGTAGGTCTGTTCAGAAACGCATCTCGGAACATCAAGACCACATTCGTCTTTTTAAACCGCAGATATATGGCCTCTCTCAACACAGAATTGAAAATCCAAACCATAGGATCCATTGGGAAAAGTCTAAACTTTTACATAGATCTTTATATAAACATGAACGTTTATACAAAGAAAGTTCTGAAGCCCTACTACACAGACCAAACTTAAACCGCAACGACGTTCTTACTATTCCTAAAATATGGGAAATTGTCATACAAAATTGTGTTAAATAATTTTTTTTTGTAACACGTTACGCACATTTAATGAGATTCTATTGTAATCATGCACCCTAACTGCATGTTATTCCTATTATTGTTTTATACTACTGTACTGATGATGTCCTAAGATACTTAGGATGAAATATTTACAATTAAATAATTTTCACTGTGGTTAATACGTGTGTTTCTTTTAATTATGATCGCACCACAGATTTTGTTATTTAAAAAAAATATATGTTTATATTGTTAGCTAAAATATTTGAACATACATAGCGATGAAATATTTTATTGTATTCTGCGGTTGGTGTTTCGATCCTGTTCCTGATATTTTTTCCCCTTCACTGAATAAGTTGAAGGAAGACCTTCCACTTTATCTTCTATAGAAAATATTTTTGGCCGTAGCAAACATTTATGTTATAAATCGACAAAATTTAGCGACGAAGAACTTGAAATATGAAATAAATAAAATTCAATGGGATATATTAGGCAAAGTAAAGTGAAAATGAAATCATAAGAATGTATAACACTAAAATCGGGAACTGTACGTTAATACATTACTTAAAAAAAAATTGGCACAGCAAGTAGGATTTCTTCGACTGGAAAATTAGGATTTTTTTATTCCGGTGATTCAAGAAAATCGGCCGTAGACTCAAACCATTTCAGATAATAATATATAGTGTTAGGGTTAATGACCATGAGATGGCTGCAGTTGTCTTCCTTACCTTCCTCACAGGATACCAATTAAAATCATTGATAACCTTGGACCACTTATCTCTGACTTGGTAAGGTGTGGTGATTGGTTGCCCAGATTTTCAAAAGTTAGTTAGAGTTAAACGGCCTCACCTAGCAGATTTTTTATGTTATTTTATTTTGTAATTTCATAATAAAGATGAAAAGAAAAAAATGTAACTGGATATTATGTAGGAAAAATCGTCATTTAATCATAGGATTAAATGCATATAAGTTGTAAGAGAGATAAAGATTAACAATAGATAAAAAAAAATGGAGGGAAAAAAAGACACTTGTTTGGAGAAGGAAAAGAAACTATCACACACCTTTCAGCATTAAATAAGACAATCAAGAAAAATATTAAGCAATATTAAGGAAGATAAAAAAGGAGAAGAAGAAAAATGATACAAGGAACAATAGACAAAATAAAATGATGATGGTACACGCAACAATCTCACAGCAGGTAAAAAGTCATATAATAATACTAGAAGATGAAAATGTAGTAGATATTAAAGATAAGAAAAATGGCATTGAGCAAGAAACAGCACAATAAGAAAGAACATGAAGAGAGTATCGATTATGCAAAATTTTCAAATGGAACAAGTAAATAAAAGATAAAAATAAATAAAATAAATAGAAATTATAAAACCAACAAGAAAACTGTTAATAGTGAAACTAAAAAAATTTTTTTTTTTAAATAAATCTCTAAAAGTGAAAATATACAAAACAGTTGGAACGATGTATTTTCTGAACTCGAGCAGTAAAATGGCATTAACTGGCTGTGTTTCACCTAATCTCTTATTGCCATTTTACTGATAATTCAATAATTAATTAACAAGATAGATTCAGTTTTATAGACTATAAAAAGCCTTTGATTCTGATGAAAAGCAAATAATACTAACAGAAATGTAGATAGGTAGAATAAACACAGATCATATGTACAGCTAATAAATAAAATATATTCAGTGTACAGTATTAAAATATTCTAAGTGAACTAGACGGGAGAAATAAAGGAATCAATCTCAGCGGCACAAATGAAATAATTGACGATATGCTGATCTTGTGGTAATAGGAAGCAACAACATAGTACTAAAAGAAATGA
Source organism: Typopeltis vanoorti (assembly GCF_054136105.1). Taxonomy (NCBI): domain Eukaryota; kingdom Metazoa; phylum Arthropoda; class Arachnida; order Uropygi; family Thelyphonidae; genus Typopeltis; species Typopeltis vanoorti. The sequence goes on along the minus strand of NC_143555.1, from coordinate 89,730,773 downwards.
TGAATAAAAAAAACAACAACTAAATACATTATCAAATAAAATGTGATTATGTAAACTATGGAAAAACGGAAATGAAAAATATGGAAGAAAACTAACTAATAGAAACAAATAAGAATACACAATAATAAAATAGAGCAATTAAAAGAACACAGTTGTGCTGGCTTTTTGGCAAACAGAAATGCTTGTTGTACAGCAAAATAAGGTTTAAAAATAGACCACACCTTTCAACTAATGTGTCACGAAGCATCATGGCTAATAACAACCAAGTTACATACATGTGTGTGTGTGTGTGTGTGTGTGTGAAGACGAAAGAGAGAGTGAAGACGGAAAAATTATTATTATTATTATTGTAATATTGTAAAATTGTGATACGCAATTGTAATCAACGGCATCAAAACACAGATGTTAATAATACACAACCCGAGAATCATGCGCCCCGCACCACTATCGATACACTTTCACACATACCGCTGCATTAACAACAAAAAAACCCAGCCAATGTCCCGAAATCAAACTTGTAACACATGCAAAATACCTTGGTCGTTACATAGATTGCCTTTACATAGAATGGACAAAACATACAGAATACCTACATACCAAACTCCGCATCATCGCAGCAAAACTCTCCCAAGTAAAAGACATTATTCCATCTAACATAAAAAGAAAAAAAAAAACTCCTATATCACGGTAACTGTGAATCTACTCAGATACGGTATAACAGTCTATGCAAACACATCAAACAACCACCTAACAAAATTAGAAATATTACATAGGAAAATTGTGTCAACAATGATTTGGACACCTTATACACAACAGTCAATATCCGACCAGCACATGGCGATACACAGAATCCTGAGCATTAAAAATCTGAAACACTACATGACATTAACAAGGAATTACTTCAACATCACCTATCGAAACAACAGAAACACATATCGTATAACACGACCCACAACAACTCCACCCTTCAGTAACTCATATGGTTCTTTGGTGAGATCGCATCAGATATCCACGCAACTCAACAACCTACCAAGTAATTTAAAACACGTAGATAACTACAGAACATTAAAACCTGAACTTTGGAAAATATACCAACAAAGCTAATATACCATTAACACTAATATACACATCACAAATCATCAGCATCCAATGCTTACATCCCATCCATAAACAGTAACAACAACATAAATAGTGAAGGCTAATCCTGCTCGCTTCATAAAAGCTACCAAAAGCTTCGAAGTAGGTGGGATTAAACTGCCTCATTCATCCACATGTAATACTCATAATCAAAGACTGCAAATTATGTTACAAAACAGTCAGTACGGTGTATACACTAGCGACCAAAATTGTGGAAATCTTTTGGAAAAAGTGTATTTTTGAGGTTTGATGGCTCATAACACCACTTGGTTTTGGTGTAATACCATAAAATAATATATCAATGGAAAGATAATTTAATAAAGAATGTAATGCAACAAAGTTTGTTCACTTATCTGTATTCTATGAAAAGTTATAGCCAAATAATCAGAAAAAAAGAAGCACAACTTTCTTAGGTTGATATGAAGTAGCTTTCCTTCATTTGAATGTAGCCAATGAGCATGAGTGTTTAGAGAGCCAATCAGGTGTCATCTTGTTTTGGCAATGAGCTATTGATGTCATGTATTGGAGCTGAGAGGAGAACATTTGTCAGTGTGTGTTATGTGATTGCTATCAAGTTGGTTGTTTTTTTTTGTGTTCTTTCATTTAGCGAGCTGATAAAACGTAATAAAATTAAAGAAATGGCGCAAAGAGTTGACTGGTCACCAAGAAAACGATGTAAAATAGTACTCTTAAGTGAACGAGGCTACAGGTATGAAGAAATTAGAAGAAAAATTGGTGGAAACTTAACCAAAGGTGACATTTCTAAATTTTGAAGTGGTATAAGAAGACTCAGTCACTACAAAACCAGACTGGTAAAGGCAGGAAAATGTGCACAACAGCAAGTGATAATAGAAGAATTGAGAGACTGTGCCTACGTGAAAGAAGAGAATCATCTGGGTGTATACAAGATGAAATGGCGTAATACAATGCGAAGTTGAGTGCAAAGACTGTTCGGCGCAGACTGCAGGAATTTGGTTTAAATGCTAGAATTCCGCGAAAAAAGCCATTTTTATCTCTCAAACAAAGGTTGAAAAGATTAAACTGGGCTAAAACCCATGTTAACTGGACAGAGGAACAATGGGACAGTGTTATTTGGAGTGACGAGACCAAAATCTCCCTGTTTGTCAGTGATGGGATAAAATACGTAAGGAGAAGAATCGGAGATTTGCATCCTGATTGTATTACACTACCGTGAAACACCCACTTAGTGTGTTATGATCTGGGGTTGTATGACATCGAAAGGTGTGTGGGCAGAATTTGCGTGATTAATGGGAATATAAATTCCCCCAAATACATAAATGAAATACTTGAGCCCAAACTGAAGCCTTCCGCACGTGATCTTTTCGAAGATAATGAAGCATTTATATTTCAACAGGATTCAGCTCCATGTTGCTGCTGTGTGCAAAAAGTGGTTTCAAGATAATCATATTCCACTGCTGGAATGACCTTGGAATAGCCCAGACCTAAACCCAATCGAAAATCTATGGAACCGACTAAAGCAACTTGCTAGTCAGAAGCAACCCACCAATAAAACCCAATTAATAGAAGCAATAATTCAATCTTGGTTTCACATTATAACAGCCTGCAGAACTAAAAAAAACTTGGCTCATTCTATGGGAAGGCGTTGTAAGGTCGTAATTAACGCTAAAGGTTACCCAACTAAGTAATAACTCACATTGTGAGAATTTTTGTATATCTCATTTTTTCTATGTGTCCATCTTTTCTTCTTTATAACTGCTGTTCTAATACAAAATCCTTCATAAAAGTTATTGCAGTACATTCTTGATTAAATTATCTTTCCATTGATATATAATTTTATGACATTATTCCAAAACAAAGTGGTGTTGAGCCATCAAACCTCAAAAATACACTTTTTTCAAAAGGTTTTCACAATTTTGGCCACTAGTGTAATAATAATGAAGATACAGATATTAAAAAAAAAAGTATATGAATTTGTATCCAAAGAAAAAAAATACTGAAAAGAAATAATGTCCCTTAAACCGCGTACAGTATAATGTACAGAGCATCAAGTGTAATATTCATTAATTGTAAATATGTAAATACTCTGTACGATGAAAATAGAAAAATTTTTATTTTATTTAAAAAATTATTATTATTATTATTACCAAGAACTTATACAACTTTCCTAATAATTTATCCTTAATTGCAGATGATATATGAAACTTCCATAGTTTATTATCTTATATCTTGCTTTTTTACGTTGTATATATTTCCTAGTATTAGAGCTAAATATACTATAGCCTTCTCTCCTCAACAAAGTAAAATTTAAACTAAAACAATATAAATCTAAAATTGCTCTGAAAGTAATTTAAAAAAAAATTAAATTATTTAATATTTTTATTTTTAATTTTTTTAAAGAAACCAAAAAAAAAATTATATTCATTAAATATATAAAACATGTAAAAGTGTGTATTTATATTTTTGTCATATTTGTATTTATTTTTTTATTAACATGTGATGCTTTTTTATTTGTTCGTTTTCGCGTGCTTTAGTTAACTCGCGTGCTTAGAATTATGTAACAGTCATCATCCAGTTTAAACATGAACGAGTTAACGCATGATTTCATAAAATTACCGGGTATGAGAAATGATGAAAAAAAAGTAATTAGCTGCAAAAATACATCGAAATTTTAAATACAAATTTAATCTATTTTTAAAAGTAAAAATAATCGACTATGAAGAGAAAATCAGGCTCATTTTGTTACTCATGGCATAGTAATTTCTTTATTTATTAAGAGTTCAATATCTGAAGCGTAAATAACGTCTTTAGATCCTTATATCTTAAAACTGTTTTCTCATATTATAAATTTTGTTATATTCTTTATTTATCCTGCAGTCAGTATCTTGTAAATTGGGCGTTATTTGCCACAGTTACTTCATAAACCTGGAATTTCCCAAGAGAAGAATTAATCAACGACACATTGATCTATGCGTGCTTGTTTCTATATCGATTTGGTCATTGCAAAATATTTTCGTGTATATGCAGGTGTAACAAATTGAATTATTGAATTTCTTTTAAATTTTTAAGCATGTTTACTCACTAGCCCACTGATGCTTGTTGACTTGAATAACATCCGAAATGATAAACAGAATATGAACGGGTAGTCATCTTTTTTTCTTTTTTTTTTTAAACTGCGTCATTTTTTTTTTTCTTTAAATTACAAATACAAATACTTGATATTCAATAAAACAAATAATCAATATTGCTCTCTTAGAAAAAAAATACACATAGGAACTAATTAACAATTAAAATAAGTTAATTAGAAAAATTAATTGGATTTTTCGCAGTTAATAGAGTCCTCTTTTCTTTGTTTGCGTTCATTTTTTCGAAACTGTACGCGTAAAGGTAAACCATGTAATTGCACTCTCCGTGCTGCCATCTGGTGGTCACATTTGAAACGCTTCTTGACTAGCTGTTTCGATTTTCGATTGTTCCAACGATAGCACGAATAACATAAACTTCGCAAGAACAGCTCCATCACTTCAAAGATGGATATAATTGAAGCACCAATATACAGCCCAAGAGTTCCTCCCAAGTTAGCAAGAAGTGAGGGAACCTAAAATAGTAACGAAAAAGGGAAACAACAGTGAATAAATAAATAAAATGAAACACACGAAAATGACAGATTCTTTGCGTTGTTTTAAGCAATATAAACTTACCTTGTAAGCTGGTGTGCCGTGAATATACATATAATTGACTTCTATTACGTATATGTGCAGCTTCATGTAATTTTCCCTAGAAAGAAAGCAAATCGATAGTTACATATTTACATATCAAATGGACTATGCAGAAAATAGGCATTTTCTTTCTTTTTTTTTTTTTAATGTACTGTTAATCTTTGTTTGTATTTGCCAAACCTTTAGGTGGCGCTTTACCATTTTATCTCTGTTGAATAGCAATTACAATTGACAATTCACAGGGGTAGTATTCTCGTCTTTTTGATTAGAAGTCTGAATTATGTTAAATAATAATAATCATATTTATTATTATTAAATATTATTATATTTAATATTTAATAATAATTCCAAATTTTTTGTAACACTTTATTATGTCTTTCACATATAATAATTACATTATAATATTATAGAAATTACAAACTTTAAAAATTATAAAAAATACATACATATAACAATAATAATATTTTTTTTTTAAAAAATCAATGATTTTTATTATTAAAATTATGATTATACATTATACATTTACAAAACATATAGTTCTAGTTTTTTTATTTTTTTTTATTTTTTTATTTTTTTTTAAGAATGAATTTCATACAAATTTTCCTTTTTTTTGTACAATGTATTATTAATAGTTACTGTAGATGGTAATTTATAGTTGCAGTTGAATAAGATTAAATTTTTTAGCAGTATCTATAGTATAACAGTAAATCATATATATTTATAATTTTTGCTTTTAATGTATTTAAGCACTGTAACTACAACACTTCAATGTAATAAATGGATTTTTTTTCTTTCTGTTGATCTCGGTTGAGATGTAATGTCTCAGATTGAATCCTTGAAGCTTTTTAGTAAGCTTATCTGAGGATGACACCGGTTAGATATCTTTTATTTATTTGATTGCTGTATTGGAAGTAGGCTGATGTTTGAGAAGTCAAATGAATGATCTGAAAGGTCTGATCAAAGTGAAATTGCTGATATATTCTGCTGTTATTACGTCTGTCTTGATGGTTCACATTCATTTTTATTGTGGTTTTCTTTTTGAACTAATTAGGAGACTTTTTTTCACTATTTCACTTTTCAATTAATAATAATAATAATAATAATAATAATAATATGGATAATAATAACATCAAATATTTTATCAGTTTAGTTTTATGTATATTTTAAACAAATTTGAAAACGATTGAAATATCAGAAATAATTTATTATTATTATTATTATTATTATTATTATTAGAGGGTGCTGTGTAGGCATACGAACGGGCGCATGGTGATATCGCTGCCCCCGTTTTTTATAGTTTTAAAGTGGTTCCAACTCCTGTTATTAATTTGAAAGTGTTCCCAAGTAACTCTACCAGTCACGCCGAAGACAGTGATATAAAATATTCACCGAAATCGGCTAAGAAGAAACCAAATTTTGAAGTGTTGAAAAGTGAACAGAGAGTACCGTGGTCAACAACGAGCGAAGAACAAAGGACGTTGCCATCTTAACAATCACGCCAAAGCTGCTCAAAGGAAGAAAGGTGAGTCATGAAGTGCCTCAAATGCCTGGAGGATTTATCGTCCAAAGGAAATCAAATGGCCTGTACGAAATGCAGTAGGATTCTACACTTAGAATGTGCTGGCCTTTCAGAAACAACATGGCAACGTAAAACCAATGCAATACGCGAGGAATGTAAGTGTGTAGTCTGCAGGAGGAACAAAGAAATGCACCTAAGGCAGCCACTTACAACGCAGCCAATTATACCGGAGGCAAAATCAGATGACGAACTGAACAGACAAAAAAATGCAGGTGAGTCCTATAATTTCAACTCTTTAAATATATTAATAGAAAACGGTCTAGAGATAATAAAAGCCAGCTTGGTAGATCTTGTGCAAGAACTCTTCGACAAACAGAACGAACAAATAACAAAAAAATCTAGCGAATATGAAGATTTGGTCAAACATAATAATTTAGCAGTGATAGAAGTGTTGCAAACGGAAAAAGACATCAAAATCATCATTAACGCACTAAATGACAGGCATCACAATTTGATGAAAGAAACATCCGAACTTCGCCAAGAACTTCATTCTCTAATACGAACGTTTAAATCAGCAACAACATGAAGAAGATCTTATCATAAACGGTCTTCCTGAAACAGCATCTACAGAAAACCTCAGGGACGTAGTTTTAAAATTAGGCCATGTAATTGATATCCCCCTACAGCTTACCGAAATTCAGACCGTAAATCGGATTCCTAGGAAGAGCAAAAAACAAGTCTTGCCACGACCTGCACCAGTCATAGTGCATCTTACAAGCAAGTCAACAAAAGGCAATCTCATAAAAGCCAGCAGACAGAAAAAAAAACAGTTGCCAAGGGCTTGAATACATTGTAAGACAACACACCAATCTTCCTACCCAAATATTTAACGCCATTCAACCAGAATCCGTTGTACCAAGCAAAAAAAAAGCAAAAACAGAAAACAATTACCAATTTTTGTGAATCAGAGATGCCAAGATATTCTTGAGGAAGTCACAAACTTCAAAGTCGATACAGATTAAAAGTTCAGAAGACATAGAAAGGCTGCCACAGTGAAAAAAAAGTCTCCTAATTAATTCAAAAAGAAGACTACAATAAAAATGAATGTGAACCACCAAGACAGATGCAATAACACCAGAACATACCAGCAATTTCACTTTGATCAGACCTTTCAGATCATTCATTTCACCTCCCAAACATCAGCCTACTTCCAACACAGCAATCAAATCAATAATAAAAAAAAAAAACATATACCTAACAAGTGTCCTCCTCAGATAAGCTAATTAAAAAGCTTCGAGGACGCAAGCTTTACATCTCAGCTGAGATCAACAAAAAAAGACGAATTATTTATTACCTAGAAGTGCTGTAGTTACAGCAGTTAAAAACATTAAAAAGCAAAAATTGTAAAATGTATATAACCTACTGTTATACTATAAATATTTTTAAAAAATGTAACCTTATCCAATTGCAAACTATAAATTACCATCCATAGTAACTATTACTAACGCATTTTAGAATACAAAAACGGAAAATTTGTATAAAATTCACTGTAAAAAATATATATATATATAATATGTAAATATGTGTATTTATATATATAAATGCTTTGTAAGATGATAAATAAATTATTATTATTATTATTATTATTATTATTATTATTATTATTATTATTAATTATTATTATTATTATTATTATTATTATTATTATTATTATTATTATATACAAGACTCAAAACCAATCGAAATAAAATCCGTAGATGACCTCAACAGGCTGTCACATTGAAAGGAATATTGACAACTCGTAAAGAAGGACCAGCACCCCAACCAACATGAATGCACACCATCAAGCAGACGTAATCACCACGGAACATGATAATTGCCACATTCTGAAATCAATATCAGAATGGAAACAACTGACAATCCCCAAAAAAGGACTATCTATTCTCCACATCAACATCAGAAGCATTCAAAAATACTGGCTGACCCTGCAAGCTTATCTGAAGGAAGATATAGACGAAATAGACATTTTAATACTGACTGAAGTATCTACCACAAACGAAGAGGCATCCTCCTACCAAATGCCACCCTTCCAACAACACAAACACTGCAGACAAACAAAACTAGGAGGTGGTATAATAATATTTACCAAACATAAACTAGAAGTAACAGAAATAAACTATAAATTAGAACACGCAGAAAACATATGCATCGAAATTAAAAACATCAAACAAGAAAACTCCCTGATATTAAACGCAATATACAGACCACCCAACTTAAGCACCACAAAATTCCTAGAAGAACTAAACAGATGGCCTTCAGCCACGAAAGTAGGCACCTCAAAATACTTGATAATAATAGGAGACATTAATATAAACATTAGGAACATAAATAACAACACAGAACAATACCTAGACCTATTATCGGCATATAACATAACCCCATCCATACAGTCGTATACACGAGAAGAGATAGTCGGAAACACAACAACCTCAACCTGCATTGATCATATAAATATAAGGGCCCCTCCAAACAGTCACACAGCAGCCGTCATAACATGCAAACTAGCAGACCATTATTTCACAGCATTGCAGTTACACACTGAACCAGAACCCATAAAAATTACTGAGACTACAAAACAGTATCGTAGCATTGTAAACGAAACAATAGTGAACGATGAAATCAGAAAAACAGACTGGATGCAGATAGCATCTTTAGACTCTGCTGAAGCTGTATATAATAATCTTAAACTTGCATTTAACAAAATATACAACAAAGCATTAACAAAAATAAAAATACGCCCCCAAACGAAACAAAATCCATGGATAACAGACAACATACTAACAGACATACAAAGAAAAGATGCCCTATGGAAACAACTTAAGAAGTCACCGAACAATATCGCTTTAAAAGCTGAATACAAAAGAAAACGGAATCTCCTAACAACCCAGATTCGAACGGCAAAAAGAAACTATTACAGCAACAAATTAACAACAGCACAGAACGACATAAAGGAAACCTGGCACCTGATTAATGAAATGCTGGACAATATACACAAAACCACTGCCACAGAAACAATAAAACACAGCTTTGCCTGCGACCCCAAATCCCTCAAACAGTTGGCAAACAACTTTAATCAGTACTTCGTGAACTCTGTCCAAAAGCTACAAGAAACAACCTTTCTTCACACATACGAACATTCTCCACTAGGTCCACGAGCAACCCAGTCGATGTGGTTCCCCACAGTAACAAAAGAAGACCTATCACTGGCAATTCAACAAATTAATCCTAACAAAAAACCGGGGATAGATGGAATCAGACCAAAATACATCAAGAAACACTCAACCGACCTACTTCCAGTTATACAAAAACTGTTAAATAAAATCTTCGAAACGGGACACATACCTGAAACACTGAAGACTGCATTAATCACACCCATACACAAACAGGGAAAAAGAAACATAATAAGTAATTACAGACCTATCGCCACGCTGCCCGTAATCAACCAAATCATGGAGCGCATTGTACATCAGAAACTCTCCACATACGTTGAAAAATTTCAAATCATACCCAAAACACAATATGGCTTTCAAAAAAATAAAGGAACAGCAACACTCCTGGAAGATTTCACAGATCTAATAAACGCTGCATTGGATAAAAACAGAATAGCATTAGTGGTATTCATTGACCTAACAAAAGCATTTGACACACTAACACATAAAACCTTGTTAACGAAACTTACCCATATCGGAATTGGAGGTCGCCTACTCCAGTGGTTTAAAGCATACACGAAAAACAGAAAGCACATCACACGTATAGGATCAGCACACAGCAAAGAGGTACATGTAACCTGTGGAGTACCGCAAGGAGCTGTTCTATCTCCCATTCTATTTAACATATACACACACGACATAAGCCAACCCCCCCTAAAAAGTAAAACCTTCCAGTATGCAGACGACACTGCCATAGTATCCATTCACAACACTGCAAAAATCACTTACGAAAATATGCAACACGACATCAATCAAATCACTAACTGGTTAACCGAAAACGGCATATATATAAACCCTGGAAAAACAAAGCTAATGATATTCAAAAACCCCCAAACCGTGCCCATAGAAACTAAATATCTCACTATCAAACATTCATCCTCCTATACACAAAGTGCAGAACCTAAAATCACAACCATCACACAGGTGAAAACGCTACCTTGGACTTCACTTCGATGCAGATCAAAGTTGGAATAGCCATACAAACTACCTACATACCAAGCTTAGGATAATAGCAAGCAAACTATACAGATTAAAAGACATTGCCCCAACCCACATAAAAATACTAATCTATAAAGCATTATGTGAAAACATTTTAAGATATGCAATCACATCATACGCATTCTGCGCAGACTACAGACTTAACAGGCTACAATGGTTGCAAGATAAAATGATAAAACTGATATTCTGGGAACAACCCACTCTTATGCAGGAAGCATGGACAAAACAAAATATTTAAGGTGAAACACTTACACCACTACACAGTCATGTTAAAACACTACTACAGCCCAACATATAGAGTAACCAGAACAACATATCAAATAACAAGACCACAGTCAACAAACTACATAACATATAAGTACAACAATCACTACGACAAAGCCACCAGAAACTTCTACGTACCTGACATGATAAACAAACTGCCGTTCGACAACAGAAACCTAGGAACATACAGAGAGCTGAAACAGGCACTATATAAATATTATAGCGAGAATGAAAATTAGAGCAATTCCTGTTTCTCTCTCCCCCACCACACATACACACACACACACAAACCTACGACAACCCCTCCTCTCAAAAAACTACCACTACAAGAACACAAAGAAACAAACACACCATGTCTAAACCCAACCCTATTTGCACAAAAAAAAAAAAGTTAAACTGTAATAGCAGTCGAAGTCTTTCAAGCACGTACCAACAAACAGTAAAATCAACACCTAGCTTGTGACCACTATAGGAACACAACCATGAAACCACCACCCTCTGTCATTTATTATCTTCCTCAGATAAGCTCTGCTAAGCTTCGAGGAAAAAAATTACTAACTTGCAAGTATCTGTTATACACACTTGTAATGCGTTATAAATATTATATACATATAATTACTACAGCAACTATGTATGCAATTCATCTGAGACAAAAAAAAAAAAAATTCTGTACAATCCTTATTGTAATTCTGTAAATATTATTATTGTATGTAACTTATACTGAGACATAATAAAAAAAAAATATTATTATTATTATTATTATTATTATTATTATTATTATTATTATTATTATTATTATTGCAGTGTTACTAGTTGATGCGTGAAACTATATTTCTGTTATTATGTTAGCACGTGCTTAATACTTCCGTTTTTATTCGTGTGTTTTTTCTCACGTATTGACTAGGAATTTAAGTAATACGCATATTCAAATTATGCCACTAAAAATCACTATTTGTGATTTTTAGAGGCGAACAATAAATCATTATTAAATAATAAGGTATTTCTTTGCTTGACAACTTTTTTAAGCATGTAATTTATATTTTAATATTTTAATAATGCAAATTAGCATTATTAAAATATCCAAACTTTTCTTTTCTTTTGTTATATAAACTTTAAAATTCGTAGACGTTACTGATCATTAATGTTGTTTAAAAATTAATATATTACACTAATTTAAAATTTGAAAACACGTTTTTCAAATACATTAATTTGGAAAATAAAATGCTTTGCTTACCCTAAAAATTTGGTCCAAGATTTAGTATTGGCTTGAGATTTGTACTCCTGTCCATTGAACTTCTCTTCGAATTCCGGCCATTTTTTTATTACGTTTTCAATGTAATGTATGTTGGGCCAGTCAGTTTGAGATATAGAATAGGTGTACTTAATATCACTGTAAATAAAATAAAACTGAGATCATATACATATTTTCAATTCAACTATACTTAGCACTCTTAAGCAGGATGAGACTGGTTTATGAGTATTCATTAGAACAGCGAATATTTTATGTGTAGCTTTATCTATATTTTAAACAAATTTGAAAACGATTGAAATATATTAGATAGACTTTTTTTGTATGAAAATACAAGAAGTTGCATAACGTCAACAGTTGTGCTTGTTTTATTTTGCAAGAATAGAACAGTCTAGTGTGAGAGATCTGACTTACTTGCAACTTGGTTTACAAATATTGGAACACATTTCCATCATCGATTGATTGTGACGAATTCTGTCCACACATGAAGCTGGAAAACATAAAGGATAATTTCTAGTTTTAGAATTAGAATATTTTCTTTTTTCATGATGCAAATTTATTGTGAAATATACTCTCCGTTCTAGTAAATATGTGTGTGTGAACTTACCATCTGCATCTTTGCACGGGCTGCAAAACCTAATTTGTTTTACTTCAACAAATCTAGCACATCCACAACTTTCTATTAGGTACGCATCACGGCAAAGATTCTCGCAATACTGGAAGAAAATAAACATCATATTCGATAGTGCGTATTTGGGATTCACTTTTCGATAAAATGAATCTTGTATTTAAGATTAAACGCATATTCAATCTTACATTAGGTATTGCATTTCATATTTAATATATAATCTTTATAACATATTTATAAAGTGTTACTTCATATATCGTATCATATGCTCATGAATTTTAATTAGTGTCCTAAAAATGTTATCTTGTATTAATTTCTTTCAAGAACATAAATAGTAGGCGTTGGCGGATTACTAATAGCTTTTTATATATATAAAAAAATCAGGCTATCAGTCAGTATATTTAGATCTGTTCAGATTATGTAACAAGATATTCCAGTTAGATGCTTTGACTTCTACCCAAAGAGAACTGGTAGTTTTAAAAATGGCCTCACACTGATGTGAAAGAGCTTTCGATACAGCAATTCGGGTTTTCAATCCCACAAACCAGGCACTTAATAGATACTACACCCCTTTAGCCTTTGTTGCGTTTTTCATAATTCTAGACAATAACAAGAAGAATGGTAAGGTTATAACTTCTGTTATTGTAAGTGGAGATCCATTACCACCCTAAACTCTTCGACTGTGCTGTAGACTAATACTGCAAAGCAGTATACCGTCGACAGGGTGTAGCATAGAGGCAGCATGCCTCACGGCGCAGCTTAATAAGGGCGCTCGTTCACCATATTGCGGTAGGCGCTGGCCACGCTAACAATTCCTGTTAGCGTAGCGAGCTATTGAAAACTTAAATAAAAACTTCTTTCCGCACTTGCTACGTTAGTGCGGAAAGATGTTTTTCCAAGCTTAAACTGATTAAAAATAATTTGCGAACAGTAATGACCCAAGAAAGATTGGTTGGTCTAGCAACTATATCAATAGGCGGACATAGCTTATAATTTAAATTTAGAAGAGCTTATAAACAGTTTTATTGTGCGATATCCACGTAGCGCAAGCATTTAATTAATATTATTATGTAATCGTTTTGCATTAATGTTTCTCTTGTAATAAAAACAAAATAGCAACTGTAGATTTTCTTATATTTTTGTCTTATAATCCATCAGGGGCGATATTTAATTGTTTGCCTGAGGGCGCGAGCTAATCTGGCGACGGCCCTGCTGCAAAGTATTATTAAATGGATTAACGATCAAAATTCCAACCATAATGCTGCATCCAAATCAAGCATATATAATGTAGCGTGTGACCTTGAAAATCTTAAAATAATGTTGAGATATTTCACTGACTACATTAAATTGCCATTGAATTAGGGACAGCTACCTAGTAACGTGTTGGATCCCCCCCCCCCTTCTGGCCCTGATAACGGCCGCTACACGACGAGGGAAGGACTCCACAAATTTGCAAAAATGTTTCACAGGTATGGCGACTCATGCATTCCACAGAAGTCCACAATTCGTTCAAGTTCAGCTGTGATGAGACACGGGCCCGAACACTCTGCTCGACGGTATCCCAAAGATTTTCGATCGGCTTTAAATCAGGGCTTATAGGTGGCCACTCAATTATTTCAAAGTCAATGGAATGCTCCTGGAACCAAGCAGTAGCCTTCCTGAATCTGGGAGATGAAAAGTTGGCTTGCTGGTAGACACCATCTCCATTGAATGCACATGATGGATATAAATGAGTGTAAATGGTCGGCCAAGAGTTCTACATACCAGGATGCATTGAGAGTCGTTGGTACACTTACACCAAAGGTCCCAAAGACGTCCAACTAAAGACACCCTAGGCCATCACTGAGCCACCACCAGCTTGTACAGTTCCGACCTGACATGCAGGATCCATGGCTTCATGGGGTTGGGGCCATATCCTCAATCTCCCATCAGTGCTATGAAGTTTAAATCGCGATTCATCACTCTATGCTACACGTCGCCACTTTTCGATCGTCCAGTTTTGATGTTCTTTAGCCTAGGCAAGGTGTTCAGCCCGGTGTCGTGCCGACAGTAGTGACTCTCGTAGTTCGGCGGCCAGAGGAAAAATCTAATGGAGACAAATCTGGAGAGAGAGAAAGAGAGAGAGAGAGAGAGAGAATCATATCCATGCCTGAAAGCTTGTAAGAACTTATTGCGTCACCTCAGGAATGAAGTAATTCTCTAGCATGTTTAAATAAGCCTCACCATTCAATAATTTGTTAAAAAAAAAAAAAAAAAATTACATGTGATTTTCCGACCTCACTCAGGCGTTCAGTTTAGGAGAATCTCTGTCTCGCTAATGATTTTTTCCAGAGTCTCAAAGCGTCATCCTCCCAACCCCCAAAACACGGCTCACCTTACCGCTGATATGAACTTGTAGCTTCATCAATTGTTACCAAATGAGCGTTATTTTCAACTTCATCATTGAAGTAATGGCAGAAAACTAATTTTGCATGACCGTCTTCTTCCAACAACATGTAGTCAGCTTGAATCATGTACGTTCGCTGACGTAATTTTGTTCTGAAAATTTGTGAACTGTTACCGTAGGAATGTCTAGTTCTAAAAGCTTGTTTTACAACAGACAAAACAGTGCCACTTTCCTGTCTTCCAGTTCGTGGCTTATCATTAATGAAACTGCTTTCTTTAAATTTTCAATCATTTAGTTTGTAATTGAATTTTTGGAGGAACTTGTAATGAATCGTAAGTATTTATTTTTATTTTATTTTATTTTTTTTATACAGATTTCAACTCTGCTATCTAGAGCACAAGTGACTTTTTCTTCAACTGAAACCATTCAGTATAGTGCGAAGTTTTATTACATGGAAAATAGAACGAAAAATGAAAACAAACATTATTAAGAATTTTATTTAAATCTTGAATAAATTTCATCTTTTGTTGTTTTTTACAGATGGTTTATATCTTATACATAAGTGAAATTATTAAAAATTCATAACTGCCCAAGGACATCATAAATATCCTGTATATGGAGATCAAGAATAATCAACCTTTTGGTTAAGATGACACGATAGGATGGAAGCCTTTAAAATACTACAACAATAATCAGGGGTTCGCATAGACTCTATTAAACAATGACAACCTCCAGTTATCTTTCTATTAGGAATTCGAGCATTCTTTAGCACAGCACCTGAGTTAATGGACATGTATCTTATCCCAAAATTTTAAAGAAAGAAGTTAGACAAGGATACTCTCTTTCTCTCTCTCTTTCCTGCTTCACCCCCCTCCCCTCGATAGGTATTTTATGTTATTTATATCGAGATCATTGCTCAAATGATCAGAGCAAATATAGAAATTAAAGGTGTGTGTCTGTGTCAAGTCCAGATGATTTTTCTATCAAATGGTAACTGTATGGAGATGACGTCACTACTGCACTCGTCACACAGAAAAATTCTGGACGAGTATTGCTTCCAGCATCATCAATTTTTTCCTCCTACAAGTTTAGATTATTGCATAAATGAAGAATAAGGGAAAAAACAATAATCCGATATTTTGGTTATCGAAACACTGACAACTAGCAAACAACATTGTTAACAATACGTTTTTCAACAACTCTGTTAGATAATCCGTAAACTTTGATCTAGGGGACCATCCATGGAACTTTTTCAAGCCCCCTCAAGGCTTCTAGTAAGGCAGGGTCTTACATTTGGCGATGTCCATCTCTTACTTCAAGATTTTCACAAACATTCATGCTTACAGTCTATCGGTTGAAGAGACACGTTATCTACTAGACCCGACTTATCTTTACATTGACAGACTGTTGATCACCAATTTTACGCTCTTGCATATTAAGCACCTAAAAGCAACCAAGGTTTTTAGATGAAGTCGGCCTCTTGGAATATCATATTTAAAAATTAAAAATAATAAAAATAAATAAATAAGAAAATTAAAAACTAAAAAAAAAATACTGCTGTCGGTTGATAAAATAACAAGAGCATCACAAAGTCAACAAAATAATCTCTCTCTCTCTCTCTCTCACACACACACACACACACACACACACACAAAACCCTCTCAGTTTCTGATAGATTGCCAGTTGTAGAATGATATGACCTTTGTCTGAGAACGACCACAAAACTAAATTTTTAATTAAAATCGTTTAGCATATTTACATCAAATATGTAAGAAATGTGGTCGGTTTCGATGTATCTTGTTTCTCTCTCTCTCTCTCTCTCTCTATATATATATATATATAAAAACAACAAAAAAACTGTAACTTTTCTTACCTCATTGGTGTAAATCTCTTTATGTTGTGAAAGATAAGATTTCAGACCAATTTTGTCAAGAATGGCTGTCAGTTCAGAATCTTCGAGAGTCTCTACACAGTCCCCGTAAGGCTTGTCTAAACGCTCTGTTTTTTCCTGAAAAAAAAAAAAAAAGAGAAAGGTTTCTTATGTTACCGTAATATAATAGTTTGCAAATGTATACTTTTTAGGTTGACTAACAGTTGTTTTTCTCTTCTCTTCTGTCATGATTGCAGATATATTAAGTTTCAATTCTTTTCTTTATAGGAAATGGAGACAGAGGTTTCTTTATCCTTTTTTATTTTTATTTTTTTAATACAACGCTTTGTTCCTTCAGGAATTGGTGCAACCATTGTAACGCTTATTTGGATAAGTTTAGATTAAATCATGAATATTTTTAAAAATAAAGAACAAGAATAGTAATCAAATCTTTAAGGTTGCTTGCTGGATATCGTTATGTTATGGACTGTGGTAATGTCTTTAACATTTTATGCTTTGTATATCAAGAAAACTGGATTCACCCCCCCCCCCCAAAAGGGATAAATTACTAACAACTTGAAAGGTGATGACAGTTTAATATTAAGCTCTTGTAAATTCAGAGACTGAGGTGAGTATACATGGCATCTGATACCATCATTTTATGGCAAGTAAACCTTGTATTGTTTAAAAGCACTTAATACAAAAAAATCACACTATCTTAGTCTATTTATTAATTATAATTGAGCTCAAACTTTGGATTCTTCCTGTTTGCTACTTCTATACGTCGTCTGCTATATAGCAACTTTATGATACTCTATTAATAACTGGAATTCAAACTAACAATCTTTAGCAGTATTTTAAGCGTCTGAACCAGCGAAAGTAAATGGTCTGCTTTAACAAAGCGAAAAAAAAGTTGCTGTCAAAAAAAAAAAAAAAAAAAAGTGAGATTCCAAATAGTTGAGAAACGTATATAGTTTTGCACTTACCATTCGAATTCCGATATAACTTAGCTTTCCCGGGGATACGACGATCGAGTTTCGTTTTAGTTCCGGAAATGTTTTTGTTGCATGAACCGTTAATCTGGCCCCGTAATCAGATCGGCTAACGTTCAGATAATGATTCCTTTCGATATTCAGGGTCAAACGTAGACCTACAATAAAAGTGTAGATATTGAAGTGGGTGTAGATAAATCAACCAGAACTTTATAATTTTGAAATTTATGTTGTAATTATAATATTTGTTATTTTATTTATATATTAATAATTAATATAACAATACAATTATCACCAATCACTGTTTATTGATCAATTTTAATATTATAAAGAATTACACACATACTCTTGTATAATTATCAATTATATAATAATAATTATTACTGTAATATTTATTTCTTACTGATCAAGTTTTGTATGGATTTTAAAAAACGAATAAACATCGCAAATGAACTTAATAAACCAATGAGCTTACGAAGATCATGCAGATTTTATACGTATATTACAAACATTCATGCCCGTGGCGGGATTCGAACCCATGTCTTGTTGGTTAGAGAGTGAGTACGCTCACTACTCTGCGATCAGGTTGGTTAATTGCTTGCTTAAAAAAAAAAAAAAAAAAAAAAAAAAAAAGTAGTCTGCCAGCGCGCAGTTATATTTTAATTTAAATGAAATTATTCTAAAAGACTTTAGTAATAATAGGTATGGACTTACCTGTTGTGAGACCCGCTCTGTGCACCTTCCTGTGTACTTTGTCAACTTCTAATGTGTAGCACAAACCGAGGTCTGGGGAAAGATGCCGCGAGGTGTTTACGATTTCGCTGAAAAAGAAAAGAATGATTAGTGTGTGTGTGTGTGTGTGTTGGGGGGGGGGGAAATTTCACTTAATGCAGTTTTATATATTGTTGGAAAGAGATTAATTTAACCCCGAGCTACAGATGATATATGTCTTGTTGGTACAGATGATATATAAACTGCGTGTTCAAATCCGCTGTTGAAATGGATATTTGTGATTGCCTTTAAATGGGAGACGAATTTTATTACTAGGTGTGAAACCACCGCCTCGCTCATTGGAGACTGAAGGGGCTTGAAAAGTTTCATGTTTCGTAATAGAAGCAGAGTTTGTGGATTAGGTGAAAATAAATAAAAATGTATACAAAATTAATAAAAATCGAAAAATTCGTAACGGACTCAGGGTATCAACGTACTTATAGGTGATCAATCATTCGTGGGTGGAATTCACATAAAAAGATAGCTATATAGATCACGTTCCCCCAACTGATTACGCACAAATAAACAACTAAAAAAATAAGAACTAAAAACTTTATTTGTGTATTTAAAAATTTATTTATCACTTTTAATTATTTTAATAGAACAAATATTTTAATACAAACAAACAAACAAACAAATTTTCATAGTCAAGTTGATATGAAGAAGTGACCAATCGCAGACAATCATCCAAATGATCATTTGTAATTTGGTTTCTTAATTGATTTTTTACGACGGTCATATTTGAAAAAGCTGATTCTGACAAGTATGTCGATCCGAAACACGACAGAATTTTTCGCGCAATATCAGTTAATATTGGGAATATTTCATGTGAATACTTCCAAATGACTGCAATGTTTATTGATTTTAAATGTAAACTATTCTGAATGATTATTATCGCACAGCTTGGTTTATATCAAACAGCCCACTAATTTTATTTGAAATTTCTGTGATGTTTAAGTTTTCTTGAAATGGATTATTGATAAAAGATGCAATCTTTTATCAATAATCAAGATGCAGTTTTATTAAAATCTTTAAATCTTGAATTTATTTCTTCCTCAACTAATTCTATTTCACGAATAAATTCTTTTAAATCATAGCGAAACATTTCTTGATTTTGTTCAAAAAATTTTAATAAATATAAAAGATGTCTAAATTCGCGGTCGTTTATATTTTTCTTTAATAAAAGTAAGTATTGTTGGAAAGTTTTTATTGCACTTAACATGTCAATTAAATTTTTATCTCTACCTCGTAACTCTAAATTTAAATTGCTTAATTTCGTACAGAAATCTACTAAAAATGATAAGTGTAACGACCATCTTTTATCACTCAATTGTGGATAAATATCTTCTTTTCCATCGAGAAAAATTTTTATATCGTTAATACAAGAAATATTTCTAAAAATTGACTTCTGCTGAGCCAGCGAACATTATTGTACAACAGAAGTTCCCTATCATCATCTGCCTGTAATTTAAATAACCGCCGTTGCAGGGCTTTTCCTCGAACAGAATTTACAATTTTAAATGTAATATCCAAAACAACTTTTGTGTTTAATCTTTTACTACAAAGTACTTGTTGGTGAATAATACAGTGTTACGTAAAAAAATCTGGATATTTGTCATCGTTTTTACATAATGAAATGAAGCCTGATTTATTAACTATCATTGCAGGACATCATCAGTAGTAATAGACACAAGTTTAAAAAGCGGAAGTTTGTGTTATTTCACAAATTCATCAAATGCCGAAAAAATGTCTTCTCCCCCTAGTCCTTCCAATAATGGCATAATTTTCAAAAGTTCTTCTTTACTTGAATAATATTGAAATAACATTAACTGAGCAATATCAGTGAAGTCGTTTGATTCATCAAATTGTATTGAAAACGCAACACACTGGTGAATGTCTGACATTAACCTGGCCTGGAAACTTTTCTCCGGCAATTGGAACTTTCCTTTAGGCAATTTGAAACCTTGTCTGCGGCCTAGAAGTAGTCTCTCTCTAGCGACGTCTCGAACCGAGAAGCTCCTTTCTGGAAACGGGAAACTCCTTTCTCGCAACGTGGATCCGGGTAGTCTCTCTGACGGCGACTCTGGACCCGGCGGCCTCCTCTCTGACAGCAATTCCTGAACCGGGATCCTTTCTGCTTGCTTCAGTCCCTTTTTATTAAGCCTCCTCTGAGACCTCGCATGAAGTTTGGCAACCCCCAAAGAATCGGTATGAGTCTTTCATCTTAAGTTTCAAGTTCGGCACGCCTTTTGTTCTCCTCCGCTTTCTTTTGATTGTAAGTTGCTTACCATCGGAAAGTTGTTTGAACTCTTTCTGACTGACTTCGGAGATGTTTACACTTAGAGCCTGCAAGCCTTTCTCATACATACAAGTTTCGATAACAATCTTTCTAATGCCGCCATGTATACAGCTTCGGCAACAAAAACATTCCCTTTGTTTTTAACACTGTAACATATTATTATTAAAGCAGTATATACAGTTAGCCTCAAAAGAGTTATTTAAAAAACATCTAATACAAACTATACCGAGACAAACAAAGTTTTTTTTTTTTTTTGCAATATTCATATAGGACCTAACCTAAGCGAAAAAATCGATGTAATGTGCTTTGGAATATTTAATATTTAAGCTACATTCGAGTTTTTACACTTTGCTTATAATCGTATTCACTCGGCTCGCTGTTTGACTTCCACTGATGCGAATTAATTCATTTACCCGGACTTATAATTAAACACGTATTAACCTCAGTGAAAATTATTTAATTGTAAATATTTCACCCTAAGTATCTTAGGATGAAATATTTACAATTAAATAATTTTCACTGTGGTTAATACGTGTGTTTCTTTTAATTATGATCGCACCACAAGTTTCGTTATTTAAAAAAGAAAATTACTGATTTGACAATTTTAACGAAAAATAAATAAACAATAGCAATAAACTTAAAGCGAATTTAAAATAATGCAAAATAATGATAAATAAAATATTATGTTTTCAGTTTTAATTAAATTTGTAAGTAAGGAGGAATACACAAGAAATCGACCAAAAATCGTTCCGCGATCGACTGGTAGAACATCCCTGTTATACAGTATATAAATAGGGGTTTAATATTTTTTGTTATCTAAAAGGTTATTATCCAAATTTAAGAAAACTTACAATCTAAATTAATTTCGATTACACTTTGGACAAATTTTATAATAAAAATAAAAGAGTATGGTTTCTTATTTGTAATATGGCATAGCTAAAGGAATATTCTTTTTATTCTCTAAATCAGGAGTTTAAATATAGTTTCATAATATACCATTATTAATTTTGAATATTTTATTTTAAAATGATATTAGATAAGATTGCGTAGTTGCATTACAAAATCATAATGTTCTGATTATCAAGTTGATAAGAATACTCCACTCATACATACCTGAAAGACAGATATATGCATGTGTTTATTTCGTCTATTTCATCTAGACGAAGGGTCTTTGCAGGAGTACCCGAGGGCTCTCCTCTGGCCCCTCTCCTGTTCTCAATGTAGCAGATATCCCTCTGAACCCGAGAACAACATTCACTGCATTACATTATATTCAGATGATAATGCATTAATGGCTAGATCTCTGAGCCCAAAATTGGCAACTAGAAGATTACAAACCAGTATACATATATACATATATTAGAGAGATGGCTGGCGGATTGGAGGATCCAAGTTAACCCACAGAAGAGTTCAGCCATACTCTTTACAAGGAAGAAAATCCACAATGTGGAGGACATTCATCTTTTGGGAGTTAAGATTCTATGGCAGAGCGAAGTCAGATATTTCGGAGTGATCCTGGATAGAAAACTTCTATTCAGCAATCATATAAGACCCATTACCTCAAAGACATTCAAGGTCATATCCTGTAATCAACAGACAAAGCAAATTGGATACACAAACAAAATTAACAATTTACAAGATTCGGCCGGTCATTACTTATGCGTCCCCCGCATGGAGCTACACCGCAAATACAAATATTCTAAAACTACAGAGATTGCAGAATAAGTGCCTGAGATGCTCCTTGGTTTATCAGAAAAGCCCAGATCCATAGAGAAGTCAACATTCCTTACATCTCTTCCCTTCTTCTAGATCAACAGTGAAGTTCTTTACCAAGACTAGCAACCATCCAAACCCGTTGATCAAGGAAGCTTCGGAATATGATGAAGCGGAAAGCTACAAATATAAAAGGCCAAATATAGCTTAAGTACAGCTGAACACAGCTAATTTCACTGCCCTCTGGGCGAGCATGTAGCTCATAAACACTCCATTCAAAGTTTTTCAGTTCAGACAAAGGGGAAATACGAAAAGCAATTTTGCTTCACCCATTCTAGCCAGAAATGTTATTCGTTCGCGTAGTTGTATTAGGTCTATAATTAATTGACATTCTTTGGCTTCTGAATTTTTTTATGTGGTTCGAACTTACTAAAGGTTATTAGTAAACCTAAAGTACATTTGTACCTTAGGTGGGTTAAGGATTTTTATCGATTTTATATATTTTTTTGTAATTTTTTATTTATATTTTTACATAGTCAGGTAACCCTGCTCTAGAGACTAAACGTGGAACTTTTTCAAGCTCTCAGTAAGTAGGGAGGTGGTCTCACACCAGCGATGGAATTCGTCTCATCTAATGAACCTCATTTAATTAATAATTATATGATTAATAATCATTTCGATTACCCGATTAGTAATTAATTAATATTAATCAACAATAATCAATATGGTTTGTTTTTAAATGTTAATTAACGAAATAATTAAGAATAAGATGCTTTTTATGGTTAATTCAATGAAAAACGATACCTGAAAAGCATCGTCTTTACATGGGCAAACATACATTTGGGGTTTTTCATCTGAAGGTGAATAATGTTCTCAAATGAAAGTAGTAGATTTTTCCCTATCCTGGAATCTTTGGTTTTTCATCCCACAAAATAAACAAATTTTTCAGAAAAAAATTACAAAAAAAAAAAACGTAATTAACAGACTCAATACTTTAGTTCCTGCGGCAGAGTAATTTCAACCAAATGAACGCAGTACTATTTCGTATTTATTTATTTATTCATCTCCTATTATTAACCTTTCCCATAACCAAAGTATTTCTTAATCGAAATGCTTTCCACCAGCAGCCACATAATCAAAACAAGTATCATGTATCAACAGGCGTGCTAAAATATTTTTTTTTGTATATATTCGGTTTCCATCAAAGAATGAGGGTAGGTTAAATAATGAAAAATCAAGATACATAAGTAGTAAATATTAGGAATAACAAATACGAAGTATAAAGTATACAGAAATTAAAAGAATTCCTGGATTACTTTACAGATCTTTGGACAGATAATACTAATATCAAAAAAATTACATCAAAAACTTACAAAATGCTTTAAATGATATAATAACAACGATAGGTAATCAGCAGGAGAAGATGAGATAAATTTCGAACTGTATAAATTTGCTGGTAAAAAAATTTCATTATTACTTTTTGAAAAATAAAATGTATGCAAATGGACAATTATCAATAGATAGAATACTAATACTACATGCTAATACTACATATTAGTATGTAGTATACCTATAGTTAAAAAGGGGATAAAACAAAACCTGCTAATTACAGAGGTATTAGTTTATTGAATACATACTACAAAATATATAATAGAATACTTAATGAAAAATTGAAAATACACAGTGAAAAAATATTATTAGAATGTCAAAATGGATTTAGAAAAGGAACGCTCTACAATGGATGCAGCTTTTTGTTTAAAACTACTTACAGAAAAAAGAAGAGAATTTAATTTGGAAACTCATCTTTTGTTTATAGATTACGAAAAAGCATTTGACAAAGTAAAAAGATATATACTCTTTGATATATTACAAAGAATAAATATATCTAATATTTTACTACATGCAATATTGAAAATATATAAAGATAATGAAATAAAAATAAAAATAAATGAAAAGTTGTCTGAAAAACAATCTATAAACCAAGGAGTAAGACGGGGATGCCCTCTGTCTTCAACACTTTTCAATATTTACATTAATGAAATATTAATACAGTGGAACACCTTAAAACAATCAAGGTATAGAAATTTCCCGGAATAACAAAATAAATACGGTATCATTTGCAGATGATCCGGTAATAATATCAGATAATGAAGACAATTTATAAAGAGCAATATATAATTTAAACATTATAGTAGAACAGTTTGGAATGAAAATATCCATAGATAAAATGAAAGCAATTGGCATCAGTTAGAAGTAAAATACTTATTAATAATAAAATAACAGAACAGACAAATACTTTCAGTTATCTTAGATGTGAAATATCATATGAAGTAGAAAAAGATATAAAATTAAGAACTTCAAAATTTTTACAGATTATCGGCCTGATAAATAGAACACTCAATCCAAATATAGTACAAAAAGAAACACGCTTAAAAATATACAATAATTTAGCACTGTCAACGTTATTATATGGCAGCGAAATTTGGGCAATAAATAAACAAAATAAACAAAGAATAAAAAATGAAAGGAGATTCATGAGAAGAACTGCAAAATATACATTGTTAGACAAAAAAAAAAAAAAAGGAACGAAAAGGAACAATTAGAAACAAAATTGGATAAAACATGTAAACTGAATGGTCAACACTCGATATCCTAAACAAATAATGAAATATAGACCATTTGGAAAGAGAAGGCGGATAGACATCAAAAGATATGAGACTGGAACAGACCAATATGGTCTATATCCGTAATTAGCGTTATGATGATAAAGTATAAAGAGGTTTTTGGAGATGGACATTGTGTGTTCTCCATGTGTAGAAACTAGACGGCATACAATCTAGTTTTAAATCAGTTCGTATTCCAACAATTGCAGAATGACTGTACTAGTTACAGCGTCTCTGTTTTTGTCTTTTAAGCTGTTATAACGTTTGTTTTGATGCGTACACTGTATTTTTTGAGTATCACAACAGAAAAAAGTGTGCAAGGTTACAGTCTTGAATTAAAAAAAATTTTTTTAGTGCTAGCAAATCTTTATTATAGCATTTCATTATTGCAGCTCTATCAGGCTCGAAAACGATGCACCCAACTCAATCAATGCATGCACACCGATACTAACATTGTCTTGTCCTTGTCTTCTTATGTGTGTCATTTTCACTGCTATAATTCAGACTCATAGAAGCAGAACC
Organism: Typopeltis vanoorti; assembly: GCF_054136105.1. NCBI lineage: Eukaryota > Metazoa > Arthropoda > Arachnida > Uropygi > Thelyphonidae > Typopeltis > Typopeltis vanoorti. The sequence continues at coordinate 89,704,794 of NC_143555.1, read as the reverse complement.
GTGAAACTTTACACTAAAGTTTGGGGGAAAAAATATAATGATTCAGCACTTTTTTACAGCATTCTCTAGTATTTTTAAATTTTAATAAAATAATAATTTAGCATTCTGAACAGCCGCTCTCAAAACATAGCTCTGCTCACAGCTGTTTAATTTACCATAAGAGAATTAAATCCTAACGAGATATGTCTGCGTTTAAAGTATACAAATTACGCGAGTCAAGGTAAGGCAAATTCACCTTCCTACCACTAATTTTTATAACTAAATTCTGAAATATTATCTATAAATGGGTTATTAACGATTGGACGTTATTGCTCAGGTTTCATGTTTTCGAGTTACAGCAGACTGGTAAGACATGAAAATACGGTAATTAAAAGATAAGGTCATCGACTAAAGTAATTATGATCGGGTAATTACTAAAGTAATTATAAATGCCAGGGGAAAATATACAGGGTTCCAATAATAGCAATATAATCCACAGAGAAGGTTAACAAAGTGAAATAATCTCGATCTGTTTACCTGGAAAGTTGGTTTTAATACCAGCTTTCTGGTAATTAATTTTGATCTTCCTACACACGTCTTTTTGGCTAGATGGGCGAGGAAAGAATGCTTTTCATAATCCCGTTATTTGTAGAGGTCAATGTAAGGATAGGGTGTTATTGAGCTATGAGCTCTGATTATGGCAGGAGGGTAACAGCAATAGCCGAGCCTCAGTTAGAACTTCATTGGCTACATCATTGCCATTACCCACCCTAGGTACCCATTTTAGTCGCCCCATACGACATGCATGGGCTGCAGTGGAGCTATTCTTATCCCGGCCACCACACGGGGATCCTACACACGTAACAACTAGTAACATTACTGGCTTAACGGGTGAAGCAAAAGCTTTTCATATTCCCGGCTATCTTAACAGAGACTGTGAGTAGAAAGAGTTTATGAGCTATATTGCTCGCCCTGATTGGGCTAGGAGATTAATCCTCAGTGAGGGGGTTTAGGATGGCTTTAGGTCTTTTGTGCTTAGAATAGTCCGTTGCATCATAGTCAGCGGCCAGTTGGATCAGTCTGTTAGGATACACAGTTGCCTTTGAAAAGAATTTGGTTGCTATAGTCCGCATGAAGGTGTAAATATAGGGGACCTCCGTGTCGCGGGGCAGTTGGACAGTTCGGATGAACCATGGAGCGCCCAGGATCATTCTAAGACACTTGTTCTGAATGCGTTGTAATTTAATGATGTTTGAGTTTGAAGTATGGCTCCAGGCCGGTGAGGCATAAGTGAGTATTGGACGAACCATCAGTTTGTATATGAGAAGTTTGATTCTGGTGCTCAGTTTGCTGTTTCTGTTTATTAGCGGATAGAGCTGGGCTATGGTTTTGGATGTGTTTGCACAGAGAGTCTTGATATGCGAGTTGAAAGTCAGTTTACTGTCCATTACTACACCAAGGTACTTGATCTCTGTTTTCCACTGAATTTTTGTGTTAAAGAGGAGAATATCTTCTTTGGGAAGCACTGATCTTCTAGAGAATAAGACGGCTACGCTCTTCTGAGGATTCACCTGGAGACGCCATTTGGCAAAATATTGCTCTATTTGCAGTAGGTTTTCTTGCAGTTTCTTGATGGCTAAGTGAGGCTTTAATGATCTGGCCAATATCGCTGTGTCATCAGCGTAAAGAGCTTTAATTGAAGATAATGGGTTGTGTGGTATATCATGTAGGTATAAGGAGAATAGGATTGGTGCTAGTAAGGACCCTTGTGGAACTCCAGCCAAGATGTGTTTCTGTGAGGACACTACTCCACTTAGTCTCACTTGCATGCGCCTATCGCAGAGGTACGTCTTGATGAGTTGAATGATTCCGATTGGGATACCGGATGATATAAGCTTGTATAGTAAACCATAATGCCAAACCTTGTCAAATGCACTGGCTAAGTCTAGGAAAACAGCCCCAGTGCATTGGCGCCAGTTAAAACCTGTGATGATATGTTCCACCAATCTGTGTATTTGTTGTGTGGTACTATGCAACTGTCTGAAACCAAACTGCTCCTCAGGCAGGATGTTTAACCGGAGTACAGAATCTTGAAGCCTAGTAACAATTACCTTCTCAGCTATTTTTCCGAGATTAGAGATGAGACTGATTGGTCTGTAATTCTGTGGCAGAGTGGGATCCTTTCCAGGTTTATGAATTGGAACAATGTACGCCAATTTCCAGTAGGAAGGGAAATACTTGTAGTGAAGTATGGAGTTGATTATGTTTGCCAAATAACAATAGCTTTGCGAAGTAGAAGTTTTATAACTTTGTTGGAGATGCCGTCGGGTCCAGGAGCCTTTTTATTTTTGAATTTCTGAATATTAGCATATATTTCAGCAGGTGAGGTGGGTGTGATTTGAGTAGAATGTGTGGGAGCAGACTTGAGTGAATATCTGACATTACGGTGTATCTTGTAGATATGACTAATGCCCAGGTGACCGTATGTATGCGGGTTTGCATTGATTTTCAAGATGATTCGCTATTGCCTCAGCTTTATCAGCATCGGTGTGGATGAGACCTGAATCTGTTTGCAGAGGTGGAAGAGGTTTATTTTTGTCCTACACACGTAGTCTTCTTAAACTCATATAACAGCATGCTATATAATTTTTATTTTGGTGTTATTAGAGAAACAGTCGTTTTTACTGTTAACATTTCTAAGTGCATATTGATTTACTTAAGCTTTTCGTTTGTTTTATTTTCGCAATATATTTACTACCACGTAAGCTCAAGAATGACGCTCAATTTACAACCTTTTGTGTTTGTTGGTTGAAGGAGGCATTAATAATTAGACTGTGCATTTATGAATGACTTGGGCGCCATGATTCATTGAACGATAGAGAAGTTAATGGCGTAAATAGTAGCACAAACAATAAAATATTTCTGATAGCTCTGTTTCTACGTAGATAATTCTTGAATTTAATTTATTTTTCGTAGCACGGACAGAAGACTTCATTATATTGAAATAAATCACAATGTAACGTGAACTGAATAGTTATACTGACTGGATATTTTAAAAATGATATATTTCTTTTTTCTGTTGACTAATTTTTATTTCCTAGTTAATTGAATTGAGCTTGGTGTACTTACAAATCTTATTGCTACCTTATTTTGTATGCAGTTTTGATCTTTATTTAAATTTTTTAATAAAAAGAAGAAAAAAGTAATTCTTAAATACGACGTTTATAACAAAAGTATTATATTTTTTATTTATTTATTTCATTTTGTTTTTATCATATAAAAATTAAAGTTGATTATTATGCGACTAATACAACTACTAGGGAATAAGATCAAACGAAGAGGTGTTTGAGCAAAGCCCATTTCAGGACTTCTAGGGTAACATATGGCAATGCTGATGAAGTTTTAACTGAGGGTAGGCTAGGCTAATGCCGTTACTCAACCATGACTAGAGATTTTAGCTCAATAACACCCCATCCACACAGATTTTCTTCATTCAGATGAAGGGATAAAGAGTCAAAGGCTCAGTCCATCTTCCAGTCCTTTTTAGGACTTTAGAATACAACTATTGGATAGGTGGAATTCAGGACTTCCCAGGGTAACGGATGGCAATGCTGTAGCCAATGAAGTTTTAACCGAGGCTCAGCTATTGCCGTTACACAGCCATGACTAGAGCTTTTAGCTCAATCACCCCATCCAAACATATTCTTCAATCAGGTGAAGGGATAAAGAATTCACTACTCAGTTCATCTCCTCCTCCCCCCTCAAAAAAAAAAATGCATCTAACCAAAAAAAAAAAAAAAAAATAAATACAACTACTTTGGGGATAGCTAGAAATTAATTAGAATCTTGTAGACTTTTTAAATGTCTACAAGATTTTGGAAAAACTGGAAGACTACGTTTGCAAAATAATACTACCTGCTTAAACATTTTGAATTTCTAGATTTAATAAACAAAATTGCCTGAACTTTTGGCAGATAGGTTATTCAGCGGTTGCTCTCTGTTATTGAAAATTTTTCAACTTTCGGTCAGTTGTTGAAAATTTTACCATTTGTACTGTTGAATAATATCACTTATTCATTTTAACTGCACTCGATTTTATTTATTTATTTATTATTATTTTTTTGTGAAAAACGTAAATAAAATGTAAAATGCAAAGTGAATACCTGCAATTTAGTCCGTTATAGGTGCACTGGACAATTAAATCTTCACTTTGATGACCATATTTAGAAATATTGTCTCTTGTCATTTTCAAATGCGTCCGTCTGTCACTGAGATCAATTAATCTGCTTTCTCCAACAAAATCCTTTACATTTTCTGCACAAAAACGACTTGTATCCTTTTTTTTCTGGGCTAATGCATCAATATAAGTGTTCTTGACTGCATTATTATTGCAAACAGTCACCGAAGGAAATTCAAAGTCACGTGCGTGGATATACTCCGTATTGGTGATCCTTGAGAATGCGAAATATTTCACGATTAAAAACACAGAAGTGTATCCACATAAACACAACGTTGCTATGAACATTAGAATCCAAAATCCCCTTTTTATCCAACTACGGGAGTGCACGATTCTTTTAAGTCCATGAGTTGTTGAATTTTTGGCAAAGTACTTCAATAGAGAGGTCATCGTGATGACCAAACGTGTCTTCTCAGTTGTTTCTAGACCCCCTTCAACTTTTGATGCTTTTAAGGGTTGTTAAATGTGTACGGGTTCTGTTTGACAATCGATTTCTTCTTTGTTATAATGATGTATGAAATAGTGTCATGGAAACGCACTTTAGTTATTCAGAATAGCAACAAAAATGTGTTTCTTTGGTGTAATGTTTTAACCTTTTGCTTATCTTAATGAACTATAAATATTAAAATAAGGAATCCGGCTGCGTGCATAGAATGACTACTGTCGCATTTCAGCTGTGTATACTAATGCTTATAAGAGTTCAAAATGAAATATAAGCTGGATATGAAACATGAATGATTTATTTGTTCATACAGATTCGCCATGCCTTTTAAGTAATGTCCTTGTGTGAATTAGCAATAATATTGAATTATTCAATAAATTCTTAGAAAACTGTTGAGAAAGTATTTCAATATCATGCGTTCATGTGTTGAACGCGTGAACTATTTCATTATGAGAAAATTAATAAACAGATATTTTGTGTATACCGTAACAATAGGTTATTATTTATTTACTTACTTTATGCGCAGAAACGCGTGTACTAGGAGAGAAAACTATTTTAAACAATTAGAAATTACAATGTCCCTAAGAAATGTACAGCCCATCGTTACGATTAAGATTAAAATCATGTGACAAAGTCTCAGAGGCTTCTTTGAACAGACTATCACATTTGAAGATATGTTGATTAAAAATTTGGTATTATTTTAAAGGGTCTCGTGACTGGTGTCATCTCCATGATGGACTAATACTTAAGAGATTTAATTATCCGAATAGTGTACAAATGTTCAGAGATTCAGTTTTTCTCTTTTTGTTGTTTTGCTTCTTTTAACCAAAGCAAAATCAATTACAAGGAACTTTCTTTAGGAGAAGACAATAACAAGCGGCTTTGGAAAATGGGTTTGAAGGCAGTAACGAGTCGCACGTTTCTGAGAGCTTTCGAAATACGTTCGTAGGCACCTTACTGTGTAAGAATTCTGTGTATATCATCTTGATATAGAGAGAAAAGATTCGTGCTTCGAGGCAGTGTTTTTATTGTAAACATTGAGAGACAACGTTTGCTAAATACACATACCGGTCACTGAATTAGAAACTTTTATTTAATACCGTGTTGGACCTCCTTTAGTTCGAATTACATACATATGAGGTTTGGCATACATTCCACAAGACAGTTCTTTAACCGGATCAGATTTGACGGAAGAGAACTTTGCTCCCGGATCTGTTTTCCTAACATTCTCCCATACATTCTCAGTTGACTTCTTTCAAAGCAGTATATTTTTATCCAAGTTACTGGTCTTTGTAATAATATTTCAGTGAATGATTTTATTTCTTTTATGTAATGGATCCTGTGAGATTTTCATAGTAAGAAGAAAACAAAAATCGTATCTAACCTTCTCCATCCTCTTACAGATCGATGAAATTCATATAGCAAAAACACCACATCATTTCTATCCGAAATTAAAGCTCGCAATTTATTGCCAAATGGAATAAATATTTTTTTTTCCACTTAGGTTTACATGTTTCTATTCAAAATACAATTATGTGGTCATGCTTGGTGCAAACCATTGAATACAAGCCTATTTCCATTCCCGACTTTTTTTTTTTTCGCGTATCTAATAATGTAAAAATCACTTGGGGGGGGGTTGCAAGGTCATTATTCTAGGAAAACGTGGACGCTCCCATCCATAACTGTTTAAAGTTATTATCTGTGCCACAACTAGTAAGACTGAACACTAACGTCTAAGTGCAGCGAAGCCATTACATGATAATTTCTACAAAAAAAAAAAAGAAGTTTAGAAATACAATTTGGGTCATTATTTGCATCTTTTTATTTATTTATTTTTAATCATTTTATTTTTTGAAGAAAAGATATATATTTGATATACGGTATTCAACCGAATGCTGACCTTAAAAAAATCAAAGATTTTTCAATAAACAGTCAATAGTTATAAAGATGTATGTTAAGAAGATATCTTTGGATTCTCATGTGCACAGCAAAGAATAAAATGTAGGATAATTTGATCTCGTATTTGCGGTATTTAATGTATTTACTAAAAATACAGTTCCAGTCATCGACTGTTTTATGTCATCATACTGAACTAATGCTTATTAGTGATTTTAGAACTATACAATAATGAAACAACGAATGTCAATCATATTGTTATGCACTATTCTTCATAATTTATATCCCATAGTTTGAAAAACTAAACAATAAAAACATGAGCATTGTTACATAATATCTCATAGTTTTAATATGTCCAGGTCATTCGCAGTGGCGAAAATTAAAGTAGGATGTAGGGTGAAATTTCTTTTGTCAACCTGTATCACTCCTATTCTTATTTCGTGAGAAACTATACTTTCAGTTTTGTATTATTACACTTTCTATTAGGATAAGCTCTCTTTTCCATCTTCCAAAACGTTCGAAACATAGATTTCGATGTGAATATGCTACTCGAAGCGAAGTCTGATTTTGTATCGAGTCATAATAATGTTCTGGGCTTCAAAATTAAAGAGACCTTTCTAGTTTTGGATGACAAAATTGGCTTTCCAAATTGGAGGCTAGTAATTAATACAATTGGCGAGATCGGCTATGTTCCTGCTCCAGGAAAAGCAATAGAAGAAAAGGTAAGAGACCTGAAGGATTAAAAAAATATGTAGTTTACTGTTGATTAAGTATCAAATATTAGTTTTTAATTATCTCTATAATTTAGGAATGAAAAAAGATTTATAGGTTAATGTTTTATTTTTTTTTTTGAAAATAAGAAGAACATAATATAATATAAACGAATATAATAATACACCATTTTATTTTTTATATACTTTAATATGAAAGTTAATTTTAAAGAAACGTTTACAATATAATTTTTCATTATACTATATAATATAATGCTATTATATATAATTCTACTAAGATAATTTATTTACGCGTACTTATTCTTAAATACTTATATATTGAGGCAATAAAATAATACTACAATGTAGTTCATTTCAGATTCCAATTAATATCATACTTTTTACGGTGTCAAGTCAAATTCATAACAATTTATTTATATATTATTATTAGTAATAAAGATGACACTAATATTAGTAATAAAGGTCACACTAACAGTTTACGATTATAACTCACCACACAAAGTAAGTAACATGATTACCTGTTGCACTTGACAATTTGTTTTTGTTGTTGTTCAGAGTTTAACTAAGTTCATGAAGAATATTTACAATTTATAACAGCTGACAAATAATATCTGTTGAGTGCAAACATACAGCAAAAAGTAAATTTTAGATAGATATACATATAACCAGCAACAGTAGTAATAACGATAATAATAGTAATTTATTATTATTATTAAGTAAAATTAACATATCATGATAAGATTAGGTAATAATAAAAATTTGTAAATAATACTGGCAGATGTAGATGAGTCAATATTATGAAAAATACACAAACAGATGAATTTCCCCAACTCAACATCATTGTGAGGGGAAAAAATCTTTAAAGGTCAAGTATAGAGGCAATGTTCTATAGATATATGGATCACGTCATACAGATGGTGTCAGTTACGGTAATGTGACCCGTATGTTAATTGTAGTAATAGGATTATAGTGTAGCTTTATAATCCCACCATCTTCGAAACTAGATTGAGCTTTTGTGAAGTCTATAGGATTATTGTTTACTGTTTGTGTTTTGGTGTATATGTGCGTGCGTTTTCCATTATTAGCCTAACAGATGCTAGTAACTTTTCTTAGCGTTAATTGATATCATGCCTTTTATTTGGAACAATTTAGCTACAGCAATGTCCTTTTTTTCAAGGTATTTGATGTATGGTCCATTTAAGATGACAGTCGATAATATTGGTATTGTGTTTTACAATTGAATTGTAATGAAAATATCTCACTAATTCATTCAGGTCTTGTTGTACTTTGGAAAGTGAGATGTTGATACCTTTGTGGATTGTTTGGAGAGTCATCTGCACGATGATATATCTGGCACTATTATGTGGAGGTTGCGAATATCGTTGATGTGTATTAACAAACGGATGGGTGATAATATTACACCCTTGAGGAGCTTCATGTTTGGTCTGAATACCTGTGCTATGGTTGGCACCTATTTTTGTTACCCTGATTTCTGCTTGACAGGTCACACCTGAACTAAGAGAGTAACTTTCACAAATTACAATGGAGTGTAATTTGTTCAGTAATACTTGGTGATCGAGTGTGGAATGTTTTTTTTTTTTTTAATCTAACAGTATAAGTATGGTGAATTGATTTTTATCCAGAGCTTTATATTTTATATATGGTGTCAGTAACATTTCATACTAACCTGATGTTTTTTTTTTTTTTTTTGATATATCTGGTCAAAATGTGTTATAAGATCTGTTAGCCTAACATCCTTGTAAAAAATTAAGGAAAATTATTTCATACGTTCTACTTCCTTTTTTTTTTTATTAACTTGTGCATGTTCAATAAAAACTTATTGTAGGTTTGGTGATAAAAAAGATGTCAGCCGTTAAACTTCTACCATTTATGGATGTTTACTAATTTTAATTAATTTATATTTAATAATGTTTCTTATCTTTCTAGTCATCACCATCCAAAAGGAAAGAGTTAAACTTTCTGGATGCTATCATTGACAGAGTGAATGATTCAGCAAAAGCCATACAAAGATTCACAGAGTTTTACATCATCCTCCTCAGGTATACAAAAAAAAAAAAAAAAAAATTGGAATATATCTATCCACACACACACACACACAGACGACTGAAATGATGAGAAATGCTCCATTATTATCTGAGTCAATATTACCTTTATTATTTATCAAAATAAAAGTGTATATTTATATATATGTTACGACGGTTAAAGTGATAAATCCGGTAATTATTAATGATAACCAGTAATTATTAATTACTGGTTATCATTAATAATTACCGGTTAAAGTGAATAATTTACGAGAATGAATCACTTTAACCGGTTAAAGTGAATAATTCCTAGAGGAGTCTGGTAAATGTAATAAAAACATGTTTATAGGTTTTATATATAGGTTTTCATTCTCAATAGAAATTATAACAGCTTAGGTTAGGTTAGTTTATAATGAAAAAAGTAAGGAAAGTACTTCTTTTGCACTCAATGAAATCAGAAATGATTATAAACTAACCTAACCTAAAATAACCTAAACTAAACTGGATGTCGCATGTCGAACCAGAATGTAGTCGTAGTTTGGCGTGGGCATATTAATGGGGATGAAAGATAAACGTTGTTGTGGGCCGAGCTCAATGATTGCTGGCAGATAAATGGGAATAATAGATAAACGTCGTTGCTGTACCTCTTTCCTCATCAATGGAGAAAAACACCGATCAGTTCCTCTCTGATTTATCTATTATCCCCATTCATCTGCGTACAACAACTTTTATTTGTTATCCCCATTTACTGTATATGCCAGCAATCATTAATCTGCCCGCGATAAACTACGACTACACTCTGGTGCAACATCTAGGTTAGGTTAGGTTAGGTTAGGTTAATTTATAATGATTTCCAACCAATAAAGGTTAGATTAGGTTAGTTTATAATGATTTCTGATTTCATTGAGTGCAAAAGAAGTACTTTCCTTTCTTTTTTCGTTATAAACTAACCTAACCTAACCTAACCTAAGCTGTTATAATTTCTATTGAAAATAAAAACCTATATATAAAACCTATAAACACGTTTTTATTACATTCACCAGACTCCACTAGGAATTATTCACTTTAACCTGTTAAAGTGATTAATTGTAATTATTCACTTTAACCGGTAATTATTAATAATAACCGGATTTATCACTTTAACCGTAACATATATATATATATATATATATATATATATATATATATATATATATATATATATATATATATATATATATATATATATATATATATATATATATATATATATATATATATATATATATATATATATATATAAATTGAAAACTGAAAATCTGAAAATACACCCCAACTCAACATCACCAGAGTTAAAGATCGGTACTATCAACATAAGAAGCCTGAATGGCAAAGAAATGAAAGAAATGGAGCTAGCTGAGGAATTAGATAAGTACCAGATCGACATAATAGGGGTGACTGAAACCAAAAAGACAAAAACTGGTGAGATCTTTCTTAACAATAAATACAAAACGTTATATTCAGGCAATGACAATCAAGGAAAAGAAGGAGTAGTCATAGTATTCAACACAAAATATGAGGCTAATCTTCTTGAATAGGTAATCTTCTTCTATGGTTCCACAGAAGGTTCTACTAAGGTAGAAGTGGAGGAATTTTCTGATGCTTTAGAGAAAGCAACTGACACAATGAAAAAGGAAAAGTTGGTCCTATGGGGATCTAAATAGCAGAGTAGGAAATGATTGTCAGACATACAAAAATATTTTGGGAAAATTTGGAGAAAAGAGCAAAGCTAATAATAATGGCAAATACCTGCTGGATTTCTGCTCAGGACATGGACTGGTTATTACTAACACCATGTTCCAACATAAAAATGTGCACAAATTCACATGGAGAGAAGAGGCTAGGAATAAGAAAAGTCTCATTGACTATGTTATTGTTGATAGAGATGTTTTCTCCCTGGTGCAGGACACCAGAGTGTACAGAGGATTTGAAATTGGAAGTGATCACTATTTAGTCTTGAGCAGGATAAAATTGAATTTCATATTGAAAAGAAGAACATGTAAGAAAGGTTTAAAGCGAATAAAAGTTGAGCAGCTCTCAGATGTGAAATGTAGACAAAAATACACAAAGATTATTGAAGAAAAAATGAAAGAGTTTGAGAACAGGAACCAAACCTTGGAGATTCAGTAGCAAGCCTTGAAGAAAACACTGATTGATTCAGCTAGAGAGGCATGTGGTGAACTTGTCTGCAAGGATAGAAAGATTAGAACTCCATGGTGAACACAGGAAGTTAAAGAGGCATTGAAGGAAAAGAAGAAAGCATATCAAAAGTTCCTGGCAAATAAGCCAGCTTGTGCTCTTAGAATGGCTGCACTGCATAGTTCAGAAAGCCTGGACAGAGGGACGAATTCTCGATGATTGGAGTAGAGCTGTCATAGTATATATAAAAAGGGAAATAAAACTGAATGTGAGAATTACAGAGGTATTTCCTTACTGAGTGTTCCTGGCAAGATCTATGCAAGTATACTTGAGAAACGGTTGAGAAGAATTGTGGAAAAAAAGCTTGGTGAAGAACAAGCTGTATTCAGGCCAAATAGACGCTGTCAGGATCAGATCTTCACTTTAAGGCAAATAGTTGAGAAAGCATGGGAATATAACAAAGATCTGTATTTAAGTTTTGCCGATCTGGAAAAGGCATATGACAAAGTGCCAAGAGAGAAGCTATTCAATACGCTATAGTTATATGGTGTCAATGGGGCATTATATCAAGCAATAAGTAGTCTTTATTTGAGTTGTAAGTCAGCAGTTAGAATTGAATTACAGGAAGGTGGTTTAATGTTAAATCTGGTGTCAGACAAGGATGTACATTATCTCCTCTGTTATTCATTATCTATATGGATCACATTATGAAGGAAAGTGGTATTAAACATGATATCAGAATTGGAGATGTTAATGTCAGCTCTTTGCTTTATGCGGAGATGTTATATTTCTGAATAAATCCACTACAAGTCTGAAAGATTCCCTGACTAAATTGAATAACTGTTGTAATAGATATGGCATGAAGGTCAGCAATAAAAAGACAAAGACAATGAAAATAGGCAGAATTGTTGAAAATGTCAGTTGTGTTTTGAACGGAGAACCTGTGGAACAAGTAAAACATTTCAGCTACTTAGGCACGATTTTTAGTGAAGATGGTAAATTAAATATGGAAATAGACAACAGAATCAACAAAGCTGGTATGAAAGGAAGTCAATTGAATAAATTCATATGGAATGAGAGAGAAATTAGTCGGATCGCTAAATTAGCTGTATACAAGACAGTGTTCAAACCAGTTTTAACTTATGGATCTGAGAGCTGGGTCAGCAGTAAAACACTTGACCAAAGACTAGAGACCGCAGATATGAGAGTTCTGAGAAAGATTAGAGGCGTGAACAAATGGCATCAATGGCAATATCATATTAAAAACAAGGATATTAGGAAAGAACTTGACATTGTCAGCATCCAGGAATGCGTTAGCAGAGCTAATCTCAGCTGATATGGTCACTTAAATAGAATGGGCGAGGAAAGATTAGCAAAACAAGTGTTCTCTACCAGGTTGGCAGGAAAACGACCCAGAGGAAGACCAAGATATAGGTGGAATGATACGGTACAAAGTGCCTTAGACGATAGAAATATAAGATCTGATAATGTTGGAGTCTTGACAAGTAACAGACTGATTTGGAGGAAAACTGTAGATTTTAGTAATTAATTTTAGTTAGTAATGATGGAAATTTTTCATGTAGTACTATCATATCCTGTACACCTCTTGAGGATACATGGCAGGAAATTGATGATGATGATGATGATGATGATAAATAAAAATTTTTATCACCCAAAAACATGGAGTAAAAAATATCTTTTTTCATAAACTCTTAAATATCAGTGAATGAATACTTTTTTCTAAATTTATTTTAGAAAATTTTGTTATAATATAAAATAATTTAATACACCATATACGTTTTTACATTTTACAATAATATATATTAATAATATGCACATATAAAGCATATTGAGCTCTGGTAATGCATAGTCCTTTTTAGGACCTCCAGGGTAACGGATGGCAATGCTGTAGCTAATGAAGTTTTAACTGAAGCTCGGCTATTGCCGTAACCCAGCCATGACTAGAGCTTTCAGCTCAATAACATCCAATGCACACAGATTTTCTTCATTCAGATGACGGGATAAAGAGTCAAGGACTCAGTCCATCGCCCAGTTTTTTTAAGAACTATGAAGCATATTAAGAATATGCTTTTTTAGCTAATTTTATAAATACTTATTAAATTTAATTCTTTTTGATTTGTATATGGAAATGTTATGAGTTCATATTAACGAAATAATACTTCCAGTTGTAATGATATTCATATATAAGTAAATTAAATTAACCCCCCCCACACACACACAGAGCAAAGTTTTACAAAAAACAATTCTTTGAATACATTTACTAAACTAAAATATATACATAAATTCTTCTTGTTCTTTGTGACAGACTCCTATTCAAACTTCGGTTTTTAGTTTGTAAATTCGGACCAAACTGGAGAGAGCAAACTAAAATACTACAGTGCAAAAAAAACAAGCCTGTACTTCATACCACCAATTTTCTCAAACTCGCTGGGTCTCCAGAACAAAAGCTTCAGTTTCTCTTAGGATTTGTGGGCTGTCCTTACTTGGAACACCAGGATGAGAATGTAATCAACCAGTGTTTGCAGAAGCTCTTAACTTGTGTGCAAGAAGCGGATGAGAAAACTGTTCGTATAGCTTTAAAAGACTTTCACGAGAAAATTGCTCAGAGCATGGTCTGCTATTATGAAAAGGTAAGGCACTTTAGGAATGGGATATATTTAAAGGGGGGGGGTGGTAAGGGAACGGAAAAGAAAAGAGAATATTTCCTCTTCAAGGATATCGAATTAAGAGTTACGTTTTTTTTTTTTTACAGGAATCTCGCACTCAACTTCGTGTGGCTGTTCTTGATGTAACCGCTGCTCTTTGTGAGAAAGATGAAGATGTTATTAACATTTTTGCAAAAACGTCACTTCCTTTGACGCTTATTAGGGAAATGCAGATCAACACTACAGGCAAGAAAACACTAGGTTTAGGCCAACTTTTATATACTGTTCACTTGTGATATTACAGATAATTATTTTAAGTCTTCTCAGAACAAGTTCATTTCCAGATTAATATTTCTAAGTGGTGTTTAGACTATTAATAAAAAAATTTAACAAAATCTTTTTTTAAATTTAGATTAAAAAATCTTTTTATCATGATAAAAATATCACAAAAAACAGTTTTTTATGTGAATTCCATTAGCCACAGATGTGGACTGATGGCTTGATAATCGGAATGTATACTGTACTCTCGATACCAAACATGCCATTTCTTTTTCAGGAATCGAATTTCATCGCCACTGGGTGAGGGAATAAATATGAATGATTATTAATATAATAATATTTAGCATTGTAAATTATTTTATGGAATGTTAATGTTTATTAATATTAGGGATACAAAGAAAACATCAGTAAGCAATTTCTGAACGAACATATTTGTTTGTCAGTAAATTGTCTTATTTATAAAGTAAAAAAAAAAAACCTTGATATTTATGTTAGACATATAGTAAACAACGCATTTTTATTTTATTACTAATCTAAAGCAACTAAAATTGTTTTTTTTTTTTCAGGAAAGTAAAGATTCCTTGTTAGTCGTGAGCGAGCGATTTGGATTTTTTGTCTAATTTAGAATATATATTTTTATATAAAATATTATCAAATATTTAAAAAAAGCTTAAAGTGCCAGATATTTTGCATAATCTTGTCTTTATTTAAATATTTAGCTAAAATGGAAAAGACACCATTTTATTTTTTGCAAAAGAAAAGTAAACATTAGAAATAATTACCTATCATGACAATGTAGGGATAAGGTGTTATGAGCTATTATTAAAGCTCTGATCATGGCAGGAGGGTAACAGCAATAGCCGAGCCTCAGTTAGAACTTCACTGGCTACAGCATTGCCATCCATTACTCTCCAAGGGTATTGGATTGAATGAATCAAACACCGCATCTCACGGTCGATTGATTCTAATCAATTCTGGCTCCCCTCCTAGATCATGACGAGAGAGCAGAAGGTGAAGTTAATCGACCGTGAGGTGTGGTGATCAATACCTTTGGAGGGTAATGGATGGCAATCCTGTAGCCAATGAAGTTCTAACTGAGGCTCGGCTATTGCTGTTACCCTCCTAGAGCTTTAATAGCTCAATAACATCTTATCCCTACACTGTCCTGTACAGATAACGGGGAAGATAAAAAGCATTCTTGCTTCGCCTCTTGAAGCCAGTCCTTATAAGGATCATGACGAGATAGGCGGTGATTAATACCTTGGAGGGTAATCGGTGGCAATGCTGTTCCAATGAAGTTTAACTGAGGTTCGGCTGTTGCTGTTACCCCCTGGGGAGCAGAGATTCGAGAGTTTGAGTTCGCTCTCTTAAGGTTTTTACCTTAAGGGAACAATTTGAGTCTCCGGCGAAAGTGTTCTCCGGCACGGCCCGGTGAGGGGCTTTGTCTTTGTCGGTGAATGCTTTTTTTTCGGAATATGAGCGGTTCTGCTCGGTGGTGGTGGTGGGTGGAAGGCCATCACTGAGTGGAGCGCCAACGCTGAGATGGACGGTCTTTCCCCCACGATTGAATGGCCTAGGGATCGTCCGAATTTTTAGAGACGGCTTTACCTTAATTTGTCATTAATTTCAGAATTTGTGTCATTAACAAGAAAATGATTTTCCAATTTATTGCACGGTTCAAGACCTCGAATTATATTTGCAGTGAGGGGGACAGGTTTTTCTTCCGTTTCAGTATCGTTTACTGGATCTTCGACGATATCTAAAGTTAATTGATATCCAATAATATCATCGTCACTTAAGGCATTGTTCACATCATGCTGGCTAAATGTATCAAAACCTTCTCCACCAATTTCATGTGCCAAAGTAATGATTTGATCATGTAGATACTTGAATGGTTGCACTGTTTGCAACACTTTTAGGCCAAGCTGCTTTCCAGCAGGCATTTAAAGTTTGTGGTCTTATTTCAGCGATAGCAGATGCAACATGATTTAAGCAGTCCAAAATAGAATTTTTTTTCCAAACGTCAGTTACTGTTAATGATTCATTTTCTAGTTTATGCAATATAAATTGAAAAGTGTGCTTAACGTAATATTTTTTAAAAGTAGCAATTATGCCTTGATCTAATGGTTGAATAATGCTTGTTGTATTGGGTGGAAAAAAAACACTACCTGCACATTTGGATGTTCTGAATGCGGATGACTTGGTGCATTGTCAACAATTAATAAAACTTTAAAATGGAGAGCTTTTTGCTTCATGTATGTTTCCACGTCTGGTACAAAGCAATTATTGAACCATTCGGTAAATACAGCAGTTGTTACCCAGGCCTTTGTATTAGTTCAATCTACCGGTAGCTGTTTTAGATCTTTGACTTTAAGAGCACTTGGAAGATCGATTTTCTAGGAGGGGTTTCAATATTCGATCTCCTGATGCATTGCTACAAAGTAACAACGTTACTCGATCTTTGCTTGCTTTAAACCCACTTGCTTTTTTCTCAGACTTTGCAATGTAAGTTCGACTAGGCAATTTCTTCCAAAAAAATCCTGTTTCGTCAGCGTTAAACACTTGATCGGGACAATATCCACCATCTTCAATAATTTTGACTAACTTCTCTTGAAAATTTTTGGCTGTTTCTTCATCTGCTGCTGCAACCTCGCCTGTAATCTTCACGTTATGAAGTACATTCCTTTTTAAAAACCCAGTTAACAATCCTTTGCTAGCCGAAAATTCCTTATCAGCCTGGGAAGCGGAGGTAGACGGCTTCAGTTGCTTCATCTGTTCATAAAACCGAAGAGCTTTTTGTTTAATTAAATAACCATTTATAGGAATTCTTCTTTCAGTTAATTCTTGAATCCAAATTACGAGCGCTCGTTCCGTGTTTTCTAATAAAGCATCTCTTGAGTACGATGATAATTTGGCACTTAGTTTTGTGCCAGAAAAGACAGATATTCTTATTGCAACTTCATTCTTTTTAATTGCTCTTATAGCAGATTCGCCTAAATTAAAATGCTTACCAATCGCCGGAGATCTCTCTCCTTTTGCTAAGCGACCTAAAATTGCAATTTTCATTTCCGAAGAAATTGCTTTTCTTTGGTGCTTTTTTTTTTCTCCATTGGGCCAAATTAAATCTTTAAAGTAAAAATTAGCGAAATTTAGATTTTCGATAATGCAAAGACAAACACTTACTCACATGCAAAATTAAACTTCACGGACACTCACCGCTAACACGTTACTCCTGAATGTGCTGCAGCACGGTGTTCATTATGTACGCTGTACATAAGTTTTGAAGTTATGCACCGCATAACTTCAAATCCACATAAAAAGAGACTCGAGTGTATATGTTACCGGCAAAGTGTGAAAAGCAGGCATTCTATAAATGCCTTGGCGGTTTTTGGCAACGTATGAAATGTCTGTTTTTTTTTTTTTAGTATTTTACATACCTTCCCTAGGCATTGTATAGAATACGTAGGCATTATATAGAATGAAAAATAGTATTTCGGATATATTTTCATTTTGAAGTTTTAAATTTTGCACCATGGGAGGTTAGGTAAGGTGCTGGTGGGACAGACGATGGTTTTTACCGACTTGGAACTGCTGAAGGAATTTTAAACGAACTCTATGCCAGATCACAATTTACTTTATGTCTCAAGGACTTACTGAGAGTTGGAGACATTCTGAAATGGCATTTTGAATTGCACTTAACTGCCTTTTTCATACAAAAGCACTTCAAATTTCGACACTTGGTCTTGCAAGTACACCTCACGAACTCTTTGCCGAAATATCTCTCCGGCTGACCGGAGAGATATTTCGTGGTCAGGAACGTCTCCACGTCTCAGTAAGTCCTTGAGACATAAAGTGAATTGTGATCTGGCAGAGAGTTGGTTTAAAATTCCTTCAGCAGTTCCAAGTCGGTAAAAACCATCGTCTGTCACACTCATAACAACCGCCAGCACTTAACCTAACCTAACCTCCCCATGGCGGCAAAATTTAAAACTTCAAAATGAAAAAATATATATATAGCCGAAATAGTATTTGTCATTCTATATAACAATGCCTCGGTATTGTATACCATGCCTTGGGAAAGTATGTAAAATATTAAAAAAAAAAAAACAGACATCTCATACTTTGCCAAAAAAACGCCTAGGCATTCATAGAATGCCTGCTTTTCGCTCTTTGCCGGTATATTGTATTGGTCATTATTGTATGTAACTTGTAACTTCTGTGGCTTGATGGACCTCAATTCCATGGATTATTATCCCTTCATCGCTAGGAAATAGATTTGTGTTAAAGATTAACGAGCACTTGGCTCACCCTATTAAGGCAGTGCGGAAGCACCTGAACCGAAAAAGCAGAGAAGCTTTTGGGCGCTTAGAAAACTCCTGAACGAGTTGCTTGGGATGAAAAGCCGCTTAGGTAAATAAGTAGTGGTAGTGTTACTGAGCAACGAGGAAATATCTGGGATATCCGCAACGATATGCAGGAGAGCATGTCACTTGTTGATCATGGAGAAGATGACTTGGGTATTCCTGAGGAATTTTTTGGTGTCGGCTTGGCTGGGGTTCATTTTGCTAAAGGCTGTTAGCATCTCCCCTAGTGAGGCAGCAAGAATCAGTGCAGAGTTTTGGCTATAAGCTGCCGAGGCTCTGGGTAAATTTCGCGGAGAAACCGTAGAAGCGAAAGTTTTATCGGCTGTAACACCTCGCTCTGTGAAATCTGGTGCAGGTTTCATGGCTTGATTCTGAGTAGGCGGGACTAACGCCGCTCTTGTCTTCTGTAGGTTAGAAGGGTGAATTGAGCAGCCCTTATAGTTGGCTGGATGTGGGTCACCACAATTCGCGCATTTAGCAGGTGTAGACTGTGGTTTTGTGCAAGTGTGCGAGGGATGGCTGTCACCGCACTTTACACACTTGTAATCTGCTTTGCATGGCTTTTGTGCATGCCCAAATTTTTGGCAGTGATGGCATTGACCGGCGGATGCCTTTCTTCTGAGTAGTTCGGTCTTGATGACTAAGCTGCAGACTACCTTAAGGGGTCGTAAATTTCTCTGTGGTCTTTACTGTGAATCTCCACTAAGATGGGGCGCTTGTCTGTGAGGTACATGCGCGAGATCTTAATTGGTTCAAGGCCTAGTGATGTGAGGTCAGTAGCTAGTTCATCAGATGTAATGGTTTATGCCAGACCTCTGATGACTACTTTTAGGTTTTTTTCACTCTTGAGTTGAAATGTGTAATACAGGACATTCAGTTCGTCCATAAATCTGGGGATCCGGCGGTAGTCCAACGCCGCTTCTGGTTGAATTCGAATTCCGTCATCTGTGTTCTTAGCTGATATAAATTTGATGTTGCTGTTCTTCATTGTCTCCACGATTGATGACCATTTTTCTTTCGATCTTAGAATAACTGGAGGAATCCTCTCTTTGGGCTGTGCCTCCGAGTCGGTCGCTCTTTCTTCAACAGGTTGTGCTGTTGTGTCCATTGGAGCTGTACTTTCCAAGGGCTGGGGTAATAATTCAGGATCTGCTGCAGGGGACTTTTTGTTTCTCTTCTTCCTTCTGACCTCCTGAAAGCCACTGGAGTTTGAATTAGGGATGTCTTCAGTTGTTGTTTCTGGCGTTGTCATGTGAAGAGGGAGGAAGTTTAGAGGGCTGGAGGTCCTCTGTCTCCACTTCAAGAACCTGGTGTTTTCCGATTTGATCGGGCCATTTTGTGTTTAGTATGTTGCCTAAATGCCTGAAAAGAGCCAATAGTTCTTTAAAACTGAGATCGTCAAAAGGCAAATCCATGTCAAGGCGAAAGCTTTAATGTGTGTGTGTGTGTGGGGGGGGGGGGGGGGAAGACCTGCCTTGGCCCTTCTGACCGCTTTCGGAAAAATGCTACCGAAAAAAGTCTTACCTGCTCTGCTGAACGAGCACGCTGCTGACGCTACAGGAGAGATCAAAACTCGTGTATAATATCTATTTTCACATTAACATATCTATAATATCATTTTTTCGAGATCATAATCAACAAGCACACATGACAATTACAACGATAGCCTCATCATAATTCCCCGTTTTTAATCGAGAATTACACCGAGATATTTGACTGTATTCTGCCACGGTATACTTTAACTGACTACCAGATGAGAATTCAGATCCGTCATTATTGTAGTCCTTATAAGGACTGGCTTAAAGAGGCAAAGCAAGAATGCTTTTCATCTTCCCCGTTATCTGTAGAGGATAGTGTGGGGATAAGGTGTTATTGAGCTATTAAAGCTCTGATCATGGCAAGAGGGTAACAGCAATAGTTAGAACTTCATTGGCTACAGCATTGCCATCCATTACCCTCCAAAGGTATTAATCACCGCATCTAACGGTCGATTGACTGTCATTATTGTAGTCCTTATAAGGACTGGCTCAAAGGGGAGAAGCAAGAATGCTTTTCATATTCCCCGTTATCTGTAGAGGACAGTGTAGGGATAAGGTTTGAGCTATTAAAGCTCTGATTATGGCAGGAGGGTAACAGCAATAGCCGAGCCTCAGTTAGAACTTCATTGGCTACAGCATTGCCATCCATTACCCTCCCAGGGTTTCATTGTTCTCCTCCACCTACCCGATGTATTGGTCTATACCGCAAATTTAAAATTAATTATGTAAGATATTATTTGGTGTTACAATAATCTATCTTAAAATTAATTTTCTTTTAAAGATACTGTTAATTTATATATATATATAATTTATTTATTATTTATTTTATTTTATTTAAATTAGACTCTTTAAATGCCAATGAAGAAGGTGTCGCTTGGAAGCATCATTACACAAATATTACCAAAAAATGAACTTTCAGTAGTTATTGTAAACAAACTATTTCTTATAATTAGCAGTTGTTTTAGATCTACTGAAATATTGACAGCAATGTTTTTTTTTTCTTTTTTTTCCCCTGTAGATGTCGAGTGTATATCATCGCAAGCTAGAGCTCTATTTTATTTGGTATCATCCAATATCGTACCTCTGGAATTGAAGAAAACCATTAAGAGAGATTTTATTGCCGATCTGGTAGATATTACTCATCGGATACCATCCAAGGATGACCAGTTGGCCCATATTATTACTGGACTGATTATTCGACTTGCAAATACTTTCCAAGTGGGTTATGCAGTTGAGTTCTTGTTTGCCAAATCGGAAAACTTAACTTCATTGATCAATCATCTTTGCAAGTTTATGAGAAGCGATGGTAAGACCCACTCGAAAGTTGTTTTATTCCATATTCCCCATTGACGGTATTGTAATGATTTAAAAATTCCTAATTACTTTGCAAACAATTTTTAATTTGTTTAGGATTTCGTCGAAGTGCTAATTAGTGTCTAGTGTAGTATAAGATACACGACTTCAGTTTACTAATAGAAAAATTCTTCTAAATGAGCAAACGAACTCATGCAGTATGGTTGGTATGCGTATAGGACCGTTGTGATGGCAACCATGAGTGGAATATCAGCTACGTAGATGGCGAAGAACAGAGGTGATAACAGGGAGGCTTCTTGGACACCTGCTGTGATTTTCAGATGAGCTGATTCCCTGTAGCTTCATTCAGAGTTTGCGATCGTTGATGATGGATTTGGTTTGGATTCGAATGCTTTAGTAACGTTTAGGAAGATAGCGCCTGTATGCTGCTTCTAGTTGTACTATGTGCTGATGTTCTCATGACTTGTATTCGGAGGAATGGTTCTCTCAGAATATTCAAACTGAGCATCAGGGATGAGATTTAATTCATTCGTGATTTTCTGCATTCTTGTATTATCCTCTCAGATATTATTCCTAGGCTGATTGAGCGATAGTTTTTTTTTTTTTTTTTGGTATGGGAGGGAGGGGCAATCATCACATCATACATTCTTTCGACCTCTACAAAAAAGTTTCCATAATGTTAAGATAGCCCAAACAACCTCATCAACATACTGGGGCGCGCCGGCCATATGTGCAATGTGTGCGACCCACACAGACGCCAGGATAGTAAAGGTGCCAAAGAGGAGGAAATACTTAAAAAAAACGTTTTTTAAGTTATTTTTTTATTGGAGGGGAGGATAGGGGCGCCAACTAAAGTTTTACACACAGGCGCCGGACACTACTGGCGCGCCCCTGTCAACATATGAAGTGACCAGGAGTATACAAAATCTTTTGCAATTACCACTTTTGTTACGTTAGACGAACGGGATGTCCTGAAGAAATACATCAAAAAGAACATGTCGGAGATATGTTTTTTGATGTATAAATCTGCACTAACTTTTCACACCACTAACGAAAACCATCAAGGCGCAACTCACTAAAATGCCTTAGAATTTAATAATTATGTACTTAAACTTTATGGAGGCAAACCCGATGATACGATGTCCTAACTTGTGTAAAAAAAAAAGGCCTAATCTTATATCAAATTGCCAGCATACGTAAAGGAACTACACGTTAATAAACTAAGCTATGAGAATATTTTGTAATAACAACGAATCTCTCGTTGCTACATTTAACATCTGACGGTGTTGAATGAATTAAAAAAATAACAGTAATTCAGACATCTCTTTGTAATTACCTTCTTTATATTTGAGTTTTGTCTCAATCTGAAGTACACAATACTAGCGTTAAACTAGTCATTTATTTATTAAAGTGTTTTTACTTTTTTACGTGGTTTTCTCCTGTTACTTTAAGCGTTTTGGTTCTGTTTTTGCTTCTTATATAATAGAGTGGCTTTCATAACTATATAGGTAAATAACGCTTTAAAAGTGAATATAGGATCAGTGTAGGATCTACCTGTTTTAAACCTACTTTTCAAGAACACGATTGATTCCCTTCTGTCTGTCTGAAACTAATTCTGTTCAGTTTTTGCAGCTATTCTTATCTTTTTAATAGTAACTACAGTACATTGACCCACCAACATATACGTATATAGACTAACAAACAATCATGATTATTTGGTTTCAGTTATTTCTGCAAGACGCAAGACTTGCAGAAATAAGGGTGAAGCAAAAATGCTTTTATGATCCCTGCTATCTGATAAGGTTACTGTGTAGGAGAACGCTTATGAGCTAAGTGCTCTGCCTAGGTGGGTGCGAGTTAAAGATCTTCATTGGGAATTAGGATGGCCTTAGGTCTCCTATATTTGGAGAAATCTGATTCATCGTAATTTGCTGCTCGTTTTACAGATTCATTTGGATGTGAAGACGATGTTAAGAAGAACTTTACTGCTGAAGATTGCAGGAAAGAGTAGATGTAGGGGATATTTGTATCCCGGTGAAGTTGGACATTTCTGATATACAATGGCGCATTTAAGATCATGCGTAGGCATTTGTTTTGCACTCTCACAGTTTGAGGATATTTGTACTTGAGGTGTGGCTCCAGGCTGGGGACGCATAAGTAATAATGGGTTGAATCATCAACTGATAAAGGAGCAATTTGATTTTGGTGTCCACCTTACTATTCCTATTGATAAGAGGGTAAAGCTGTGCATTGATTTTCGATGTCTTTGTACATGACGCTTTTTTGTGTGGACTGAAGGTTAGTTTTCTGTCCAGCAGTACACGGGATATTTGGCTTCTGCTTTCCAGGGAATCTTGGTATTAAATAGGAAGATGTCATCTTTGGGAGATATTGAATTTTTACTGAAAAAGCAGGCGATACTCTTCTGAGGGTTTACTTGTAATCTCCATTCCGAGAACCAGTGCTCTAATCTCTGCAGGTTTTCTTGCAGTTTCTTGGTGACGAGATGTGGTTTAAGAGATCTGGCTAGTATAATGTGTCGTCAGAGTAGAGGACAACGATAGATGACATTGGATTGTGGGATATGTCCGCCATGTAAATCGAGAAAAGTATCGGTGCCAGGAGGGACCCTTGAGGCACTCCTGCCAAGATTCGTCGCTGGGTAGATAATATATCATTTAGTTTGACTTGCATTCTTCCACTAAGAAATGACTTTACAAGGTGGAAAAGGTCCAATGGAATGCCGGCTAAAATCAACTTGTATAGTAGTCCGAAGTGCCATAGTTTGTCAAATGCCTTTTCTAAGTCAAGAAAAACTGTTTCGGTGTATTGGTGCCAATTGTAACTTGTTGTAATGAACTCAATTAGTCTATGGATTTGATGAGCGGTGCTGTGAAACTGGCGAAAACAAAACTGTTCAGTAGGAAGGATGTTTAACTTTTTCACTGAAATTTCAATTCTGGAAAGGATAGCTTTTTCTGCAATTTTGTCCAAATTAGAAATCAAACTTATGGGACGATAACTTTGAGGCTGCTGAGGATCCTTGCCAGGCTTATAAATAGGAACCACGTCTGCCAACTTCTATGCAGAGGGAAAGTACTTGAATCTGAACATACCTTTATTATTGTTGTAAGATGTAAAATGGCCTTTTGGGGTAGCATTTTAATAACTTTGTTGGATATACCGTCAGGCCCACGAGCTTTTTTATTCTTTAAATTCTGTATAATGTCAAAAATTTCAGCTGGAGAAGTAGGTGTCAGTTGGCTGGTACAGTTATCGGACCGTTTCAGTACGTATCTGACGTGGCGGTGAATTTTATAAATGTGATTGAAATTTAGATTATCGTATGAAGGGCTGCACTGTTTTTCTAAATTTTTAGCTATAGTTTCGACTTTTTCTGCATCTGTGTAAACAATGTTCAGATCAGATTTTAGAGGGGGAGGGGAAGAGTTTTGTTTTTGTTTTGATATTTCTCAGTAACTTCCGGATGGTTTGATCACCAGTTGATATGGAGGCTAATTTGTCTTCCTATAATTTGTTTATGTGGGCTTTAAGTTGAGAAATGTTTTCTCTAGGGGTGCCCTGGTGTTATGGTATCTTTTTCTTGCTATATTGTTTTCCCTAATTAAGTTAATTATATCATCTGGTAGTCGTTTATGCTTAGAAAGAGTTGAATTTGAGGTGATAGATGCTATGGCTGCGTTGATTTGAGCAGTAAGTTTATTGACTGCAAATTCGATTTCTTCCTTGGAATTAATGTGAGGGACGGGATCAATGTAGTTTGGAAGTATTTTGGATAGTTTTTTCCAAGGAATGAAGGTGTGAGGCGATGGGGAAGTCCCCTCTAACCCAGTTGGAACAGAATAGGGTTGTGGTCTGATGATAATTCATTCAGTGATTCCAGGGTGTACTGATTCTTGATCATCGTCAGTCCCAGGGTAAAGAGTAGAAATTTAGGAAGCCGGGCCATTCAAGCTCGAACTTCTTAAGGAGTTTCTTTATGAAGCTGAATGCCAGCCCTTTATCTAGGAAATCTATGATGATGTCGGGATCTATCATATTTGACGGCCATTTAAGCTTAAACTTCTTTTGTAGCTTATTTACAAAGATGAGTACCGGCTCTTCATTGAGAGAGTCAATGAGGGCGTCCAAATCTGACACATTCATCATTATTGATTTGCGTATAAATGCAAGTATATCCTGCAAGTCTATGGACCTGAAATAAATGTGCTAACAATGGCGATTCTAGCAGCTGTTAGGCCTAGAATCGCCCTTGTTGCTATTACAGTTCACTTACCTGCGTGATTAATTTCAGTTTAATAGCCTTCCAGAATTCAACTCAACTGAATAAAAGTACTCGCGAACTTCATTAAAAAGTAACCGTAATGAATTCAATTCATTATCAACACAATGACTAGCTGCAGGTGTCACATAATTCAAGATCCGGTAACTTCATGTTATTGGCATCCATCTTGCCTTTCTTTTTGATGAGTTATTTCTGCAGTTCCAGGTCACTCTTTATTTAAATTGAGTTATATGTTTTGATCAATAGGGTAAGAAATTTTTCATTAAATTTATTTCATTAATATTTATTAATGCAAAGAAAATTTTATTTTATGAAACAATTTTATATTTTCATAAAATTTTATATTCCATTTCTTTTAATAATTTTTTTACAGTTATATTATTTAGAAGGGTATTATTGTTTATATTTTCTTAAAAGCTACTTCTGATTTTCTTACAATCATTTATAATAAACTTTATAATATCCACTATTCTATAATGTATTATTATTATTATTAATGTTCCCAACCATAAAAGAAGCAGAACTTCTTTCTGTAATACATCAAATCAAACCAAACAAAGGCCCAGGAATTGATGGTATCGGACCTAAAGATATAAAGCATAATGCAACTAGTTTAAGTCATATCCTACTATAATTAATAAATAAAATATTTAAAACAGAACAGATAGCAAGTATGCTGAAGACCGCCATAATCACACCCATATACAAACATGGAAAAAGAAATTTAATCAGCAACATTACCAATTATCAATCAAATTATGGAGCGGATCGTACTAAAGAAACTCACAGCATATACAGAGAACTTTCATATTATCCCCAAAACACAATACGGCTTTCAGAAAAATAAAGGAAAAACATCTCTCTTGGAAGACTTTACAGACGTAATTAATATCGCCTTAGACAAAAACAAAATTGCCATGGTAGTCTTTATTGATCTAACTAAAGCATTTGATACACTCACACATCACACATTGTTAGAAAAGCTGAGGCATGTTGGAATAGACGGGCCTCTTCACAGGTGGTTTACAAACTACCTCGAAAATAGAAAGCATATCACACGTATCGGGTCAAACCGAAGTACAGAGCTGCCAGTAACCTGTGGAGTGACACAGGGAGCTGTACTCTCCCCAACTCTATACAACATTTACACGCACGATATTAATCAGCTACCCCTCAAAGGTAAGATACTCCAATACGCAGACGATACAGCTATAATATTCATCCATAATAACGCAAGCATAGCCCAAACAAATATGCAACATGACATAAATCTGATCACAGACTGCCTCACGAAAAACCACATACACTTAAAATCAGAAAAGACAAAATTAATGATATTCAGAAATCCAGATCCGATATCAACTCGATCAGTTGATAACAAATATATAACCATCCAACATCCACTCTCCAATAAAAAACACACAGAACAGTAAAACCACTGCAATCTTTTAGATTGAAACAATACGATACCTTAGAATTTACTTCGATGCAGATATGAACTGGAATAGCCACATAAACCATGTACACAACGAACTCCTAACAATAAGTGGCAAACTCTACAGGTCAAAAGACATAGTTTCCACACCCCTAAAAACACTAATATACAGCCAAAATATACTAAGATACGCTATAACAACGTATGCTTTCTGTGCACCCTACAAACTAAATAGATTAATGTCGTTACAGTACAAAATGATAAAACTGATCTTTTGGGAACAAAGAGAGAATAACGACTTTACATACACTGCAATGTCAGAACACAAAATACTGACAGCAAAACATTTATGTGACTATGCAGCTTTGCTAAAACATTATTTCGATGCCAACTACACGACAGTCAGGGAAACATACCGTATAACAAGAACTCAGACAACTAATTATATCACATATAAATACAATAATCAATACTGAAAGACCACACGAAACTTCTACATCCCAGATATACTAAATAAACTACTTTTTGAATACAGAAACTTTACAAACTACAATAGCCTGAAAAGACCTCTAAGGAAATACTACGAACAAGAAACATGCACCCAAAATACCATACAAACTTAATGAAACACAATATATTCGGTCAGACTTCCAGCTCAGCGACGCATCAATACATTCCAAGTTATTGTGTGTGTTTGTGTGTGTGCGAATTTCTCAATCATAGATTTCGTAGCTATTGTAAATATGTATGGAAAAATGGAAAATACATTGTTAGTTATTATTATTTATGTATTTAAATAAGATATTCACTTAACATTAAATACTGAATATTCGTAGTGAACAAAAATGTAACACTAATACTTCAATTGTATATTTGTAAATATTTTGTATATATCAAGAGGATAATAAACTTTGTCAAAAAAAAAAATATTTGTAAAAATAAAATTATTGCTTGATAAATATAACGTTATCACTTTATAAATATAAATATTTATATTATTTTATATATCAATCAGGTTTATTTAACTTTTATTTAAGTTTAATATAAATAAATAAAATAATAATAAATATATTTTATATTTATTTTATAGTTCATATTAACGAGGTTTAGTTGACTTCTGTTTTTATTTTTTTTTTTATATTTTGCGTTAAACAGATTCATTTAAGTTTTATTTAACATAAATAAAATATTTGTATACGACTTTATTTATATATAATTATTTGTTCATTTTATGAGTTAACTTTTAATACAAATCATCGAATTTTTTTTATGGATTTCAAGGGGTTTACATTTCTTTTTCAGACGTTGATATCGGATCTTGCAAGCTTCTGCTGCAACTGGTAACGTCACCTTTTTCCAGTAACGTTCTCACAGCTGAGATAATCGCGAAAATTTTAACTGCTTTAATGGACAAATTCGACAGTATAGTGTTTGGACATCAGGTAAACCATTGTGCTAATTGTTAATGTGTTATTACACGAAATGAGTTATTTTCATTGTTTAGATGCGATGTCAGAAATTGTACTATTTTTAGTTTATTTTTTTCCGACTTGAATTTAGGTAAATGGTTAACAATTCTTCTTGTAATTACTTTTAATAATTACAAACTATGTTTCTTTACTCATAGTTGTTACCAATGTTCTTCCATCTGGCCAAAGAACTTCTTAACCATCCCAAACTTCCTGATGACGAGGTTTTATTGACTAATTTTCAAACTCTTCTGCTAGAATTTCAAAGAAGTGATTATGTATCGGAAGGTTGCAAAATTCTGATCGAGGACACCTTACAAGGTATTTCTAAGTGTTTGTGTTTCAAAATGGGTAAGATGAAAATAGTTTTACAAGCTTGTTTTTTTTTTTTTATAAAAACATAAACAGAATGTCATTTATTTTAACCATTCCTATATTCTTTCAGGTACCGTTCATAACCAAAAATCTGTCACCAGAAAAAAGGATAAACTCGACCTAAAAGATGACACAGAATTCGATTACAAGCATTCAAAGAATCCAAAATATACTAAAAATGGCAAAAGAGACCAGCAACCCTCCAAATTACAATCACCTCCTGAAATTATTTTTCATAACTTCCCTTTTGATCTTCGAATAGGTGAAAAGGGTGAAATATCTCACATGGATTCATCCCAAGAAATCAAGAAGAATCCTAGTAACAAAGAATGTGTCAAGGTAAATCATGTTGTTCTTATATATTTTACTTATTATTTTCAGTGTTTACGTAATCGACAGAAAAAAACCTTGAAACATGTCCTTTTTCACCATAGAATAAGAAGTCTAGGAAAGAAAAGAGCTTGAAAACCCGTATTATAAGAAAACTACAAAAATTGAAGACTGCATTGGATGCTGGAGATGAGGAAAACGTGGTGAATATCCAAAAAGAACTTTTGGATATGTTGCAACATTTCATGTTACCTAGACAGAAGCCACACATTGAGAACTCCGATGTAGACTATGCCATTGATGTCTTAACTCGCATTTATCATCAGGTAGGTTTGTTTTGGTTCTTTTTCTTCTTTTTTTAAGGTGTCTTTGGGACCCATCTACCAGGCAAACAAACCACAACAGAAATGTGTGTAACTACGATATTATTGTTGTTCGCCATCGATTATATAATTAATAATTTGCATTCAATACCTCACTGGCATCAAAAATTAATGTGTCTCGCTGATATAGCATTAACCGAGTTCAAGAAATTGCTTTTATGTATTAATGAGGTCATTTTTTCTCTCTTTTTTCTTTATTTCGATTTACTTTTATTCTGTTCAGGCAAACATGCTGCATATAACGCATCTCTCAAGCCCTCCCACCTTTTTTTTTTTTTTTTATTTCTTTTCCATACCTAAGTTCTAAAGAGCTTTAGCTTTGTCCATCCGTTTCTTTTATCCTCTTACCCGGTCCTGATAGAATTTTTAAGTCGAAGGATTTTGTTGAAACAGTGAAAACAACAAACATTTATTGGAAATGTCAGACCTATAAGATGCATTCCTTTTACGAAGGATAGGAAAGATTTGGAACATGCAAATGGCAGAAAGATGATAAAAAAAAAGAGACCTAGCATCAGGGACGTAAGCAGGGATTTGTTTTTAATGGGGTGAAGCTGAAGAAACGACAGTATATTCTGAATTTATTACCAGATACTCAACATAGGATTTTTTTTACAATATTGATATTTTATTGCTTGAATCTATATAAAACTGTTTTAGTACCTCCTCCACCGGTTGTCCCTAATTAGAATCAAATGTCAGTTGAAGGAATGCAAAATTTGAAATCAAGGGAATTCAAAACACTTCAGTATAAAAAATGCAGTTTCAAAAAATAAAAAAGTGAAAATTCAAAATTAGTCATTTACGTATTTAGCATAAGAAATATATTTTTTAATCCTCATAAATAATAAGCACTCTATTTATTAATTTATTTATTTTGGACGACTCCTATGTATTTGATCAACCCTCCTTTTTCTTTTCTTTCTTCAGTTCCTCAGTAATTAATTTTAATTTAATTATTACTTAAAAAGACATTCACACTTCCCGTACCTTTGACATGTTTGGGGGTTTCTGTTCCCTATAGTTCACTTGTCTTATATGGAACATCGGACCATTGTTTCTGTATCAGAAGATACTTCTGGGGGGGGGGGGAATGATTGTGATGTTTTTGTGTTGGTGTGCTTAACAAACTAAAATGCGATCTTTGAGAGCTTCTGTAGCTCGATTGATATTGATCACATCCTTTAGTTGGAAAAACTGGGTTTCAGTTCTCGTCCAGGATACGAATAACCTTTATAAGGGATTTTTCAACTGAAGGTTGAGTTCGCCGGTCTTATACTGATGAGGCAGAGCTTTTCCTCCCGTAAATCGACCAAAAGAATATACCGGAGTTTATAGAGATAATACATTGGACGCATGGATTCCGCTGCTTTCGGCATAATTAAAAATAACCACAACCGTCCCGAGATCGTTTGATAACCATAAAATCTGCCACATGCATTTGCTGGTTGGTTTTTATTTGGATTATTATTTAGTTATAACAAAATTAATTGATTTTAAACACATTTTTACTTACATTTATTCGAGAACAATTAATAAGTAGGTTAAATAACCCCTGGTATAAAAAAGTACGGTATATATTCATAATTCATAACACGATAGAAAGATGACCATCTTTCTGACTAGGTTATTTAAAGTTTTTTTGTTTTTTGTTTTTGACGAATTTTGCACTACGAAAGAAACATTTATTTCTAAACCTTATATGACATTCTTTGTAATTATTATAATGGTGTATAAACAAAATCGAAACTATTTTATTTAAATTTATTTTATATATCTTTATATTAAAATATTTTATAGTAACTTATTACTTATTATTTTTTTTAAAACTTTTTAAAATTTAATTTTAAAACGTAAGCTCCACTTTTTGTTGTTATTGAATCATGAACTCTGGAATCATTATTGTTAAGTATGTTAATTAATTCTAACACACACACACACACACACACACACACACACACACACACACACACACACACACACACACACACACACACACACACACACACACACACACACACACACACACACACACACAGTCTTCCAAAAATTGATATACAAAGTGCATTGAATATTAGGTGATCGAGCTTTTCATTAAAGTTAATAATGAAACAATTATTGTCCTGGACAATGTTTGTGTGCTGTAGTTAAGTATGAATATAAAACAAAAACTGTGCAAAAAATGCTGTTTTTAAATTAGACTTTTTTTTAAAAGAGTTAATTGTTTTCAGGTTTTCTTTACTTTAATATTGTGATTTTGCTTTTACTACAGCAATTTCATGGCAGTAATTATATATTCCATTTCTTATGTTGGCTTTTCTTGTATAACTAAAAGATAATCTAAATAAAATATTATTAATATTATTCTCAGATAACATTTAAGTTACAGTTACATACGTCATTGATAGATTTATGCATGTATCAAAGACACACCTTGCTATTACAATCATTACTGTCCGACTACAGAAGCGAGAGCAGTTGCTGGCAGATTGCCAAGAAGAGTTAATTCATGTCGAAGGGGAGAAAGGAATAAGGCGATGTACAAAATCATTATCAACACGTGAAATCAGTGCTTTATACGTAAAATTTTCCAACTGTTGCAAGTAAAATAGCTGCCACCTTAAAAACTAGAATTTTCCTAAAAGAAAACCTAATTTAACGATCTATAATAATAAACATTCATCCCACGAAACGCATTGATTACCCTATTATCGGAATGGATTCGCCTTCTTCTGACATGCGCAGAAGTGTCGAGTGGGTCTGGCATCTGTGGTCACACAGTACTTGGCTATATCCAAAGATTCTGTCTAGAGGAGCTATATTCTCTGAAGAGGAGGTTTATCAATGGAGTTTCACAGATTCTCTCCTGGGATCACTGTTGTTTAAAATTGTAAATTAATGATATCACCAGTCGTTTGTAGAAGGTGGAAAGCTGGACATAATATTAAGAAGGATACTAATTGCCTATATGGGTAGATGAGTGGGGATAACAGTTCAACACCAATAAATTAAAGTTTTGAACTGGGATATGTAACGATGTGTATCACCATGGCGTTGTTGCGTTACAAGAAGTGAGGGATCCTGGGATATTGATGGATACAGGATATATTGCATAAGGGATTAAAACATCACAAAGAAATGCTAGTGTGTTAAGAAGCCCATTGACAAGTAAAGATAAGGAAGGACATTCTGCTGCACAAAGCTTTGATTATACCACACCCATCTGGATTACTGCATACTGATTTGGTCGCCTGGATTTCTAGGAGAACAGTAAGAATAGAAAAATAGTCAAAAGCGAATAACATAGGCACTGTTGGGTTTTTGGAATACTGGCTAGATGACAGGTCGAAAAAATGTAAATTGCAAAATTTGGTAAATAGGAGAAGAAGGGGGGAGGTGATATAACTGAGATTTCTTAGAAGGGAGATACTCGAAATATTTTCAAAGGGCTAAAGGAGGGAAAGAAATAGGCACAATGGGTCATTCTAAGAAATTGTATAAATGTGTGGTGAGATATATCATCTAGGAAGCGAAGAACCGTTAACAAGACTTTAGAATGTAAAGATGAAGCAAGTTTCACATGGAGATGGAAATTAGCATAATTTTTCATCCCGAAAACTCAGGTTTTTCATTCCTAAAAACAAACAAAGAGGCCAGAATAATATACGCAATTTATGGGCATAGAAGACAAAGAGGATAGGATTATACTAGATATCATAGATTATTCATAAAATTATTAATATGCGAATAAGACTATAGTG
Source organism: Typopeltis vanoorti (assembly GCF_054136105.1). Taxonomy (NCBI): domain Eukaryota; kingdom Metazoa; phylum Arthropoda; class Arachnida; order Uropygi; family Thelyphonidae; genus Typopeltis; species Typopeltis vanoorti. Next base: position 89,671,069 of record NC_143555.1, on the reverse strand, counting down.
TATATGAAATCGTTAATAACATTCAACAAAGAGTAATCAGTTGTTCACCTTTATTTAAAATATACGCATGACTTCAAATATTTTCACCTTTAAGTTGCTTCATAAATTCATACCTAGTCCAAGCAGAAAGAAGTACAGGTAACCCTCGTATAACGCGGATGTTAGGTTCCACAGAAATGCCGCGTTATATAAATCGCGTTATGCGAGACTGAAATCACATAGAAAAAGTAGGGTTATGTTCCGAAATCGTTTTTTTTTTTTAATTATATAAACAACAATGACATACCCAACAAAAATATATGTTTATTTAATTCAGGTAATTCATGTAAGTTAAGAAAACATAAACTATGAAACAAAATCCATAGTATAAACTTATAAAAATACAAATTGTAGGTAAACTTCATTGCCCATAATGCATAAATGTTTTATATAAAATAAAATAAAGTGCATAATTTAATCGTCATCTATTAATTGTACCAGTTCCTCCTGGTTTAATTCTATTTCCCAATCAATTAATTCACTAATTTCGTTTTCAACCACATCGCAAAAGCCCTCTCTGTGGCCATTACTATAAAAATTAATTTTTTACATAAAAAACGCATTACATATTGTATGTAACTCACTAGAAAATAGTGTTCAGCTTGAGATTAACACACTTATGATTTTTAATGCGCTTTCCTGGCAGAAAACGAAGACAACTTTCAACAATAAACACTTTATACCGTAAACCAGCGCTTCCCAAACTGTGGGCCGCGGCCCCCTTCGGGGCCGTAGGTTTTGTTGAATGGGGTCGGTGAAATAATGAAAACAAATTGAAAATGCTTTAAGACTAAGTTGATTTTTTTATCTTAAAAGAAACGTATTTCATTTTTATTATTTATTTTTTAGTTATTTTTTATATTTTAATGAAAAAAAAATAACACATTGGTGCGGGTTCACAAATTTTGCTTCCTGTAATTCGGCGCTTAATGAATATTAGTAAATATATGCTTATTCATATAAGTTTCATTTCAAAGCAAAAATCTAAGAATTGCAGTCGCATGTATTTCACCTGATATTGGTTGTAGCAGTATTGAAACACATCCATCACATTCAATTGTTATTAAACTTCTTTTATGTTTTTAATTCTTTCTTTTTTACTAATCGTTTTACGTTTCATGTGCTTGTACTGCAAATGTACAATAACAATATATATCTATATAAAAATATGAGATAATGTGCCATGTCAAATGTGTATGTAAGATGCTAAAAATCTAATATTTGCATTTGATTTTTGCAATATTAGCTGTGTATGTTTTGTATTGAATATAAATACAATGAATATTATAATAATATATGTCTATATTACGATTTTTTTTCGAGGGGGTGTCGAGAAATATTTTAATTTTTCCAAAGGGGACCCTGACATCCAGAAGTTTGGGAAGTACTGCCGTAAACAATTGACGAACATGTGTGCTAAAGGGTATTTCCCCTAATATAAATTCGATACTTATAACTACCTGCGCGATACGGGCAGACGCAAATTTAACGAAGATAAAATTTGATTTTTAAGTCGCGCGGTGAAAATTATGTGAAAAGATAAAGGGTTACTACAATTTGCAGACCGTGTTACATCGAAACCGCGTTGTATAAGTACCGCGTTGAACAAGGGTTACTACAATTTGTAGATCGCGTTATATCGAAACCGCGTTGTATAACTACCGCGTTATACGAGGGTTACCTGTATATGTTTTGATTATTTAGTGTAGATCTTTTATGTGCTGCCATCTATTCTACGAAATGCAAACTAGACAAAATAATTAATTAAATTTATTTCATAAGGTCTTTTTTTTATTACATAACTACTTTTATTTATTTGGAAATATTCGTTTGATTTTGGATTACTATAATGATCCTATAACAGTGGTGTTCAACCTTTTTTACTACTCGAGCTACTTTTCTATAAAAAGTTATTCGGCAATCTACTCTCTTATATAGATCACGTCCCCCAACCTGATATCTATTACGCACAAATAAACACTAAAAATAAACAACTAAAAAAAATACACAACTAAAAACTTTATTTGTGTATTTAAAAATTTATTTATCACTTTTAATTATTTTAATGCAACAAATATTTTAATACAACAAAAAACAACACCAACAAATATATTGGAATAAAATATTTATTTCTCTATTTTGGAAAACCAAAGTTAGAAAAAACAACAGATTGATTACAAACTCAAAAGTTACAGGAAATGCTGGTTGATTAAAAAAAAAAAGTTAATGTGAAATTTGGCATTGTTTGGGTCTCGCAATATTTTCATAGTCAAGTTGATATGAAGAAGTGACCAATCGCAGACAATCACCCAAATGATTATTTGTAATTTGGTTTCTTAATTAATTTTTTATGACGGTCATATTTGAAAAAGCGGATTCTGACAAGTATGTCGATCCGAAACACGACAGAATTTTTCGCACAATATCAATTATATTGGGAATTTTTCATGTGCATACTTCCAAATGACTTCATTGTTTATTGATTTTAAATGTAAACTATTCTGAATGTTTATTATCTCAAGTTCTGCTTCAGCTTGGTTTATATCAAACAGCCCACTAATTTTATTTGAAATTTCTGTGATGTTCAAGTTTTCTTGAAATGGATTATTGATAAAAGATACAATCATTTCAGTTTTATTAAAATCTTTAAATCTTGAATTTATTTCTTCCTCAACTAATTCTATTTCACGAATAAATTCTTTTAAATCATAGCGGAGCATTTCTTGATTTTGTTCAAAAAATTTTAATAAAAACGTGAGTTGTCTAAATTCGCGGTCATTTATATTTTTGTTTAATAAAAGTAAGTATTCTTGGAAAGTTTTAATTGAACTTAACATGTCAATTAAATTTTTATCTTTACCTTGTAACTCTAAATTTAAATTGCTTAATTTCGTACAGAAATCTACTAAAAGTGATGTGTAACAACCATCTTTTATCACTCAATTGTAGATAAATATCTCCTTTTTCATCAAGAGAAATTTTTATATCGTTAATTAATACAAGAAATCTTTCTAAAAATTGACTTCTGCTGAGCCAGCGAACATTATCGTACAAAAGAAGTGCCCTATCATCATCTGCCTGTAATTTAAATAATCGCCGTTGCAGGGCTTTTCCTCGAACAGAATTTACAATTTTAAATGTAATATCCAAAACGACTTTTGTGTTTAATCTTTTACTACACAGTACTTGTTGGTGAATAATACAGTGGTACGTTAAAAAATCTGGATATTTGATATAGTTTTTACATAATGAAATGAAGCCTGATTTATTACCTATCATTGCAGGAGCACCATCAGTAGTAATAGACACAAGTTTAAAAGCGGAAGTTTGTGTTTCTTCACAAATTCATCAAATGCCGAAAAAATGTCTTCTCCCCCTAGTCCTTCCCAATAATGGTATAATTTTCAAAAGTTCTTCTTTACTTGAATAATCTTGAAATACCATGCGAATAAATACCATTAGCTGAGCAATATCAGTGAAGTCGTTGGATTCATCAAATTGTAATGAAAAACGCAACACACACTGGTGAATGTCTGACATTAACCTGGCCTGGAAACTTTCCTCCGGCAATTGGAACTCTTTCTTTCGGCAATTTGAAACCTTGTCTGCGGCCTAGAAGTAGTCTCTCTCTAGCAACGTCTCGAACCGAGAAGCTCCTTTCTGGAAGCGGGAAACTCCTCTCTCAAGCAACGTGGATCCGGGCAGTCTCTCTGACGGCGACTCTGAACCTGGCGGCCTCCTCTCTGACAGCAATTCTGGAACCGGGATCCGTTCTGCTTGCTTCAGTCCCTTTTTATTAGGTCTCCTCTGAGACCTCGCATGAAGTTTGGCAACCCCCCAAAGAATCGGTATGAGTCTTTCATCTTAAGTTTCAAGTTGGCACGCCTTTTCTTCTCCTCCGTTTTCTTTTGATTGTAAGTTGCCTGCCATCGGAAAGATGTTTGAACTCTTTCTGACTGTCTTCGGATATGTTTATACTTAGAGCCTGCAAGCCTTTCTCATACATACAAGTTTCAATAACAATCTTTCTAATGCCGCCATGTACAGCTTCGGCGACAAAAACATTGCCTTTGTTTTTAACACTCTAACATATTCTTATTAAAGCAGCATATACAATTAGATATACAATAGCATTAGATATACAATACAATATACAATTAGATATACAATACAATTAGATATACAGATAGCATATACAATACAACTAAACCGAGACAAACAAAGTTTATTTTTTTACAATATTCACATGGAACTTAACCTAAGTAAAAAAAATCGATGTAATGTGCTTTGGAATATTTAACATTTAAGCTACAATCGGGTTTTTACACTTTGCTTATAATCGTATTCACTCGGCTCGCTGTTTGACTTCCACTGATCGAAATTAATTCATTTACCCGGACTTATAAGAAAATTTACTGATTTGACAATTTTAACGAAAAATAAATAAACAATAGCAATACACTTAAAGCGAATTAAAAATAATACAAAATAATGATAAATAAAATATGTTTTCAGTTTTAATTAAATTTGTAAGTAAGGAGGAATACACAAGAGATCGACCAAAATCGCTCCGCGATCGACGGGTTGAACACCTCTGTCCTTTAGCAATTGAGCACACATTTAAAGTAAGGATCATAGAATGTTAAAACATTATTGCAAGCTGTCGAAATCCTGTAGCATTGATTACTTACATAAGAGACATCAATTTTTGTTTTATTTTTGCAGTACCCGAAGACAAATGTCCGACAGTTGATGTTGCAGATTTCTCTGGAGGTTTGTGACCTTTGTCCTATGTTTGCCGTGAGACTTCTCGATTCCGACTTCCCTACAGCGATTGCGAAAGATATACAGAGTGCTCTGAAAGGTTGGATGTTTCTTTTATATCTCGAAGTGACTGCTACACGATAATAAATAACGCATTAGACATAAATAAGTTGTTTCTCTCGATACATGTCCATGTATGTGCCACTAGAGGTTTCGGTAAAAACGTGACTTATTATTGATGTATTACGAAAGATCAAACTAAGACCGAGAGCGTGTGCCTTGGGAAAAATCTAACACAAATGGGAAACATAAATAAATATGAACAGTGTTCTACCTTCTTATTCAGCACCACGATATCAACTGTTTGAAAAAAAAAAAGAAAAAAAAAAGACTAGGGAACAAGCAAAAAAAATATTTATAAAAATATGGTATATAATTAGATAAATATAAAAAAAAATATTTATATATATGTCTAATTATGTATAGTTAATGAAACATCTTGAAATGATTTCATTCAAACTAATTTTACACACAAAAAAGGAACTTTCTTAAATAATTACGATGAGATGGCGTTGAGAAAAAGCGCGGAAATGACTTCAAACATCAGAATATGAATTAACAACCATTAAATAGTTTCGATGAAATTTCTGCTTTTTTTTATACGCCAGGTGGCGTTGAGCAAAAAAGCGGAAATGACTTCAAACATCAGAATATGAATTAACAACCATTAAATAGTTTCGATGAATTTCTGCTTTTTTTTTATACGCCAGGTGGCGTTGATAAAAAAAAAGAGAGAGGCCTTCGAACAATAGAATATGAATTAACAACTTTGCTGAATTATTATGATATAAACGTGTGGCTTAAAAACAAAATGAAATTTCGGATAATTAATCTCCTGATATTGAACCGAATTAAATAATTGGATTCCATTTATTAAGTAGCAGTGTTGTAATTATAATGAAGAACATAAGTAATTAACAGACAAAAATACTTTGTAGTGGGTGGTGGATCATATAGTGCAAGTGAATCGTGTGGTATTGAAGTCATGTAGGTCGCGCGATGTCCTGTGAAGGCGTCATATAATAAAATGAACGATATATAAATATATGCACACTATTGTAAAAATTGTACCTAGTGCACAATTAATTAAAAAAAGTTCTATAAAAAGAGCAACAATGCACATTTTTATTAATTTTTATGTCACATGTTAAGTTACTTGTAAATATTTCTTTAAAAATAACTTATCTAAAGTTTAAAATTATTTTTTCAAATTTAAAATTTTAATACCTTAATTATTTTCTCATAAAAATCATACATATAAAACTGCCCTCCACATAAAGGGAAATGAGAATCGACAGTAAGATGAGGTGATTAATACCTTAAAGGTATTAATCACCTTGGAGGGTAATGGATGGCATTGCTAGCCAATGAAGTTCTAACTGAGGCTAGGCTAATAATTGCTGTTACCCTCCTGCCATGATGAGAGCTTTAATTTAATAGCTCAATAACACCTTATCCCTACACTCTCCTCTACAGATAACGGGGAAGATGAAAAGCATTCTTGTTTCGCCCCTTTTAAGCCAGTCCTTATATAAGGATAAATTTTAGCAATGTTAATCAATTAGCATAATTATAATTATTTTTTAATGAAATCATGCGATTATACTAGCCAAGTTAATTAATTTAATAAAGAGATATATCCAAAATTCCAGATTCCAGTTAGATTTAAATTAGAATATCAGGATAATATCCTGTCAGTTAGAGAATGCTGCCCAACTTGCTTTCCTAGTCACTCTTACTTTGCGAGCATTAAAAGAACAAAGCTAGACGTTAATACCAAAGCACATATTTACATAAAACGGCTACCAAATATTTTGAGGTCTGCCATAAACGCCTAAAAGTGGCTTGAAAATGCTCTCTAATCATGAAGGGATTAAAAGAGCCGGACTTATTTCACTTAACGATCAAAGTCAGCATTCTACTATAATATGGATTTGAATTTTGAAATGTCAACTATATTTAATTTAATTTCATTTGTGTTATTAGTGCATGGATAAATGAAACAAAAAGACTATATTTTCTTACATATTCAATATATTTTCATTTTATTCACCCCATTGGTTGGAGAGCGGATACCTCCGCCAACCAAATTTAAGCCATAATCATGAACTTCAAATCTAATCTTGACTGAAGCTGGGTTTAACGTTGATTTAGTGACATTTTCCCTTTTTTTAATGCTTCAAGATTTTACTGATACGATATTTACTGACTGTAATTATTTATTTTTATTTTTAATAGTAAATACCGGGAATGATTTGGCTTTTTTATCGATGGTTGTACTTTTGACCAGGATTTTGTCCTTCAACCAGGAGTCATCTCCTCAAGTTTCAGGTAAGAACGCATTTCCATTTCCATTTCGGTTAAAAAATATTATAGTAAAACACATAATTTTACACCTCTCCTCCTCTCTTCACAAGAGGAGATTAGACAGCTTTTTAGTGAGGTAGAACTCCATTCTGAACGTTTCTGGTAAGAGTTCAGTCACAGAAGAGCTGTGCCAACTGCATTAAATGGAACAAACCGTTACTAGGACAGTATGTTGCACTCTGTTGTGTCATCAATTTTTTTAAAGCAGAGTTATCGGTTCCTTTTGTTTTGGTAATTTTTTTTCTCTCTTTTTTATAGAGATTTTCACTACGGACTTCATTGAACTGTTGCTGCAAGTTATCAACGAAGACGATCCCGAAAGCAATAACGAGAATCCAGTGATGATACTTCTGCTGGCGATTAACTTACACTTCGATTCTGCTACCATCATGCACCTGATCAGCAAGCAAAGTGACAACAGCAAACTTTTTGATAACTTGAAGAACTTTTTGCAAAACGGATTCGATCCTGTTTATTTTCATGACTCAAGTACCCGGAATTCAATTCTTAAATTTTATTCGGATCTTTTTACTTGCGATAAAACGTCCATTTTGTTCTCTGCTTGCGAAGTTCAAGATATTTTGGATATTCTTCTAAAAGCAATCTTCTCTCGTCTGAGCCTCAGCAGTAGTGATCTTCCGCGGGAACAGATACAACTTTTGTACCTCATTCTTGTTACGGGAAGTCGCAGAGGCATTGAGATTCGTAAAGTTCAAGTCGGAGACTTGGAAAAACTGTCAGACCTCCTAACAAGGGCTTCATCAGGAGTGACAAACGAAATTCAAGAGGAGTTCCGTCAATGGCTTTTGTCTGTAAGGTCTCAAGTTTTGCCAAACCAAAGCATCAACATTAATGTGAAGAAAACACAATGCCATTGTTTGTCTCTGCGAAAGAAAAAATCCAATAATAGCATCTTCCGAGATGCCGAAGAGGGAAAAAACAAACAGGAAGTCGAAGATTCCGTTATTACTTCCAGCTGCGATGAAAACAGTGGCGAGAAGATTGATTTGGAAGGCTCCCTAGAAGAGAAGACTCCACCAATGGAGTTTTCTAGACATGCTAATGAAACACAAGGTTTGAGTTATCCTGGAGACGTGCGGTTGGAAGAATATGATGTCACTAAAAGGTACAGTTCAGAAGAAACTTCAAACGATACTAACCCTTTCATAAGACATTGCGGAAATTCATCTGAAGACCCAAAGACCCCTAAAAGTGTTATAGGACCGGTTAGCAAACTTCCTTGCCAATATAACAAGATTCTATATGAAAGCGATGAAGACGTGATCCCTCCCGTCCACGGGGGTAGGCGAAGAGAGGCTTGTTTGGAAGATCAGCAGTTCTGTTCTTCTGTCAAAGCTTTTGATGAAGATAACGAGTTGGAGGAAGGTACGACTGCAGTTTGTAGGCTGCATAAATGCAGCGTGAGCGCTCCTGTCATTATTCTTACCAAACTAAAGTGTCGAAAGAAACCCACTTGGGTTTCTTTGTCAGACATCAAAGAAATGGAAGAAGGTGGAATGTACGCGTTGGATTTTAAAAGTGTCAACATCAGTCAATGTTCCCTCACTAAGAATGATGTCAGACGGAAACGTAGTAAAACCACAATTTCCAGCAATACTTCATTAGAGAAGAAAGATTCAAATGATTTAATGAGTAGCTCTGCAGGAGAGTGTGGAAGTGGTTACGAATCGGAACAAAAGTCCATCATCAGTCCTCGGTCATCATCATCATCATCATCATTATCATCAGGCACGGGAAACAAAGATCAAAAAAGAACCGATTGGATTTCACTCGCTTCGATTAGCGAGGCGGAGAAAAAAACCGAAATGGATTCTAAGAGCACTGAGAGCAATCGAATGAATTGCTCTGACAAAAAGTCTTGTTCGAGAAGGAGACGAAAAAACAAGACTGGAATTTCGAAATCGCCAGAGAAGCTAAGGAAGAATGTTGACAATAGAATGCTTTCCGACCTAGGAATAGCAAGAGAATTGCAAAGCGGAAGTGACCAAAAGAACTCGAATGTGACTCATGTTAGGAAATAATTGTGTATTCCGTAATAAATTTAGTAATAAATCCGAATGTTCTCAGCCAAAAAAGAGAAATTTAAAACGTATTAAGTTTGAGATTTTGTAGAAGGAATTTAAAATGTACAGAATTTAAATTTGTAATTTTTGAAGTTATTTTAAATTAACGTTTTATGTGATTTTTAGAATGTGCACTTTATTTCAACAAAGATTTTGTAAACGATTTCTCTAAGAAACAAGTAAAAATTTGATATTAAAGTATTAATCTTTGACTTTTGTTATAAATTCATCAATGATTTTATTCATCTGGAATTTCAGTGTTTGAAAGACGTTTCATTATTAAACTCTTGATTGGTTGGTTGCCTCGATGCTTATTGACGCTCTCGGCGATTATGGGATATAAATTTTTATGTTGTATAATTAAAATTTTTTTTAATTATAATTTTTTAATTACATCCCTTCCAATTATCTGATATAGAAGTAGGAAAATTTATATTATTTTAAGGATTGTCGAAATAAATGACTCATACTTTTACAGACAATAATATGAATATAAGGTTTAGAACACGAGATGGCAGCAGTTGTGTACCATATTTTCTCTCCTGAAAAGCTTTGATTCATTGATGGCTTGGGCTCACTATCCGTGAGAGCTTTAAGGACAAAGACCAGCTGCACACCTATTTACAAAAAATTAGTTATGGCTAAATGAGCTCACCTTTTGGATAATAAAAGGGGTATAGGAGGATTTATTTATTTATTTAAGAAAGAGTAACAGTTTCGAAATAAACATTAAAGGATGATTAATATTAATAATATTAAAATTATAAAAAAAAAACTCAAATAGTATTTCTCACGTTGTATCGCTGGCTTTTAAACTGGATCTATATGGAAGTGCGTAACATACATTGCAAGTGTTTATATTCAAGCCGGGAAATTTTTGAGAAATCACTAAGACCACCTGCAGAGGAGTATGGTGAGGAGCGATCTGGAAAGTTTTGATACCTAGCGCAAAAATGATACTAAAGCAACTGATATAACCACAAGAAAGAGCATACTAATAGCAGAGTTATGAAGGTCACTTATGCTCTGATATTCTTATATTCTCGCATGTTCTTCCTTGTGGTTAAATCAGTTGCATTAATATACTTTTTGTTCTAGATATTTATCACAATTTTCTGGACCCCCAGCTCGTAATATGCAGTGAGTTTTCTGCAGTGAAAGATTCTTGTCGAGAGTCATAATTTTATGGTTCAGCCACTGCCATCTTTTACACATGGAAATGACTTACATCAGTTGATATCCAACCTGCAGATGCGATGAAAAACTTATTTTTTAAGTTGATTTCAATACGAAAAAAAATTCGAATTATAAAAATATTAAAAATAACAAAGCCATCTGTCAGGTTTTATGGCTCATGGAAATAATTCAAACAGATCTCACTTTATTGAGTTAGAAAATCGTTTTGTTGGTCATAAAATTTCGTGTGGTCCATCACATACCATTAAGCCGAATGCGGTTACTTGAGCACAGAATCATGTCATTCAGTAAATCACACGCTTTACCAAACCTATTGATCCTTAATCACAAATCAGTGAATATTTATTCATCATTTGTTAGCCTTTAGTGTAAAGCTTTCGTGAAAATTCAAAATGTAGAAATGTGAAATAGCGTTTATATAAATCTTTATAGAAAAATACGCCACAGTTTATTATTCTTCAGACATGGAAAAGTACGTTGGTTGAACAACTCTGAGGATTACTTAGGTGTGTCTAATGATGTATATCAGATAATCTTGCTCAAAGAAGCCTTTTGACATCTGATGGACAGAGTCTATAATTAACAGCACTATCCTCCCATTTCACTGACAAACGTGGTTACGATAAACGCCCTAATTGGTACCAATACGACCCAATACTCTTCGAAAGGCTCTTGTTTTGCAGGTATTCTATTTCGTATTCGAAGTTAAGAAATAAAATCTTCTAAAGTTACGAAACTTTGATTTTAGAGGATCGGTTTATTTTTAGCATCAATTAGAATTAAAATCCTTTTAGGTGCTATAGTTGAACAGAATTTAGTAAAAAAATAAATAAATGACAAATAAGTCATAACACTATTGTGGTTGGACGGGGTATAATGAAATTTGATATTTATATGTCTACAGGAGAAGGTGTGGGTTCATTGTCAGCTTTGATTTTTCATTCTGATCATTTTAGTTAAAAATTAAGTGACATCATATTTAAATTATATGCTCCAACTGAAAATGAATAAAATACTGGTATATAAGCGATAAATGACCGTAGGTTCAATTATTGTGATCATGTGGTCTTCACCTAGGAGATTGTGAGACGTGCAGAATATTCTGTAGAGAAAATTCACCGATGTGGAATTACAAAGGTGGTGATTGTGACAGCAGAGAAGTCAGCTTTCAGCAGTGTCATGGCACGATAATTTGGAGGTGAGAGATGTTGGTGGATTTTCAAGGGATGTTTAAGGAAAGTAATATGAGACTGTATACCAGAGGCAGGAGGATAAATCAAGTAGGAGTAAGATGGATGAATAGCATTAGTAATTGCAAATCGAGAAAAGGTTGTGGGGGGAGTATAAAGAATAGCGTGATCAGCATAATAATAATAATAATAATAATAAATCATTATACAAGAAGGCTATTGCGAAATATATTTTCATAATTATTTCACATCTTTCCAATATTTTGTTAATTTTATCGATTTATGATACCTTATTAAAGCACGATACTTTATCTTAAATTTCATTTTAGATACATTCGTTTTATTTTCTAATAAAAAAATAAGTATGTTATTTTATTACTTATTTTCTGAAGGACTATTTTATATCAAATTATCGACATTAAAAATTCCATGCGATATATTAATAAACGTAAAACGAATTTTCTTCTTAAATACCGTGTGCTTACTGTGCTGCCCTCTATTGGATATTTGTTAAAAAGAATGCTTGTCAGCGCATTTATTTGGACATGGAAAAAGTTATTTGACAAAAAAAGAGTAATATTTGAAACTTATAGGGACATTATTTGATAATGTTTAAAGATTATAATAATATACAACTGAATATCAATGAGAATCCCTAATAATCTTGTTTTTACTTTTATAAAAAGTCTAGAACTTTGTAAGTGTATTTATATGTATAGTACTATTACATTATAAAACATTTAATAGTAGATATATTTCCATAAACATACTTGACACCATGTCTATCTGCAAGTTGGTTAAACTTCCATATCCAGTACAGTTGATACACAATACATGTATTGTGTATCAACATGTATTGTTTTTTAATATAATATAATACTTTCACTCCAAAATAAATAAAAAAACATTGCATGAATTTAAATATATCACATTTTTGAGAATAATTAAAAAAATTTAAGAATAAAAACAAATTTTTAACTTTTAATTTAGACACCAAAAGAAAACAAAAAAAAAGTATGTATGATAAAGTGAGTGTTGATCAAATGTGACTGAAAAATGAGAACTGTGGGATACTTAATAAGCTTACTGTTTAAGTATAACACGACTTTAAGACGAAAACTGAAGTTAAGAGAACTGACTTTTCAGTTTGAAATTTCTGAATTCATTGATTCGGGACTTATTATTAATTTATTTATATATTCTTGTGAATATGTGGGTAAATTTTTGTTGTAATGAATTCTTTTTAAAGAGTTGAAAAGAATTCATTTTTAAGAGTTTGTAGTCCACTCTTTTCAAGTCCCCCCCCCCCACCAGAATCTCGTCATACATTGAAATATATCAAAAGAAATATAACTTTTAGGACTAACACACACGATGCTTTCATTCAAGTTTTTTTTTTTTTTTTTTTACTTTTATCTTCTGAGTATTATTTAAATAAGTTTTTAGAAAAAATTAAGTTTTGCATTACTCGTTGGAGAAAGACCTTAAAAATTTGCATAGATTCGTCCACGAAACACAGACCCAATAAGATAATAACAAGACTGGACGAATAATAATAATAAAAAATTACATTGATTACATTTTAAACTGGACAGAATTCTCGTTGCTTGTTTCTTTTTTCGGTAAAATCCAGAACATGTCTGTGTGTTTCACATTGCTAAACTGCGTATTCTAATTCCCCCTATTGAAAAATTCATGAATTACTATTATCAGTTAAATTGATAACTTCAATAATCAACACTCCTTTTTCAGATTAATGAATTCTCGCCCTCTCTCCACGTGACTTGCTTACGATTTAATAAAATTTATCACAGCAAAGATCTTAAAAAAAACCTCGGAAATAGATTGCTCTAACATGCACAGAAAATGAAAATACATTCCCTTTGCACGCTGAAAATGAAGTAATTATAAAACAATTGCAGAGAATTCATTACTTGACTGGTCGCAACACACCCCATATCCGAACTAGGGAAAAAATAATCTGTGATAGTTAACCATATTTTACGCTGAGATAATTGTTTAGTCGTTCGGTATGTTTGATGTCATTAGCGAGTTTGCACATCTAGTTTAATCGTAACCATGGCGACAGTAAATGGGAGGAAAAAGAAAGGATGATCAATGGAAGCACAAGACGTTACATTTGCAATCCATAACTCCCAGCTTATATCTTTGGGTTAAGCATTCATAACGTGACTCAGATACATTAGGAAGAGTAATGGCCGTATGTCAAAGGTGATGCCAAGAGAAATAAGCAAAAAAATAAGTTAATTTGGATGTAGAGTGCTTTCAAACACGAGTATGTACCTCTATAACGACATGACTAATGATTTCCTTTCTAAAAATTTATGACAGTGAAGTCTGTATCTCACTTAGAGTGCGGTATCAAAGGACCTTCGGCCCGCATGCGCTCTTTAACCCGTTCCCCCAAAAGACTGCTAAATATCAATTGTTTGACGAATCTTTGTTGAGATGAAATAAGAAGAGGGGGGGGGTTGCTTGAAGTGTCCATCATGTTTAAAACAGGCAGTAGGGCTTTAAAAGAGTATGCTATTTTAAGTTCAAATTATGGAATATTTGAAAGATTTTTCTTTTGCTATTGGTTAATGATTTTCGGACACATTTTTTGAATTCCTAAAAGAAAAAGAAAACAAAATGCATAAACACCTTTATGTTTAAGGATTTATCTTAAAGTTCTTAAAAGAACTAGGCGATGGACGGAGTCCTTGAATCTTTATCCCGTCATCTGAATGAAGAAAATCTGTGTGTGGATGGAGACTTATTGAGATAAAAGCTCTAGTCATGGCTGGGTCATTTAAAACTTCATTGGCTACAGCATTGCCTTCCGCTATCCTGGAAGTCCTAAAAAGGATTCTCGGTCTAATTTGGAGACGTGTTATGATTTTAAGGATTTTTCAATAAATAACTATTTCTAACTCTGTAAACTCGAAATTAATTATAATTTTGGTAATACACCGTTTCTATTTTTATCTATTTTTCTGTAATAATAAATTTATATATATTTATAAACCATCTATATTTATAAATATAGAAAACAAAATATAGAAAAAGAAAACAAAATGCATAAACACCTTTATGTTTAAGGATTTATCTTAAAGTTCTTAAAAGAACTAGGCGATGGACGGAGTCCTTGAATCTTTATCCCGTCATCTGAATGAAGAAAATCTGTGTGTGGATGGAGACTTATTGAGATAAAAGCTCTAGTCATGGCTGGGTCATTTAAAACTTCATTGGCTACAGCATTGCCTTCCGCTATCCTGGAAGTCCTAAAAAGGATTCTCGGTCTAATTTGGAGACGTGTTATGATTTTAAGGATTTTTCAATAAATAACTATTTCTAACTCTGTAAACTCGAAATTAATTATAATTTTGGTAATACACCGTTTCTATTTTTATCTATTTTTCTGTAATAATAAATTTATATATATTTATAAACCATCTATATTTATAAATAATTAAGGATTTATGAACTAAATTAATAATTTATCAGGTTGATAAATTATTAAGGATTTATCCTTATAAGGACTGGCTTAAAGGGGCGAAGCAAGAATGCTTTTCATGTTCCCCGTTATCTGAAGAGGACAGTGTAGGGATAAGGTGTTATTGAGCTATTAAAGCTCTGATCGTGGCAGAAGGGTAACAGCAATAGCCGAGCCTCAGTTAGAACTTCACTGGCTACAGCACTGCCATCCATTACCCTCCAAGGATATTGGATTGAATGAATTAATCACCGACTATGTAAGTAAAGGTGAAATCTCAAAAATACGGACGATCTCTAGGCCACTCCATAGTGGGCGAAAGACCGTCCTAATCTCAGCGTTGGTTCCACTCAGTGACGGGCTCCCCGACCACTGAGTAGAACCGCTCAAATTCCGAGGAAAATAATTCACCGACAAAGCCCCTCAGCGGGCCGTGCCGGAGAACACTCTCCCCGGAGACTCAAAGTGCTCCCTTAAGGCAAAAACCTTAAGAGAGCGAACTCAAAAACTCGTCGCCCAAGGGGGTAACAGCCACAGCCGAACCTCAGTTAAACTTCATTGGTACAGCATTGCATTGTTGCCATCCGTTACCCCCAAGGGCATTAATGAACCAATCGACCGCATCTCACGGTCGATTGATTCATCCACCAAACCTATTAAGGATTTAGTTCTTAGTTCTTAAAAGAACTGGGCGATGGACTGAGTCCTTGACTCTTTATCCCGTCATCTGAATGAGGAAAATCTGTGTGGATGGAGTGTTATTGAGCTAAATTGAGCTAAAAAGCTCTAGTCATGGCTAGGTAACCTCAAGTAACCTATTAAGTGGGTAACCTATTAAGGATTTATCAACCTGATTTAGATATATATAAATTTATTATAGAAAAATAGAAACGGTGTATTACCAAAATTATAATTAATTTCGAGTTTACAGAGTTAGAAATAGCTATTTATTGAAAAGTATATAAAATTATATGATATTTTATTCATTTTTATTACTAAAATTCAAACGAAGGCCAAATTAATTTCTTAAATTAGAAATTTCCTTTTTTAGACTACTTTTATAAACTGTACATTTAACTGCATCTTCGCTAATACCAACATAGCAATTAGAGCAAATGCATAAATATGTCATACTAATGAAGCGATGTTTTCCAGTAGGCGATGATTTTAATGTTTTATTTAGTGACAAACATTATTTATCAAAAAATCTTGCATTACTTGCACACCCGCACGGAATTTTTCAAAAAATTTAAAAATGAAAAATATTTTTCTTTTGCCATTGGTTAATGATTTTCGGACACATTTTTTAAATTCCTGAAATAAAATAAGACATAAACACCTTTACGCTTAAGGATATCAACCTGGTATCCTTATAAGAACTGGCTTAAAGGGGCGAAGCAAGAATACTTTTCACCTTCCCCGTTATCTGTAGATGACAGTGTAGGGATAAGGTGTTATTGGGCTATTAAAGCTCTGATCATGGCAGGAGGGTAACAGCAATAGCCAAGCCTCAGTTAGAACTTCACTGGCTACAGCATTGCCATCCATTACCCTATATATATATATATATATATATATATATATATATATATATATATATATATATATATATATATATATATATATATATATATATATATATATATATATATATATATATATATATATATATATATATATATAAATATATATATATATATAAATATATAAATATTATTCATTAAACATATCTTACATTACTTGCACACCTGCACGGAATTTTTCACATGAAAATATTAAAACCGCTTTAAAGCCAAATCAAGTTTTCTCATCACACGCATATTCAGTAAGGAGTTGGCAGGCTAGACTTGTGCAAATCATCACGAATATAAACACTAAGCTGACCTGAATTGAACGATCAAGGTCAGAAGACTCACGAACTACTCGCACGTATGACAATCAAGCTTTGCCAACTCATTTACCGTAAAGTCTAAATAAAAAAGAATTTGGAGGCCGTGTAGACAGACATGTGCTAATATTGAGACCACACGTGAAGATCTGTTTCACAAAAGCATCGAGGCAAGTCTGACTAATATTACATTATCTTTTGACTTTTGTTTAAATTCACTGTAGCTTATTAATAAAACGCCAGTCGCATATATTGTATTATTTTTATTCGCAAGATTGAATTATTTTTCAAGGATATTTCCTCGAAAACAGGAACGATTACAATGTGATATCTTAGTAGTCACGTAAGTAATCATAGGATTGGAAGTATCAGAATTTTTTTTATAGAACGTTTATTTTTTAAATGTTTTCCTGGTTTATTTCATTCTTGAAGTCAACCTGACACGCCACCTGTCTTTAAGGTATCTAAACAGTAAACTGAAGTCCATTTCTGCTTCTCTCATCTTTTTTTTTTTTTTGCTAATACAGTAACAACATTCTCTCTCTCTCTCTCTCTCTCTCTCCTTCTCTCTCTGTATGTGTGTCGTTTATAATAAGATGCTATTTGATTATTTATGCAAGTAATAATTTTTTCCAAACTTTTTCTTATATTGAGAGCTTAGGTTGAAAGTTTACTTAAATAAAATATTTAGCAAAGAAATCAATATTTTAATTCCTTTGAATTATAATTAATATTTATTTGAAATCCTCTGTTAGAAGTGCTTTGAACACAGAAACTCCCCCCCCCCCCGCCATTCTAAATTCAGATTTTTAATCAGATTTTAATCTTACAATTCAGAAAAAAATCAACCCTAGAATTCAAGCGATTTCAGACAATAATATCCATTTAGGGTTAGGAAAAGGAATAGAGGCAGTTGCCTCCTGTAAGATTATAAATCATTAGTTCACTGGCTGCACATTTAAAAAAAGTTAGCTCTGCAATAATTCCCAATTCTCTTCCGGAAAGAAACAATTAAACAAAATACATTAAAAGATTTTTGTAATATATATATATATATATATATATATATATATATATATATATATATTAAACGGGTTTATCTATTAAACGAATAGTTTTATTATTATTATTATTATTATTATTATTATTATTCTGAATATAATCAAGCTTTCCGAGGTAGTTTTTTGGTGATCCAAACTTAATTTGTAAGAACAGCAATCCAAGGTTAAGTGAATTTGTGATCTATAAAGTGCTAGAGATTAAGTAGAAGAAGATAAAAAGTATGTGTATGCTGGGATATGTTTATGCAGTGATGTGTTTATACCGGAATAAGCTAGATGTGATAGAACCAGTCTTGGTTGGAGAGCGGCATATTATCAAAAGTGAGGGGGATTAACGCATGATCTTTCTGCAGAGAAATAAGACAGAACTAAATATTTAAATTAAATAATTAATCGTTTAATTCAAATTCCTACATTATTTATATTTATATTAAAATTATTAAAGCATATTTTGGGATAAGTGTCTCATCACATCATCAGATTGAACACAGCAAATAGATAGTTACGTGACGAAGAGAATGAAAGCAAAAATTATAAAGTGCATTCTGTTTATAGCTTTGAGGCCAGCAATACGAACCAAGGAATAATTAACACACGGTGAACAGTGCAGAGTTCGTATAGTAAAATGTATTTAATAAAAACATTTTATTAATATTTTTCCTTACGTAATTCACTATGATATTTATCACTTTGCTTATTGAAAGTTCGAAGCACTTGAAAACAACGATGTGTTCTCTATTGTTATTGATTTCCCACTTTTCGAGTGAGCGTATCAAAAAAAAAAAAAAAAAACTATATGATAGCTTACGGTGAAGTCCTTAGTTGTCCTTGTATTATATGACTAAAAAGATACAATCCCTAGAACTGCATTTTTGCCTTCATTTTTAATTTACAAGAAAATTAACCTCTGGAGCCTCCTTAGTTCAGTCGAATAGGAAAATGCCTGTTAGTTAGAAACATCTTGGTTAGAATCTCGTCTAGTGCATAAATAACCCTTATAAATGCCTATCAAAGCATCTGTAACTGACTCGGTTTTAACGAAGCGCTATGGTTAGAACGACATGGGTTTGAATCCTATTACACTAGGAAGGTTTATCAGGACTTTAAAAAATTTTTCTTCTCTTTCTGAAGCTCTGCTTTGTCATTTCTCAAAACAGACAAACCGGTCCCGTGAACTCCATTATCTACAGACTTACCCCTGGAGGGATGCAACACAGGAATTTCAGCCAAATGCATTAAATTGCCTAAAACTCCTAAATTAGGAAACTCAACACCTGTTTATGGACCAACGACAATTGGATGGATTTGGATGTAAGTGATTTTCAATAAATGTTATCATTCGAAGGTGGCAGGATTTTTCCTCGGGTTTTTCATCCCACAAGACAGACAGATTGGCTAGAGAATATACAGCCATTGTGGGCTATGCAGATAGGCCATTATGTCATATTACATAATTAACTGTTTGTAGAAAGTCAAGTTACTTGTGTGTAGTAGGCCATTGAGCCATAAACATCAGAAAAGAAAATTAACAATCTAATTAAAGTATATTAACTAAATCAGAATCACAACTTAAAAATATATTTTGCTAAATACTGGATTTGGAGCAATTATTCTACTTATTATTTCTATGTAAATTATA
This sequence comes from Typopeltis vanoorti, assembly GCF_054136105.1. Lineage (NCBI taxonomy): Eukaryota > Metazoa > Arthropoda > Arachnida > Uropygi > Thelyphonidae > Typopeltis > Typopeltis vanoorti. The sequence continues at coordinate 89,651,284 of NC_143555.1, read as the reverse complement.
TGCGCTTTTAACTTTTTTTAATGCTAATTAGAGTATATCATACAAGGAAGACTACGATAAATCGTCTTAATATTATCTTCTTTACTGAAATGTTTTTCTTGACTTTTCTTTTAATGTTATTATTTCATGTCCCTATGTTCAAGTGAACTCAGGTAGCGGTGTTGCTACAGGGCTTGATTTATTTCATCAAGGCTACTGATGATTTTATAATGTTAACACTCTTCGAGTATAATAAATTTAGCTTAATCCTTTATCCAAGTGTAAGCAAACAAAGTTTGCGCCTGAAGTATCTTCTGGACTGAAGCAACTCGTGGTAAAGGTGGATCAAGCTCTCATCACTCCTTGTCTTAGTATCTTTCATAATGCAAAGCACATCTCCTTGCGGACATGAATAATGCTATGCATTAAGGGAAGGACTACTACCCAAACCAAGTGGGGGGGGAAAAAACTTCCAACATCTTTCTCTAAATCCAGAGTAATTTCATAATAAGGTGAGACACCTTTTGTCAACTCGTATAGGTAAATATGTCTTCAACCTTAGTATCACCACCTCTGGGTCTGGCTCCCACTGACGAGACCTCAATAAAGGTCGAAACCGGTCTGGGTAGTAGCCCTTCTCTTAATGCAGTGCTTCCCAAACTTATGGATGTCAAGGTCCCCTTTGGAAAAATTAAAAGATTTCACGGCCCCCATCAAAAAAAAAAAAAAAAATCCTAATACAGACATATATTAATATAATATTTATTGTATTTACATTCAATACAAAACATACATACCAAGCGTATTTCTTTCCCGCGCATTGCCACACCTGTGTACACTAGCAATGAAACAGTAATTAAAGCGCGAAAAACTTGGCCAATTTAAATGAGCGCAAGATTTTGCGTTTGTAAGCTTTTTTTAAAATTTTTTTTGTGCCTCTTATCAATATCTTTGAAATAAAACTTATATGAATAAGAATATATTTACTAATATTCATTAAGCGCCGAAATACGGAGGAAGTAAAATTTTAATGGAAAAAGTCACACATTGGTCACTTTGTGACCAATGTGTGACTTTTTCCATTAAAATAAAAAAAATAAAATAAAATAAATAAATAATAAAAATGAAATACGTTTCTTTTAAGATAAAAAATATTTACTTAGTCTTAAAACATTTAAGATTTGTTTTCATTATTTCACGCCCCCCCCCCCTCAACAAAACCACGGCCTACAGTTTGGGAAGCGCTGTCTTAATGCATAGTATTATACATGTCCGCAACGAGATGTGTTTTTTGCATTATGGGAGATATTAAGACAAGTAGTGATGAGAGCTTGGTCCACCTTTACCACGAGTTGCCTCAGTCCTGAAGATACTTCAAGCGCAAACTTTGTTTGCTTACACTTGGATAAAGAATTAAACTAAATTTATTATAGTCTAACCAAGTGGGGAAAAAAAACTTACAACACTGTTCGAGTGTTGATTATTCTCAGTAAGTTTCTAGTTTATTTAACTGTTAGCACAACATAGGATATAGCATTCTGATTTATTACTTTTACTGTCTGTTGCAAGTGTAATAGACAAGTTTTTCTGCTTCATTTTGCAATTTTAAAATTCTTCTCGGTTAGAACTGTTATTAGACTATACCCACCATCTGAAGGCGGAGATTTTAAAGAAACAAAAATTGAAAATGACTTAATTCAGGAGGTTTATACACTTTATGTAGTTTACTATTATTATTATTATGTTTTTTTTTTCTTCCTTTGGTCGACCTTTGCTTTTCTTCTTTTCTTAGTACGCGACACCATTTTCTGATAATAAGTGACAAGACTAGGGGGTCCTACAGGAACCTCAAGGTCGCATTTCCTGTCTTGAGCTGAGGAAAAATTATTACACTATAATCTTGGTGGGTGGAGCTCCAAAAAAAAAAAGTTCCCTAACCAGTTCTGCCTCCCTCTGCCGAATTTCTCTATGTCGTATTTTCTTTTGTACGTGCACTTCTTAAACCAGGTTGTTTTAACATAGAAGACATCTTCGAATCTCAGAAATAATTTTGTCACAAAAAAAAAGCCTTTCCACCACCTCACCCTCAGTGACCGTCTAAAGCTTCGTAAAGAGGTGCAAATAGCGATTAACGTTTCTTTCTTTCGTTTTTTTTTTTTTTTTTTGGCCAGGAAACATAAATTACTTAAATCCAAGTTAGCAGTTTATTTTATGTTATTTTTTGTTTCTATTGTACGGACGATTTTAATAAACCGTAAATTACAATAGTTTCATTTAAATTACAATTTTGTAGTTGATTTGGAATATTTATTAAGACAGACGGATGAATAAATTGTGTGTTTTCTTTAGGACTACATTCAGAAGGGGGAGCGGAGGCATACAGTCGCTTTTACATGAAACTACAGCATTTCTATATGTTATTCTTCACACATTGTTGGATCCATCGCAAAATATTGCAATTGATTTTTTTTTATTTCCATATTCGTGTTTAGCAAATGGGAAATCTTCACAACTTTCCAAAGTGAATTATTAGGATCTGTTAAGTTTCGATTATTGTTACGTTACATCATGCATATTGCATGATGTGACGTAACAATGACATATTGCAGAGGTAGTTCATTCTACAATTAGATGAGATAAATCTGCAATCAAGATGTGTCCTCCATCTTTCTGAAGGACACACACACACACACACACACACACACACACACACACACACACACACACACACACACACACACACACACACACACACACACACACACACACACACACACACACAAATTTGGAAACATGAAAATTATTAGCAAAAATAAACATATGAGAGATGACATGTTTTTCAGGAGAAATTATGAAATGTAACAAAAGTTCTTTTAAATCAATTTTATCTCTTTAAATCTCTGTAAAAGTAACCGTTTTTTTTTTTTCTCTGTTTAGGATGACGCTTCCCAAATCGAGAGGAGTTGATTGAAATATTGCAACGCATCGAACGTTCGGAATAGTTTTTATTTTATCATTATGAAACACCCCTAAGGCCTTGAAGTAGGAAAAAGTAATGATACAGCTGTGCAAATCGGATTTGTCAATACAAAAAAAAAAAAAAAAAAAAAATTAAGAAGCACACATTTCTTAAAGCAACCAAACTTCAAAAATATTTATTTTTAATACATAATTCTTGTTGATATGGTTTATCTAGGAATAACAGAGAAACATTAAAGTGGTTTGAATTTAATATATTTGCGATTTCCGAGCTATTGACCAACTGTATGTATTTGAACTCCCTCCTAACATCGCCTCGCCTCCGTACAGCAAAATCAATGTTGACTTCTTTGCCGCTGTGACGAAATATTGACTACGCAACCGAACTGCTTTTATGGTCTGCATCACAAGATAAACATAAATAAGAAATAAATTTGCGAATACAACAACAAAAAAAAAAACTCCAACTAAAATAACGCAGTTAAAAGGCCACATTACACCGAACATAAATATCTTACTGTGAGCCACGTTTTTTCAATTCACTTTGGGATGCCTGCTATGAAACTATTTTTTTCATCCGGGAATCCGATGTCATGACGAAAACTCGGTTATAATAATGTAAAAGTTGAAGTAACTCATAAATCTAGTCCATTCGTTTCCTTTAAGAATTTTATAATATTTAACAAACTAAACAAATATTAAATATTTCATAACATTTCTGTTTTAGAGCTATTTGTACATGCATCTTCTCTCTCTCTCTCTCTCTCTCTCTCTCTCTCTCTATATATATATATATATATATATGTGTGTGTGTGTGTGTGTGTGTGTGTTGTTTATCGAGAGAGAGAGAGAGAGAGAGAGAGAGAGAGAGAGAGAGAGAGAGAGGTGGCATTATGGAAACAAATGTTGCCACAGGAACCCGATTTGCCAACGTTTGCATTTCAAATGGCTCTTTTGAAACTAAAACTAAAATGACTGAAAATTTTAACAGAGAGCCTTAATATTAAATTTAATTAAAACCTTATCTAGCTGGAAAAGAGTTACTGCAATATTTAATTTAGTAACGTTTGAGTGGCTGAAAATGATCCAATTAAAACCAAAATTGGAATTGTTCGACAAATTTCTGTTAGGATTCTGAATACCTAATTTCACTGAAATTCATCCAGTCCGAGTCTAAGAATTGTATGGCGTGGAGAAGATTCAGAGGCTAGTGAACAAGATGGTGAGTGGTCTGTGGAATGTTCCCTATGAGGATAGATTGAAGGTGTGTGGATTGCAGAAGTTGGTTGATAGGAGAAAAAGAGGGGCTATGATAGAAACATTTAAGTTGCTAAAAGGGTTTTATAGGATTATTATAGGATTTATAGACAAGCGAAATGTTTCAGCACTTGGGTAGAGGGGACAAACAAAGGATCATCCCTGGAAATTGAGTAAATGTGTGGTTAGTAGGGCTGTGAGGACTAGGTTTTTTGCCTGGAGAGTTGTGAATGAGGGGAATGGGTTGCTAGAGTCAGTTGTGAGTGCTTTGTTTGTGTGGACAGTTTAGGTCTCCCGCGATGAGTCTTCGGACTGCATGGAGGTGCCGTACAACAATAATAATTTGCATATGGATAGACAAAACGAACCTAATGAATGCTTAGGCATGTTTTGCGAAAAGCACCTGACAAACTTTTAAATAAAAATAAGCGATTAAAAAAAAAACTTGAGTGAAATATTCGTAACATCAATTCCACAAACATTGTAGGCATAAATCACGAAGGGAAAGCAAAGCGATAATAACAGAAGCTCAAATTGATGTTAAAACGTTTGAAAAACTTTCGATGCTACCATTGAAACATGGATATTCAGATATTCTTATAACTATAGTTCTTGAAATTAATCAAAAATAGTGGTGTTAAAAACTATGTTATAATTTTTTCTTCTTTTTTAAAGAATATTTCAAAAATAATAAACTGTTATTATTATTATTATTATTTATTTATAATTTTAAATAAAATTTATATTTTTACCTTTTAAAATTTATATATATTTATACTTGCTATATGATCTCAAGATCTATTGTGAGTTTGATGAATTATTATAATGTACTGCATAGTCATATAATGATCGTATAATATCATATAATGACTATATAATGTCATGTAATTACTGTCGTAATGACACAATAATGACTATGTAATGTCATTTAAAGTAAAGATATATATAGTGATATAATGACTAGGCATATATTATTATATACATAATAAATTCATCAAACGAAGAAAATATTGTGAAACGAACAAACAAAAAAAGTATGTGGCTGAATTTTTCATCAATGTTAAAAGCAGTCTGACGTGGACTCACTACCTTCCGATATTAAGCACGCTGTTAGCATCTGCCAAGTAACGCAATGCACAATAAATAACCAGTATTGCTACCTAGTTTTTAAAAGACGGAAGTGACGCTTATTCCTCTTCTGCTGACAAGATATTGAAGTCAGCAAAGGGCACTACTTCTTATGGGGTTATGAATACAACCATGAATGCTATGCTCATTGATCAACACCATACCTGAAGACAGTAATCGATAAATAGAGCATATTTCACAACAGAAGCTTGAATTCTATTCTAGTTCTTTTATTCTAGAAAAACTCATTGATCATATAAAATTCTCCGGCATGTTTAAATTCTTTAATACTACAATATTTATTTGCAATTTTAAAAAGCGCGAAGTTATTTTATAGTAAGTAGCTAGTGAAAACTTCAGAACTAGAGGAATTTCAAAATCTGGGATTGTGGATCCCTTAACACGTTAGAATTATTATGGAGATGATTAGGTTTACACAGATCACTCTCAAAACAAAACAAAAACTCATTAATTATGCCGTAATATGTATAGAGATTATTTCTGTTTTATAACGATTTAATATATTGAAAAGACAGTCAGAATACTCAAGGAACAGGCAATGCAGAAAACACGAAGTTGCAAGTAATGAATGCCCGCCAGAGGGAGAGTTTAATCAGTCTCTCTCTCTCTCTCTCTCTCTCTCTCTCTTTTATATCAAAGTGAGTGCCAGGCGTCTGCTTTAGACGTAGAAAGTCTTAGGAGATATCTCTGATTGGCTACCGGTGGAAACCGAACAGCGAATTTTTTTTTTTTTTTTTTTAACAAAACATTCTCTTTTATTTCAAAAATAAAATAAAAATAAATAAATAAAATAAAGAATATTAAGATATTACAAATTTTTGTTGGTTTCTTCAATGTGATGTTTCTACTACTGTTTCAGTTCTACTGTTCTGTAGTATTTTCTATTGCATTGATATAACAAGTTTAACGAGGGAATTAATCTTTTTTATTATTTCATTTTATTCTAATTTAAAATAAGAAAATGTTAAGATTTTCTAATTAACATCATTGACAGAAAACTATGATTTAATAGTGATTACTAGTATATCAAGAGTCAAGACATTAGCTCCTTAGCAAGTTTTTGTTTATTCAGTCATTATCGAAAGAAAAGAATAAAAATCACAGCTAATAAAATATCGCTAGACAAAGTGGATGTTTGAATAGCGTAAAAGAATTTGAATAGAGTAGATAATATTTATATATTTTTGGATCCTTATAAATGATATAAAAATGTACCCAAACAACACTTCCAATTTCGCTTGAACAAATAAGTTTAAGCTTTCGACTCAAATATTTACACGAACTTTTCTGGTACAATTCATGATGTTTAAATGATGCTATATTAAATTAATCTTTCAAAAAACAAAAGAAAAAGGGAGGGCCCTTTCTGATAGCACCTTGAGGATATGATTAAAATTATAATAGATTTTATAGTATACTGTTTCCATCACATATGAGGATTTTTTAGGTTTAAAAAGTGGCTTCCGGCCAGATCTTGGCATATTTACTAAAGCTTTTAGTTGCTAGAAAGTTAGAAAAAAATAATAAACAAAAGTAAATTACAATATCTTTTTTTCCTGCACGGATAACTACAAAACATAATTTCCAATACATATGAATTTCTTTTAAATAAAGTCATTGTTTTAAATAAGGTCAGTCGTTTGTTCTCTTAGTCCTTCAGCCTTGTTAAAGGCAAATTATGTACTGTACTCCACATAATGATGGCAATTATGACTTAATTGAGACAGCTTATCCTCTTTCTGGGTTCGCATCAGAACTCCTGATAAATCGTATTCCTAAGACTAAATTTACACTATTTTAAGGTTTACTTCATCTGATATATATGTGATTTTCCAAAATCACAGTTTCTCTGAACTGTGAGTTACTAATTGCAAACTAGGTGATATTAAAGCCTGCACTATTTTCTGTTGCACGGAGACCCTTTCACCGATTTCTACAAACTGTTTTCTTGAGAGCCGAGATTCTATTCCATTGGGTTTATCTATCTTTAGAATTTACCTTCAAATTCAATTACTATGAGACCTTCTACACAAGATGGTTTCACTTTGTTGCCGTTTCTCTCTAGCAACTTTTTTTTTTTTTTTTTTTTTTTAAGCGACGCTAATATTTTCACCACACGATAGGGTTGTGTGCATCTATGGAAAACCACACTTTTTCTTTCAACCTAGCCAAACTAATAAATACACTATAGGTCTACGGTATCTCAACGAAGAATATAAGAACTACACTCATGCTAATAGAAACCGCATCACCTGCTATTTTTACGATTATTATTACTATTATTAATTATTATTATTATTGTTGTTGTTATTATTATTATTTCATATAATTGATACACAGTCAAAACAAGATTTAAATAACAAATATTATTTAAACAATTACTGGAAAATCGATTACTGATATCAAAATTTAGTTCAACTACACAGCTTTACTAGCATTCGAAAGTTGGCCTTTTCTCCACTGTATGAACAACGAAATATTTCAGATATTAAAATATTTCGTTGGTAATATATCTGAAAAAAAAAAAAAACCTGCTCCAGATCATCAATTTATTTACCCCCCCCCCCCCTCGAAACATTTAAATTCAGTTGTTCAATTGTAATGGATTACGCGCTAGGGATAATATTATTGCCCAATTTGAATATCTTTATGGCTTTTCTGCATTTCTGTATATATCTGCTTTCTATTCGCTTGCGCACAATTTCCTCCCATGAATACGTATAATAAAAAAATAGGACTTTAACGACCCCTTTGGGATATTTAGGTAATACTTTTCTAGGTAAATGTTGTAATGTCAGTTTTCATGTTTAATGCGTTGCTCCTCAAAATAGATTGCCATATAATACAGAGAGTATGTCCTTCCTAAGAATTATGTGGGTGGGGTTTGAGTTTACATAATCCACTGCATTGAGGAATATTTTATGCAAGTTATCTTTATGTGCTCAATAATTATAAATTAAAACAAATAATATAATAAAATGGGATTATTTATGTTTCCAAATGATCATAAATTACAACATCCGGACAATATTAGGTTTATCGGTTTGCAAGTTTACGAAGATGACCTCAGTAGAGGTCATCATTATTGGAAGATTTGCTCTACAGAGATCTATCTTTATAATTTCTTAGTTAAAATATTAATTCAACAACTTATTTACTATGAAAGTGTCTATTCATCCTACCTTTATAACTAATTTATATTTATTTTTATAGAAAATTATAAAAGTAAATTTAATATTTTTTGAGAAATCTAATTGAAAAAAAATTTTAAAGTAAATTTGTTTATGAAATCAAGACACCAGTTTAAATAAATTATAAGAAACATTGATTTATAAAAAAAAATAAATGGAAAGCTTCAGGATTATAATCTGAAAGTTACAGGGTTCAGGATTATTTAAATAAATTATAAAGAACACCGATTTATAAAAAAATAACTTGAAAGTTACAAAATATATTTCTTATTGCACATTACAAAAAACACTAATTGAAAGGTTCCAGGATTATTTTCATGTCCTAGGCACTAGAAATCTTAAGGACAGGCTTTCTTCGAAAATCCCTTTTATCCCAAATTGAAAACAAAGTAAACTAGACGAATAACAAAGACAAAACAAGTGTGCTCAAACAAAGCCTAAAACTTTCTGTTCTCAATAATAGAACATACTAACAAAATCGACACCAGCTCTAGAGCCAATTGAAGTACCACCATGACCCGAAGCTACAAATACACGTAATCACCTGGAGGCAATAATGAGATTACTTCTCTCGTGCATGGTTAATAGTTTTCTTCACAAATAAAGGAATTGTTCTTCTCCGATACTGCGACTTACAAACCACTATGGTCCCTCTCTCCCCCCCCCCCCCCCCAAAAAAAAAATAGAGACTAGCGATAACTTTACAATCAGAAGACAGGAAACTTCGTTTACATGCTTAACATCTAGAAATTACTTAAATAGGCAAAGAGATAAGTCAGCTATACGGAGGATCTTTCGTACTTTTAGTTTTAAGTAGCACAGTCAGAGCTCCCTCTAATTACTAAAATATTTATTATTTTATTAAATAGAAATAAATATTATTTTGCATTTGTATTTTTTAATTTATTTTCAAATTTTATATATTTAAATATACAAGAAAGATTTACTAAACAGTTATTAAATACACCATTTTTCTTTTTATATAAAAATTAAATAATAATATCTAAAAAAATTAAAATCATCCAGGAATTAGAAAAATCGACCGTGAGATGCAGATTTTCTGTAGTGTGGTTAGCGTGTAGTTCATTTTTTGTGAACTTTCCCCATATTAGCAAATTGTTTAGCTAAGCGCAAATTATAGTATATGTTAGCTCAGTTATTATCGGCAAAGCGTCTCATAGAGACACTTGATAATAAACTACAGCAGCAAATACAGAATAAACCCCAGACTGGGGCAACAATAACACACTAGGTGGTGGGAATAGCTTAGGCCTCACCAGCATGGCTTTGCCGCGTACGCGGACCCTTGGAATCGAAGTGAAAGCTGATGTACGACCTCGATGTTTGGCCAAAGCCCTCATCGAAAGCGTCGGTGCTGAGCAGATTTTTGGGTTTACTCCCTTTGGTGGTGGCCGCTTCCAAGTAGTAGTAAGGAGTGAGCAAACAAGAGACAAACTACTTGCAGGATTCGAATATAATGGAAAAACAATAGTTCCATTTTTGGTAGGGAGTATTACCAAATTACTTAGAATCCCCAGATTCCCTTTAGAATATATTGAAACGGATGTAAAGATCATCCACGAAATATTCGGGAAATTCGGCGTTATACACAAGGTGGAAGTCCTAAATGACGCAGAAAACCCCAAATGGAAGTCGGGTGAAGTCCACATCTCCATCGAGATGAAAACGCCCGTTCCCAACTTCATTTTTATTGGATCCGCCAGAGTAATGATAAATTACCCTGGTGTTAAAAAACAATGTTTTAGATGTGGTGCTTTCACTCACCTTGGGGCAGACTGTCCTAGAGTGAAATGTAAAAACTGCCTCAAAGCAGGCCACAACCAAGACAACTGTGAGTCAGCTTGCCTGAAATGTGGGGTAATTGACCACAAAGTGGACACATGCCCATCCAGAACCCTTGCTGAGAGGATGGGTGGTGCAATCACGCCAGCAACTCCACCAAGCAATGGAAATGACACACCACAGGAAGCTTCTCCTCCTTTCGAGGCTGCTCCTGATCCTGATATAACAGAAATCCATACCTCCACTTCTAAGAAAAACCGAAAGGGGAAAAAAACTTCCACAAGCAGTAAAATCCAACAAGAAGAAACAGTGGCTATTGAAACCATCAATACCAATATAGATACTAATACAGATGAAATAGATACAGAAGAAGGAAAGATGGAGGTGAACATCAATACCTCCAAACGGCCATTAAGCCCACAGGAAGAAGAGTTGGTAACGCCCAAAACAGCAAAAGTATCTGAGACCGCTCACCCAGAAGTTCCTCATGCAAAAGCAGGGGAGACTCTAAGCCATCTTATTAGAGGTATCCCTGGGGTGGCGGATAAATTCAAAGAAGCGATGGCAAAATTAGGAGAACCTGAACTCCTCCTTACAGGGCAGCATGGACCTGATGTTGTCAGTGCAAAATGGGGTGACCTTTTCGTGGATGACATCAGCAAAATCAGCCCTGATCAAGTAGAGGTAGCTATGGATTTAGATGAGGAGGCAGTTTCGGCGTTTTTTATAGCTCTCTGCAAACTGGACATGGTCAAGGGAAGTGAAGTAGCCAAGAGAATATTAACAGCCCACAACAAAAGAAAGACACAGTAACCACTTTGTGGGTTTACTGTACTCAGCTTCACTGGTTTTTAGCTCCCACAGGTGGGGGAGGACCTGAGAACCCGAGCGGCGAAGGCTTACAGCGAGGCGGTGCAGTTCCTTGTGAGCTGCATCACTCGGGCCAGATCCTTCCTCCACCTCTAAGTTTAGCTTTCAATTTTTGCTTTTCTGTGTACTTTTTTGTTTTTGTTTTGTTACATGTTTCCTTTTTAGGATTTTTCCTTTTTTTGTAAAGTGAAAAATCAACGACCGTTTTAGAAACGCCCCTGGGGGGCAAACAGCTAAAACAGGTCAACTGAGGCCTCTTTCACCTACTCTACCACTATGCACTCTATCTTTATTTCCTCTCCTACTATCTGCTGACTCTCAGCCTATCTTACTCTACAGGCCGATGATGAAGATTTGTTGAACTCACAAATTATTATTAATACCCTTGGAGGATAATGGATGGCAATGATGTAGCCAATGAAGTTCTTCCTAACTGAGGCTCGGCTATTGCTGTTACCCTCTTACCATGATCAGAGCTTTAATAGCTCAACAACACCTGATCCCTACACTGTCCTCTGCAGATAACGGGGAAGATGAAAAACATTCTTGCTTCGCCCCTTTAAGCCAGTCCTTATATAAGGACTATAAAATCATCCGCTCAATTGATGCGATCTTCATCTTTGAAGTAATAGTTGTTTTTAATTGCTAAAAAAGAGAACCTAAAAGCTTCATTCTGTCAAAAAATATAAATAATAAATAAAATATGAATTATTTATATAAATATAAATAAAGAAAGGTATGGAAAATTTTGAAGATAAGTTATTTAAAGATGGATATGAAACATTTTGAAATTGTGAATAAATTAATCAGTATTTGAATGTCTACCTACAATTCGAAGAACAAATAGGGCGGGGATGAAATGGATGTGCAACCTTATTAAGCAAGAGATCCACGAGAAGATATGCAAAGAATATTGTGAGAATAAGAGTGAGGGCCGCAGGCCAGAAAAGTTACGAGCATTGTATGGAAAGCTAAATCGTAGTATGTAAAGAAATTCGCTAGGCTGACTAAAGACAATTCAAAAGTATTTTATCGCTATGCTGCGAGTAAAAGGGAAAAATGACTGTAGAAGAATAACTTTTTTTTTAAATGCAGACAATACCCTTGTGTGAGACACAGATTGTTCAGATCATGAGTGCTCACTTCACTGTCTATCAACCAGGCGTATGTAACATAGTGCACAGTGTTACCACTACATTAGACAAGGAGATTGGGTGCATGAGAATGACGTTCAAGAGCGTCTGTATAACCTGGATATTAATTCAGCAATTGGCGGAAGGAATATCGGCATGTGTGCTAAAGGAATGGTCGTCGGATTTGTCTCTTGGCATGGTTGTGTAACTTGAGTCTGACGTCAGGAAAGATCCCAGAGGAATAGAAAGAATATACGATAATTCCCTTGCACAAGTGTGTTGCTAAAAAGCGATGTGTCTAACTATCAGCATCGACCTATAGCAACCTATCAGTATCACTAGAGTGGTGGTGGTGGTGGTGGTGGTGGTAGTGAAGAATTCAGAGAAGTTGTTAAGAACTTGCATACAGAAATGAGTTGATAGATTCTATACTTTGCAGAGAACACGAAGATTTATCAAGGGTATGATAGAGATCTATAAATTGCTGAAAGGATGTTATAGGTTATCGACTGATAAAATCGTTCGTTTTATGGAAGGTAGGGAGAAGAAGCGTTCGTGGAAGTAAAGTTTGTGTGCAGTTGAAAAAGGGGTAAGAGCTAGATTTTTCTTTCGTAGAACTGTGAGTGAGTGGAACAGTTTGTCTGTTGAAGTAATGAGTGCATCTAGTGTAAATGAATTTAAGAGAAGGTAGGACAGCTGGTGTTGGTGATGTATGTGCACCTTCGATGAGTCTTTGACTCCTTGGAGGTCTCGAATAATAATAATTAATAATAATAATCTGTAACGATAGGATATGCCCACTGTGAAGAGATAAAGAAGCGAACAGACCATTTAATTAGTTCTTGCTGCAAGATTGCCCATATAGACTATAAACAAAGGCACGGTTGGGCAGCAAAAGCTGTCCACTGGAGCTGGTGCAGAAAATATGGTTTCCTAACTTGCAGAATCTCTTGGGAACACACAGTTGAAAAAGGTTATTGAAAATGAAAATGTCAAGATATTATGGAACTTTAAAAATTCAAACAGGTAGATGTCTTGAACATAATATGCCAGGCATCACTGTAGTCGAACAACAACAACAGTGTGTGGTTTATTGATGTGGCAATACCAGAGAATAGTAGAGAAGAAGAAAAAGTGCATGAGCCTCCCAGATATAACACTATCTGAACTCCAGAAACGGCACCTTTAGGGACATCTCACATTATACGAAGTCGATTCTTAAGCCTTTGGATAAGGCCCGAATTAGACTTATTTGCTAGTCAAAGATTTCGTTAATCTGTTTCTTGTTACTCTTTGACTGTTAACTCGGTTAAATGAATACAAAATATAATGGTAATAATAATGTACATCCATTTTGATTTTATAGCCAGATTCAAATTTTCCTGAGAGCTCATGAGAATAAATAACCTTCGGCATGGGAGTTGGGAACACTCGTGGACTGAGTTCGTATCTTTTAAGTAGTACAAGCAAGCCAAGGCAAAGCCTATGCCCAAGGTTATATTCTCATAAGTCCTCAGGAAAAATTTCATCTTGCTATAAATTCAAAATGGATATATAATAACCTTTTATAATCAACGTTTTTAATTCAATTTTTATTTTATTGTAAAAGTTTGTATAAAACTAAAATTGAATACTTTCTAGATTTTTCAAGAAACTTTACAAGATTTTTTACATTTATAAAAGGTTATGAAAGTGGCACATTTTAGTGTCGCAATGTTTCATGCTTACGTCTATTATACGAAACCTATCGCACAATTAATTCATTAAAATTATGACGAAATCTTGTTCATATTTTCTTGATTTCAAACTGTTTATTTCACATCCGCTTTATTCTTGCAGTTCGTCAATTTTTTTTTCTTATTTTGTTTTTAATATCCACTACTGCTATTCAAAATAAAAAAGAAATAAATGCACTTTGCCTTTCAAGATCGGTTTCCCTAAAAGAACTTAAAAGCATACTTAATAATGCACCATTCAATTTTCTAACAGAAAAAAAAAAAGATAAAAACGACCAGCAAAGAAGGTATATAACAGCATTTATGGAACATTCTTTTAAATAGAAATAATGGAAATAAATATATTTATGTAAAAATAGATATAAAGAAGAACGTGATTGCCACAGCGCCTACAGCGAAAAAGAAAATCTTAAATGATGCAAATATCTCTTTGATTTTTTTTTTTTTTTTTTTTTTTTTTTTTTACAATTTAAAAAAGATCCCCCAAGACAGTCCTCCCCCTACTATTTTGGAACGTCTGCATTCCCATTTTTAATTACTATATTCCCTCCCACACATCGAGTGGGAGGGACTTTAAAAGATATCACAAATTTGAATCCCGTAAAAGCAGTGAGATTAAGTACTAAGAAGTAGAATAAAAAAAAAAATGTCTTCCCTTTCCTCCTTTAATGATATACGACCTTTCGGGAGCCATTTTTACAGTGCTGACCTTTCACTCCCTCTTACAGTCACTTCGTTGCGGTTCACAGACAAGGGAGAAGTTGTGTGTAGTTGCCATCACCAAAAGTGTCACCTCGCCCATATTGCAGCGGATCGAGGTGAGGCTGTGATGGATTAGAAGGTCAAGGGGTACTATCCGTTATCATAGCGACTGTCGGAAGAGATTTCAATTTAGAATTCAGCATCGTAACAAGGTTTAGAGTCTTATTATAAGGTTAAAGAAAAGCAAGTTTTGAAAACTAAGTCTGGTATCCCCCCCCCCTCCCGGAACAGTCTTTTACAGTGCAACTTTTAGCGTTTTCTGCAGTATTTAAATGAAGAAGTCTTCTTCTGCTTCACCGTGATGATTCAGTGAAAGACAGAACTGGGAGCTGACTGACATTAAATACCTTTTATTGAGTGTGAAACAAAAGGATTTCTGACTATCCACTGCAAATATGTAGAGACTTATTTGCAGTGGATAGTTCGGAACACTTCCGAAGCTTTTAAACTCTACATCTTAGAGAGGGATTAGTAAGTGTCACCGAATGGGATTAACGAGAATATTCTTATTACGGTTCAACTGCAACTTCTTCATCCTTAGCATCTGTTTAGTGGATAAAAATGCTCCTTCCTATAATGTCCAAACTCACCCATTATACTTGACATAAGCTTGAAAATTTTAGTTGATTTCTTCTTGAGAATGATTTTCTTTTTTAACTTTTCTATTTGGTTTTCTCAGATAGTTCTCTTTAAGAGTGTCAACAGATCCAGAGGTCATCACTTCAGAATCTGTTTTGCAGTATCCCTTTCTCTGAATCTACCGGACTTTCTTTCCTTAGCAAGCAAAGTAAGACCATTGCTTTGAGCAGCAGATTATCTATTGTAGTTTCCTGGTTTTGTAAACACACACACCTCGCAGGGTTTCTGTCAAGTGGGATAATTCTTTCTAGCGAGAGTGTCTCCAGTCGATTGTGCTACACTTTGAAAGATGATGCATTGAAAAGGGATATTCGTTTTGACGTAAAAATAAAATAAAAAAGAATAAGATGTGATATTGCGCAGTGATTCAAACAGTACAGTGAAGGGATAGAATGTGTCAAAAGAACCTTTCTGAATTTGTCAATTTATGCTTTAGATTTAATGTCGAATATATGTAATTTATTACACTTGAATGGACTTTCATCGTTACTGTTTTTCTCTTTTCACTGAACAGGTAGAAACGTTGAGTTTCATAGTTATGTAAAATGATAAGATTCAGGTAGAACATACACTGCACTAGCTCATGAAGTGAATGTGTGTGTGCACGTCACTTATAGAAGAGCCCTCTTATGTTCAGATCAAAGTAAAATGCTATTACCCTATTATAATGATTTAAAACTATTACTGTATTAATAGTTTTATTAAATAATAATAATAATTAGTTAGAAATAAAATAGAAAGCTTTATTTATGACTAAATAGAGGTTTAAATTTAGAGAAACTTAAATTTTTTTTTTTTATTCTTAGCAACACCTTTCTTTTATTTTTATGCCTTTGAATGATAAGAATTAGATTTCAAACTCGCTTTGGATTCTTTTATCTTTTTTGAGGTCTGTGTTCATTGAAAAGATTGCGTTTATGTTCAGGTGTAATTGATTTTCCCTTTGACTTTATATTTAAATTTAAACTCTGATTCCACGTGGTTTTCAAAATATTTAAATATACTCCGTGAAGCGGTCAGCTAAATCGTTTTTACGGTGTTGTTTATATTACGGATACCTCGTTATTACATTCATATATGTATGTAATACATATATGAATGTAATTTCATATATGTATTACATACATATATGAATGTATATGTATATGAATATCAACTTTCATACATCATTCTCGTAAATGGAATGGATCTAATGGAATGAAATGGACACTGTCCATGAAAACAGTAGAACTGAACCACCTCTGGGAACGAGAGTGGAGCGAATTAGTAAAAGATGGGTCAGTATTCAGTATAATCGCTCTCTTTGGTACTGAGTGGACAAATTTTGATTTTTATAGAGCTAATAGCTCCTCAGAAGTAAATTAATACTTCGAACAAAAAGAAAACCAATTTTTTTAAATGTTAAGGTGATGTCATTTGTAATATATTAAAGCCAAGAGAGAGATAGAGAGAGTCAGTAGAGTAATCCCAACAGGACAATATCGTTTTGTCTATAGATTTGTGTGTGTGTCAAAAGTAAGATTGGAAGAAAAGTTTTTTTTTCTCCCAAGAAATGAAAAGGAATTGTGTTTTACTAGCAATTAAGTTAACAAAGTTATCGAAAAACCCCTATTGAAGAATGGTTTAAAGATCGAAATTTATGGAAGTAGATATTCTGGAAGTTTTGTGGTTTGTATAGTGCAAGACTTGTTAAATGAAATAAAAGAATGCTGAGTACTGTCATCACAAATACTGTATATTGGAAAGACTCGAAGAACACGAATATCAGTTGTAAATCCAGAAGACAAGGAACCATCCACTATCACACGTAATGTGCATCCATACAGAGAGGTGATAATCCAGTTTCAGAAGTCAGAAGACAAATCATATGACTGGAGCTTACTTGATATCTCTCCATAAGATCGATCAGATGTCTTAGAAATATCGAGAGCAACTACTTGAGATTTCCCAAACCTTTCCTTGGCCCTTGTCGAAAGGTAGGCAACGAAAGAAAGAAGGTCCCCTCTTGGATTCATACTGATGATCGTTTGTTAGACGAGAGGTTTTAAGTTAGCATTGAAGAAGAAACCATTAACACATTGAGTGGTAAGTTTTCTCTGCTATTATATAAAGAACTGATTGAAGTGAGTGAAACGGACGATAGTTAAATGACAAATATTTGATTTCTCGCCTTTCTTAGGAACGACTTAAATTTGAGATAATTTTCAGACAGTAGAATAAATACTAGTGGAATAAAAGAGAAAATTTTTAAAATGGCGACACAAGAACAGAAGTCATTTATGGAGCACAAAACTTCAGTACAATCTCTTGATCTCTTTCTGGCTTAGATGAAAAGGGATTGATGTATGTTAGGGGTAGTAGGAAGACATTTTTCAAGATCATCTGCGCAAGAATTGGAAACCAGGAGATTGACTTTTTCAATTACAACGTAATGAAATCATTCAAGTGCAAAATAAGTGGAAACATGATGGACAAAAGTTACGGACAATAGCTTCGTCGAGAGACCAAAAAACATGATTGTTATTTGGATATGATGCGCTGTCTTCTATCTGTTTTTTTCTAAAAATGCCTTTTGGCTATTTATTTATTTATTTTTCCTCAACTTTTATTTTATTTAATTATCGCTAGAGGTCAGGCTAAGAAAAAGATTAATTAACAGCGTAGATTTAATTTACCAGTACAGAGTGCAAGAGCATGTAGCTTGGTTCCCTATACACGTGTATCCTGATGATGATGACCTCAATACAGGGGTCGAAACGTCAAATTGTTATTTCATTAATAATAAGTAAACTAATCATTTCAACACGTGTGTTTTGTGTCCCTAAATTCGGAAATGTGAATGCTGATCACCGTGTAACCTTAAAAGAAAGAGCCTTTTGGCTAGAATGTGAAGAATCTTTATAAAGGAAGGATTTTTCATTCTACAAAAACAGGAAAATTGTATGGAATAACATTCAATTTACAGACATAATACAGTGTGTTCATACTTTAGAAACGTTTTCCGAAATTTCAAATAAACAAACCAATTAGCCTTTTTTTTAACTTTATCCTATATAATACCCCTCCACTTCTGTCAGGATACGATGTTCGATGCACTGTGTTTCAGAGATGCCAACTTTTTTTGGAACGAAATGAAACAATAACAACAGCATGTCCTCCCCCCTTCCCCCCTAAGACTCTTCTTATTTATATAAAGCAGTCAGGTATTTATATTATAATATACACGCTTTTCGGCATGCTGCCAGAAGCTATTAGAATTAAGGAATAAGAGTGTCGCTATCCTCTGTATTTCAGCATTTTCAAAAATAACGCAGTTTCGCTGAGATGTTATTAGCTGAGAATGATTTATCCCTTATTAAGGAGTATTAAGAATAAATCAGGAGCAGAGTAGAGAAGTCGAGATGTATTCGTATAGATTTATTATAGACCTGGAAATATTAAAGGATGAAATGTTTAGTCAGATTAGTTTAGACATAACAACGAGTAAATCACGATAGGTGGATTGCTGTGAAAATATGAACATAAGAGAGAGAGAGAGAGAGAGAGGGGGGGGTAGCTCATGAGAAAAAAAAATGTGAATTTCTTCAGCGCATCGCAGCGTGTGATGGGGAAAAACAAAGGCTAAAAACAGGGTATTAGTTATGACAAGAGCATCGTCGAACGTGGTGTAAACAACATGTCAACTTTACTCACAGCTGCAAGTGGTCACGTGGTCTCTACTTAGAAAGTATGCGCAGGTAGCCTGATTGTGGAAACCTAAGGGGAAAAGAGGATACAAGGCAATAGATTGCGATAGACTGAGCAGGCAGCTTATAAAATACCGAACACAGATGATCTAAGCTGTTTTCTTCTAAGTAATAACTTCTACCTTTTCTAATTAAATGTTTTTTTTTGGGGGGGGGGTTAAAAGTGGTTATAGGAGGGTGAAGGTTTAAAATATATTTCAAAAATATCCCAAAGTGAGATACTTTTTTTTTTAATGCTAATGTACTGATTGCATGTTCTGTAGCTGCAATTGTGGTATAACTGCAAAATTTTCTTATGCAAAAAACTTTGTGAACTTAAAGACCTTGAAAATTCCCGTTTAATTTCCTTAGAGCTATCTAAGTTCTCGAGGGCCTCACACTGCGGGGTTTCGCAGAATAGCAGTTAAGTCTCTGAGTTGCATAGTTATGTAAAACGATAAGGCTCAGGTCATACACTGGACTAGCTCATTAAGTGAATGTGTGCACGTCGCTTATAGAAGAGCCCGCTTATGTTCAGATCAAAGTAAATGCTATTGCCCTATTATAATGCTCTGAAAACTATTACATAATAACTATTACTGTATTAATAATTTTTAATTAATGACTAATAATAATTAATTAGACATAAAATAGAAAGATTTATTGTATGACTAACTAGAGGTTTAACCATAGAGAAACTTTAACAAAATTTTTTTATTTATTATCAACTTAACCACACCTTTCATTTATTTTTATGTCTTCTTCTGATAAGAATGTATTTCAAATTCTGTTTGTCTTCGGATCAAAGAGAGGGAATGAACACCTGATTCCCGGAAAAGTCCTTTTTAGGACTTCCAGGGTGACAAATGGCAATGCTATAGCCAATGAAGTTTTAACTGAGGCTCGGCTATTGCCGTTACCCAGCCATGACTAGAGCAATTAGCTCAATAACACCCAATCCATACAGATTTTCTTCATTCAGATGACGGCATAAAGAGTCAAGGACTCAGTCTATCGCCCCGTTCTTTTAAGAACCTATTTGTCTTCTTTGAGAGGTCTGATCTATGTTCATTATAGAAGCGATTGCGTTTATGTTCAGGTATAATTGATTTTCCCTTTGACTATATTTAAACTCTGATTCCACGTGGTTTTCAGTATTTAAATATACTCCGTGCAACGTCAGACAAATCGTTTTCACGGTGTTGTTTATGTTTATATTATGGATCCCTCGTTATTACATTCATATACATATATGTATATATATTGGAAAAGGAAGATCTTCAAAGCCATTGTCGATAGCTTCATATGTTATTTCTCAATCGTTTATTTAATGGTTTCTGTGCACGTCTAGAAAATGATTACCACACTCGATGTCACGTTTTTATGCTGAATTGCCAATTACTCCCTAGTAATTCTTAGTAAATGACTTGTAAGTAAAAGGAAGGCGAATGCATAATTCCTATCATCTTTAGACAGTGAACCGAAGATCAAATGATTTTTCCGCTGTTTGTCCGACCCGAGCGTCTTGAAAAAAACTTTTTTTAATTTTTTTTTATTGATGCCACTAATTATTTGATTATCATTATTTCTTTTACGGTATCAGTGTGCACCTATTCTGTTCGCATCCTTTTCTGTTATGGCAGAACATTTATAAAGCCACGATAAATGATACTTCAAGCGTGATAGCATGTCCATTCCCTCCCTTAAATATCCTGAGGAATTTATGAAAGATTAATAGCTTCAAGCACTTGAGGCCCAACTAGTATAGTGCATCGTTTATTTGCTGTTACCTAATGAATATATCTGCCAGTTTAAAGTTCAGTATCAGACCATCTACTTGCTTATTGGAAGGCTGAACTGATTATATGGCCATTTCAGATTATGTAGGCATTAGCCCAATGCATTATAGGTTAACCACTTGTAAGATTATATTTTAATTATTCTCGCATTTCATTGTTATTAGAGAGTTAGCTAATCGCTTCGTGATATTTACTTTGCCTTTTCTGCCTTAACTGATTGGTTAAGCACAATAAAACAGATAATAAGCAGAGAGAATGTACAATGCATCATCCTCTATTTATTCTCTCTTAATAATTATTAAGTTATTTATTAATATATTCTCTCTTAATGATTAAGTTATTAATATAATTTTATTACTGGTGCATTACGAGAGAATGTACATTACATCTTTTTTTTTTTTTTTTGGCTAGATGGATGAAGCAAATATGCTTTTTATATTCCCCGTTATCTGTAAAGAAAATGCATGGATAAATTAATATAGTGCTATAAGCTCTGATCATGGCAGGAGGGTAACAGCAATGGCCGAGCCTCAGTTAAAATTTCATTGGCTACAGCATTGCCATCCGTTACCTTCCCTGGGTGCCTATTTTAGTCGCTTCGTACCACATGCATGGGCTACAGTGGAGCTATTCTTATCCCGGCCACCAGATGGGGTACTTTCTATTAATAATTATTAAGTAATTTATTAATATAATTTTATTAGTGGTGTTTTTAAAGTTATATAAAACACTTAAACTTTTTAAAGAATATCATAAAGAAATCTAAACATTTAGCAAAGTTATTTCAGATTTCATATTATTTTATTTAAATTATTTTATCATGTCACGCATTTTGGTTTTCTTGAGGTGCATTTTGAAAAACGATTGATAATTGCCACTAATAACATGCTATCCATGCAACTTTTTTATGAACACACGCGCGTGCGCGCGCCTGTTGATTTGATAAACTGATCAAACTAAAGTTTTAAGTAAAAACTAGAAAAAACCATACACCATATTAGTTAACATGCTATGGTATAACTAATGTTTTGTATACTTATCAAGATTTTTACTATTTGTCAGTTCTTTTCAATATTACAAGCTGAGTCGTATTCAATACTTGAATACCAGTCTAGAATGTGGAGGATTGGAAATTAAGTGTTTTCAATTGAAAAGTGACTATCGTATCATCTTTGCGATGATGCAGAGGCATTCCTTCTCTTGAGTTTTTTTTTTTTTTTTTTTTCTTTTCTGTAACGACATCCACTTTCCTATCCAAGGATCGATGAAAATATTTATTTCATGTTCGGAGATAAAAGAAAGATAAATAAAAGCTATATTATTATTAATATTTCACAATATTTATTTTGTTATTAATATTTTTTTAAAAAAATTAATGGAAACTGTTATATTTTATAGTTTTATTTTGTGATTGAACTAATATACGTAATAGTTTCAAGACGTAATATAGAAAAAACTCTTTATATTAGTTATTAAACTTATTAAGAAGCTTTGCCTTTAATGGAATTTTTCAGGTTGAATACGTCTCATGTGTATCACTGTGTATGTGTGTGTGTGTGTGTGTGTGTGTGTGTGTGTGTGTGTGCGCGCGCGTTCATTTGTAGCCCCCGAAAACATTTTCTTATAATTTTATTTTATTTTTATAATGTCGGATATTTAACCTTCATATTTTAAGTATTAAAATAAGTAAATAAATGGATTTATAATTCAATATAATAAGATTTTGATACGAATAGTTTTAAGTGTAAAGCTATTAATTCTGTTAAAATATTAAAAATAATAAACTCAAGTGCTAAATAAGCTGATAGTATGGTTTACTAAAAAATCCCAGACTGGCCACATTAAAACAATTAGGAAAGCATTTCGTGCTCTGCAAAAATGATAAATAAACAAACAAATTTCTGACCGCTACCCTAAGGGATTTTCTATGGTCAGGAAGATTGAAAGTTGGAAGTAAATCCCTTTTCGATACAATGATGTTCTTTCTAAAGTTTATTTCTCTATTTGTTTATTTATCTGGTAGGCGACGCTAGGGTAACTTCTCGCACTTTTAGTTCTGACCACCTAGATAATTTCCAGCATGCCCAAGGCGGTGTGATAAATTTTAGAAATAAATAAAAAAAAAAGAAAGAAAAAAGAAAATGCAATAGAAAAAGAACAATGTATTAGAGAATATATTGTGAGAATTCAAACAGCAAACAATTAATATTAGTTTCGTGGACAGTCAAGATCGCTTTCATTTAATCGTGGTTCAAAAGTTCGAAAGAATTTTCTGTAATTCGAAAACGATACTAAACATGCCCTCTCCTCCACCTTCTGATGTGATTATAAAGAAAGATTTAAAACATAAACTGAACTGGGGAGCAACTAGGATCATTTTTCTCACAGATCAATGCATTGGCCTACATTTTACAGTATTGCTGAATATAGAATCAAAAGGTTGACAATCGCTCAAAGGTGAGGAAAAGACTGAATTCGCTAGAGACCCATAATAATATGGGTGATAAATTTTATAAAGAAACCATTCCGCTAAGCATAATTGTAATGAATTAAATACAAACACCATTATCAATAAATGTATAAAAAAGAAAATCGAATTTAAAAATATGCTGATAAATATTTGTTCTAAGGAATTAACATTTTTTACGCGTGTACTGACTTGTCTGCAAAGACTTTTCCAAAGTTTCTTAAAGATATCTAAAAGTATTGCACAGTTTATATATAATTTTTGAAGCTTTTGCTGATACTTGACATAAATTTATATCAGTGATTATTTTATTTATTTTAAGCAACGTTTTTTATTTGCCAAATGTTTTGTTAATAATTTTCACAATTTAAAAAAAAAAAGAAGGCTAACCATTCTTTTAACATGGTGTTGTATTATATGCGTCTCTGGTATATTGGGTCTTGGTGATTGTTTCAGTGTTTTTAATGGCCATTTACATTCATATTGTATTAGCTGTAACTGAATTTAGTTTATTTGGAAATGAGATCGGCTAACTCATCTTCCTGAAAAATCATTTATATGGGATATTCGGGTCGTAGACTAAACAGTATTCGTACTAAGGTCTTCCCTACCCGGAAAATGTTGCGTTATCATCCGACTGAGCTACGGAGGCGCTTTTATGGTTATTGAATGACAGTAGCATAGAATTACTTTCAGAGAAGTTTACACAGCTAGTCACAAGAACTGACATTGCGAAATCAGTTGGTTATAAAATATATCCGAACATCGTGCATTTTTATCCTCATTTTGACTCAGACGTTGGTGAACATTTATAGAACAAATGTTCACCAAAGTCTGAGTCTAATACATCAAGAAACTCGATTTTTTTTTTTTTTTTTTTTTTTTTTTTTTTTTTTTTTTTTTGCGTGTGGTCGACTTCCATTATTGAAAATGATTTGCAGATCTGTTTTCTGGTCCGATGAAGCACAACTTCACTTGTCAGGGTACGTCAGGAACAACCAATAATGGGAAAGAGAAGGGGAGACAACAAACAATAACAAGTAATGGGAGAAAAAAAAGCATTTTTACATTTTCGACGAAACTCCTCTGCATTTGGGCTCCGATATCAAGAACAAGTTTTTTTTTTTTTTTACAAGTCTTATCCGGTACAATCGTGATGAATGAACATGATCCTGGTCTCATGGCATTAATTACCTCTGCTAATGCTAATCAACGTAACTCAATCCTCGACCGTGCTACGAAGTGTCTCTCTCTCTCTCTCTCTCTTTCTTTAGACATGCACAAGGAAATAGAACTTTAAATATACCAGACATTCCCTCATTACCATTACAAAACTTAGTAATGGTAAAACGCTTTTGAACAAAAGCGTTTAAAATCTAAATATCATTATCAACTATCACTTGACTGCAACATATGAACAGAAATTCAAGCAAAATTGTTAATTTTTCTCCAGAAATAACAATGCTTATTAGGAGGGTTTAAAGTGTTATTTTCTATCAGTGGACCTTTTTACTCTACTTCTGCCTTTTCATTTGAATTACTAGTAGTATTGAGCAGTGAACTATCGGTTTATTTATTTATTTATTGTAATGTGAATCTCATCCCCTAAAATCTAATGCTTCAAAAAGTGCATTAGTATTAGTATTATGAATGTGCTAAGAGTTGGTTAACCAGAAATCCTGCTCTAGAGGCCAATACGTCTGATTATTGGGGCCCAAACACTAGAAATTAGAGACCAATAAGAGTCTGATGGAAAATTTCATGTCATAGGTGCTAGAAATGTTTGGAAGAGAAGATAAAGGTTTTTAAATGTTAGAAGACCTACGATTTCAAAAATAGGTAATAATATCGTTGGTCTTTTATTTCATCGTCATTTTAACTCATCATTATATAAACTTAATCTGGTGAAATAGTTTCAAAGATAAAGCATATAATAAGAATAAAGGAAAATGAAAATGAATAATCGATAGAAGGAGAATATCAAATAGAAAGAATAACAAGAATAGGATGAATCACTTTAAAATATATCACTGACATATCTTTAAAATAATTTTGAGAATTTTAATAGAAGTGCACAAAATAGCGTTAATATATAAAACTAACTGTGGAAAAAAAAGTTATGGTAACTAATACACAAATATGAAGAGATAAATAAAGTCGTACGGACGTTTTGATCTTTTCCGGAAGGTAGTATGGAAAAGATCAAAATAAAGACGGGATCAGAGAAGGAAATGGATTTGAAGAGGTCGTGCACTAAGAAAATAATGAGATACAGACATTACTAAAGCAGCACAATGTTGGGAATCAACCTGAAAGAAGAAAACATCGCTCAAGAAATACACGAAAAAGATCCAGTTATTAAGGAAGTTGCTTCTTCATAAGTCATTGTTTTTTTCTTCCTTAAGTGGAAGGAAAAACATCATCGGAGAAGAAAAAAGTGAGATGAGAATCCGTAATTGAGGGTCCAATACTCCATTAAGAACCAGGAGGATTGAGTAAGTTAAGTGGTTAAAGTGTTGTGCATCCTGTGTGCGTAATGCATTTATGCAATGTAGTAGGCGAGATGGAGAAGGAGGATTTGGGTAGTTTGATCACGTGACAGTTTGTGATCCCTGTCAGTTTATTTATAAATGAGATACATAATACTTTCGCTTCAGAGGCATGCTAGTGAAGATTAAAAATAACCTTGTGTGCTTCAGAAATAAAATTCTACTGCTCTACGGTGGAATGCAATATGGCTGAATTGAGTTGTCGAATATATTGTCATTTATTACTAAAACATCGACTGTAAGTCGTTAAGTACATAAATGATCAGAGGACTGAAATTCTGAGAAAGGTTTTAATAATATACGAAGTCTGAAACGCTTAGAGACACCATGGAACAAACCAGACAGCAATCATCTGGATGAAAATGCCGTTGGTTGGGGACGATTTTCTTCGCCATCAACTAAAGAATACACAAATGCAGTAAAACCTAACGCATGCTGATTGTTTTCGTTGATTAGAAAGCATTACATTGGTGATTACGTATTACCAATCTGAACTCTTAAAGAATATCAGTCTATGAAAGTTTTGCTAGATCTACCGATTTCGTAGTTCCAAATGAATATTTCTTACTCTCTATATTCATCCGATTTGTCTCTGTCTGTTTCCCTTGAATTGAAAAAATTCATGAATTACTGAGCGTGTTTGGCCTGGTTGGTCCAGTGGAAAGTGCGCTTTCCAACCAGTAGAGTGTGGGTTTGAATTCTACTGTGAGCATGGATGTTTGTTAATGTCCTTATGAGAACGCTACTGCGCTCAGCGAAGGACTAAAGCAGCCGAAAAAAAAAAAAAAAAGGAATACTGATGCTAACCTTAAGTCTCTCACGATAATTAAAATATACGATACGTTTACAACCTTTTGTGATGGATTTACATGAAAAGAAAAAAAGAAAACTCGAAGAGGGTGATCTATTTTGACCTCTTTGTTGCTACTGCCTATTTCCTTGGGTGAAACTAAACATCGCCAGCTGAGGCAAAACATTCCTTTATCAATATTTTAAATATACTCTGCCTGGTAACACTTGGTTCTAATTATCAGTTTCTGTCAAATGCGTAACTAAAAACCTACACTCACGAGCTTAAACATTGTGACCACCCAGCCTGGTTTCGGCCAACCAAGCATTTTGTTTACTCCCATAGTCAACTAATTCTGATTTGTACCGGGATCATGCGGAACAAAGCATCTGCCGGTTCTCGCTCTATCTCCCCCCCCCCCCGAAACGGTATTACGTTTGTTCCAAAATACCTGGACATCTTTCGTAGCAATAGAGGCATTGTGTCTCCTTTGGCGGTTATCTCCGCCTCCGCCAAAGGAGACACAATGCTATAAGGTAAGTGATCATAATGTTTTGGCTCATGGGTGCGAATATTACATAAACTTTTCTGTTAAATAAGTTGATTTTCTCTCCCAGCCTCAACAGTTCATCTAGGTTACCTGAATCGTAATAGAAATCCCTTTAGTCAATGCATACACGATCTTTATATTGATATTTATATTGAATTGATAGGTAGAGGAAATGAGAGAGCCAATTGTTTCTTGCAGATCTTTTGTTCACCTCTCTTCCACCCAATCAGCATAAAATGATATTATTTGTTTCCTTTTAGCAACTTGAAATTATTGTTCTCTGTTATTACACAGTCAAGTTTGAGTTACAGATATTAATATGCAGAATTATGAGGATATCACAAGTTAGTAGAAAACGCTAAACTACTGATCCATTTCCCACTTTACAGAATAACGTCATCTTGCAAAATAATTTCTTAAATGTCCCGGTTTTTCCAGTTTCCTTCTCCTGTACACCATCAAGTGTGTATACGACATTTGACCCAAGTTGCTAACCTCTGATATTCTACTTTCTTTTAGTAGCAATTTTTTTTTTTTTTTAAACAACACACTTAAGACAAAATGATATCCAATTGTTGTCTTTCTATTAAGCTGATAGTAATTCTCTTTTGTTTTTTATTTATTTCTTGATTTTCTTCTTTATTTCTCTGCTGAAGACATTCTTCCTAGTCTTCTAAAACTGTCAACAAAAACACGAAAGTCAAACAGCTAGCGTAAGGTAGCAAAGAAAAAAAAAATAAATAAAAAAAAAAAACACCGACAACAAACGAACGTGTCTATCATTTATCATGTTGAACCATTAACTGAATCCATCCGCCTACAGTTCTTTTAACGACTTTCTTGTTTCTTCTGAAAAAGTTGTTTTTTTTTTTATTTTTCCTTTCCCCGAATAATCTGCGCACAAACATCCCCCCCCCTCTCTTCCCTAGGGTGTGTGTATATGTCTATTTTCACATTAAAACGAGAGTTTCCACATCCTGTTCACCAGTTTACATAACCACGTAGACAATAAGCTACTTAACCCCAATATTATCCGGACACGTGACCCAAACCACGTGATACTACATCATATCGCTGACGGCTAACCGCGCGCTCTCTCTCTCTCACTCAGAACCGGAAAAAAAACCGAAGACATCCCCCCGATAAGACTTTGTCCGACTTCCGAAGCACTCCCGCACTTTGCACTCCGAGGATCTGCGGAAAAGACATGAGGAAAGCAGAAACATCTCGAGAGCTTTCTCCACCCACCTGGATAACCCATGATTCCGTACATCTTATCTGAGAATCTGCTAGATCATGGTCTCCGTTGATGGGCCACGCTTTTACCGCTGTTTCCCGTGAAACGCTAGGACTCTTCGATTATGTTTTCCCTCCGTCCTTCACGTGCCTTCGAGGCTTCCTTTTTATAACACCCGCCATCGTTCCGTGTCCCGCATCGTTGGTCACCGCTTTGGGTGTTTAAGCATGGGCCTCTCCCCTGTAGCGAAAGTCAGCATCTTGGTGGTCACGGGACTTTTCGTAGCGGTAGTTGGACTTGCAGCCTACGTCTGTTTTCCGCTCCTTTTTCGATGGCAGATGGAAAAGGTAAGGTTATTTTTTTGCTTAACTACAACGTTCGCCAATGGATTTTTTTTATCGTTTAATATAATTAAGTATTGCAATTATCTTTTGATGTTTAATCAAAGGAAATTCAAGGTGTATTAATAACCAATCCCAAGCAAGGAAAAAGCAATCCTGTTAAGAAACTAAAATTTTAAATGTTGATATTGTGCGCAATTTGTTCCACCTTTGCCCGGAGTTACCTTTTTATTTCCTGTCATGCTTCCGAAACGCGATCCTTCAGGAAGCAAGTGTGAAGTTTTTATAGCTATTATATTATAAACGGAGAACACCAGGCATGTCCCAAGTAAAAATATTTTTGAACATTACATTTTAACGATTGAATTTAAAAATATCCTACATAACATATCCAACAACAACAACCACAACATTAATAATAATAACAATTAATTTATTTTTATTATTTTTTGCGCTAGAAAACATAACAGTAATAATTTACAAATAAAATATAATATATATAAATATATGAAAATAATAATATATATAATAAATAAATAATAGATATATTATATATTTATTATAATAAATATATAATAAATAATAAATAATTGATAAATGAAATAAATATTTCTGATTTTGCAGTCAATTTCTGTTCTATTTCACTGCGAGCATTGGTTATATTTTGTTAAGATGCAACTGTTTTACGTAAATCGTATTTAAAAAAAAAACTGCTGAGATTGGATAGATTTTTTATATATTTATTAGTTAAATTCAACGAATAATAATATTAATCATTATTCGTTGTTATTAGTATCATTTATGTATATTTCAGATTAGGCGGAAATGCAAAACATTGAGATCTGTGTATGTAAAGTATTTTACGTAATTTAAAAATATTAAAGTCTGTTTGTCAACTGTCTACACAAAAAATAACAAGAAGTTTTATTTAAATTGTCTAGAAGGTTGATGTTAACGAGCTTAATTGATGGTTACTCTCGTTCTCCAACTACATCAGTTACTTTGACCTAGCCAATGCATATGCATTTCTTATACTGCAGTTTTCCAGTAAAGCTTTTAATAATAATAGGTACACACACGCCACATAACGCTTAATAAACCATCGCTTCAGGGATTAATGTTGTAAACGAACAATTTATCCTCGACATTTCTGTAATTTAGATGGATGTACAGCGCTCTACTACAAGCCGTCTTCCGTGATTAACTTGAAAAATTTATCAGATGTTTACCAACACTTGATCCTTGAGTTTCCGACCTGTTTTCCTAACATATTTTTCGAAGCACAATTTATTGATTTTTCAGGCTAGTTCTTTTGAAATCACTGATCGCATAATTCAACCAAAGCATTGAATGAAAAGACAGGGTCATAAACCACAGATCGTTTTCAGTAGGTCATAATTAAAATTAAAATGCTAATATTAGCTTAGCATGAGATTTAAACTAATTAATTATTCGAAATTAAGTGTTCATGGATCATTTTATTTCTTATGATATTGAGATAACTTTTCAATATATATTTTTAATATACTAAGCTGTTTAAACATTCCTCACATAACAGGCTTTATTTGTATTTTAGTTTTCACTGTCAAATTCGAAGTTTGTCTTCGTTTTAGCCTTAAATTTAATTTCTCCATTGAGGCAACCAAGTCTGTTTGGTACTACCTTCCCAAGTAGCGTCTTTGTAAGGTTACTTGCATCTTGTTCTTTCTTACTTTCTAATTGAATTATTGAAAGAGTAATTCGAAATCGGATTAAGCTCTCTTCGAAACGTATGAACTGTTTACTCCTTTCTAATCTGTACTTAGAAAGAACAGAAAAAGTTTTCTTTAACCTTTTCTGACGTGCGAGACTGGCTTCTTTTATTGGTTGTGTCGTTTGCTTTGATTGTGTAGTGCGAGAGCGTTCTTCTTGCAGATGTTTGCCAACTAAAAGAAACTTCAACCAGTACGTTTTAAATCCTTGCATGCATTATAAGAAATGGACAATTTTTGTCGCTGGTCTTTTAGTGTTGTATCACGTGATATAAACGAAGATAAGGACGGAGAAAATTTGGGATCGTTTATACAGCTGTAAGTTTTTTTTTTTTTTTTTTTCTTTTAAATATGCATATTTAAGGGTTCGCTAGGGCTCAGGTGCAGACTGAAATAATTCACTTCTGCCTTCTTTGCGGGCGGGCGGGCGGGGGCACACACACACACACACACACACACACACACACACACACACACACACACACACACACACACACACACACACACACACACACACACACACACACACACACACACACACACACACGGCATTAGGAACAAGACAGAAGGACCCCTCTGGCTCGGGCGTTACGACCACCTCCTGGCGCCATTTGTAATTACGTCTGTTGTCTAAATACATATGTTTTCAGATATCACTTATTTAAATAGACTGTCATGTCTTATAATTCAAAATAATAACCACCTCAGCGGCACTCACAGATAATATGTTTCATTCCACTTTGGCGTGGTTAGCTCATGGTTTTTTGGTTTGACACAATCATCCACCTTTTTTTTTTTATTTATTTTTTAAATTAATAATAACAAACTACGATATTCAACCCTTGTTTAATTTTATATATAATAAAAATGGTGTATTAATTTATTTCAAGCAAATTATATATTCTAGGAAGTTATGATAAAATTTTTTATATTATGTGTAGAATTTATATCTAACCTACTCATAAAATTATAACATACTTTCTTAAATCTTGCAAACTTTCGGATAACAATATAGATATTTTCAACTCCCCTACAACGTGGTATCTAGGTCTGCTAATTCAACATGCTATAAATTTGTATAACTAGTGAGTTTTTTATGTAGCAATCGAAAACGAAACTACAAACTTTATAGTAATATAATTAGGGTGGATGGGTTGAAGTTAGGAAGAAATAAGAAACTTTTTGACATTGTTTGACTCGAATAGTTGACTTGTAATCATTGTACACGCAAAACGATGTATTTTTCCAAAAGAAAAATAGCAGGAATGAATAAAGAGAGAGAGTTAGTAGCATCTGAGGAAGTGAAACGTTAATAGTAAGCAGATTTGAAAGCTACTCTTAACTTCAGAGAAGATATTTTTTATCACGAATTTTGGGATGTTAGAAGAAGATGTAGGATTGCAGATCTCCTTTCACAAACAGTTAGTAGCACAAACATCTATGACCCTGGTTGGATTCGAACCCACAGCGTCTTGGCTGGAGAGCGGGTACGCTAACCACTTGACCAAACGGGCCAGCAGGCAAATATGAAAGATATTTTGTGAAAGAAAAGACCGAACGACAGTTTTGGATTTCATTCCAATTAAAGTGCATTGTTATATACTGTATTATGTCTATCTACTTATTATCAATCATAATTATAATTATTCATGTTATATATTTTATATTTTCTAAAATAAAACAGGTCGGTCAGGTTTCCCGAGTGATTAGTGTATCCGCTCTCCAGCCTAAAGGCTGCAGCTTCGAATCCTGCCGTAGGCATGGATGTTTGTGATTGTCTTTCACATTCATTTACATAAGTGTATAAACACTCTCCCAAGAGGAAATGGGCCTGCTGAGGAAAAGAATAAGCTGAGAGAAAAATAAAACAAACTTGGTGTTTATATAAAATATGATATTAATATTTATTATATATATATATTTTTGGCTAGATGGGTGAAGCAAACTTTTCATATTCCCCGTTATCTGTAGAAGAAAATGTATGCATGGGGTAATATAGCGAGCTATAAGCTCTGATCATGGCAGAAGGGTAACAGCAATAGCCGAGCCTCAATTAAAACTTCATTGGCTACAGCATCCGTTACCCTCCCTAGGTACTCATTTTAGTTGCCTCGTACGACATGCATGGGCTACAGTGGGGCTATTCATATCCCGGCCACCACACAGGGGATGATATAATTTTTTTTTTTTTTTTGGCTAGATTGGTGAAGCAAGAATGCTTTTCATATTCCCCGTTATCTGTAGAAGAAAATGTATGGATGGGGTAATATAGCGCTATAAGCTCTGATCATGGCAGGAGGGTAACAGCAATAGCCGAGCCTCAGTTCAAACTTCATTGGTTGCAGCATTGCCATCCATTACCCTCCCTGGGTGAAAGATTCTTTTCGGAAAAAAACCCTCTATATTTTTCTGTTTTTAAATTTTTATTTAAAAATGGAAATATTTAAATACAACATTTAAATATTTCTATTCTTTTAATTTGTCCATTTTATTTTAGTCGTAACTTTAGCTTCTTTTATTATTTCATTTAAGCATTATTAAACTCTAAATATCAGCTTGATCTCCACCATGTTTTACGACCTCAGAACTTCGTTTGGTTAGGAAAATTGAAAATCATAAAATTGTTATAAAAGAATCAAAAACTATCGTTGTAGCAAATACCATCTCTCAATAGTCGTCAGTAGAAAAGTATGCTACCAATTTGCTAAGTAATGATTAGTAATTTTTGATTATTATAATTATTTTGTGAAATAATGATGGTTAAAACTGAAAATAATGCCTTTGTTATGGTTGATTAGCTTTTAATTCAATGGTTCAGGCTTCGAGAGTCCTACACCATCACCAGTCTTTTTTGAATTTCGAAATCGCACGCTGATCAAGTGCATTTTCCCAGGGCCGTATTCATGGGTGTGCAAACTGTGCGGTGGCACAGGGCCCCGCAAAGCGCAAAAAATTGAAAAAAGAAAATCAATTATTTTTTTAATTATTATATAAATTAATATTGTAATTATTATATAAATTAATATTGTAATTATTATATAAATTAATATTGTAATTATTATATAAATTAATTTTATTATATAGAAAAATATATGTATATAATTTTACAACCAACTATTGTTGTTACAGTAAGCGAAATAAGAATCGTAGCGCTAGAGCGGTAGTATTTGAAATTACTCTAGGATATATAACAATATCATACAACATAGTGTTAAATAAGGAAAAGTGCATTTTAAAACAGGTGTTTTTAATAATTTTAAGGAGTTTTTATTAGTTTATGATTTTATGAACAAGTAAGTATATACACGTGCTGTCATGGCAATTTTTTTATGTGACATTACTTGCAAAACATCTTAAAAAATATATTTTGTAAACTGGTTTTAGGTTATTCGACATCAGAATTTTCTTCAATAGCAGTTTTCAATCTATATTAGCTTTATTTATTTTCTAATATTATCTATTTTAGATATATTTTATTTATCAAGTAAGTAATTTTGTTTTAATTTATTAACTTATTTTATAATTAAATCTATCGTATTTAATTCTATAGTATGACTAGTTGTGAGAGAGATTATTATGGAAGAAAATACCCAAGTGGGCATGAAAAACGAAAGCGAAAAACAAGAAAAAGAAGCGGCTGAGGAACTGTTTAAATTTATGAAGTTGAACTCATATTTGTTCAGATATATCAGTTGATAACGGAAGTTCTGAAATAACTACAAACAGTTCTTCGGCTTCAACATTAATTAATAATCAGAGTTCAGAAATACTCAAAGGAAGCGGAGAACAAGACGCGTTTGATCAAACAATGAGTATTGAAGATCCTAAAGCTGAGACACCAGAGGAAGGGGAGCTATTTACTATTGATGATCCAGCAACATGGCTCAAATTTTTGAACAACAAAACACTAACACAAATTATACAACGTGGTCCACCGTCTCCTCCGACTGAAAATGATTTTCCAAAAGATGACAACAAGAGGTGTTTTTCCACAGCTCACTATGTTAGGACAACTGCAAATGGAGAGAAGCAAAACAGAAGATGGCTTGTATATTCAAACTCTTGCAACTCTATTTTTTGTTTTTGTTGCAAATTATTTTCTTCTGATGATAATTTTTTATCTAATAATGACTTTTCTGACTGGCGACATGTAAGTGAAAGATTAAAGTCGCACGAACGAAATCCAGTGCACATGAAATGCATGTATTCATGGGCACAGATGGAATGTAATTTAAAAAATCACAATATAATTGATCAGGCAAAGCAAAATGTCACCAAATTTGAAGCAAAACGGTTAAGAAATGTTTTAAGACGAATAGTAGGAGCAATTCTTTATTTATCCGAACATAATTTAGCTTTTAGAGGTAATTTTGATACTTTGCACACAGCCCATAATGGTAATTTTTTTGGAATCATAGAATTAATTGCAGAATTTGATCCACTTTTAAAAGATCATTCGATGCAATGTTTGGAAAAAAAATTATAGGTAAGAAACAAAATTTATCTATCACCCATTGTGCAAAATGAATTAATTGTTGATATGGGAACCAAAATATTGTAACTATGATACGACAGGCAAAGTACCATTCAATAATTCTCGATTGTACTCCTGATGTTAGTCATTAGGACCAAATTACAGTAATTTTTAGATTTTTACATATATTTGAAGCAGATATTGAAATTAGTGAACACCTTTTGACGTTTTTAACAACTAATGACAATACTGGTCAAGGTATATCTGAAAATATAAAATCACTTTTGAATAAATTAAATCTTAAATTGTCAGATTGTAGAGGGCAAGGGTATGATAACGGAGCGAATATGAAAAGAGTATATAAGGGAGTCCGTGCTTACATTTTAAATGAAAACGAAAAGGCATTTTATACTCCTTGCGCCTGTCATAATTTAAATTTGATTTTAGGGATGTCGCAAAATCATCAATTATAACAATAAATTTTTTTAATTTGATACAAAAAATATAAACATCATTTGCTGCCTCAACTTCACATTGGGACATATTAAAGAAATTTGTTAAACAATTAACTCCAAGACCGTTATGTGATACAAGAAGGATGTAGAATAGAATCAGTTAGAGCTGTACGTTTTCAAATTCCAGAATTTTTAAATGCACTAAAAGAATTATTTAAAACTGCATCAGATAATACTATCAAAGTAGAAGTGGTTTCAATATATGAACAAATAGATTCATTTGGGTTTATACTAAGCCTTGTAATTTGGTATGAGCTTTTGTCAAAAGTTAATTTAGTAAGTAAAGTATTACAAAATGCAAAAATTCCCCTAGACGTAGCAACTAAGCATATTAAAGAGTTAGTGCAGTACTTTGAAGAGCAGAGAATATCAGGATTTGATAGCTGTTTTGAGATTGCTAAAGAACTCTCAAATCTATTAGAAACAGAAATTAAATTTGAAGAAATTCGAGTACGTGAAAGAAAAGTATTTATTGATTATGAAACGACTGATTAATCACGCATAGGTTATAAAGATAATTTTAGGATAAATTTCTTTTTTTGTAATTTTAGATACTGCTCTGCAATCTGTCAAAAAAGATTTGAATTGTATGAAATTCACGAAAAATCATTTGGATTTCTTTATGATATGAAATTAATAAGAAAATGACAGAAAATGAATTAAAATTTTGCTGCAAACAGCTGTTTATCAAAAATTAAATACAGATATTGATGAATCTGAATTTTAGAATGAATTAATTATTTTTAGAAATATTGTTCCAGAAGATGCACCCATTAATATTTTAAAATTCATAATTGCAAATAATTTGTCGGATATTTATCCAAATATTACTACGACATTTAAAATATTATTGACCAGTCCAGTTACGGTCGCATCAGCAGAAAGGTCATTTTCCAAATTAAAATTAATAAAAACCTATTTGCTATCTTCTGTGTCTCAAGAACGTTTGTCGTCCCTGGTAATAATAGCTATAGAGCATGAAATTGCAAAAAAATTGAATTTTGATTGCGTTATAAATGATTTTATTGATAAGCGCATTAGGTTAAATAAAATTTAATATATTAAGATGTCTTTTAAATCTTATAAGTTGTTATACATATATTTCATTCTTTATAGTAAAAATGGATATTTTTTTCATATTTTTATATTATTATTTATATTATTAAATAAATCATTGTTCTGGCGTATTTATGTGATAATGTGTGCTTACATAATAAAATAATATATCATGTACATACAAACACATTTATTTTTTAACTAATTTTTCCCCTTTACTTAAATGGATGCTAAAGAGCACACTTGTTTATTTATGTGCATAAATATTTTTCATATTTGATTTAGTTAATTAATTAACAAGATATTCTTCTATTTAAAATTTCCATAAATGTTACTAACTTTCAGGTGCCCCGCTTTTCCATTTCGCACAGGGCCCCGCAAAATGTAGAAACGGGCCTACATTTACCCGAAACTTCAGTGGTCCCCGTTTGCTGCACGTTTGAAATATTTGCGTTAAAACCCACGTTCGGTTTCACTTATCAGAAGGAAGTTATTTAACAACACGTCAAGTATGTCAGTGGGTTAGTGCGATTTAGTTTCGCTAGAGTGACTTAAAATGTTCGAAAAGTTCCATTTCCGGGGGAATCAGATATATTTTATAAGATTCATTTCACCGATAGTGTCACTATCAGTGCTGAAACATATGTAACTAGAGGGGAAAAAAGCGTATAAAATAGATCTGATAAAATGTTTAACAGGAAAGGATAAGGTAATACACGTGACTTATGGGCATAATTGAATATCTTCATAATAAATTCTTCATGTATTAATTTATCGTACTTTTTTTTAAAAAAAATTATTATTTTAAATAATTAAAACTTTTTATCGAATTTTTTAAAATAAATTAGATCATTAAAATAGATATAGTAATAATTTGTTAATATACCAATTTATTTTTATTCAATTTTCTATATAATAGAAATTAATTTTTTTTTGTTTCGTTGGCAATGCATATTGACTGATATGATATATGATATATGATATATGATGTCGGTATTCCGAAGGCGTATTGGAAGCTAACGAGAATAAAAAGGAGAAAAACTATATTCATTGAAGCTAAATATCAGTTGGATTTTCCATAGTGAGTACGATAGACAAACATGGTTGATATTAATATTAATATTAATGTAATTATAAAAGGAAATCATCTAAGAATATAATGCTTATGGGTTAATTTGAATGCCAAATTTTGGCTCCGAAGATGGTTTTGGATTCCTTGTTTAAGAGAACGAATTTATTGGGACAAAGATTATCAGGTTGTTCTATTAAGAAAGAATCAGAACGTATACGAATACAGACCTCCTTCACTAAGTATAAATAATCACGATTTTAAATTCTTCGCAAAAAAAGAACTCATATACATAACATTTTGGCAGTGTCTCGAAGAGACCCGACTAGCAAGTACAGCCTGTGTAACAGGCATTCTCTATTTGTGGGTTGCTTTCGAGTTAGGCTTATTACATTCAACAAGTCAATTTTTAGTTTAACATCACTGCTTTTTAAAATATGTTTTCAATTGGTTATTGCAAGTTTCTAGCCCAAAGTCACGTTTTAAATTTAAGAACAAGATTTCTTTTTGGCTGGAACGATCATTAAATAGACCGAAAAATCATTAAACAGAATATCACGAGGATAGAAAATGTATTGACATATAAGTTACTCAGTGATCTAAAGTGGCTGTTAACGAGGTTGATACCATCGCATCACCAAAACTTCTTATCGAGTGCAGGTCCATGTTCTCAAAACTTTCAGATGCACCAACAATAAAATTGTTGACCTTCGAACTTATTCAGTTTGTTTTGAAACAAGAATGTGATTTTTTACTGAATAAATCAGTGAAAAAAAAAACAACTAAAAAGGACGGTAAACACAACTGTTCTTTCTAGTGGATATTAGTTCGAAAGAATGTTTAAAGCGCCACCTATCGGCGTAATAAGACAGACACGAAATGAAATGTAAACAATGAAGAATCCTAGTGCATCACCAGAGCAAAACTCTATCTAGTTGTTTATACACACACATAAGTGGATTTATATGAGCTAGCCGCTCATAAGAAATACGCTGCAAGTGATCCTAGGTTAAACAGTAATAGCTTTGTATATACAGTGGTTAATATAAACATCTTTATGTATTCCATCCTTAGAAAAATATTCTAATGCTTTCTCTCTACACCATTGTCATGCAGTGTAGTTGGCAATTGGCAGATGGGATGTATTAGGTTTTTTTTTACTATTATTATCGTTAATATATGGGTGTCTTTGTTCGCTTGTTAAGATAGTAAAGAATTACCTTCATCCAAGTGCTTTTGTTATGTATATTTCTTTCGTAGAACTCCTTAATCTCCAAGTGCCTACGGCTATTTTTTAAAGAGAATTACTATTATGTTTTACTCACGTTCTCAAGTCAAGTTCAAATGAATGCAGGAAGATCTTATAGATTTTCTTAATGAAAAGGTTAAACAGAATATAAAAACTAAAAGCAACTAATTTTTTACATAAAAAATACTTATTTTTATTTGATATAAGATTAAATATATTTAATAATCTGATTAAGTTCAAACACACCATTATTTAATTTTCATTTTGATTTTGAAATATCGGGACCTATCATTCCATTACAAAACCATCTATGCCTAAGAATGACACTTATTTTGCTGAATAAACAAATCATTTAATTGTGCCATTATACGTAGGTTTAAGAGCTGATAGCTAGATAGCTATAATATTTATACCGAGCATAAAATAAATCTTCCATGGAGCACTTTCTTCATTAGGAGCTATTTACTGCACCTGTTCTATAATGCGTGTTCTTATGTCGGGAAATTATGAACATAATTTCTTGCTGCAGGAATATTTGTATTGTTTGAACATACTAATCACTTTTCTCTGTTCAGAACTTCATTTATATCCCGCTTTTCCATTTCTTAGATGTCGTAATTGGATAATATTTTGCATTTGAAATAAACGAACCATTCTCTGTATTTGTCGTTTGAATAATGGGCGATTAAAGGATTACAAATTAAGTTAAACTCTGATGGAGGGCGCAATGTAATGTATAAAGACAAGAAAATTGTTAATATGCGAACTTAATATTAAATATTTAAAAAAAATAAGGATTTTTTTTAAAAATTTATTATTCAATGATGCATGCCCGTTTGCATTCGCAACATATGAATATTGTTTAATCTGTCCATGTATTTTCGTATTTTTCTCCTTTTCGCATATTTTTTCATCAAAATAATACGCAGTTTTTATATTTAACATATAAAGATAAACTCTTTTTTAATAGTATATTCCTATTATTAAAGCAAACATTTCTTTAACAAAATACATTCACAGGCCTTCAATGATACTAAGGTCTTTCTCTCTCAGTGGGTTTTCAACTTAAGGAAAAGATTGAAATCTAAGGGGCTCTTGTCAGTTGTAGATCTTCCCATAAGATCTACTTAGCATGCAACATATAGCCTATCCAACCTGAATCAGATTTTCCCCACTTGCGTTCAACTGATCTTTTAAATGCTTCTAATAGTAATAATGATTAGTTTAATCTTAGTATTCCCATTACCCAAACCATGTCGCTATGATATGGTAACACTATATGTGGTTGTGGTTACCACATAACATGGTGTGTTATTATGTAGGTACTCAACATAATGCTCTGAGTTTATTTTCCACTGATAGTATGGCATAAGTTATATTTCAAGTCACTAAAAGCATAATATCAGTGCCCATTGACAAATAACGTTTTTCTGGGAGGCTGCCTAAACTCATCCATATAAATTTGAAAATTACATATCAGAATTCGTTATCATCATCATAACTGGAGCAGTCCGCAATGTATAATTACAGCAAATGTATCAACAATTCGAACTTCACCATTGTTTGAAGTGATGTTTGGTTTGCGCACAGTTTTTCTTCCATAGAATTCAGAAATGAATGTTCTGGTGATACTCCTCATCAAATAAATTCACTGAAATCGTTTAATGAGACGACTCTGTCCATCTGTTTATGTGGTGTTCGTAAACTATTCATCTCAAAGCAGTTCACACACACACTCACACGGGGAGGGGGGGGGGAATGCCTACTTAGTTCGATCTGATTTGTCTAACCGATAGTAATGAAATATTAGAGATACATCACGTATACATACGAGTACATATGTGCCTATACGAGAGATCGCAAAAAAAGTACACTAAAAAAGTTAACCGTACTTAGTGATGTTAAGTTTTGGGAAACGTCAGACTGGAATAGTTCTTTCTAGGCCTTTCTACAGACGCCTCCAGAGTTGGAATTTATTTTCCCGTAAACTCGAGTCCTTAACCCTGCATTTCAGAAAAATAGATTGTAAAACACACGATTTCCGATAACAATGCAAGTGTTAGAGATTAGGATCATGAGCAACAGTTGTGTCCTGTACTCTTTCCCGTGATTTCCTTAAAATCATTGATAGTCACGGATTCAACTTTGGGTGATGGCTAAGAATGGATACCGGCTACTGCTGTTTCTTAAAGTAAGTCAGAGAGTTTTAGAAGAGCGCTAAGCCCTTTGGGAATAAACAGACATTAGAGTATTTAAATTTATTTATTTATAGGTAGATGCATGATCAAAGATCCAAAATACATCAAATAAATGACGCAAATTCCACAGCAGCAGTTTCCAAAAATCAAATTAAACTGATTCATTTAAATAAATTGCATTTTTAGACAAATGACTAAAGATACAAAGCGGAGTCTTTGTTGCTCAATTGGTAAAGACAATGTCTTTTGGTTGAAAAAGCCTGGGCTCGATTTCCGTCTACGACATGAAGAATCTTTACAAGGGATTTTAACTGAAGATAAGTTGTCTCTTATGAAAATAATCGAGTTTTCCATCCCGCTAAACAAAGTGGTAGGAGAATATATGTAACTAATAGATGAAGCAAGTTTTGCATATACGAGTTTAACTGCCCTAACGTAGAATTAGCTAAAATTAACATTAGCATTATCATAACACTTCTATGAAGTGAATTTATTTGGAGGCAACAAGCTCAAATAGGAGTTAGAATACTGAAATTCAATTATGAGGGATTTTAAGCCATACTACCCTCACCCCAACTCTTATGAAATAAAGGTTGGGTCTTGAATCATCATCAAATGTCTCTCTCCAATATGCATACTAGCCTTACTCGCTTGGCCAGGTAAAACCATTATCTCAAAAAAAGTACATTTTGTGGATTAGGTTAGAATAGATTAATATCCGTCATATAATATAAAGCAAGCAGAATTGAAGTTTCCAAAACTCACATAAGCGTACTTTTACCAGAACTGTTTCAAAGGGTGAAGTAAAATGTTTTTTTATACTCCTCGTTATTTGGTATATAGCAGTGATGGCGAACCTATGACACGCGTGTCAGCACTGACACACTTGAGGGTTTCAGGTAACACACCTTGGATGTTGAAAAATATTGGTATTCTGATGAAAAAACTGCGATAAATCGTGTAAGATCGCTCTCAGTTAAGGCGAAGGTGGGTTTGTTCATTGAAAGAACTTTCTACCAGTAGTCAGCAACAGAAAAGTCATTAAATGTAATGTAAGTTTGTAATTTCAGTTTATTAAATTAATTGTATAATATGAATTCATAGATTTTATATCCATGTCCTATTAAATAAATAACCTAATATGATATGTATAAGTCACCATCTATAATTATGTAGTTACATTTATAATGCATGTATGCAAGTGGCACATCAACAACGTCAATATTTTTTTTTAAAAAAAAATAAAGTTTGACACACCTGGGTAAAAAGGTTCGCCATCACTGGTATATAGGATACATTGAAGGGAAACTTTTATGAGCTATTAGCTCGCCTGTGAAGGCATTGAGACTACGTATTCACTTAATATTAAATGGCTTTAGGTCTTTTATGTTTGTAGATCTTTTTCATTGTAGTTTGCAGCTTTTTGTATCAGTTCATTAGGGTTTGTATTCGTTGTCAAGAACAATTTTTCTGCTAGAGAGTGTAAGAAACAGTAGATATAGGGGATATTTGTGCCCCGATGAATTTGAACGTTTCTGACGAACCATGGAGCATTTAGAATCATTCGTACACATTTGTTTTGCACTCGTTGCAATTTAAGAATATTAATATTGGACTACAAGCTGGAGAAGCATATGTAATTTTGGGACGAATCACCGTCTGGTAGAGAAGCAGTTTGATTCTTGTGTTTAATTTGCTATTTTTGTTAATCAAAGTTGGGCAATGGTTGGGCAAAGATACCTGTGTACATATGTTCTTAATATGGTTGTTGAAGCTGAATCTTTTGTCCAGCAGTACTCCGAGTTATTTGGCTTCTGTTTGCCATGAAAGTTTGGTATTAAGCAGAAAGATGTCCCCATTGGGAGATGCTAATTTTCTAGTGAAGAGCACAGCTATAACGCTTCTCTTATTAACTTGTAATAGCCAGTCTGCAAACCATTGTTCTAGTTTTAGAAGGTTTTCTTGAAGTTTTTTGGTTACAATGTGCGGATGAAGTGATCTAATACAGCCGTGTCATCTGCATAAAGGGCCATGATGAATGACATGGAGTTGTGCGGGATATCTGCCATATAGATTAAGAATAGAATCGAGTCCAGTAAGGATCCTTGTAGAACGCCAGCTAAAAAGCTGTATGACGTTGAGCTGAAACAGTTCCGTTTTTCTTGACCTGCATTGATCTGTCCATGAGATATGATTTTATTAACAGCATACCATTGTTCTTGTGGAATGATTTTTAGTTTGCCTACTGAGTCTTGAGAGGATGATTTTTTCAGCAATTTTTCTTAGATTTGAAAGCAGGCTAATGTGACGATAATTTTAAGGTAGATGTGGATCTTTGCCAGGTTTATACAGCATACTGGGACTATGTCTGCAATTTTCCAAGAGGAAGGAAAATATTGTATTCTGAAGATTACGTTAATTATGTTATTACGATGCACAATAGTCCTACTGGGAAATAATTTGATGACTGTTTATGATGTCATCAGGACCAGGAGCTTTTTTATTCTTAAAGTTCTTTATGATGGCAATTTTTTCCGCTGGTGAA
Source organism: Typopeltis vanoorti (assembly GCF_054136105.1). Lineage (NCBI taxonomy): Eukaryota > Metazoa > Arthropoda > Arachnida > Uropygi > Thelyphonidae > Typopeltis > Typopeltis vanoorti. The sequence continues at coordinate 89,607,471 of NC_143555.1, read as the reverse complement.
GTAGGCGTGATCAAGCTGGAACTGTTGTCAGAGAGTTTTACTGTACATCTGACATAGCGATGAATTCTGTATGTATGGTTAATGTTTAAATTTTCATATGCTGGTCGACATTGCTTTTCTAAATTCCTTACTATGGCTTCTGCTTTTTTTGTATCCGTATGTGCAAGGCTCGGGTCTGATTGGAGAGGAGGAAGAGATTTACTCTTGTTTCCGAGATTCCTCAAGAGTTCCAAATGGAATGATCAGCAGGGGGGGAGGATAGTTGTTAACTTATTTCCCATAGTTGGTTTCCCTGATTTGAGCATTTCTGACTGAGCTATTCAATTCAGAAAGAATTTTTTTTGTCTTGAGGAGCACGTGTGTTATGATATCTTTTCCTTGCTTTGTTTTTTTCTCTTATTAAGTCCAATGTGTCTTCTGGAAGACGATTGGGTTTGAGGGCGGCTGCAGTTTTAGTGATTGCTGTTAGAGCTTTACTGATTTGGTTTTTGAGATTTTTTATTACTATTTCAACTTCTTCCTTAGATCTTATACAGGGAACAGGGCCATTATATTATGGAAGTACTTTAGATAATTTTCCCAAGTATGAAAGAGTAGGGAGAAAGGAAACAGTTGTTTTTGTATTCCTAGCTGAAGTAGAATGGGGTTATGATCTGCCGATAGTTCATTTAATGTTCTGAGGCTATACTGCTATTTATTATTCTGTAGAATGACAATATCTAGGATGGATGTCAGCTGTGCCAGTAGGACTGTGATGAGTTGACTCGGTGGGACCTATCACAACAGCGTAGCTAGTTCCTAGTTAACTGAAAAGGATGAGGCCATTTTTGTTGGTAGTTTTACTGTTCCAAGATAGATGTTTGGAATATAGATCCCCAGCGATGATGATGAACTCTCTAACGCCAAGGATGGCATCCAAATCAGAAAATAGCAAAGTTCTTGCTGGTAAGTTGTATGCTGCATAGATTTTTAGTTTTCTGGCTGTGTTGGTGTGAACTTCAACACCTGTAATCTCTAGGTTAGTGGTTGGTTAATGAATGGTGTTTAATGTAATTTTTAATAAAGATGGCAGTTCCACCGCCTCTAGTCTAATCTGTCATTTCTGTGAAGCTAATATCCTTTCAGTTTAGGATTGTCTGCAGGTCTTAGATGGATTTCGTTTACTAAAATAATATCTGGGTGATATCTGTGTGAGAATTCTTGGAGTTCTAAGAGTTCTAGTTAGGCCGGTAGCATTCCAGGCTATAATCTGTAGCGAATCCGGGAGAAGTCTGTTTCTGATCATTTGATAGTGCTATTAGGATGGAATGTGTTTCTTGAAGGAATCTTTTTGTAGAATTTAATGATGCTTTGGATTTACTAAAGTCTTGAAGCATATTTGCGAGAGAAGCTGTAATGATTGCAGTTAGGTTTGGATGCGATTGTGGTTGGTCCTGATCTTGGTATGTTACCTTTATTGGGCGAGCCATCGGCATATGTTGGTTATTCACCCTCTTAAAGACCTCTGCCTGCGGTAGCTGAGATTCTGTTTTCTCGTATTGGACTTCGAGAGATTGGGGAAACCGAAGCTTCCGATGTCCGAATACATGAGAAAGAGGTGAACCGGTTATTAGTAACTATCTTTTTGTTTTTGGGAGACAGTAAATACATTATCTATAATTGGCTGGGTATGGGCCACTGCAATTTGCACATTTGGACGGGGTGGTTTTCGGCTTGGTGCAGGTGTTAGTTGGGTGACACTCTCCACATTTCAAACACTTAAAACTCTCCACTTTCAAACTATGTAGAGCTGAATTCATAGCTTTTGAGCATGTCCATATTTCTGACATCTGTGACACTGACCAAATGAAGCTTTCTTCCTTAAAGGTTCAGGTGTGATCCTGAGCCCACAGATTGGTGTTTCATGAATCTCTACAAGCACTAGTGGCATCAGGCGCTTGTCAACTCGTAGCATTCTGCTAACCTTAACTGGTGGTAAATCGTGGTAGCAAAGATCTACAGTTATCTCTTCCGTGGTGATATCCTCTGATACACCACGGAGCACCACCTTTAAATTTTTCTCAGAGCTGAGAGAGAATGTGTGGTATTGTATACCACACATTCTTCGTAAACGGTTAGTTTACGGTAATCTACTGTATCTTTATGGCATCATCCCCATTTTTAGCCCCTGTGTATGTTGTTTGCAGATCACGAAGGACAATCGGAGGTGTCTTCTCTTTGCGAGAGGTGTCAGTAATGGAACCATCTTCCTCCATCCAGTCGTTCCTGTGCGATTCTGTTGTTTTGCGCTTCTTGCGCACATGAACCTCTTTAAAATCAATCGGTGCGGAAACTACTAAACCTAATTTTCTTCCCTTGGAGTTTTGTTTTGTTTTGTATTCCATGACAGGGAAGGAGTTTGCGTTTTCTCCTTCCCTGTCATGGAATACAAGTTCAGGAAACCAGGCCACTCATCTTCAAACTCTTTCAGTAACTTCTTCAGCAGTGTTAATGTCGTTTTTCCTGTCAAGTGTTTCTATGAAATCATTGGGATCAATTTCATCATAATTCTTGTCTTATCTGAGTTTTATTAGTATACAAGAATTTGGAATACAGGAGCGTAGCTCCGTAAATAATCCTGTAGACCAGGGGTTCTCAAACTTTTTAAATTTTGTACCACATAAATAAGAATCAAAAAATATATGTACCACCATAAAAGCATTTCCCGATTAAAAATAAAACATCCCAAATGGAGTGTTTATAATCAAAGAATAAAACATTTTAAATTTATATTATTTATTTATATTCGTAAATGAAACTTTTACATTATTATATAATGTAATATATAATACATTTATTTAAATATTTTGTGTAAAAATTGCACCACCAAAAATAACGTAATGTACCATTAGTGGTACATATACCACAGTTTGAGAAACGATGCTGTAGACCAGGGGTTCCCAACCCTATGCCCGCGGGCACCATGGCGCCCTTCGACCAATTTGTGTGTGCCAGCCGCTGTTCAACCGTGTGCCGTATAGTTTGAAATAATCACCCAACAATTCATGGCATGCTATATGATGCATGCGTTAATGACACATGACGAGTATTAAACGCATACGATGTAAAGTAGACGCGCATTCGTTGTTCATTCCAGTTTAAGAACTGGAATATCATCATATTCTCCTAATTATGAAGCATTGGCCAATGAAATGCAATGCCAAAGATCACACTAACTTACATATATATATTTAAATTTTTATATAATGTAAGCTTTTAAGTAATAAAACATTTGATTATAATGTATACTTTGTATGTATTCATTTAACAAACGAATTCAAAAAATTTGCTTGAAAAAATGCCCGTCGCTCTATCGGTATTTTAGAATGTGCTCTAGGAAACAAAAAGGTTGGGAACCCCTGCTGTAGATAGAGCCTGCTGGAAAACTCCTGTAGATCAGAAGACCTACTTGCAAAAATCCTGTAGACCCGAAAATCTACTAGCAAAAGTCCGTGGATTAGAAAACGCGTAGCATTGAGGTGGGAGTGCCGTGTACCCACTTGGCCTCAACTCTAATTCGTACCTCCCTAAAAAAACCAAGTATCTACCGCTAGTCCTCTTAGCGGGTGGGGCCTACACAGCCATTTGACCTCATGCACTTTTCGTGAAGAGGGGGAGAAAGTAGGTTTCTAGTTGGTTCGGGGTCAGTACGAATCACGAAACACCTCTGAAAACCTATTCCAACGCGATATCTTCACTATCTCTCTTCCACACCTTATCTCCCATGCAACTCGAAATCCCATTCTTTCAATCGTGTATATATATATCTATTTAAAACCTTTATATTATTAATGAAAATTAAAGTTGAAATAGTTTATTTGCATTGCAGTTATAATATTTCAAAGGACACCTTTTTGTTTTTTATATTTTTTATCAATATTAATTTTGAAGTGAAGTTTAAAAATATAAAAATATATATGTATGTATGCGATTGTATTGTATATATGTATGCGATTGTATTGTATATATATATGTATATATATATATATATGTATGTATGCGATTGTATTGTATATATGTATGCGATTGTATTGTATATATATATGTATATATATATATATATATATATATATATACATATATATATACATATATATACATACATATACATACATACATATACAATCGCATACATATATACATATATACAATATACAATACAATCGCATACATATATATATATTTTTATATTTTTAAACTTCACTTCAAAATTAATATTGATAAAAAATATAAAAAACAAAAAGGTGTCCTTTGAAATATTATAACTGCAATGCAAATAAACTATTTCAACTTTAATTTTCATTAATAATATAAAGGTTTTAAATAGATTTATTATTTATTTTATTATTAGTTACAATTATTTAAAATTAAAATGATAATATTACTTCAAATTAGAATTTAGTATTATTTAAGACTTAGAATACTTGATATATTTAATGTCATTTTAAGAACTTTTTTAAATACTTATAAATATTTATAATAGTTAAAGATTACACATATTTATAACATTTAAAATATAATTATAATTATCCTTTCAAACAGCGAGTATGAAAGAGTATGCAAAGGTTAAGTATGAATGATAATAGATACATTATGTTATCAGAAAATATGACATGTACGTCTATATTATAATTTCTAACTTGATCGTTTGCGGAAGAAACTTTAAGCACTTATATAAGCATTTCATTGCTTTGAATATTTATTCATTTATAGTTAAAATGACTGCACTAAGATAATAAAATAGCAAAAAAAAAAACCATACACGTTACTCGCATGTACAGATTACCGAGTTCGTCAGTAGTGATAATGACTGACCTTTATTTTCCTAATACATTTTCTCTTTCTTCGGAATCTGCAGTGTTCAGATTACACTACAGATATATAAAAATAGGAATTCTGTCTCCCATTAGCTCTACATCTTCATCATCCCACAAACTTGTCGGTACTTTTTTCCTCCCTTTGTCTTATATTAACATTTGGCACATTCCATAGTCGTATAGGGTCAAACGATGATCACAGATGAACTCGAGGGATAAGAGCTGCTTTACATCTTCTGTTTGTTAGATGAGGTCGTCGGACCACCTGCCGGTGGTGAGTTACGGTCATCTACCAATTGACCTCTTGACTTCAGAGGCAGGTGAAAGTTTATCTTGCATCTCTGTAGGAGTGAGACTGTTAAGGCGAGACGTTACTCCAGGAATCCCCCCCCCCCCCCACACACACACATACTCTGGTACGTGGAAGTAAATCTGACGCTTTTCGATGGCGTTTTCTAATTTGTTGTGCGTTCTTGTTCTGTTTGTTTTATAGAAAATGTTAGATTCAATTAATGAATTTAATATTTCTATTTATTTTAAAGATATATATTTATTTATATTTATTTTAAAGATATGCATTTATTTATATTTATTTTTATTTAAATATATATATTTTTTTTCATTTAAATATATATTTATTTTAAATAAATAAATAAATAAATAAATAAAAAAAAAAAATATATATATATATATATATATATATATATATATATATATATACCTGCTCTAGAATTAAATATCGCAAGTGGAATAGTGAAATTACACTATGTGTAAAAGGGACTAATACTTTTCTTTTGTCCATTCAAAATGCTTCTCTGCTGGACCGAAACTTCAATATTTCCATGTTAAATGAATGATTTTTCTCTTATTTTTAAAAAAACTGTTTTATGACTCTAAACTAGAAGTAAACGGAAAGTTAAAGTAAAAACGTTAAAGAAGTAAACTGAAAATGAAAATTACAGTAAAGCTTGGCTCATTTGAGCTACAGTTTTCTTTCATTTACACTACATATTTACCTCTTCCATAAACAAATCCACAAAAGTTACTTTTGAAAAGATAAAAATATGCATATTATATAGAATACAATGTAAACTTATATGTTAAGAAAAATTTAAATCAAACATTTAAAAATTCAAGAAATATATAAAATTTTTTTGAGGTTTATATGTAAACCTTTTATTTATAAATATAAGTATCTTACTGCAACATAACAAGCATGCAACATTCTTAAGTTATATGCTTTTCTATGTGTACATTAACTTTAACAAACAACTTCAAAATAAATAAATATATATATTTAAAATAAATATAAATAAATAAATATATTTAAAATAAATATATAAATATATATATATATATATATATATATATATATATATATATATATATATATGTACATACCAGTTAATCGGGTGTTAAACCACAGAGTGGTCACGATATCTCTCAGAATTCTTCGGGTAAATTACCATATTTACAAAGAATTTACAAAAAAAAAAGAGATAACTTGCATGAAATGTCTTACATGAATTAGCGATATTATTTAGGATTACTTTCAGCCAACTCCGGCCATTAGTTGATGCAGTATGTTCACCAATTACATGGTGTTGTCTGTTTGTGCAAAGGAAGCGAAGGACGTTCAAGGTTTTCGATGGAAAACTATTTCACTTTAATATGGAATCGGAGAATCATTTTCAGCTGAAAAGCTTTCCTAAGATGTGCCTTGCCTTAGACTGGATTCATAACCAAATCTTTCGAGCCAAAGGGCACATTTTTTTCCCTGACTACGCTATGAAGGCCTTGAGAATTGGAGATTGTATAAAATTCTCTTGCATTGCAAGTTGAGTGTGCCATAACCGGATAATATGAGCACATCACCCAGGTATAAAAGTATCTGGGAAAAAGTGCAGTCTGTCAATGTCTATTTAACTAAAAAGATAGAGTAACTTTTAAAAACTTCGCCTGTGGAGTTTTTAAAGACAGCAGTAAGTCTAGAGGATGTGTCTGTAAAAAGTATTTGTGGTGTTCTTCAAGAAAACCTGCAATAGCAAAAATAGTTTTAAACGAAAGACAAAGGTGATTGCCTAGGAATACCGATGTCTTAGTTCACGTGAATTTATGACTTTTTTCTTCTTCTTCTGCAAATAGGCAATTACCATGATATCGGATTCCAACGTCGACTTTTAAATATCCAGCTCTACAAGAACAGTATGGTGAAAAGTGCATGAGTAGTGGATATTATATTCGATTTCTTGTGTTCACCTACAGTGGTATCACCAACATTTTCTGTAGCGGACCGATCAGAATGTTGTATGGTCCAATGAATAAAATCCCAAATCCACAGTGATCACAGCACCTGAATTTAAGGATGAAGTAACTCTTGTGTCTGTGGTTCATATTAGTAGCGAATCTGGCATGAAATGGAAAACTTTGCAAGAGAAAGCTTTTAAAATACTCGTGGCTCCTTTCCGACTGCGTGCAGTCAATGTTTGGAAGAATATTCTACTAACGAGTGAGTCTTTCACTATAACAATGACATTATCCATCTAATCTAAATCATAAAATAATGATTTGCAAAGTATGACGGTGAGTTCCAACATATACAATAGTCATCACGATTCCCTGGCTTGAATGATATAGAAACAAACGTAGGATGCTCTAATCAGCAGTATTAAGAATCAAAATATAAACGCTAATCTTTATTGGAGAAAAGATTATCATCGCATTTTATGCTATTCACAAAAGATATAACAAACTCCATGAGTTAGAACTTATGTTAGAAATTATAAAGTAAACTGTTCCCCAATTATAACAACCACACAACAACGAATTTTAGCTTTATTCCGTGAAAGGGGGGGGACTAACTGGAACAATATTTTGAATCAGTGAAGTGCTCACCGATCTTTAAAACTAATCAAGAGCTGTATATCTATATAATAGTATGTGTCTTAAATTGTATGCTTATATACTTTAAAATACTAAGAGTACTTTGCAACGTCATGGAAAGTAAAAATCTAGAATATTTATATAAAATAAAATCCATAAGTTTCAAAAGTTAAAATTTGAAATGTCGGTTCTAAAACTGGTAAAAATTGGATAGTAACGTAAGATTTTAATATAAAAATGTACAAGTATTCGGGAGTTATGGAGGAGGCATTAGGCCTTGAATTTTGTGAGACAATGCATGGTGATTAACACTATAATATTTTGTTATCGAGACAAATATACTTACAAATATATCTCTGTTCTAATGACCGCATAACCCAAGTCTATCGAAGGATCAAGAAGTGTGAAATGTCGTTCAAAAACGTAAATACTTTTTAAGAAAATGGATATAGATTATTGTGATCACGAAACTCTTCCACAAAAATAAGGCTTAAATTCAAGAGACCGACTAAAGAAAAAGACCAGAAACTTCAAAATTAAAAGACTCTAATTTAAAAAAAAAATATGAAACAGGCGTCTTGATTTTTGAAAAAAAAAAAAAAAAAGAAAAAGAATTTTGGTAAAAATAAAAAATATAGTGGTAGACGCACTAAGTGAAACATTACAAAACTAGGAGACTTAATAATAATTGGCTTTATCTTGAATTCCTACACATGTGCAATTAAAACAAGGGGAAAATAATAATCTTGATAAATATTGAATAGAAAAAATGTAATTTTAATATCGAAAAAAACATACGCGTGTCAGAACGCATATAACCATGATATTGCTAAACTAAAATGAAAATTAAATGTAGTACAATATTATCAAAAGCTTATAAACCTATCCTTCCACTAAAAAGAAAGATAAATACGAAATTCAACCACTGGTGGGGTTAAAAAGAAGTTCTGAAATTTGGGATGGCTACTTTAGAAAACTAGCAAAAAGCGATAAAATGAGAAACAAAATGTTAAGAATAGCAATAAATACTGCAATCAAACAAATGAAAACAAATCAAGTTCGCAAAAAGACATGAAAATATTAAAGGATTTTTGGAAGAGAGGCGAGAATCTGAAATCCCTAATCCCTGGAAATTATAAGAATAATGCCCATAACTAAAAAAAAGGCTGAATCCAGGAATGTGAAAAAATTATCTGCAAATTATTTATATGATTTATACAAAATATAAAAACACATGACAATATTGGAGAAGAAATAGTGGGAGAAGAAATTTAGGAAAGGATAGGTTACCAAAAATGCAATTTGCAGTCTATTACAATTATCAGATTTTACTATATCAGATATTACAATTAACCCAATACACAGTTTTGCAGACGACAGCACATTGCACTCCTCCCTTTCATTTGATAAACCTTACTATACACAACTCACCTCAACCTACAGAACATCAATCACCACCGACCTCAATTCTGATTTCCAAGCCATCCTCCAATGGGGGTTCAGATAACCTCATCAATTTCAGTGCTAATAAAACCCAGTTCTGTCCTATTTATCATAAAGAAGAACCATCTTTTCCCAGTATTCCTTTTGACGATACCCAAATTTCCAGACAGCATGAGATTTCCCTTCTTGGAATTACTCTGACATCAAATCTCTCCTGGCATAAACACATCGCACCATTGCATCCTCATCTTAAAAAAAAAAGAAGAAAAAAAAAACTTGGATTTTTGTTTCACTCAAGACGTTACTTCACCCCTGAACAGTTGTTAACATTATACAAATCACAAATAATTGAATACTGCTCTCACATATAAGGGTGGGGGCATCCCAAAAGCTCCCTCAAAATGCTTGACTCAGTATAGAGGAGAGCAATTAGACTTATTAATTAACCAAACGTCTATGCGATAGCAATTAGACTATCTCATAGATATTTGGTTTCTGCAATATGTATATTCTTCAAATATTTCCATGGGAAATGCTCATCTGAAATAACATCAATAATTCCTCTCTACTCAGTACTAAGCTCGCTAGAACACGTGCAGCTGCTGCTCAACATCCCTTCATAGTACACCTAGAAACAAACAGAACAAGTTTCTTTTCCACTTCCTTCATCCCTGCAACTGCTGTACTATGGAACAGTCTTCCCCTGTTGTCTTTCTCAAGGAATACAACTTACAGTCTTTCAAATCAAATGTAAACAAGTTCCTCCTTTCCCAACCCACTACCCATACACGATACAAGGTACTATACAAGCACGGAACTTTGTTGATCAACCAACCTCTCGTGTATGGGCTCAACATAAAAAAAAAAAAAAAAAAAAATCAGAATTGATGTGAGGAGAGGAGCGAAGTAGGAACTTAAATCTTCATCGCTATTTTGTAGAGTTCAAGTAAACATTTTATCAGTAAGTGGAAATAAATTATTTAAAATGCGAAAAAAAAAATAAAACCAGTTGAGAAAGAAAAGGCATGCAGGATTCCTTCTCTCTGGCGTCATATACGGTATTCGAACCCAGGTCTTTCTAAACCAGATGAGCTATGACATATGTAACTCAGCTGCTTTAGAAAAATTGTAGAAACATGAGCATGCATATGAAAACAAATGGACAAAATTGCATCATATAAATACTCAGATGACATATATTATTGGCAGACAAAAAGAAAAAAAATTAAAAGTTCTTGAGAGAAAACCTATATAAAATAGCCAGAACTGCAGATAAATATTAGTAGAACTAAAAACATTTGGAAGAGACAGAGAAGTATTTAATTTGGAAGTAAAAGGACATAAAATAGATCATATTAAAACATTCAGTTAGGTAAATTAATCGAAGACAATTTAAACTGAACACAATAAATCTAAACTTGTATATTATGACCAAACTAGCAAATAGCATTTGCACACTTCTCTAAATAATTTAAAGACCACAATACTTTCCGCTGTTCTTTATATCGCAGTGACGTGGATTGTCAAACATAAGAAAGAACAAACATTAACAAGTTTTGAAAATAAGTTTCAGAAAATAAATAAAACTAACAAAGAGATTAGGATAAAATTAAGCTGTTATACAGTGCTATCCGCATGCCGTGCAGTTTACAGTGTCGCCAACTTAACGAGGATTTTTCGAAGCATAGGATTTTCTGTTTCTTTCTCTCTCTCTCTCTCTCTCTTCGCTGAAACGAATGAAATATTATATGGACGTGCTAAACGACAAGTATGTACACTTGGAATAAGGTACTAAACTCACCAGATGAGATGTCACAGAATAGGTGTTTAAAAATAGAATGTACTCAATTGTCCTTTTCAATTTAATAGTAAAAATAGTTCTAATAGCGAAAACTTTTAATGATCTGTAATAATTTTATGAATTGGTGAATCCCTTAATTAGTTATGACATATCCAAAACGATGCTAGTGAATCTGTTTTAAGCGAAATTAAAACTAGCCCTACTAATAAAAGAAGCAAAACTAGCGCAATTAAAAAAAAAAAAACGGATTTGAATTTGAAATTTCGCATCACTGAATAAATCAACATGTCATATCATCAGCATGTCATATGATTTAGCATATTTTATTTAAATTTTTTTTTATGATTTTCAAAGTTTTTTATTATTGTTAAAAATCATGGATAATTGTTTGAGTTCTAATTTTATTTTTTGAATGATTACAAAAAAATCATTTAAATATATATTTTAAAAATTTCAAGTTATTATTATTACTATGATTAAAGTATAATTTCGAGTTATTTCTAAGTGCTTGTAAAAAAGAAAGGTCATAAAAACAATTTTAAAATATTCTGTATTAGCACCATCATTATAATGTAATGTGTACAGGCTTCTAGTATGTATCATGCATTGAAAATAAATGACCGAGTAGTTAACGTGCTATTCTCCAACCAAGTAGAGGATTCGAATCTCGCCGTGGGCACGAATGTTTGTGATTTCTTCAGGTAGGAGATGAATTTCATTACCCAGTGTGATACTGTCCCGCTTAAGGGAGGAATGAAGTGACTTGAATAAATTCCATGTTTGGTCTCTGGAGTGCGATTCTTCAATTTTGCAATAAATAAATAAAAATGATTTTAAAAAATTTTCTTAGATCGTCTGCGGTAACTGACATACTTTAGGGTAATAAATATTTTGTCGGTGGGAGGCAAGAAAAAGTAACATAGGTGGGAAAAAACATCGCTTATAAGAAGCCCAATAACTTATAACTAATAAATAAATTATTATTTTTTTTCAATGGAGAGCCTACCCGTCAAAAAAATTTGATTCAGACCGATAAGCCAGCGAATATCTGTTATTACTTTGTTTAAACTTAATGGTTTAGGAAATATATTTTTAATATACTAATAAATTTTTAATATTCAAAATTTTATTTAGTTATATTTAATATTTTATTTCATTATTCTTTTTTTTATATTTAGATTAAAATTTTTTAAACTACCGTATTTGCCGGCGTATAGGACGCACCCCCTTTTTTGTACACATTTTTTAGGAAAAAAACTTTATCACTGACTATATGAATTTACAGTATTTCAAACATAAAGTAATAAGTAGGTCTACTTTCAACAAATACCTAATCTAACTAGGAAAGAGTACCCACCTTTTAATCGTCAAAACCCTGAAATTCATCTCCAGAGCTAAATGAAGAGATACTTGAAACCTCTTCTAAATCAGAATCCGAGTCCTCATACAACAAATTGTCCTCTGTACTATCCAGTGCATTACTAATTCCACACTTCTTAAATGATTTAACCACTCTCTCAGTTTTTACAGCATCCCATGAAACTTTGACCCACTCACAAACTTGCGAAATGCTAGGCCTCTTCCTTCTTCCTGATGGCTCAAAATCTGTAGACTGCATCCAGCTATTTCACTTCCCCTTCATAAATCCCTTAAATAGTTTATTAATACAGACATCTAAAGGTTGAAGCTGACTAGTTAGACCTCCTGGATTTACAGCTAACTGAGTTTTCAATTCCTTGAGTTTATTTGCAACATCGTCTGTTTTGTGAGAACGAAACTGATCCCATACTAGCATGGCAGGCTTCCTCAACAGTCCACCAGGGCGCCTAGACCAAGCTATCTATCCATAACTTCATTCCTCCTCCATCCATCCAGCCTTTTGCGTTAACATGTACAAACACTCCTTTAAGCACTTTTTCTTTGGGTAGCATCTTCCTTTTACAAATCAAAAGTGGCGCCAATTTGTCCCATCATGACAGCAGCATAAAACAACCGTGTAGTGAGTTTTTTTGTGCCCCGAAGTTTTAATAGTAACACTTTTAGTGCACTTGGAATCTACAGTTTTGTTTGAGGGCACATCAAAAGTCAGTGGAACCTCGTCCATGTTTCCTATTTGCGCAAGTTCAAAATTTTCTCGTTTCCTTGCGTTAATGACGAATCGATGAAATTCAATCATTTTTTCTTCATATTCAGCTGGCATCTTTTGTGATATTTTTGTTTTAGTCTGCATACATAGCTGGTTTCTCTTCATGAATCTTGAACACCATGATGTTGATCCAAGTAAAGTTGGCGATCCCTCTGTTAGTGGCTATCGCTTTCGCTTGATGAATAATAATTTTTGTAGACACTGAAAGTCCCGCTTTTCTGTGGTCTAAAATCCAAGTATTCAGTTCTGCCTCAAGTTCTGGCCATTTTGTTTTTTTTAAATCCTCTTCCTGATTCCGCCAAGTTCTTATCATTTTCTCAGTTGGGGGGGGGGGATCGAAATGCCTCTCTGCAGCCCAGTTTCCATGTTCTTTAGCATACGCAATCACGCGTATCTTGTATGCAATATTGTAACAATGCCGACGTTTTTCAGTCAAAATTTGCCAAGAAATTTAGAGAAAATTTAACGGCAGAAATTTATCACCGTTCACAACTGCGACAATAATTGAAAAGTTTAAACGAACAGGACACAGCTGTGATTGTCGATGACATTGCATGCGCACCCACTGAACTCTACGTCAGTGTTTCTCAAAGTGTGATACGCGTACCCCCGGGGGTACGTGGTAATTTTTGGCTATGCATCATTAATGCATAGAATAAAATTCAATGTATCTGTGAAGTTCGAGATCGTAAAACGTTCCTATTGTATCACTGAATAAGGTACAGAGACATCTGCAGGCTGTGTAGTATGTTTCTTAACAAACATTGCAATTAGAGACAACTGGGACTAAAACAGCACTAACTAATGAATCGCATGTCCCCTCCCACAGAAAATGCTGTATGACTCAAGCAAAACCATATATTGCCGGTGCAACATATGGTTTTGTTTGAGTGAACGTGTTAAAACGAAGAAATATAGTGAATGTGTTTCAGATATTATATAAGGAATTCGGTTGAAGAGAACTAGCATTTCAACTCACCTGTCGGCTTGTCTTTGTCATTTAGTAACACGATCTTTTGTTAATACCGCACCAATCATACGAACGCGGATGTCTGAAGTTTGAGAAACATTGCTCTACGTAACTGGAATGCTCACACACACGCCGCAAAGAAGCAATAAAGAAATCGCGTAACTCGGAACAGAGAAAATTTCCAGAAATGAAAATAATAAAAAACTGAGTATCGGCGTATAAGACGCACCCTGTTTTTCAGACCTATTTCCAAAGAAAACAAGTGCGTCTTATACGCAGGCAAATACGGTAATATTTTATTTATAACTGATTGAATGCAATTTGTTTATCTTTTCTATTTAAATAAAAATTCTATCGGGATGTATTTTACTTTCGTTACATTGTAAAAGAATTTCTATTCTAGTTTTCACGGTGATGCGCATTGCTAACAGTTCATGGAGTGATACAATAGATCACTGTTAGTATCAATTATTTTATAATTGATACTAACAGTGATCTTTAGTGTAATAGCCAAAGACTCAACAACATACTGAGCACTTATATTTTTAAAATATTTGAAATTCAAAATGAATAATTTAAAACTTTTCAAATGAATTTTTAATTTTTTTTATAGATTGTTAATTAAAAATTAATATTTATTAATTTCTCTGGTTCATAAATATTTTAAGATAGATAAAAGTTAATTGATAAATAAGAAATTCATATTTTATAATTATTTTAAAAATATTTTCTTTGCCTAGTTCAGCTGTTTCGAACTGATATATATTGATTTTAGTGGATAATTTTACAGTGCTTCGAACTTAGTTCTGTTTATTACTATGTTTAGTTTTCATTTCTTTATTTTTTTATTATTTTTTTTATTTTTTTTATTTTTTTTAATTTTTTGAGTATTTATTTTTTTGAAATTGACTATATTCGATGTTCCTGTTACTAGTCCATTAAATTTACAAAAAAAAAAAAAAGCTGTTATTTAGAAAACCTACCGAAATTGCCCATACTTCGATGCTTATAACTTCTTTACCAAGATATAGAATAAGACTATTTAAAGCCATTAAATAGTTAGGCAGTTAATCAATAAGTTGTGCTAAGGTGAAAGACCTTTGCGAGAAAGCCGTCGGTGTTCAGACTGATTACCAGACTCAGTGGAAAAGAAGTTTCATTTAATTGTGGGAGTTCAACAGACTGTGATTGATGAAACTTCATCTGAAGGCTAAGTGAGGATAAACTGCCTTTCACAGAACGTTAATGAAATCCAAACCGCTTTTTAATGAGATTAGCAAAACCGAATTTGGAAGGTCTACTTTTAATACTTTTAAAATTGAAGTACCGGTGGTTTTTGAAAGAAAAATATTCACTCGCTAAAATCTTTAAAAGTCACAAACAAAGATGCAAAAAATAGTTATCAGAACCCACCACCAGGTTCGCTGTTGTCAAAACGTTAAAATATTTTTGTAAAATAACAATGAAACAACATAAAATATAATAATGAAATTTTATTTTTTCTCCGTTTATATTTACTAATATATTTTTTAGGCTTATCAAAGCAATATTTTAAGATGCTTGGTATTTAAATGTGATTGTTGAAGAAATAATATCTATGAAATAATCATTGTCAACAAGCAAAGAAAAATGTACTGATGTCATTTCTAATGTCCTTGAAGGCTTGGTTAGTTTTGTGGAAAGATTAAAATTCACGCTTAAGTTCTCTCAGAAGAATTTTATTAAGAAGTAATTGTTTGAGTCTCAATACAACCATAAAAAATTCTTAGCCAAACACTCATGCGGTATCATTACAATTACGTCCAACATACGTCATTATATATTACCTGATTATATCTAAGTAATGTTGCTCAACTCAAACGTGAGATATTCAGGTTGCAGAAATGTAATAAAGTGCTTATTGAGAACCATTCGAGCGATTTCATTGTACAAAGGTCTGTAATTATATGATGTATCGTGAAGCTTGCTTGCTGAAATAATAATAATAATAAATGTAAAGGGAAAGACTGTAAAATTAAAGTGAACAAAAGATATGTCAAATATTTAAAGCAATTCATTTCAAAGTTCCTTCAGTTTACGCAAGTGTATGAAGGATATACAGTTCAGTCAAAATATTACAAGCCCCCGTCATTTCTCAATTGACCATTCCACCGTCAAGTGGCACTCGTATAAAGTGAAAACGTGATACTGAAGATGTGATGTGCTGTTCATTCGAAGTTGCTGATCGATATGGACAAGGGACGCGATCTGACGATTTTTATTATGATTTCAGAATTAAATTGTCAATTTATGCCAGTACATTCGAATTTCACATCTAATGTGGACTATGCCATTTGTTTGATCGAAATATTGAGCCCTACTCCCTCAAGAAATGATATAAGTCCCTGAAGAACAAAATTAGTCGAATTCTGTATTGGGACTCACGTCTGTTCCTTGTGTCTAGATTTTAGAGCTCCAGTTCAAGGTTATATATCATAAATCGGGTTCCCTACTTTAACTTTTTTTCTCTCATTCAGATCTCATTTCCTAATTATCACTTAAATCAGGTCTATATTTTTTAAGCACCCCCCCCCCCTCTCCCCAAGTCAACATCCTAGCTTATTGGATTACCACCATTAGTTGTCTACAGACAACTCTCTACGAGTTCGCTGTGAAACTGTATTCTAAAGTTGGTTGTGTGTCTCTTTCCCTCTTTTTATTTTTTATAATATTCCTCACGTTAATGGTGAACCACGAACTCAAGCCTATCCAATGAAGATCTCATTTTGTTCTTCGGACTGTGTTACCGAGAAACGCATAAATCGTAAATTCGAGAATAAATAGACTGACGTTTATTCTTTAATTTTGTTGTTAGAACTTTTTCCATGGAATGAAAGAGAAGAAGAAGAAGTTTCAGTGAAACTGCAAAAGGATGTCTGGAAGCTGATGCGCGTATTGTAACAGGCTTAGCAAAAGGTAGAAGAACAAAATGAGATCTTCATTGGATAGGCCTGGGTTCGTGGTTCACCATTAACATGAGGAATATTCTGTCGGCACTGTTCCCAATTTAGTGGAACAGTTCCGACAGAAGTACTTGCATACAAAAGGCAGAGGCCATTGAAGTGCGCCTAAGGGATCACCGATTAGCTAAATGGTTCTGCTTTTTGAACAGTGTCAACAATTTTTAGGAAGGTTTTTAGTGAACTATCCCAAATGTGAGAACAATATTCTAAGGTTGGACAGATTTGTGATTTGTATAGAGTTGTAGCTTGACAGGGGAAAAGCAAAGTCTTGAGTGGAAAGGCACGAAATTTTTTTTGGAGGCTAAAGAAGTTGCAACTGTTATGTGTTTATGATAGGTAAGGCAAGAGGTATATATATATATATATATATATATATATATATATATATAGACATCATCCACAAAGCATTCCTGGTGAGATTTTTTTTTTTTAGAGGGTAGTTCACCATTGCTTCCCCCCATATTTATTCGGGCTCGGGACCTGCATATGGCTGGTCATAACATCGCATTCATGACTGTAATCCATGTGTGTTCACGGGGCCGGTTTTGCCTAATCTGGGGGGATGAAATCCCGAGTTTTCTGGTGGAAAACCCCTTCTACTCCGTATGAGGCCAGCTAACTAACTTTTAATCGAAAGAGATCAAATAACGGTTCCTCAGGTCACTGATGGGAATCGAACCCAGGTCTTTCCGACCAAAGGGACTCTTCTATACTGACTGAGCTACGGAAGCTCCGCTGAATCTCAATATACGAGTATATTATTCCAGGAGCACTATGATAACACAAAAGAAAAGCGATATGCAAATCAGGTCAATATTCCTTGTGACTTCATCTGTTTCAAAGTAAAAAGGCAGAGGTCAAAAGTTAATGTCGAATGATGAGATTTGAGCAGCCTTCAACATAACACGTATAGCAATGCTGGATATAAGCAGTTTATTTAAAAATGCAAATATAAAATGTTGAAGAAGAAATTGATGACATGTAGATCAATATTCATGGAATGAATGAGATTATATGGTCATCATCAGGAAAGAAAAAGGCAGATGATTCCTATATTTTAAGATACTCAAGTGGACGTGAGCATACAAATGACATAAAGATGTTAATAGATAGTTACATTTCGAAATCTTTAAAAAGGCGTTTGGCTTCTCTCAGACAGATTTGTTAAGCGGAAGTTCAATCATGCGAATCAGTTTGTGTATACTACAAATATACGCCTGTTCAAACCATTCAGATGAAAACAGAAACGTTGATTAGCAAAATACAGGTAGAAAATTAAAGCATCAAAAGTCAGATTAGTTTCAAATACAAATGAAAGAAATGAAAAAAAAACAAACATGTGATGTATTCGATGCTGTTCGAAGAGACAGACCTTAGAACAGTGGAAGATATATATTAAATAGCTATATTTGGACAACAGACAAGACTTAAAAGCAAATAATAAAAAGAAACAGATAACTAGTTTTTCACCAAAGAAATAGGAAAAGCGCAAAAAAAAGTAAAGAAAAAGAAAGTACGATCCATGTTTAGTTACAAATGAAATGTTAACGATGATTAACGTGTCATTTTCAGTTAATAATTCAGTTTTTAAATTTAATATTTTAAATTTAAAAATTAATATTTTTTAATGTTTTAATATTTTGACTAAAACTATAGAAAAACTTGATCATCACCATTCCGATACTGAAAGAACCAAACTCACCGAGATTACAAAACAATTAGCAAAGCATAAAATTATATCTTAGAATAATATTGGATGATATCGGATTCTAATAAATAAGTTAATAGCTAAGAACTGTATGGATTAGGACTGGTGACTAGTCCATCAGCTATGTGTTAAATCTCATAATGATATGAAAAATATCAGTTGCTCTACAAACAAGTTTCATCCTTTCCTCCTTCCTGTTACGCTTACGCCTAGACCCAAGCAGTACCTTGCAGGTTTCGTAATTATATCTGACGGAACAGAATAGTTAATTCTAATTCCGACAATGTTCTGCATGTGTTCTTCAAGCCGGTTTTCTTGTTTTGGGGGATGAGAGTCGAGTTTCCGAGATGGGAAAAGAAACCATTCTATCGCCGTATTAGACCAGTTAACTCACCTCTGTTTCATACATTTCGAGAGAAAAAAAAAAGCACTCAAAATCTCTCACGATTATCTTATAGAGATATTAGACTGGATTCAAAACATTTAAGGATAATTAAAAAAAATTGGAAGTAACATTCTACGATATAAATAAACGACATACATAATTTATTGTTGTGCTTTGAATGCTGGAAAATTGTCAGCCTCTACAGTAATGCATGGCATGGCATGTCCTTGAAGGAGATCAATGTGTAATCATGATCATGATTCATAGAGCGATAAAAGTAATCTAGTCGCTTAAGTAGTATTTCTTGCCACTAGCATGATGTTCATTTGCAGCTAAAACACTCCCTATTTTCTCCAGAACAACACTGCTCTTTTTTTTTCGAAAAGGGGTTGTACAATGAGAAGGCGGTTGTTGACAGTTTTACCTGGAGAGGCTGCATATTGTACTTTCCCTAAGTATTAGTGGCATGTTGGTGTTCTTTCCATATGGGTAGATATGCTCACTGTTAGCCGTTATCCAAATCCAAACAATTTCTTGAGACCCGAAGAATGTTTAATATCTTCATAATTCCCAATCTAATTAAATAAAATCTCTTCACATTAGTTGCATCTATATATAGAACTGGAATATGTGTATTACAGATCTAATTTGGAATTTCGTGGTATGCCACTTCTTGTAGGTTGTTCATGGTGCTGCATGTAAGACTAGATGACAGAGCGGTTTAATCTCAGCAGTGAGGAATGGCGTATTGATGACCGCTATGCGTTTGGGAGAACAGTAACTTCGACAACACCCGCCTATAGAGAATTATTTTAATTTAATACACTATTTCTTAAATGAAATCATCTTTCGCCAGCTTTTTTTAAACTGTCCCCAAACCCGTCTAGTTCACTCTAAAAGAATCATAATCACTGTCATAATTGATAGCAACATATTATTAGAATTTTCTGATTATAATTTTTTGTATAAGGTATATCTAATAAAATGAATGGTGGTGCAAAAGATGCTTTATAATTATTTTAGTAAATTAATAATAATTTGTTTTTTTTTTTTAAATTCCATAAATATTTTAAAATTCAAAATTTTTTATAACAAAGAACTAAATATTTTACGTTTATCTTTACTACAACTACTTTTGCAAAGTAGAAAATGTTAAATGCACTTTGCGCACTACGTTGTGTCATTTCTTCTTCGTTGTTCTCTTCTCATCTTGTCAAAACGATCTTCCACTCCGTTTGCTTAATAGCCCTCAAACTACGTCACCGCTTACAATTTCTATAATCACTAACAGTACAGCGTTCCTATGCCCATGATGACATTCCCATCCGTAAGCAAGACAGCTGGTGTACTTTGCAATATTATGAGAGCGGGGGTAGTACAAGTCATAAGCTGCTCGGGCTCATAAATAATTAAACTGTTATGTAGAAGCGAGGACAGGAAGTGACAAACTTAACCGAACGACTCTTCATTTCCTGTTGCGTTCGTCTTCCGAGAATAAACATAGTCAAGTACTTTTTTTTCCTCCTAAATCTTCAATATTCTTTGTTGTTTTAACAGCCTCCTGGTCAAAAAGTGCATGTGAATGTATTAAAAGTTTGCAAAATGCTCCATTATTATTTAAAACGTAATAACGTTTTTGATTTGGGAAGACTATCACCTGGGCCTTCATTTGAATCTCGTATAATAATATAATAACATAAGAGGGGGGAAAAAAGAATGCGCTGTCACATATAAAATTAAAATTGAATTGAAATTAAAACCTATAACATTTCTAAGTTATTAATATTAAAAACCTTTTGGTGTGTTACATACATTCTAAGCCAATTTAAGAATTATTTAACTTTCTGAAATCTCCAGAAGTGGTTAAATTGTAATAATACACCATTTTTTATAAACAATAAATGAATTTTATAACATAAAGGATATTTTTTTTCTTGCAAATATTACATGTAAAAAACACTATGAAAGATATGAAAAACACAAAGTATCTTTAGTAAAAAATGTGTACATAAAAATAAATACAATATTTTATTTTATTTTAAGTTTGTCACTTCCTGTCCTCGCTTCTACGTAACAAGTCCTTATAAGGACTGGCTTAAAGGGGCGAAGCAAGAATGCTTTTCATCTTCCCCGTTATCTAGGGATAACACCTTATCCCTACCTACACTGTCCTCTACAGAGGACAGTGTAGGGATAAGGTGTTACTGAGCTATTAAAGCTCTGATCATGGCAGGAGGGTAACAATAATAGCCGAGCCTCAGTTAGAACTTCATTGGCTACAGCATTACCCTCTGAGGTATTATCATCACCGCATCTCACGATCGATTCTTCGCTTTTCTACATATTTTCTACATATCTTTATCTAAAAATCTAAGAATTTTATAGATTTATATATGTAATATAAAATGGTGTATTGTTATTTTTAAATTAAATTTTTTTAAATATTTAAATTAATTCATTAATGGTTTTGCATGTTTTATAGACAAATTTCTTTTTGCTTGACTGAAAAAAGTCAACAGGTGTCACTTTCGATATGTTTCTCGTTAATTGAATATTAAGCTGGTAATACAATTGGGAGTTGAATATTTGACTAAGCGATCGTCATGTTCACGTTTTCAGGTCACTGACATTCTGCATTTATTTTGGTTACCATAGAAACTGGCTATCTGTTACTAGCGATAAATTTCCATATATGCAGTGACGCAGGTTTTTTTTTGTTGTTGTTCTCTAATAAAGGTTACAGCTAATTAATTTCTTGCCCTGTTGCTGCCATAATTAATACATCCGCTGTCACGAGCACTTAACCACATCAACATCTTCTCAAGTTTATGAACTCTGCTACCGTATTTAGGGCACAGGAATCGCCATCGCTTGTGGTCATCAACAAGGAAGAGAACTGATCCGAATTACAATTGTCTACCGGGGATCTTTGAATAGAAAATTTCCATTACCTAACCTAGATTTTTAATTATAATGGTCTGACAAATTTTTGCATTTATATTCTTATAAGTGACGTTTCGGTTGCTATAGAAACGCTGAAATTGCTTCTACAAAGGATAACTCGCGATACTATCGAGTTAAGTTTTAACCGCCCAGTAAACAAAGTTCTCCAGTTAATAATCATTACAAATTCTTATCTACGTGTAGCAATAGATTTAAATTAGAGATGCACAATAGATAAACTAGCAAATGCCCATTTTCAATTATTATTGAATTTATTTTTCATCGTAAATATCTACCGTCGTAGCAACTCGCCATTATCTCAAATTTCACCCACTTCACCTGGCAATTTTCCTCTGCCATCTTTCATTAGTGCAGCGGCTGTTTCCCTATTGACAGCTTCCATCTAATATTACCATAGCTCAAAGCGATGTACGGTGATAAGCTTCCGTGCAGCGATGTTTACCTTGACAATTCTGCATAGAAAAGTGGCCAATAATCAGTCAAGATATATTGAAGCCAGATCAAGTCATGCACGCTGAACATGCGTGATGCGCGAACACCATTGTTAGCTGTTGCACGTTTTTAAACAATAGTGTTTATAAGTACAGTGCAAGGTTTTTAGGGTTAGCCAATTTGTGTGTGGTTTAGTGTATTTACATCATGATATTTCCGAATTGTTGAGTGGTTAAAACACGCACAAAATACCAGGTGTAACTGATAATAATTGTTCCGAGGTTCGCAAACACAGTTTTAACACGTTTCCTTTGCTAAGGCACACTTTTTGCTACTTTAAGATATTGTATGTTAAAAGAACAAGAGTAACCGGAAAGAAGTAAAAATGCAGACATTAGATTTGAAATGTTGTCATAATTTAGCAAAACACGCGAAGTATTCTTAACTAGAAATGTCACTAAAAATTATTTTAGATTTAATATTCCGCCTGTACTTCCCCAATAATGGGTGAAGGCTTTCTCCCATTGAGGCGGGGGGGATATTCTTCCTACTTTTAACACGGTGATCCATTTATATTGTATCTTCTATAATCTCTCTCTCTCTATATATATATATTATATAAATATAAATCCCAACCTTTTGGCTGGAGGCCGGATACGCTAACTACTTGTCCAACCAAATCGGTCTGAAGCCCATGACATTATCATTTAAGTATGTCAAAGTAGGGGGATACCACTGCAAAAACTCCCAGTGATTAACAAGATTACTCTTAATCTCACTGACCCAAAATGATCACTACTAAACACATTATTTCTATTTAAAGTCCTAAGAAAAATGACGCAATAACAGCACCTCACTATAGAATAGTGGGTAATGACTATTATAGTCCTTATAAGGACTAGCTTAAAGGGGCGAAGCAAGAATGCTTTTCATCTTCCCCGTTATCTGTGGAGGACAGTGTAGGGATAAGGTGTTATTGAGCTCTTAAAGCTCTGATCATGGCAGGAGGGTAACAGCAATAGAACTTCATTGGCTACAGCATTGCCATCCATTACCAGCATCGGGTAATGACTATAGATTGAAAACTTTATATATATATATATATATATATATATATATATATATTCTTATAGTTCTTAAAAGAACTGGGCGATGGACTGAGTCCTTGACTCTTTATCCCGTCATCTGGTGTATTAGGAATTTTATAGTTTTAGTTCTTTCAGAAGATTTATATACATTACGTTTTTTGAATAATACTAATAATAATAACGTGATTATTGCAAAATTTTAAACTTTTATCAAAGAAATAAATTTATATAGGGTGGCAATCGTAAAAATTCGACGAAAAATTCGATTTTTATTGTATCTTAACATGAAGGGAAAATAGTTTCCTGTACAGTTTATGATTATGAGGGGAAACTGCTCTTTGTTCGAGATTAATGAAAAGATCAGCATAGCATCTTCCTTTATTTTCATCCTTTTTATCTCATTTTTAATTTATTCAATTTTATTATTAAATAGCTAATAATAAAATTAATTCATATAAATAAATAAATAAATAAAATATATATATATATATATATATATATATATATATATATATATATATATATATATATATATATATATATATATTAATATTAACTATTAAAAGCAACAATAAATAATTAACAATACAAAAGTGTTAGCGTACTCACTCTCCAAATCCCTGTTTCGCGGGTTCGAATCCCGCCGGATGTTTGTGATTGTCTTTAGGTGGGAAATTTCATCGCTGGTGTGAGACTACCTCCCCGCTTATTGGAGGTCTGAAGCGGCTTGAAAAAGTTCCATGTTTGGTCTCTAGTGGGGTTTCCGGACAATGTACCAATAAATAAATAAAAATAAAAAAAAAATATAAAATTGATTATAATGAAAAAAAAAAAAATCCTTAGCCCATCTCCAGGGTATAAATGTACTACAGATCTACTAATAACCTTTGCTCGGTAGGAACCACATTAAAAAAAACCTATATATGCATATTAATCATCTTAAACTAATCATTTATTAGGATATTTACATTCGCCGTGTTTACATGTTAAGGCTCACAGAAAAATAAATAGAATTCGACAACAAAATAACAGAAGCTTAGTGTTACTGCTATTTAATCACTTAGATAATCACTTATGTTAATTGCTATTCATAATCCGGGATAAAAATTAATAGTCGCTAACAATAATAGCATATCTTACAATATGCAATAACTCATAATTCTTATTTCCCTTCCTGTTCTATGATGAGATTCGCCTTTTATGCACATTCTCAGCCACTAAAATGGTAAAGAGGCACTCTGATATAGTTCTAAGTGCCACGAGGTTCCAACTACTCCATATGTATGCTAAAAATTTCACAACATCAAATATCTTTATCACTTGCTGTTATCTCAGGTGTTGATTCCATAATTTCTATAGCGTGTTCTTGGCATGTGACCTCTGACCATAATTCATCTGCTGCAGCCTCACTTTTTTTGAACGACAACATGAGAATTATATTCGATATTTCTCTGCCCGTGACCTCAGGATAGGTCAGGTTTTTGAACTTGAAAGATAAAGAAACATGTTTAAGTTGAAGGTTATATGCACGATTAAAATATTTGTTTCTTTCTTAACATAAAACTCTATCTACACATAAAACCTCACTTCTCACTTGTACTTTTCTTTTACAGAGGACATATACATGTCAATTACCTTGTAAGGACTGGCTTAAAGGGGCGAAGCAAGAATGCTTTTCATCTTCCCCGTTACCTGTAGAGGACAGTGTAGGGATAAGGTGTTACTAAAGCTCTGATCATGGTAGGAGGGTAACAGCAATAGCCGAGCCTCAGTTAGAACTTCATTGGCCACAGCATTTGCCGTCCATTACCCTCCCAGGGTTCATCCCTATCATGTCAATTATAGTCCTTATAAGGACTGGCTTAAAGGGGCGAAGCAAGAATGCTTTTCATCTTCCCCATTATCTGTAGAGGACAGTGTAGGGGTAAAGTGTTATCGAGCTATTAAGCTCTAATCATGGCAGGAGGGTAACAGCAATAGCCGAGTCTCAGTTAGAACTTCATTGGCTACAGCGTGGCCATCCATTACCCTCCAAACCTCATCATGTCAATTATTACTTATAGTCCTTATAAATAAAGATAAAGACTGGCTTAATGGGGCAAAGCAAGAATGCTTTTTAACTTCCCCGTTATCTGTAGAGGACAGTATAGGGATAAGGTGTTTTTGAGCTATTAAATTAAAGATCTGATCATGGCAGGATGGCAGGAGGGTAACAGCAATGGCCGAGCTTCTGTTAGAACTTCATTAGCTACGGCATTGCTATCCATTATCCTCCCAGTATCCAACTCCATGTCAATTACGGAAATAATTCAAACATTATATTTTAAAGCTTAAATTAAATTTTAAGGTGTCAAATGAAACATTAATTTATTAAAAGAACCACTAAGATTTTAAAAATATATTTTTATAAATAATGTAGAAATATAAAGTACATTTTTATTTTAAAAAAATATTTTTTTTTTTACATTTACAGATGCTAATTATGAGTCCTACAGCACATTTCTATGATTTTTGGAGAGAAAGTCCTGTTCCTATATATCTAAAAGTTTATTTTTTTAATATTACCAATCCTATGGAAGTATGGGATCAAACGAACAAACCCATTTTAGAAGAACTAGGACCATATACTTTCAGGTAAGAAAATATTCCTTTGAAGTTTTTGTTCACAGAAAAGAGAGGTAGTCAGTAAACACACCTTTTATAGGTGTGCCGCAGTCAGGATGGCCTCAATGAAAACTATCTCCCTTAGGCAGTCTGTTTTCAAGTACTTTTTTTTATATAATGGGGGAATCTTTTATCATAATGAATTGTATATTCTATAATTTAATAAGCAGTTTACAGTTGTTGAAAAGTGCATGTCGGTGTATCCACCCACTCTGTATATTCCTTTTCTGAGTATCCTTTGTTAGAAATTATAATTAGTCTTGGATCAAGAAGTGACGAGATACGCATGCGCAAGTTCTTTTACTATTGACAAAGAACTTGCGCATGCGTATCGCTTCAAATTATAATTCACCCTTAGTAATGCAGTTGCATACAGAGGCAACGGTCTGAGGATTGAAATTAAATAAGTTTTCCTTCCTATAAAAACATATGCCGTAGATGCAGTTTCTTTTGATCACTTTGGAATATTCGCTTTTCGATAACAATAACCGGCTGATAACATTAAGCAAAGGATATAAAAAATTGCATCATCTAATTTCAATTTATTTATTAATTTATTGTTATGAACATTATTTAATTTAAGATATTGTTAAAAACAACTTTTTAATAAGTAACAAAATAAAATTATTTTAAAAACTTATCTAGTGTTGTCTGTCGTGTCTTTGAATATAGCGGTTCATGAATAAATTGCATACTCATAATTCATTCTTTTAAGGTTACACGGTGATCAGCATTCATATTTATGAATTTAGGGACACAAAACACACGTGTTGAAAAGATTATTTTACTGATTAATAATAAAATAATAACTTTACGTTTCGACCCCTGTATTGAGGTCATCTTCAGAAGGATACATAACAAGCTACATGCTGTTGCACTCTATACAAGTAAATTACATCTACGTTGTTAACTAATCTTTTTTCTTAGCCTGCCCTCTAGTGATAAAAAAAAATAAAATAAAAACTACAATAAACTCTGCTAAAGTCTTCACGTACTAGGATTCTTCTGGAATTATACAGTTTATATTGTTATATTACGATTATCTTCTGGATTTGTACAGTACAGGTTGCTATTGAATGTTCAGGAGGGAAAAAAAAAACACTTCACCAAGTCTTCTTGCATTGAGATTTTTTTCTTCGTGGTTGCTATGAATGTTGTGGATGGGTCCTCCACATTCTTGGAATTGTTAGACCATCATTTTCATTCAGATTCGGATCATGTTTGAGCAATTCACATGCTTCCTTGAATTTCCGCTCGAACCAGGTTTTGGTGCCGTGTAGGGACTTGGTACCTTTCCAGTGAATTCTGTGGTATGTTTGGAGTGCGTGGTCAGAAAGGCCGGTTTTTACAAAATGGAGGTATTTTATGTGACGTTTGTGTTCATCCTTTCTGATTGGGATGGTTCGCCCTGTTTCCCCCCTATGTATGGTATGTTACATGTGCAATCTATTTTGTAAACCCCTGGGTGGGCTGTGTGGCAGGGGATCCTTGGAAGAACTGAGTAGGTGTCTTAATTTTGTCGGGGGTTTAAAGGTGATTTTGATGTTGTATTTGTGTAGTGTTCTGTCTATTTTTTCTGAAATGCCTCTAACATATGGTATAGCAATAGCATTCTTGAAATCTTTTTTGTTATTAGTGGTATCTTTGTGGAGGATCTTATGAATGATTTTTATACTGTATCATTTTGTAAAACCGGCCTTTCTGACCACGCACTCCAAACATACCACAGAATTCACTGGACAAGTACCAAGTCCCTACACCACACCAAACCTGGTTCGAGCGGAAATTCAAGGAAGCATGCGAAATGCTCAAACATGATCCGAATCTGAATAAAAATGATGGTCTAACAATTCCAAGAATGTGGAGGACCCATCTACAACATTCATAGCAACCACGAAGAAAAAAATCTCAATACAAGAAGACTTGGTGATGTGTTTTTTTTTTTTTTTTTTTCCTTCTGAACATTCAGTAGCAACCTGTACTGTACAAATCCAGAAGATAATCGTAATATAACAATATAAACTGTATAATTCCAGAAGAATCCTAGTACGTG
Organism: Typopeltis vanoorti; assembly: GCF_054136105.1. Taxonomy (NCBI): domain Eukaryota; kingdom Metazoa; phylum Arthropoda; class Arachnida; order Uropygi; family Thelyphonidae; genus Typopeltis; species Typopeltis vanoorti. Next base: position 89,579,076 of record NC_143555.1, on the reverse strand, counting down.
AGGACTTTAGCAGAGTTTATTGTAGTTTTTATTTTATTTTATTTTATTTATTCATTTATTTATTTTTTTATCACTAGAGGGCAGGCTAAGAAAAAAGATTAGTTAACAACGTAGATGTAATTTACTTGTATAGAGTGCAACAGCATGTAGCTTGTTCTTATACACATGTATCCTTCTGAAGATCACCTCAATACAGCGGTCGAACGTAAAGTTATTATTTTATTATTAATCAGTAAAATAATCTTTTCAACACGTGTGTTTTGTGTCCCTAAATTCATAAATATGAATGCATACTCATAATGCTTTTCGAAGTTTGTCGCTCTATGTTGCACACCACGACAAAGTATTTATAGAGCTTCTTGCATCTGGGCATTGGTTGGAGGAGCTTCTAAAATTTGTTCTTCTATACTTGTATTAGGTTAGCTTTCTTCTGTTAGTTTAAACTTCTCATCGCAAGCAGCTTGCCATCCATATTTCCGACACTATCATTGTAGCCACCACTTCAACGTTGTTATCAATATCCAACCAATTTTTCAAATTCTTCTTTTGACATACTGTCTGGGTTTTATGAAAAATTTCATTTGTAAGATATTTAAATTCTTCGGAAGGAGTTTCAGAGTTTTCCTAAAAAATCCACCTTTTTGGAAGCAGTTTTCAATAGTCTTCTCCGAGACTTGCTGCCAAATGCAATACATCAAGAAGGGAAATCTTTATTATGACCTTTTTTCTTGAAACTAGTATTAATAAATGAAAGACTTAATTCGGTATGTTAGTCAAGTAAATATTAGTTTAATATCCAACGTTTCACTGACTGATATCTGTCAGCATATTCAAAGGGAATACATTGGTAAGCAATAGAAAGTAACAAAAACTAGGAAACTAACCGACAATTCTAAAAATTATATAAAGTTATCACTGTGCGTGATACAATGATATAATACGCGTGTCGCAAGCGCAACGTTTTATTTGTTGAGATATTTAATGTAATTTTCATGAAAGTTCATTTCTTTTTGGTTAATTGATCTGATTAGAGTTTTCCATATATCTGGTAAGATAAGGCCTCGAATCTTATTTAAGTTACCTGTTGAACGGGCGACTGTAGTAGCTTCTTTAAATGTTCTGGAATGGTAGTTGTCTTCTAAGTAGGGCATATGACTCATATCCCATTCAATATTATGGTTGGTAGAGGCGAAGTGGAAAGAAAGTCCTGATATATCTTGTCTGTTATTCTTTACATAGCCTATATGTTCTTTCTTTCTTGTTTCAAAACTTCTAGATGTCTGTCCGATGTAATTGATGCCGCATGAACAGGGTATGCTGTAAACTCCAGAGTATTTGTAGAAAGGACGGCTATCTTTCGGTGATCACCGAAAGATAGCCATCTACCGTTCCAGAACATTTAAAGAAGCTGCTACAGTCGCCCGTTCAACAGGTAACTTAAATAAGAATCGAGGCCTAATCTTACCAGGTATATGGAAAACTCTAATCATATCATTTAACCAAAAAGAAATGAACTTTCATGAAAATTACAATAAATATCTCAACAAATAAAACGTTGTACTTGCGACACCCGTATTGTATCACGCACAGTGATAACTTTATATAATTTTTAGAATTGTCGGTTAGTTTCCTAGTTTTTGTTACCTTCCATTGCTTACCAGTGTATCCATGAAAATGCTGACCGATATTAGTCAGTGAAACATGTCGGATATTAAACAATTATTTACTTGACTAACATACCGAATTAAGTCTTTAATTTATTAAGGGAAATCTTTTTTTGCAATTGCACCAGATTGGTGTTTTATATAATCAAGTTCAGCTACAACTCTCGCAAGAACTTCCCTGCGATAATAAGCTTTAAAAGCTCGTATGATACCTTGGTCACATGATTGAATTAACGATGTAGCGTTCGAAGTTACTTTGATGTTCTTTAACGATAAATTGTTTGTGTGCATGTGCAGTTCAGTTGTTTACTAACAAGACAATTTTTTGCTTTATATTAAGATCCCACTTAACTAACCAATTGTTGAAAGTGTCATTAGTCATCTAAGCATTTGCACTAGAACAGTAGTCAACAGGCACACTTTTGACACTTTTAAAACACCGAGGATTTTTTTTTTTTTTTTCATTTTTAAACAAATAAGTATGCTCAGGCATTGCACGAAAATAGTCCTGTTTCGTCTGCATTGTAAATATCCTCGGGAGAATATTCAGCAATAATTTTTGGCCACTCGGTCTTAATCCATGCATCAGCTGATAAAAAAATCAGCACTTTTTTCTTCACCATGAATACTCTTGTACACAATATTCTCTCGCTTTTTCTACATGTTAAACCATCCATCAGTTTCGGTGAAATTTTCTTTGCCAATTGTTTCTGCAAGTTCTACTTTTTGACGCATCAAAGGCCCATTAAAATCGAAGCCTCTTTTCACGAACTTTACTAAACCAAATGTTTAATGCTGATTCAACTTGAGTTCAAATTTTACCAGATCGAGCTCTCTTTCAATCCATGTTCTCATTAGTAAGAGCTGAAGTAATAATGCGAAGGGCTATTTTAACGAGCACTAAAGTCAAATTCATTTATTGAAAGAGAGCACGAAAAATCACAATTAGTCTATATTTATACCCCCCCCCCCCTGCATTTGCCCGGAAGATTTAAGATTTAGGATGTGTTGAGAACTCAGATTCATATTGAGACATGTGGTGGAGTAATACAGATAATTTTCATGCTGTTAATTTCAATTGAAAACTCTATTTGTATTTGGACTTCCGGCATACCTTAAATAGGTCCCAATTTTTCCACCTGATTGAGAAGACAATAGGAGGTGATGATGAAATGGATAATGTAGACTTGCATTATCAGGTGTGGACAATGATATATAGACCCCCATGAGCCAAAACATTACGACCATATTGCTAGTAACGTGTTGGACCTTCTTTGGCCGAGATAATCGCTTGCGACTGCCTTGGCATTGACTCCACTAGGACACAGAAAGTGTTTTCAAAGTATTTTGGACCAAATGGACAGAGTAACGTCCTGAGATCATCGGCCGGCGGATGTTACGTTTCACATGATCCCACAAAAGTTCGATGGAATTCAGATTCATAATTAGGAGAATTATACGGCGACGAGAGAGCACACGGAGTACTTACGATTGCTCTTCAAACCATGCCCAAACAATATGAGCCTTGTGGAAAGTCATGTTGGAATAGTCCAGATCCATCAGGACGACAATGCCACTACGTAGGATAGGATACCTGGTGCAAAACAATCCACAGGTAAGAATTAGAGATCAAGCCACAGTTCTGTTTGTATTTATAGATTTATAGTACATTTTATGCAGTTTAATAATGAATCAAAAGCATTGGTTTGGTCTTCTGAAATAAATAAATACTGTAAGAACTAATTCTTTATATTCTGATTAGATAAAACAGGGTTGTAAAATAAAACGACTGTTGTGCTGCATATATTACAGGGAAGCCAGGGAGAAAGTCAATATTACTTGGAACGACAATGGGACCGTTTCCTATAGACAAACGAGAAGGTGGTATTTTCAACCTGACCTCACTAATGGTTCTCTGAGTGACGTCATTTGTACTCTTAACTTGCCAATGGTTGTAAGTAAATTCTGAATTTTCTCATTTGTTTCAAATGCTATGTTTTGTTTTTCTTCGTAACCCATATGTTTATGATGTATCTTAATTGTTTACCCCATCACTCCCGCTCGTATATACGTAATTTAGTGTTTGCAACCGCAAGTTTATTACCGATGGACTCATGCCCTGTTGTTATGCGAAACATATCTTAAATAACACTGCCTGTTCCTGTCCTTATCTAAAACAATAGCTATTTAATCGCAGAAAGCTGATCAACGCTAAAATTATCATGGAAATTTGCCGTCTGAAATTCATGGTATTGTCAAATTTGTAGTACTTTTTTACATGTATTTAGTTCATCTTTGATCTAATTCATATTTAGCTTAATTCATATTAGTGTTAATCAGAGTTTTACAAGTTGGAGAACACGTTATTTCATCGAGATGATTGACCGGAAATCAGACACCCTAGAAATCTTACATAGTTTAATGATGTCGTCATCTCATGAAAAAGGAACATAAGGTGACTTTACGCTTAAAATACAAAAAAAAAAAAAAGTAATCAGTTATTGTTATTCACAATTTAGGTTAACGAACATGTACTTCAAATGATAATAATAACAGGAAGAATTTATAAAAAAATTAAATAATCTAAAACTTTGCAATAGTAATTTTAGCCAATATTTGCCACTGAAGTTTTGAAGTACACCAAGTTATTATTATTCTAGAGTTAAAATTTATTATTAGAAACGTTTAACAGTTCCGTTCATCACAAGAGAGAGAGAGAGAGAGAGAGAGAGAGAGAGAGAGAGAGAGAGAGAGAGAGAGAGAGAGAAAACAGTCAACTACTGTATCAAATGTTGCAACGCTATGTACACTACTATCTAATGAAAAATATTCAGTCGCCTGCTCATCCCATTTCTCAATCTAATATGAAAGGCAATATGGAGTTGGTCCACCCTTTGCTGTTAAGACATTCCTTCAATCTTCTGGGAAGACAATCTACTAGTGTTTGGTACTGGGATAATTTCCTTAATTTCCATTCTTCCTAAACAGTATTCAGAGGTCGGTCACTGATGTCGAATGTGATTCAGCCTGGCTCGCAAGCGGCGATCCAATTCATCCCACAGGTTCGATGGAGGTTGAGATCAGGACTCTGTGCAGGCTAGTCAAGTTCTTAAACTCTCTTTCTCATGAAACCATTCCTGCACAGACCTCGCTTTGTGGAGGGATATTTTCGTAGATACAGGAAAGAGCCTTCACTAAACTGTTGCCATAAAGTCGGAAGATAATACCGTCTAGAATGCTATTATAGACTGCAGCGTTAAGAATCACTGTCAGTGGAACTAGAGAGCCCAGCCCGAGCCATAAAAAACAGCCTCAGACAACGATGCCTCCTGCACTAAACTTAACAGCTACCACAACACATTCGAGTAGGTAGTGTTCTCCTGGCATGCGCCAAACCTAAACATCACGCCAGAAAACGCATTTCCACTGTCAAGAGGAAACGCGTTCTCTGGAGTGATGCAAACCTCTCTGGAGTCTAGGTTTACACCCCTCCACATCTAAGTTTGCACTGCTCCAAACAACTGTTGGAATTTCCCTTATTGAACCCATATTCTTCAGCTCCAGACAAAAAATTTGCAGAGTTATTTCGGAACTCGCTAACGAGTGTTTCAACCCAGACAGGCGATTTGTTCGTATCATACGCTTCAACACTCGGCGGTCCAACTCTATGATTTTATGTGGCTTAGGTCGATTGGGCTATTGTTGCTCTTAGGTGTTTCCACTTCACAAAAGCATACTGACAGTTAATTGGAAGAGCTGCAGCAGGGCAGAAAATTTTCCAAAATGGCATCTTATCATGGTGCTACGGCTCATTTACTGTTAATGCTTGTCTATGAAGATTGCAAGACCGTGTGCTTCCTTTTATATCTGTATGGGCAATGGATGTGATGTATACAGGTATATCTACTATGAAGGGGTATCTAGATATTTTTGATCACATAGTGCACGTTAAGTTAAACACAGGAGAAGTACGGGTAGAACCAGGGAAAAAAAACGTTACTTACCAACAATTCATTTTTTTAAAAATGTGTACAGAGTGAAATCCAAATAATAAATTCAGATTTTTGGGGAAATATTACTATTATTTATTTATGTATTTATTTATTTTTAAATCCAAGTTTTTAGTTGAGAGCCTGTGTAGCTTACCCGGAACCCTTTTGTTGGAAAGACTAAGGTTTCAATCCAATTGTATGCCAAGAAGTTTTAGGGCAGCGTTTCTCTTCTCGTAAAATCGCGTATTATCGGCTAAAAAAACGCGAAATTTTGCCACTAGACGACAATACAAACTGAATGAATTACATGTGAAGAATGTTAATGTTAAGAGAGTTACTACCACCACTTATTTTATTGCTTAATTTAAAAAAATAATAAAAATAAAAGTATTATTTATATATTATATTACGCGTTTATTTATATTTCTCATTAATTTCATTATTTTATAATTAAAATTTCATTATACACCATTTACTTTTTATTTATACCTCACAATAACTTATTAGCACAGTGGGTACTTGTTATTCTAATCGACCGTGAGATGCGGTGATTGATTCATTCAATCCAATACCCTTGGAGGGTAATGGATGGCAATGCTGTAGCCAATGAAGTTCTGACTGAGGCTCGGCTATTGCTGCTACCCTCCTGCCATGATCAGAGCTTCAATTGCTCAATAACACCTTATCCCTACACTGTCCTCTACAGATAACGGGGAATATGAAAAGCATTCTAGCTTCGCCCCTTTAAGCCAGTCCTTATAAGGACTTGTTATTCTCTGATGGAGACTATCGTTATCCTTCCATATCCATATAAAATATAAAATATGGAAGGATAACGATGGTCGAAATCGGTCATCATATTACCCTTGGAGGGTAATGGATGGCAATGCTGTAGCCAATGAAGTTCTAACTGAGGCTCAGCTATTGCTGTTACCCTCCTGCCATGATCAGAGCTTTAATAGCTCAATAACACCTTATCCCTACACTGTCCTCTACAGATAACGGGGAAGATGAAAAGCATTCTTGCTTCGCCCCTTTAAGCCAGTCCTTATAAGGATAAGGACTACTTGTTATTCTCCACAACGGATGGAAGATCGTATGCTGAAGTTACAAGATCAACCTTCCAAAAAGACCCAAAACCAAAGCAGTCACAGCAAACCAACAAACCTATACTACTGAACCTAACAAGCCACTTAGGTGAAATGCTTGCTGAACTCTAATCCCAACTCAAGAAGCCAAGGATATCATCTTAAGGTATACACAATCACTCTTTATGGAAATTCTTAATGGATAAGTCTAAAAGAAAACCGAAATCGTTACAAATTGTTTCATGGAACGCAAATGGTTTATCTATCAAATTACAGGAGCTGCAGGAGTTTGCAGCAGAAACCCAAGCAGACATCATCCTCATAAATGAATCACATCTTCGTCCAAGTGACAAAATCATAATCAACGGTTATAGCACTTACCATACAGACAGATGCTTTGCTAGAGGTGGAGTCACTTCCATCTTTGTGAAAAGAAACATAAAACATAATTCAATAGCAGAACCCGAAACAGAACACATGGAAACTACAGGCATAGAAATACATATGGAAAACACAAGCAGCATTACGATATATGCAGCCTACAACGCCCCAAATAAAAAACTCCTTGAATCTGACTTAGATGTGATACTAAATACAGGCAGAGCAGTGATTATAGCCGGAGATTTTAATGCCAAACATTCCGTCTGGAACAGCAGAAACTCAAATATTAACGAAAGAATACTCAACACCACTTCAAGAAATATAACAGTAATAGGACCCACTGAACCCACACATTACGGAGCTACCGGACGTCCTGATGTACTAGATATAGCTATATTAGCGCTTAAGTTCTGATCATAACCCCATCATATTACAACTAGGCACCATACAAGATTTAACAGAAAACACCACCACATTTATAAATTGGAAAGAACTTCCCTCAGCCTTCCAGGAAAACCTTGGTCCAATACCGCATATAACATCTGCCGAAGATGTAGAAACAGCAGTGAAGACTCTTGAAAAACAACTGCTGACAGCTATAACATAGGTAACAAATATAACCAAATGTACGCTATCAAATAAACTCCCAGAGGATATAAAACGTCTTATCCAAGAGAAAAACAGATTAAGAAGACAATATCAAAGAACAATGGACCCAGCGGATAAACAAGCAGTGAATAGAGCAACAAACCAGGTTCGATATGCCCTAAAGGACCACCGTAACCAACTCTGGAATAACAAAATTCACCAATTAAACACAGAGAATCAATCAATATGGAAAATGATGAAATCACTCCGTTCAAAGCGTTTTACATTTCCTAAAATCCAAGGTGAATCTAATATTGTCTACAACGACGAGGGAAAAGCTGAAGTATTTGCTGACAGTTTAGAAAAACAATACAGCCCCAATTATATTAATACAGATATAAATTTCATAAGTAAAATTCACACCCAAGTGCTTAAAATAACTCAAAATGCCTCAATCCAACCTAATAACAAATCCGTGTCACCAACAGAAGTATATGAGATTTTAAGAAAACTAAATAACAAAAAAGCTCCGGGCCAGATGGAATAACAAACAAGGTACTCAAGTTACTTCCCCGCAAAGGGGTTATGCATCTAGTAGCCATCATTAATGCCATCCTCCGGCTAAATTATTTCCCACAGCGATGGAAAATTGCCGACGTTTTCCTAATTCCCAAACCTGGAAAAAATACACAGTTTCCTGAAAATTACAGACCAACCAGCCTTCTTTCATGCATAGGTGATAGCCGGACGTGCTATTCTCACACGGGTTCAAGAGACAACGAATATCAACCATGTCATTCAAGATGAACAATTCGGCTTTAGGAAATATCACTCCACAACGCTACAAATTTACAGAGTTGTGGAACATATAACCCAAGGGTATTGTTAGATCCTGAATGCAGAGCTTTACAAGTAAATTCTTTATTCAGGATTTAACATAATAAACTACTACTAATTAAGGAGATATCTGCACATCAGCTAATAATTATAAAGTGTTGTTTTATGTTTGTAATTATGTATAGTCCATGTGTGCGAAAAAAAAATTTTTTTTTAATTTTTTTATTTTATTTTATTTTTAAGGTACAAAACATGTTTATTGGAAAACACAAAACATTTACAGTTATGTAAGCTTAAATACTCAATGGATCAAAATTCACTCTAAGTTAAGGGTAATACTAAAGCACAATGAATCAGAGCAAGTTAAATCCTTCGATTATGAAAGGTATAAGATTAGCTTTAAGCAAAGTACTACTACTATATAATTCCCTTCACAAGTTATTGAACACTTTCATTAATAATCTATCAATGATTACCTTAATTCTAAATTTCATTTAAGCAAGTCTAGCCATTCACAAATCACTGCCTATTTAACAACTCTTCTTTGTTCCACAAGGGCTTAATTAATTCAGTCAAATTCTCACTAAAAGTTCTCTACTAGTGTCCTTTAGTTACACACAAATTTCTTGTTCTTCTAAACAAAATTTTGACATAGAACGAAAACTCTTACATTACCGGATCCTTTCAGATTTCATGCCGCCATCTCATGTAGGTCTGGATTACCGTACTGCATATTCTTCGGCTGTCTTTGCGCCTGGCGATGGACTACGCTTTTTCTTCTAATCGTTTCCGACTGTTGCGTGCTGTCTACCGCTCCGCAGGAAACTTTCTCTAATGGGACATTCTGCTAAGGCTCGATTCCACATGGGCCGTCATATCGCGATCAGCTCTGCTTGAAAATCTTCAAACATTCTCAAGAAAAGAACCTGCCGTCCGTCATTCCTGTAGTCAACTCGCCGCTCTCTCACGAATCCTCCGACAAACTCCCCCTAAAACTCGAATCCGGCACTCGAAGATCAAAAGGTCAAAAGGCCCTTAAAACGGCGTGCTTCGTTTTATTCGCCCTATTCGGGCGCCCTCTATTCAATGTGGTTTTCACCCACGAACCCCATCGTTCATGCCCCTTGGGTGATCCTACACTCTCGCTAACCTGTCCGGTTACATTATTCTAGGAAGGCGCTCTGACGTCATATTTCCGCGTAGGTATAGCCTCCATCGCTACACTCGACTTATACCGATTATACAGGATTATTCCGGATTACTATTATAAACTTTTCTCAGAATTTCGCAAGGTACTAGAAATTGTAATTGGGAATTTGTAATTGGGAATTACAAATAACTTAATAATAACTCTCACTATATCGCACACATGGACTATACATAATTACAAAACATAAAAGAACACTTTATAATTATTAGCTGATGTGCAGATATCTCCTTAATTAGTTGTAGTTTATTATGTTAAATCCTGAATAAAGAATTTACTTGTAAAGCTCTGTATTCAGGATCTAACAGTATGAATGGCACCAACACTCTGGCGCAGTTTTCCTGGACATCACTCAGGCATTTGATAGTGTGGGATCACGGACTAATTTTTAAACTACACGAAGTTGGTTTTCCATTGCCACTAGTTCTACTTATCAAATCATATCTACACAACAGAAAATTTAAAATAAAACTCAACGGTATCAGATCCATAGAGAGCAGAATCACGGCCGGAGTCTCTCAAGGCGCTCTGCTATCTCCCCTACTCTTCTCCATATACATAGCAGATCTCCCCAAACTGTCTCCAGCTATCACCGTTCTGTATGCCGACGACACAATCATTATAGCCAGATCTCTCCGTCCACACCTGGCCACAATCAAGCTGCAGAGAGCAGTCAATGAATTGGAGGATTGGTACACCAAATGGCGTATCGCAATTAATCCAAACAAAAGCTGTGCAGTACTTTTCACCAGACGTAAAGCAGAACCGAATACAAGCATACAAATGTTAGTAAAATCATCCCTTGGCGCAATTCTACCAAATATCTGGGAGTTCATCTTGATAGACGTCTAAACTTCAAGTCACATATAGATAGTGCTGCCACTAAGGCAAGTCAGACTATAGCACAGCTATATCCACTTTTGAATGGGAACAGCTTCCTAAGCATAAGCAACAAAATCCTCCTTTTCAAATCGGTAATCAGACCCCAACTAACTTACGCCTCTCCAACCTGGGGTCACACGACTAAAAGCAACATCAACAGACTTCAGATAATACAGAATAAATGCCTAAGAATGGCATTTAATGCCCCATGGTTCATCAGAAACATCCAGTTACATCAAGAAGCCAATCTTCCAGATATTAAGACCTACATGACAAGCATTGCGGAGAAATTTTTCACAATCACGGATAATCACCCAATGAGTTCGACAGGCAGCGGACTACAAGCCCTCAGATCGTTTCAAACATAAAAAACCGAAATCCTCCATCGCAATAGAAAGCTGATACAGCCTCAATGCTCACAATGAGCGGGTAAATTACCCACAATAATCTCATCACCCACAGACTAAAATCCAGATGAAGGGATAAAGAGTCAAGGACTCAGTCCATCAACCAATTAAGTTCAAAGTTCAAAGTACTTGTTATTCTTCTTCCCGTGTGGTTGCCGGGATAAGAATAGCTCCACCGCAAATCCATGCGTATCGTAAGAGGCGACTAAATGGACGCAGAGTTTCGAGAGTTTTGCTCTCTCAGGTTTCTTCGCTCCCGGTGAGGGGGGGGGGGGGGCTTAGATTTCAGGAGGTTTGCCTGGGAGTGCATACTTTGAGTCTCTGGGGAGGGTGTCCTCCAGCACGGCCCGCTGAGGGGCTTTGTCGGTGGATGCTTTTCCCTGGAATATGAGCGGTTCTGCTTAGTGGTGGGGGGGGGGTGCCCCATCATCGAGTGGAGCGAACGCTGAGTTGGACGTTCTTTCGGCCACTATGGAGTGGTCTAGGGATTGTCCTAATTTTTAGAGTCGGCTTTACTTAAAAAAAGCACCAATGCAAATCCAAGCATGTCTTAAGAGGCGACTAATTGGACACTGAGATTCGAGAGTTTGAGTTCGCTCTCTTAAGGTTTTTGCCTTAAGGGAGCAATTTAAGTCTCCGGGGAAGGTGTTTTCCGGCAGGGCCCGACGAGGGGCTTTGTCGGTGAATGCTTTTCTTCGGAATTTGAGCGGTTCTGCTCGGTGGTGGTGGTGACAGAAGATTTGAGTGAACATCTGACATGTCGCTGGATCTTATATATGTGATTGAAATCGAGATGTTCATATGAAGGTTTACATTGCTTTTCTAAATTTTCCGCTATTGCTTCGGCTTTATCTGCATCAGTGTGGATGAGGCCCAGATCTGTTTGGAGAGGGGGAAGAGGTTTGTTTTTGTTTTTGATCTTTCTGATTAGGTTGCATATGGAGTGATTATCAGGAGAGGTAGAAGTCAATTTTTCTTCCCAAAGTTGACTTCTATGTGCTATAAGGGTACCTCTCACTGCAGAGTTAAATCTGTTTAGGGTTCTTTTGTCTTGTGGTGCCTGGGTCTTGTGAAATCTTTTCCTGGCCTTATTCTAGCCATCAAAAAAGGAAAACCTACTGCTAATCGAACAATATTTCACCAAATGGCGACTCCAAGTGAATCCTCAGAAGAGCGTAGTCGTGCTATTCTCCAGAAGATCAATGCATCCTAAAGGAAACATCCTCCTATTTAACACAAAAATCCTATGGCTAACTGATATCAAATATCTTGGCTTACTACTGGAGAAATAGCTGACTTTCAGCTCCCATATCAAGACTCTTTGTGTAAAGACATCAAAAAACCCAGCTCTATCATCTGATTAACAGGAATAGTAAGCTGAACACCAGAAAAACTACTTATACAGTAGTTTTTCTGGTTTTTCTGTATATCAATTGATGGTTCGTCCTATACTTACCTACGCTTCTCCGGCTTGGAGCCATACCGCTAATACTAATATCCTCAAGTTAACGTGTGCAAAATAAATGTCTACGAATGATCCTAAACGCACCATGGTTCGTACTAACCGTGCAACTTCATCGGGAAACAAATGTCCCCTATATTTACACTTTCATGCAGACTATAGCAACTAAGTTCTTCTCAAAAGCATCTGTGCACCCTAACAAACTGCAAATTACAACGCAACAGATTACTTCAAACATAAAAGACCAAAAGTCATTTTAAACTTCAATTCTGATGACTAATCTTCAAGCCCACTCAGGGTGAGCAATAGGCTGATAAATGTTTCCCATTTACAGTTTCCTCACCAGATAGCGGGGAATATGAAAAGCATTTGCTTCACTCGTTAGGTCAGTAACGTTGCTGTTGTACTTGTTATTCTAGTAAGATGGATCTCGAGTAGATCTGATCCAGGGTAACTGATGGCAATGCTGTAGCCAATGAAGTTTTAACTAAGGCTCGGCTATTGCCGTTACCCAGCCATGACTAGAGGTTTTTTAGCTCAATAACACTCCATCCACACAGATTTTCTTCATTCAAATGAAGGGGATGAAGAATTAAGGACTCCGTCCATATTCCCCCCACTCAAAAAAAACCTACCTTGTTATTCTGTTAAAACATTGTTCGTTATGTGGAGGTCGCAGTTAGTCTTATACCGTCAACTGTTTAGTAACTGTTTTAATAACATGAAAAATACTCTGGCCAGACAGCTTCCCTTCATATCATAAGCCAACGGGGTTTCCGACCATAGGTGACTTTGCAGGCATTGCCCACAAAGTGTTCCTGGTGAGATTTATTTATTTTTTATTTATTTATTTATTTATTTATTTATTTTTTACAGGGTAGTTCACCATTGCATTCCCAATCCCGCAATTTCATCCGTGCTCGGGACCAGCATATGGCTGCGACGTATTCATGAATGTAATCCATGTGTGTTCACGGGGAAGTTTGCCTGTTCCGGGGGAAGAAAAAACCCGAGTTTCCGGGTGAAAAAATCCTCCAACTCCGAGTGAGACCGGCTCAATCATCTTCCATCGAAACAGACCAAATAAAGGTTCCTCACGTCACTGACGGAAATCAAATTCAGGTCTTTCCGACCAAAGGGTTTCGTTCTATACTGACTGAACTAACGAGGCTCATGTAGATTTTAGCACCGAACAGAACGGTGTGTCCCGATTAGCAATGCTTATCAAAATCTAGTGGGAGTCACCTGCGTGAGATTTTGCTGGTAAGACTAATCCCTCTCAAAATTCCATTGTGTATTTTCTTCAGGCACACGCATGCAGTCCTTTCCACGTTGCTTGATCGCTAACTTCATTTGTGAAGCTCTATTCATTACAGATCGTTAGTTGGAATATTATCTGTTCAGAGAACGTATTACTTGAACTACAAGAAGTCGCCGTTCATTACGATGTTGATTTCCTACTCATCAATGACATCCATTTTCGTCCCTGATAAACCTAAACATAGGAAATACATAATTTATCTCAATGACTGAGCAGCTGCAGAATGAATGATACTTGCATTTTTGTTATGAGTAATATAGTACACGATGAGATTATTAATCCCCCCAACCATCGTTCTTGAGATTACTAGGATTGAAATTCGCACAGCCAACACAGGCAGTCTCAAAATATACTCAAATTATAATCCGTATAAACCTTTGCTTGATTCTGATTTAGAAGTGGTGATGGCCAAAAACCGGGCGGTGTCGATCGCGGGTGACCTGAATGGATAGCAGATTCACGAACAGCAACGACAAAATCCTCAACGCATTTGCCGCCATTAGAAATATAGTAATCAGTGGTCCTGTAGAAGTCATATACTTCAACCAGTTGGTTAGATGTATTAAACGCTGTGCTAAAGAATGTGGTATATGACTTCCAGCTGCATGTAATAGATGACATCGATTCGGAACACAGTTCCATTTTACTCCATCTGGATAATTAGTATTTAATAGAATTTTTATTAATAATTACCCATCCCAAATTCTGTATCTATTTCTTTAACTGAATCGTCATTTTTTTTTTGTTTGTTTATTAGGCAGCTGCTTTCCAGTTACGGTACAGTTCCGAAGTGCTCAAGCTTGGTCTTTCTGCAATGTTCAACAACACCAACAGTACGTTATTTATATGGAAGTCAGCGAGGGAACTTCTTTTCGAGGGCTATACCGATGCACTCGTCGACGAAGCTAGGGAATTTGGGCTTAAAATTCCCGAAAGAGTTGGCTATTTTTATGGTGTAAGTATTTGAAATGCAACCTAGTTGAGCTTGGTAATAGATAGGGTTTAATTATTTTCCACATCGAGTAATGATGAAAGTTATTAAAATAAAGTTATTAAAAAAAGTTATTAAAGTAACACTCCTACAAGAGACTCATCAAGTGAATTGATCATCTAAAAATATTAACTTAATATTAGAAATTTATTATTTTATTAAGTAAAATAAAAATAAACGAAGAAAATTCTTCTGACATATGCATGTATTGCATTACCGTTAGTTGAAGTCTATTTCGAAAGTTCTATATAATTCTAAATTGAAATGTAAATTCTTTCGTCACATGCTCTTAAAAAGTGTTTACTGTACGTTTTCTTTCTCTTTTTTGTTGAAAACATCGCGAGTTTTCAAAGCATTATATATTTTTCTATCTCACACCGAGGGCGCTGCTGTACGAGTAGCAGTTGAAGTCTAGCATTTCTACCAAAGTTTGTACTTTAATGAGAATACTGTATCAGTTGGTCAGTCAACATTCAGGCTGATTGATGTTCATCTATCCCTCAAGAACAATACAAACGAATTCTCGTCAATAATAATAATGACAAAAATTACTTAAATCAGCACTTATATTTGTCAGACACGAATCGTGCGACATATATCCAGATATGTGAGGGAGTTGAATTCTCCCCCCCCTCAAAATTCCACAACCTAGATGAAATGAGAGGTTGGAAGCAGTTTTATCGGAACATGTTATTGCCTGTTGAAGGTGCATTATTCTTTTAATGGGTTTGAATATTTCATCTCCAAACATTTATTTTTATGCACCAATCAAGGGATTTATTTCAGCAGCTGCTGGTTATCTTTGTGTTTTCGCTGAAATTTCTAAATTTTTAAAGATTTTACCATATTTTACTATAAAATATAGTTGGATCTATAATATTTTTCTTTATACTTATATATTTTTATTATATATTTCTTTTTTTCTATTTTATATAATAGAATCACATTACAGCATATTTTATATTATATAATAAAATTATATAATGGAGACATCTAGGTATATATATGTTATTTCTCATGAACGGAGAGAAATCTTTGAAATTAGTACTTTACGTGTTGGTAGTAATAATTTCAATAACCTTTTAAAAATACAAGGACTTTCAACAGAAGGTGAATTATGCACACCAAAACTGTGGCAATCAGATTAATCATCCAGTTAGCAATGCTCAGATTTACTATATACTATATTTAAGTTTACTCGGATGTAATGACTTTGCCTTCTTCTTTCAGCTTAACAGTACCATTTAAGTCTAATGATGTCATCACTATGTTTTACAATTGATCTCCGTAATAAGCTACATCTGGTGTAAAGTGTTCAGCCAGCTGTCTTAAGTCACTCATTACCGCATCCATCCGTCGTTCGGGGTCTTCATGTGGGCTTTTTCTTGTCAATTTTATTTGTAAGTACTTGTTTGATTAACTGGTCATCTGCTCTTCAAACGTGACTAAACCACTCAATTTTCTTGACTCTTATAAATGATAGGATGTTTGGCCTTTCAAACAGGTTTGTAGTTCTTCATTATGTCTTTGTTCATAGAGTCCACTATTCCAAAATTTTTCTCAGTACTTTTTTTGTCTCAGTCTTTTCCTTGACGTAGTACTTAATACCAATAGTAAATAGATTAAACAAAATGCTTTTTGTATTTTCTTGATAATATTCTAGACTTAAGGAGTTGTAAAATTGTAAAATACCTTGGATATTAACAACAGCTGTTAATGCTGATTTGAAATTATCCACTTTCACCAAAGATATAATTATCAACAAGCAAGTTGGATCAGTCTTGCTGAATCCTTGAAATCCACATATATTTAGTCTATTTTTGGTTTTATGATAAGATTCGTTGGCTTACTAGCCTTGATAAAATTGACATAGTGTGTATAACATACTCACCACACTCTCCAAGGATAACGATGTCATCAGTATAAGCCAAATAATAAAGTGCTCTAATTTATTTCCATTTTTTCTTTGTTCATTTAGGTTTCTGATGACTTTTTTTATTCCAATGTTAGATTGAACATGCTTGGTGAGAGAGAGTATCTCCTTGGCGGAGTTCAGATTTTATTTTAAAACTTGACGAATGTTTCTGGAGAAACCTTGCAGAGGATGTGATGATCACAGTCTTAGCATATTTATGTACTTTTGTGGTAGTCTAAAAAGTCTTACTGCATTCATGGTGCTTTTTCGATGTATATTTACGTGCTTGTTTATAGTTCACAAAAAGTCAAATAATAGATGTAATTCTTTATCACATTCATAATGTGATAAAGCCGGCCTGGTTGCCGAGTGGTTAGCGTATCCGTTCTTCAGCTAAAAGGCTACGTTCGAATTCCGCCATGGGCATGGATGTTTTATGATCGTCTGTGAAAATACTAGTGGTAGTGGTGGAGGCGGGCGTTAGATGGCGTTGGTGTAGTTGATGGATTGAGTGGAGGAGACAGAGAGCTGTAGAGTAGGTGCCCTCCCTCGATAACCTTTTGGACTCCCTGGAGGTGTCTCGAATAATAATAATAATGTTTTTCTAACAATTATCGGAGAGTGAAAATATGACCTGTCTTTGACCTTCACTTGCAGAAGTCACGCTGATATTCTCCAGCAAAACCTCCCATTCATAATCTTTCACCTTTAGAACGAGCCTCTCTCAGTATGCTTAGAAACAATTCTATTCTGACAAAGCGATCTTGCCTGCAGACAAAGGAAACACTATTGTTATCCTTAACTCAGATGATTAAAGTTAAACAGCTTCTTAACACTGACACTTACCCCATAATGGATAATGACTCTACTAGACAGTTTCAAAATCGCACCAATAACCTTTTTAAAACAACCCAAATTCATGTAAATGCGTAGCCCTCTGTTCTGTTCATCCTCTTCCTCCACGTGTATATGGGACACCCAAAATCCATAAAGTAGATACACCTCTATGTCCAATATTAGAAGGGATAGATTCTCCGATATATCTTCTTGCCAAACTACTAACAGGACAATCATCATCCTTTGTTAAAAATACCGAGCATTTTGTTTCAAGCATCAGCAATAATCATCCTTGATGAACATGATATTGTAGCAAGCTTTGATGTAGTCATTTTGTTTATGAATGTTCCTACTGATGATCTACTTGCACTGCTTCAAGATAAATTCTCTAAGAAGGTTATGGCACTCGTCAAACACTGTATTTCATCTGGATACTTCAAATATATATATATATATATATATATATATATATATATGAAACCAATTCTGGACCTTCCACTAACTAAGGAATTGAGTAATTAAAAGTCTCTATATTTAAAGCCTATTTGAGTAACACATACTGACATTCTATCTACATTCTATGGCAATCTACATTCCTCATCCCATCATTATTGACCTCAAAAATTGGATATCATTTAGAGAAAGAGCCCGTGGACTCATCACTGACAAGAATGAACTAGCCAAAGAACTTCAACATTTGAAAAACATTTTCCTTCAAAATGGTTATAATGACCACATCTCTAGACTACTCAACTGACATGAGATCAAAGAAATTTCTAATGAAAAAGAAATCAGAGGATTCATCACTCTCCCATATATTAGCTCTGTGTCCATAAAACTAACAAAATACTTAAGGAATATAAAATCCAAGTAGTATTTATCCACTCTATCAAGATGAGATCACTACTCCGATTCAGAAAACCTCGACATAGTCCACCTCATTATCTGGGTGTGTGTATCGGCTATGGTGCAATTGCTAGTCATCTTACTACGGACAGATAGAAAAATCAATTAAACTACGCATTGAAGAACACGTTCGAGATATAGATTACCATACAAGTGAAGCCTCAGCTTTCACCGCTCTCTTCAATAGAGCCACAAGACGCTTCGCAAATGAGATATCCAGTTTTATGGGATGAATCAAAACTGTTACACTGTTGCTATGATACAACAGAAAGAAAAATATGGGAATCTTTGAAAATAGCATTAGATACCAAACATTTAAATATTAAAAAAGTATTAACTTGTCTCAATACATCCTAGCCTTCATTAATCAAGAACGTTCGCGTGAATGCGTAGACACGTAGAACGTTGGAAACAATGAGAAATATATTAAAAAAAATAACACTCAGTCTCTTTTGTGTAACTGCATAACGGTTTTCACCTTTGTAGTCCCTACTGTTTTGTGTACGATCAAATATTTCTTAACTGGCAAAGTTCACACACACACACACACACACACACACACACACACACACACACACACACACACACACACACACACACACACACACACACACACACACACACACACACACACACACACACACACACACACACACACACACACACACACACACACACACACACACACACACACACACACACACACACACACACACACACACACAAAAAATTATTTAATGTGGCTATTAAATAATGAGACTGGTTGCAAAATTATGGCTCATTATTATCCTCTTCAACATACCCCCCTCCTCTATCTATACACCGTTGCATACGAAATTTTCATTGTTGAAGGGGATAATAATGAATCATAATTTTGCAACCAGTCTCATTATTTAATAGCCTCATTATTTTTAATAGTCTCATTATTAACGGCAGCGCTACTGAAGCAGATAACATCTGTTGGAAGCAGTGCTGCAAGTCATCAGGTGTTATCCGCTTCAGCAGCGCTGCCGTTTTTTCCTTTATCTCATCCACTGACTGAAAATGGGTGCCCTTCAATGCAGATTTCAACTTTGGAAAGAGGTAAAAGTCGCATGGAGCCAAGTCCGGCGAGTAAGGTGGATGGTCCAACACTGGGATCTTCTTATCAGCCAGATACTGCTTTACAGACAGTTCACTGTGGACTGGAACATTGTCCTGATGGAGAATCCACAAATTGGGTCTCTTCTTCCTCACTCGTTCTCTCAGCTTGGCCAGAACCTCAAGGTAATAACGATGGTTAACTATCTGACCGTCTGATACCCATTCAACCATTACCACGCCATTGATATATATATAAAAAAACACGATCAGCATTCCCTTCAGTTTCGACTTGCTCATTCTTGGTTTTTTCATTCTCAGCGACGTGGGAGTTTTCCAGTATCTGGATCGTACTGGAAAATCCACGTCTCATCACATGTGATGATTTTCTCCTGCAAATCCTGCTCCGCTGTCAGCCAAACTTGCAGTGGATGAGGTAAATCAGAAAATGGCAGCGCTACTGAATAGAGGAGGGGAGTATGTTGAAGGGGATAACAATTAGATTGTACAATTGTAATAATGAACTATATTTTTGCAACTAGTCTCGTTATTTAATAGCCATATATATACACCATATATATATAATCTCTCAAAACAGGCACTTTTTGTTTCTAATAAGTAAAAATCACGACGGCATGAAATGAAAGTAGAGAAATAAATATATATATTATCACGTATTCAGATATACAAACCTCCAAAAGCGAACTCTATAAACTGGATGTACACAAATAAGGCACAAGTAAACGCGTGCAGGAAGAACCAGAGGTATTTTTCAGTTAAAAGAAATAATAAAATTTCAAAGTCGGTAGTAATAAATGTAAAATAGTGGGAGAGAAGGTGGCACAGGATTTATGACGTCATGAGACAAGTTTTGACTTTTTTTTTTTTTTTTGTGACCGCTGGCTAGTTGTTACTTGCGCTTACTGATTTAGAAGAAATTAAATAATGAAAAATATATCTGCTAATGCATTTTATTTTCCGAATGGTAGGTGGAGCTAGTTTAGCACTGATTAATAATTTTGAAAATCAGTTGCCAGCTAGCCTCTATCCTTCGGCCATCATTGATAGCTGAGCAGGCTTAAGACTGTCAATAAATAAAGACATTTCAGGAAGAGATCATAGCAGACAGTGTCGCCATCTCGTAATCCCAAATCCTAGTTGCTATTGATTACGTACAGTGTGAGTATTAGTGTAGATGTTTTAAGCTAGCGTGTGAAAAAGAGTTTTTCTGGGAAGAGGACCTATTGGCCTGTGCCCAAGATGGACCCAGGAAAGAAAAAAATATATATATATATATATATATACATATATATATATATATATATATATATATATATCTCCAGTCGACGACTAGAAACGAACTTGAAACGCTCTTTTTGCTATAGTAACGAACAATAGGACCATACAGGCGCCTTAGATGAAATTATTAATATATTACTGGTCATTATGCCACCATGATTTTCCCATCAACATGATTATTAATGATCAAGCGAAGTTTTGTGAAAAGGAGACCCCGATTGGCGTCTTCTTTTTCATAAACTACATTTAAAAGAGAGTGAAGAATTATGCATGCCAATCACATGAATAATGACCACGAATGCTTGTACATTTTCCGCAGATATTTTTACAGCATTTGTTCACAATGTCTGTGTGCTTATAGCGAATGGAGAGACTTGATGAGAAAGAAAACTCATTAATCAACATAATTACTTTCTTCACGGATTTTGTTTGCGTGTATATGCGTAAAAAATAACGCAGAATCGAATCTTACTAGCACTGTGAGCTAAGAATTTTTTTTTTTCATTTATTATTTTTTTATGAATAGTCTAGAGATCTGTATTCGAAAAGCTGATGGCAAGTGTTAATTTCATTTGTGTATTTCAAGATTTATCAAATAATAAAGTGAAGAGAAGAGAAGAGCCGCCAATCTTGATATACTTTGGAGATGTCGGAAAGAGTTTACCAATTTTTCTCCCAATATTTCAATAACACCACATTGGAATTAGAAAAGAAACTAAGCTAGATCTATCGTGGATCGATACTAGAAATTATTAACTGGAAGAAATGCTCTGAGAGTGAAGACTTTGATATGAAGAACATTAGAATGATAACTTAATAATTATATGTTTTTTCCTGAATTAGCGTGAAAATGAGCCAACTGAAAAGCGTTAAATTGTAAATGCCAAGAACAGAATTAAAACTGAAACCCGAACTGCAGGTTTAAAAGGCAATTAGAGAAATCACGGAAATATTAAGAAGATTAATAACGAAGGGGATACAAATCCTTCGATGTTTATCTGCCAGTAAGCGAAACTCTAAGAACTAGGACTAAGATCTATGAGTTTCATACCGAAAAAACTATTGGCAAATCCAAGTCTAAGTAACCACTTGGTAGTACAACACCAAGGCAACTCGTATCAAAGGTGGAGAAAGCTCCCTCACTATCCTTGATATTTTCTCATAATGTAAAAACACAGTCCCTAGGGGATGTAATACTGTAATTACATTATGAGGAGAGGTCACTACCCAGACCGGTTTCAATCTTTTTTGAGGTCTCATCAGTGAGTAGGTAGACCTGGAAGATAACAAGGTTTAAGTGAAAAGAACTTACATAGTGAAGTTCTTTAGTATAGTGAAGGTATGTAAGTTGTTTTCACTTAAACCTTGTTATCTTCCAGGTCTACCTACTCACTGATGAGACCTCAAAAAAGGTTGAAACCCGTCTGGGTAGTGACCTCTCCTCATAATGTAATTACAGTATTACATCCCCTAGGGACTGTGTTTTTACATTATGAGAAAATATCAAGGATAGTGAGGGAGCTTTCTCCACCTTTGATACGAGTTGCCTTGGTGTTGTACTACCAAGTGGTTACTTACACTTGGATTTGCCGATAGTTTTTTCGGTATGAAACTTATAGATCTTAGTCCTAGTTCTTAGAGTTTCTCTAACTGGCAGCTAAACATCGAAGAATTTGTATCTCCTTCATTATTATTAAGGTTGCCAGAAAAATGGCCTTTTTGGCTCTTATTCTATATTAAGAAGATTGTTTGTGATACTTGTAATGGTCGTGAAAAACATGACCATAGTTGTAGTGGGTGAATTGAGTGGTAGAATAGGTGCCTTCCCTCGATGAGTCATTGGACTCCCTGGATGTGTCATGTAATAATAATAATAATAATAATAATAATAATAATAATAATAATAATAATAATAATAAAATATCAACAAATGTAATGCATTTTTCAACAATTAAGTTGGAAGAAGTATCATCCTATATCACTCTTCTCTTCTTTGGTGCATCAATCCGAAAATTGGTAAATACAGCAGCACATCACAACATCCTGTCTTGTGACTTCCGTTTTATCTCTTCATAACTCTTAACGCCAGTTAGCATCATTATGTTCTTTTATCACTATAAGACTGATAATTAATTAATTGGAAGAATCTGGATCCTTCGTTTCATATTTGTCTTTCTTTTTTTTCCTCCTCCAAAACTACTTTCATCCAAGATGTTTTCGATGTTGCCATCCCTGATATGGGAAGAGGATTATTTGAAGTAACACCAATTATAATAAGTAAACGAGAGCGTCATTGAGTCTATTATCCCAAAGGTATTTGATTAATTAGTTTAAAATCAGTGAAACGCACTGTAAATTTTTATTGTCGCTACTAAAACATAAAAGGAAGACATCAATATAGATTTTGATTTTTTTTTAAATAAACGTGTTTGGTAAGTATTTATTTAATATGAATTCTTTCCTTTTCAATAATTTTAAAGGCCTTCGCACACTTTCAATGAAGATTTTCGTTTATTTCTGAACAACAACGAATTTCATACAAATCTCATACCATCCAACTATCCAATACCTCTTTCATATTTATGGGATACCCTTAAGAACTCTTTAACAATCATTGTTTGAGACAAAAGTGATTTAGATGGTAAACAGTATTTTTCTTCCTACCCATAATTCCTGTCATCATGACAGGAATTATTATATATGGGCTTTCTCAGCTAAAGGTGAGTTAGCCGATCTCACACGGTGTGAACAGGGTTTTTCTCACAGCAATTCGGTTTTTCTTCCTGCATACAGGCTGATCTGTCAGTGCCATTACAGACAAAAATATTATTTATAGGGGTAGATGGCATAGTGTGCAGATGTTTGATAATGATGTATTTAATGGAATAGATCGTGTAGATGGTGGATGTTGTGATGAGCCCTTGAACTCGCTGAAGGTATCATCTGATTTTTTTTAAATAATAATAATGATAATTGATTGCTAAAATATTTACACATGCAATAAACATCTTGTGTGACTTTGCACCTCATAATTTTACAGAGCTCAGCACTAAGGGCTGCAATTTCTACATTGGATTTCAATTAAAAATTTTTAATATTACTTTTTTGCCTTTATATTATGTATTTACAATACATGTTCTTCTATTATTAACAATGAAGATTATACAGAATTTTTTGTATAAATTTTTTTTTCGAAGTTTGAGAAAAAGTGATTATACAAACAAATTTCTGCATTTGTTTATAAGGATTACTTGTAGATGAGTAAAGCAAGTTAATCCTACCTACTTCGAAGCTTGGGTTTGCTTTTATGAAGAGAGTGGGATTTAGCCTTCACTATTTGTGTTGTTGCTACTGTTTATGTATGGGATGTAGGCATTGGATGCTAGTGATTTGTGATGTGTATATTAGTGTTAATGGTTTCTTAACTTTGTTGGTATATTTTCCAGAGTTCGTTTTTTAATGTTCTGTAGTTATATGCGTGTTTTAAATTTCTTGGTAGGTTGTTGAGTTGTGTGGGTATCTGAAATTGAAATTGAAAATTGAAAATTCTCGTATAATGTTATTGGATCATTTATTTTAAGTAGGGAATTCCAGTCTGTATTTTTTACTTGGTTATCGACAATGCTCTTTAGTACGATCGAATTTTGTAGATTTTTGTGGTGGTGGGAGGGGGGATAGGAAACGTAATAAAACGAAGTTGAGACAAAGTAGTGATCGGCAATTTTGACGTTAATGACTGATGATGTATATGTATGGATGGGAGCCCGTATGTCGGTATGATCACTGCATGATTTTGTTAGTGAGTTATTGAGTATTTCTTCTCTTCTTGGGGAGTTAATGGTAGAGTTTATGTTGTACTGACTTAGTATATCTAGTTATGTGTTAGTGGTTGAAGAAGCGTGGTCAAGCGTATTTATGTTAATGTCTCCTATTAGGATGAGCCTGTGTGTTGTACGCGGTTCGATGCCGCTTAACCATGTTTCTAACTCGTGAAGAAAACTGAGTGGATTATTATCTGGGGAGGGGGTCTGTATATTGTGTTTATTGTGTATCTGATACTATTGTGGCTATTTGTGATATCCAAAATTAATGTTTCCGCATGTTCGAAGTGACTTTGTTTTTCAGTCACATTGTATTTTTCTTTGATAAATGCCACAATGCCACCTCTTCTTTTGTTTGGTCTACATAAGTTGTAGGTTTGATAATTATTTATGTTGTATGCGTAAATTTCTGTGTAGTTTATTGCAACGTTGGTCAGTATTAGCGCATCTATGTTTATCATAGTATAATTGAGTTGTGTTATCAATGTAAGCCAGTGTTTATTTTATACTTCTTATGTTTGTGTGTATCATAGTGAAGTTGGTATTGGTGGAAATGTTGTATGACCATTTCTTCAAAGAGTCAAAGACCTTGAAATTTATGTTGTCTGACTAGATATGTTCGCCTATGTTTGAGATCTCCATTATATAGTTTTTAAATGAGTTCTAATCTTATTCTTAAGGATGTGAAAAGTTAGTGTTTTATATTGGTAGGCTGTGTAAGTCGGATTCACTTGTAATTATGTATACTCGACTGTTTTCATTCTTTCTCCTAAATATACGGGACTTCTTTGTCCACAGGAACTTGTAGTTTTTCTCTGTTTTTGTCATCTTTGCTTGGTATAAAAGATTTTTAAAGTATGGAGTCCAGTGTTCCGTTAGGATTGGTGAGGCGGCCTTGTTTTCTTGCTTGCTGTAAGAATGGAGTCTCTCAGACTTCTGTTGGTAAAATGAGCGATGATTGGTGGCGGTCTCTCTCTTTGTTTTTTTGTGGGCCTCTGTTAATAGAGGTGATATCTGTGGTTGCGATTTGAATTCCAATTTTGCTGCCGATAAGTTGCATTATGTTGCTTAAGTCTTCTGTATTTTCTTTCATTATTCCCTCAATTTGAAGTTCTTTTTTTCTTTCGTTTTGTAGCATGTGCTCCATTTGACACTTGAGTATGTTTACTTCTTTCCGCAATTCTTGATTTTCGCGCTGGAGTGTTTCTTGCGTTTCTATCGCTACCGTTAATTTCGTTTTTATTTCTCGCACGGTTCCTAACATTTCTTCAGAGGTCTCGCTATTGAACTGTATGTAATGTTCATACTCCTCGAATTGTTTGTTAATTTGTTCCATGTGTGTATTTAACAAGTCTTTCACCATGAGTTTAAATGAATCAAATGAATAATAATAATAATAATAATAATAATAATAATAATAATAATAATAATAATAATAATGATATTTCTTGGCCTCTGTATTCTTGGCCTTTGATTCCCGTTGCAATCTTTGATCATCTTGTTGACTCCATTCACTCTATCTACGCTTTCTATTTGCCTTTGCTATTCTTTACATTCTATATTTCCAAGTGCTGCAACATCATTTTCATGTAGTTTTTAAATAATTATGCTTATCATTTATATCTCTTCTTTCTTATAATAATGTTGTCCTTTATCCAGAAAACTCCCCCCCCCCACTTCTATAAAAGTAGACAGTGAATGAATCTGCTTCTATAACTAAGGATGCTTCTCCCAATCTCTTCTGCGTCTGACTGGGGAGTATGACTTTAAAGTATAGTGCAAAATGATACGTGTTTCTTATAGAATGTGGGAAGCATTTTCAATGAATGTTGAGTCTGAGATGTCGCTTTAAACACTTGCGATTAATCATGTTTATTCCGTTTATTAGAGCGAAGGTCATTAATATTCTTAATGCTCTTTTTTCTGTCTCATTTAATCATTTCATCACTGTTGGATTCTTAATGTTCAGTAGCCTTCATAAACTTGTTATTGGAGGTTGCTTAAAGATCATATTAACTGAACAATAGTATAATAATACATGTTATTTTTGTTGTTTCCTCTCATTTAATTGTCTCACAAGGGAACGTTTTTATCCATCTTCTAATTCCAGTACATTTATCCATTCTCCACTTCCTTTTTCTTTCAGTAATTTCATTCAAATTCTAATTGCCTCATTTGTATTAATCACATTTTTCAATATGAGTTCTTAATGTCCTTACTTTGTAGTTATTATCGGACAATTGCGTATTTCTTATTTATTGGTAATAAGATAACTTTGATGTATTCTTTATGAAATTGTCGCTTTCAAAAATCGGTGTGTTTTGTAGCAAACATAATTCAAATGTGTAACATAAAAATAATTGTAATTTAGTACGAATAAATATTTAAATAAAATTTCTAAATTAAGTGATCAATTATGAAGAAATTTTAAAAGGTTCAGTAAAGAAAAAAAAATAAAAAAAATATTCTTATGGTGCTAAAATAGTATGACGTAAAGATATTTTTTTTATTAAACTATGTTAAATATCCAATAATTCATCATGAATATTTATATTTTCTAGAATAAAAATAAAATAATTTTATTTGATTAAAATGATAGAATAAAAAATAATGATTCAAGCATAAAGATACATCAAAATATAAATAATAATTGTAATTTTTTGAAAATAATACATAAAAAATAATAAAAATATATATACAGGAATTAATGATTAGTATAAAATAATTACATTAATATCGTAAGGACGAACCTTTCAGATCATAGAATGAGGATCAATCAATCGACCGTAAGATGCGGTGACTGATCCATTCAATCCAATACCCTTGGAGGGTAATGGATAATGGATGGCAATGCTGTAGCCAGTGAAGCTCTAACTGAGGCTCTTGCTGTTACCCTCCTGCAATGATCAGAGCTTTAATAGCTCAATAACACCTTATCCCTACACTGTCATCTACAGATAACGGGGAATATGAAAAGCATTCTTGCTTCGCCCCTTTAAGCCAGTCCTTATAAGGACCTTTCAGATCATAATTAGTGAGAATGGTCTGTTTTACATGTTCATTCGCATGTTCTTTGGACATTCGAAAGAATGTCCAAACAAATATTGGGGTTTGTAAATTTGTTAATGATTAAATTTATTATTATTATTATTATTATTATATTATTATTACATATTGGGGTTTGTAAATTTGTTAATGATTAAATTTTTTGTTATTATAGACAATAAAACTAGTTAATGACTTTAAAAATAAAACAAAAAATAATGCAGATTCATTAAAGAACTATCAAATAGTTCGAAAATTAGATCCAGTACTACTACATTAAAATTAAAGGACCTAAGAATGCAGCAAATGGCTCATGAGTGCTGAACAGACCACTAAAGGATGTAACACAAAATGAATAAAGCATTCACAGAGTTACAGAAATGATCACAACAGCAACAGTATAAATATGCATGAATCTGCGACAGGAAGCAGAAAAAACACAGATCTAGAAATATAACTATAGAAAACTGAAATAAAGGGTTCTTGATGAAATGTTCCAAAAATTTAAGAACCGATTCCTGAGTAATTTGCATAAATAAGCTTATATCAAATGAGTCCAATTTCTACCATGCCAAACATTTTTTTGCAAAATAAGGTTAAAATGTTTTAA
The DNA here is from genome assembly GCF_054136105.1 of Typopeltis vanoorti. NCBI lineage: Eukaryota > Metazoa > Arthropoda > Arachnida > Uropygi > Thelyphonidae > Typopeltis > Typopeltis vanoorti. Next base: position 89,550,743 of record NC_143555.1, on the reverse strand, counting down.
TGAGATCTTAAAATTAAAAAACATGGAAAATAAATTAATGACCATCATTTATTATTAAATTAACCAATATTATTTTAATCAATATTAATTTAAATAATATTAATTTAATTAAATATTTAATTACTTAATATTAATTACTTAATATTAATTAATTAATTATTATTTTTGTGTATTAATTTTATATTAATATTAATTAATGAAGTTAATTAAATATATATTTATATTAGTGGAGGTAAGATAGGAAGAAAAAAAAGATTAAGTTTGAAAAACATAATATTTTATGTAGAGAAATGTTTCTTAATAAGAGAAGGTTCATCTTCGCTAAAGTTGCTCGCAACTTTTTTTGAAACAATTCACTTCAACCAGCAATTATTATCCACACATTTTATGGTCATTACATTAGCAGCTAGTTTAACACTGTTGTTGAGATGTATAACAGATGAATTATCAAGCATAAAATTTAATATTTGTTATTTCCATTTAATTGTTATTTCTTATAAGAAATAACTGTATATTATATTTTTAGAATATTTTTAAGAATATAAGAATATTTCTTGTGTGTGTGTGTGTGTGTGTGTCATTAAAAAAATATTCATCTTTGATTATAAATATGACCGCTTATAATTCGTTTTGTCATATTATTAAGAGTAGTATTAATAAATACAATACTATTTTATAAGTAAAACAAAGGATATTTATAATTTATAACTATAAGCTTATTATTCATTTGTATATTGCACACGCTTGGACAAATAAATCCCATCCTACATATACACCTTTTCAAGAAAATCATATTAACGAAATAAAATATGGAATTTCTTTAATAGCATAGAATTATGTGTTTTTATATGTATTCACAAATATGGAAATATGCTTAAATAATATTGCACAACTAACTCTAACATATAGCACATATACAGGGTGTTCGGGATAAATTTGACATATTTATAATTAATTATATTTTTCCGTAAGTTACATGTATTAACACACACTTCTCTTCATTTAAAAGTTTGGACCCTTCTTCATTCATATACAAGATGTCAGAAAGGATGGATAGCTGGAACCCACCTGAATCATGGAAGAGAATAACTTGTATCATGATGATTCGTGCCCGCCATCAAAATAAGGATATTACGACTGCTGCCCAATGCTCCCTGAATACAGTAAAAACAATCAGGCATGAACTAGAGACTTGCAATGGTGACTACGAGGATGTAGCAAGAAGAAAGATCCCTAGCAGACGATCTGATTGCGTTCGTACAGCAGAATTCCTCGCAAATCTGCAGGAACAGGTGTTGAAGAACCCTGGCATTGGAATTCGGGCTTTGTTCGTGGAGTTGCTAACTGTAGTCAAGCCCTGGATAACAAGGGTAGCCAATGGTAGGCCGTATGTATGGCAGCAGGATTCGGCCCCTTGCCACACCTCTGGGAAAAGTCAAAAATGGTTGTCTGAAAATTTCTACGACTTCACCAGTCCAAATGTTTGGCCTCCAAACTCCCCAGACCTTAACCCCATGGATTATTTTGTATGGGGCGCAGTTGAAAAGGACACCAATCGCACTTCCAGTAATACAAAAGCCCAGTTAATGGATAAAATTAAAACAGTTTTTGCGGCCCTTCCCAGGGAGACTGTAGCATCAGCTTGTTCGAGGTTCCGAAGCAGAATTGAAGCTGTGATCGATGCTAATGGTGGTTATTTTGAGTAAATCTTGTTGATAGTATTGTAATTAACTCTGCCTGTAATGTTTTTTTGTCAATTCATTAAATTTAATAGATACAAAGAAGGTTTTCTTTTTCCTTACGAAACTGTCAAATTTATCCCGAACACCCTGTATATATAAAAGGAACTCTCTTCTAGTAATATTCTAGTAATCTCTTCTTATAATAGAACATATAAAAGGACCTTGTGGATTACTGTTACCAACCGTTTTTTTCAGTACAACACTTCATGTACATACACAAGATCTCATAAGTTCTTTTCCATCTGCTGTAGGCTGATGACGGTGAACAAAGCACATAAAAAGCACACACACTCCTTTCCACATGAAAGGAGTGTGTATTTGTCTCCTCACATTGCATCTGCCCTCTCATTCGCCGATCTGTCCGACCATGTTCCCATGGACGACATAGAACGAAGATGTGTTTTTTTCCCTTCCTTCCACAACAACCTGAATGTTGTTGGGTGGTTCACGAGATATTCGGCAGTTGTAAAAATCTTAGATCAGCTAGCCGAATTGCGTTTATTGAACTGAAGCCCTCAACACTACCGACGCATCCTTCTTGATACTATTGTAAAATTGATTATTTAAGTAGCAATGTTATTATCATGAGAAATTTAGAAATATTACTGACAATTCTTCGAAGTTTCAAATATATTTAAGGATTTTTACCCAACTCATATATTATATTATATTATATTATATATTAATTGGAACTTCTTTGGGAGATGGACCGAGTCCTTGACTCTTCATCATTTCATCTGATTTTAGCTTATGTGTGAAGGGATTGTTGTGGGTAATTTACTCGCTCATTGTGAGCATCGTAAACTGTATTAGCTTTCTCTTGCGATGGCAGATTTCAGTTTTTTATATTTGAAACGATCTTAAAGTTTGTGGTTCGCTGCCTGTCAAATTAGTTGATTTGGGTGATGATCTGTGTCTGCGAAGAATTTTTCTGCAATGTCTGGTCATGTAGGTCTTGATATCTGGAAGGTTGGCTTCTTGGTGTATTTGCAGGTTTCTGATGAACCAAGGAGCATTAAAGATCATTCTTAGGCATTTATTCTGGATCGTTTGCAATCTGTGGATGTTTTGTTTAGACGTGTGTCCCCAAGTTGGTGAGGCGTAAGTTATATAGGTCTTATCACTGATTTGTAGAGGAGAATTTTGTTGCTTATGTTTAGGAAGCTGTTCCTATTCAACAGTCGATATAGCTGTGCAATACTCTGACTTACTTTGGTGGAGACACTACTTACGTGTGTCTTGAAATTTAGGCGTTTATCCAGATGAACTTCTAGATACTTGGTAGAGTTGTGCCAAGGGATGACTTTTTCCAAACATTTGTATGCTTGTGTTCGGTTCTGCTTTACGTCTGGTGAAAAGTACTGCAGAGCTTTTTCCTGGGTTGATTGCAATACGCCATTTTTTTTTGTACCAATTCTCTAATTCGTGGACTTCTCTCTGCAGCACAATAAGTGAGTAAGTGCTATAATTGTTGATTCTGACCTTGCCACTTGGACGAAGGTGTGATTCATTTATAAGGATGATGTCTGCTTGGGTTTCTGCTGCAAACTCCTGTAGTTCTTGTATCTTTATGGATAGTCCGTTTGAGTTCCAGCTGAAAATCTGTAATGATTTAGGTTTTGTATTAGCTTTATCCATTAAGGATTTCAACAAGCAGTGATTGTGTGTGTGTGTGTGTGTGTGTGTGTGTGTGTGTGTGTGTGTGTGTGTCTTAAGATGATATCCTTGGCTTCTTAGTTGGGTTGGTGTTTGCCGGAGTTCAGCAAGCATTTCTTCTATGTGACTTGTTATGTTCTGTAGGATAGGTTTGTTGTGACTGGTTTTGGCTTTGAGTCTTTTAGGTAGGTTGGACTTGTTACTTCAGCATACGTCCTTCAGTCCGTTGTGGAGACTGTGGTTTGATGGGAGGATGTGCGTTCTTGAATAGGTTTGCTTGTTTTGAGTTGAATCTTTTGGTTTTGAGGAAAAGCAGCCCCTTATAATTTGCGTGGTGTGGGCCTCCGCAATTTGCACACTTTTGCTGGTTGTGTGCGGGTTTTTGACCTTCATTTGTTGCGTATTTGTCACCACATTTAACACATCGGTAATCTGCTTTGCAGCAGCGTTGTTAGTGGCCAACTTTTGACAGCGATGACATTGCGTCATTGTTTGTTTATGTTTTAGAGATTCAGTATTTATGACTAAATCACAAATAGTCTGAAGATCGTATATGTGTTTCTGGTCTTTACTGATCTCTACCAATATTAGAAGATATGGGGTTTTATCAACTCTACGCATATGGCCGACTTTTGTAGGTCTGAAGCCTTTGTTTTGGAGATTAGGTCTGTTTGTACTTCCTCTATTGTAATAGACTCTGTTATCCCCTCTGAGCATAACTTTAAGGTTCTTTTCACTATTCAGTGCAAATGTATGGTAGGTTAGGTTGCTATTATTCAGAAATTTTGTTACTTGTCTATAATCGCTAGAAGTTTTTAGCTGGATGAGAATTCCTTCTTCTGTATTAGTGGCTTTCGTAAATGATATTTCTAGAGTTCGGAGTGAAGTAACAACTGATGTCCAATGGTTTTTATCCCTTAGGATGACTGGGGATATTCTTTCTTATCGGTCTCCATTTCTACTGTTTTTGGGTGATTCTCTAGTTAGTAACGGAGATTTTCATTTTTTTTTAGTCTTAACGGTTTGGAATACTTTCTCTGTGTCAGCTGTATCCAATATATGGTGGGCATTATTTTGGGATATTGCCGCATCCTCAGGATCTAGTGACTGCTCCGAGCTTCGCTGTTCAATGTCATCACGTTTTCCAGACTCTGTCGTCTGTGACAATTGTGGGGGAAACGCGTCCTAGAGTTTTTACTTTTCCCGACCACCTACTACTAAGCACCTCACTTAAGCGGATAAATTCCCGATAAACGTCCTCAAATTTTGTTTCGTCTATCAGTCTTTCCATGTCAATTATCAAAACTTAAAGTTTGAAAAGCTGGTCCTAGAACATAAATGTGAAATCCCGTAGATCAAATCGATGATCTACCAGCAAATAAAGATCCCGTAGTTACAAAATGAAGAAAAAGCTTACCTTTAAGGATTTTGATTCTTGCGAGTGGATTGAGAGAAGTTTATGGAAAGTCGACGAAAGAGCGAACCACTTCTCTAATCATCCCCAATTCACTCACTCCGTAATTATATTATTCACTATTTTTATAATCTTAATCCTCACCAGGCAAATGACCATAATGACTCTGTCAAATTTTTTAAACATCTCACTACCCAGAATTATATTTGTTATATATTATAGTCCTTATAAGGACTGGCTTAAAGGGGCGAAGCAAGAATGTTTTTTATCTTCCCCGTTATCTGTAGAGGACAGTGTAAGGATAAGGTGTTATTGAGCTATTAAAGCTCTGATCATTGCAATAGCCGAGCCTCAGTTAGAACTTCATTGGCTACAGCATTGTCATCCATTACCCTCCCTGGGTACCAATTTTAGTCGCCTCGTACGACATTCATGAGCTACATTGGTGCTATTCTTATCCCGGCAACCACACGGGGAGTTATATTATATATTATATATTATATATATATCACTGTTTAAATGCGAAATATATAGAAACGAACTTGTTAAAAAAATTGGTGTCTCTTAAATAAAAGCACAAAAATATATTCATTATTAAAACTATTAAGATAATAGCGAATAATTATCAGATTGCTATATTAAATAATTATATAAATATATAAATAAAACAATATAAATTCTAGAAATAATTGGCGAGATACGTAAATTAAACAATGTTATACAGAATGCGATATCATAGCCTGCTACCTGGTGGCAGAAATAAACCTCGTTGATCTCATGAATATTTGTATCATTAATATTTTTTTGTATGATAATCAAACATTTCAGAAGTATAAAAAATTCCTTATGCAGATAGAAAAAAAAGAGCACAGTTAATTATAGATTTGAATCTGCCTACAAGAAAATACATATTAGCTAATTGAGTAGCATTGAATAAAAAGATCAAAGAAATAATTTCAATTTATTTGTGTTTACAGAAAAATAATTCGAATGATGGGATATTTACCATGTTCACTGGAGAATATGCATTGGATGAATTTGGCAATATTGACTTATGGAACGGAGTCATGTAAGTTCATTTTACGTTATTTTTCTATTATTATCCAATGTACGAGTTTTGTCACATATATTAATATGCAATTTATATCAGTAAATTTCTCATTACATATTCGATAACGTTTATTTATTATTATTTTTTTAAAGGGAAACAGATTCCTATAATGTACCCTGTAATATTATTAATGGATCAGGTAAGTTTCCTGTAAATTTTGTTAAAAATAATCTTAATGGAAAAATAATAAATAAATAGATAATAAATAAATAAATATTTATTATTTTATTTTTATTTTATTTTAGTTTACTGCTATCATGTTTATTTTAAAACTTATGCACCGAAATTCAAAAGAAAATGTGTCTCCACCTGGAGTTTTTTTTTGCTAAACTAATAGCTACAGTTTTCTAAAACAAAGTTCCACTTGGTAGTAATAGATGGCAGCACGAACATATCCTAGTATATTATTAAAAACACAACTTTTCGATTATATTATTATGTTATTTGATTTATTTAGCCAAATTTTAAAGACAAATATAGGGTATGTTTATTTGTATATATATATTTGTAATGTTATTAAATTAATTTTTATTGAAATATCTATTTTGAAACCTGTGTGCAATCGACCCGATTTATTGTTAATCGAAAATCGCTAATAATGATTTAATAAATGACATTTATTTTAAAATCTGTTTCAATTTTATTAAATTAATTAATTTCTCAAACTCTACATCTTCCTTCGTTATTTTAGCTGGAGATTTATGGCGTCCCTTCATGGATACTCGAGAAGACGAACACGTTACTTTTTTCCTCAGTGAATTCTGCAGGTAATTTACGTTCATATAAAATTGAAAGCTTCAGTTGAAATAAATAATGAAAAGGAAAGAGAATATGCTTTATATCCTTCTTTCTCTTAATCAAATACACTTGGTTACTCCTAGATTGTTTTTTTATAGGACCCTCACATATAATTACTTAAAGGAAAGAGACTTCAAAGGGATCAACACCTATAGATTTTGGGCTGACAAGACGTTATTTGATAATGGTAAAATCGATCCTGCTCACAAGTGCTTCTGTGATGAAGAATGCCTTCCACAAGGAGGCTTAGATGTCTCGCGGTGCAAATTCAGTGAGTATTAGCGATTTAAAAATTCAACTAATTTCAATGCATGTTTTCTTTCACAGAAGATACAAATATATTTGTAAATTTGAGCTACGTATGAAAAATTAGTTGGGTTAAATACTCTGTTTACGAGTTTGCAGTATTTTGGATAAATTATTTTTTATTATGAGAAGAATTCTTGATTATTTTATAAAAAGTATCGAAATATTTTTAGATGCTCCTGCTGTTGTGTCCTACCCTCATTTTTTATTCGCCGATTCCATTTATTCACGAGGAGTGATAGGATTAAGACCAGATCCTAGCAAACATATCAGTTATTTCGATATAGATCCTGTAAGTACTGAAATATTTTTTCTCTTTCTAAAGGTATAATTTTTATATTTATTTATTTAATTTTAATAAATTGAATTAAAAGTGTATTAAAATTTTAAATAATATTTGAAAATGAATTATTAAAAATTAAAAATGTTAAATACACCTTTAATTTTTTTACATCAGAATATTATAATTTATTTATAATAAATAAATTATATGGTAAATATGGTAAATATGGTAACAAATTTGTTATCATATTACCGTATGTTTTAACAAATTTGGTATGAAAATTAATAATTAAAAATATAAATAAATAATTATTTATTTTTAGTTATTTATTTATAAAGATAAATAAAGACAATTTTAAAAAATTAAAAATATAAAACACACCTTTAATTTTTTTATATCATAATATCATAATACGATGCTTGGGGGGTGGAATAATGGTTAGTAGGAGAATCGATAGTTTTCCTCTAGTGCTTTCCTTCATTTCTGCAGGTCCTTGGACTCCCATGTAATGTAGCTGCCAGATATCAGCTTAACATACTGGTTCAGAGGATTCCAAAGATAATGTAAGAGCTGTCGAAAATCTCTTGTTTGTCTCCAGAACGTTTTTTTTTTTAATTGTTCTTCTGGATTCATGTTTAGAATTGTTAATTTAGTTGTATTTCTTTTCTAGACAGTTCCAGAATTTAACGAAAAGAATAGTGTATCCTGTGCTGTGGTTCAGCGAGGTAAGATTTAGATATTGATTCCGGTGATGCTATCTCATAAAATCATTTGCTGTTTATTGTCTTGCCTTGTTGTTGCAATCGTGTTAATATAATCGAGTTAATTTCTAATTATTTAAATCGCTTTTTAAAAATGAGACTATTAGGAAAGAACTTGACATTATTATCATTCAAAAATGTGTTAGCAGACTTAATCTCAAATGGTATTATTCACTTACCAAAACAAGTATTCTTTGCCAAGATGGCAGGAAAAAAATACCCGGAGGAAGATTAAGATCTAGGTGGATTGATGCAGGAAAAAGTGCTTTAGAAATATAAGATCTGAGAAGATTGAAGTCTTAACAGATAACAGATTTATGGAGAAGAAAATTATCAGTAGAAAGTTAGAAATGGTGTAATATTTTCATGTTGTACAATCATAATATCCTGTACACTGCCTGAGGGTATATACAGCAGAAATTTCAGCATGATAATTAAATCTCTCTCTCTCTCTCTCTCTCTCTCTCTCTCTATCTATCTCTCTCCTACAATACTATATAAAGAAGTTCATATCAGATAAGTAATTCTTCTCTGCACGAAATTGAGCGGGTATTCGGTAACCAACATAACCAGATATCTCGGTGAACACTCAGTTTCTTCAGCATAAGTAATGCGTACTCAGTACAAACGCAGGTCACAGCATCCTCAGAGAATCTTTCACAATTCCATCAAAACATTCCTTTCCTGAGATCCTCTTTACAAGAGTAGAGTCATCATAACCAGATGCCGACATACAATGAAGAATGTGACACGGTGCCTTCCCCCCATTCCTTATGTTACATAAATTTCATCCAAAAATGCCGAAGAATTACTTCGTCTGTAGCCCAATCGGAGCGGTACAGCATATCAATCTGGTGCATCCTATCAATCAGAAAATACTCTGTTTATGTTGGAAAATCAGCTATAGCCTGCAATCGTTTACCCTCGCTACAAGAACAAAACTCAATCTCATTCATATAAATTCAAGAAACCACTCAATCCACAAGTTGTGATCCAACTTTTACCTCGAACACACTAGAGAAAACAATACAATACATTTCTTAAGAGACGCAGTTTACCAAATACAGTATTTATTCGAATATAACTCGCCCTCGCGTATATCTCCCACCCCTGATTCTACTTTACGAAAAAATAAATTAAAATTTTCGCATAAGCCTCGCACACGAAAAAAGTATAAAACTTTAAGAAATGGACAGTAAATGTTGTTATGGCAGTTTCAAATATTTTGGAATTTGGTTGAAGAGAATCAACATTTCAACTCAACAATCGTCGGCTTACCTTTGTCGTTGAGTCGCGTGATCTTTTGCTAATACCCCCACCAATCATATGCATAGAGATGGAAGCAACCTGTAGAAGAAATGTGGGAGTGAGGGCATTGAATTCTACTCGATCTTGGATTACGGGAGAGGTGGAGCAGTGAGGTGAGGTTTAGGTTCTATACGGTGTGGATGGCAGCCGGCGACTACGACCTGACTCCTGCAGGAAAGATTAAGAGAACATCATTAGAAAGTTGCACAACAACTGGAGTTGCACAACAAACTCCAGTTGTTGTGCAACTGGAGTTTGAGAGTTTGGGACATGATTTCGCCAGAAATAATTGCCAAGAGGTTTTTTAGAAACCGGCATCTCTAATGCCTTGGATGGGAGCGAAAATGATGCTATTTGGGAAGATGACTGTTTGTATTAATTTGTATTAATTTAATTACAGAAGCGTTGTCGCTAAAAATTCAAATATCTCGCGTGACGAAGGTAAGCAACCGATCGCGTAAATAACGTTTACAATTAAAATTTAAATGCATTCGTTTTATTAATAATGTGAGCAATTATAAATTATAATTAATACCGAGGATTTAATTATGATCATCAATTAGTTTTTTTTCCTGAAATATTTTAGTTTCCGAAACTCCCGCATATATCTCGCATCACGATTTTTTAACTTTAATTTTTGGAAAAAAATGTGCGAGTTATATTTCAATAAATACGGTATTAGGAATATTTAACAGAAAGAGAGCAATTGGCTTCTCCAAGAACATTAGTTTTGCAGTGAGAAAAAGACATTCGACTTGTTCCACTAAACACTGAAAAAAAAAAGCAGATGAATTCCACATTGAGCAGGAACAGCATCAAGTCTAGCAGTAACATTGTCGTGACAAAAAAAAAAAAAAAAAGAATTAGATGAAATATCGAATGAACATGAACAGCAATTCCACAACGTTATTTGAGAATTTTTCTTAATATTTCTGGAATTGTTATACAAGGTGCATATATAAGCAACTCTTTGTTTGAATCCAAGAAAACCTTTGAAAATTAATCCCCGATGATCTATGTATGCATGTTATTTTTGAGACAATTTGGGGCAATTTCCATTTATGCTTATTTCTTCCCTCCCTTCATCTCTCTCTCTTTATGTAACTGTGTCATATTTCAATAGAATGATTGATATTATAGTAATGATGTTTATTTTTTTTTTTTTTCAGACAGCCGCGTTGGATGATTCCTTAGCGAAATCAGTCCGCTTTATAACCAAAGAACTTCCTTACATCGTGATGGTTGCGGCTTTCGTATTTGTGGGAATTGGAGCAATCGTTCTTTTATTTGCCCTCGGGATGGCCATCTCCTACAGGAAAAACAAAGTGAGTATAATATTAGAACAGCTTTTGTTTTGTTGTTGTTAATGGCCATCATCATACCTACACAGCGCAATTTAAACTCTTTGCCCATCTAACAATTTTAGAGAGAATTTTCAACAGTAGATGAAAACTTCCAGCTTCATTACAGAGGTAGGCGTTTTTTTTCTTCTTCTCTCCTCTTGAAACTCAGGTCTTTGGTTCTGAAAAAACTCAAACCAGCTGGAGAACACATAGAACTGACAGATAAATCAGAATGTGGAGATAGAAATTCTCTCTCTCTCTCTCTCTCTCATGGTATTTATTAGGTTTGTAAAAATGGCTAACTTGTTCAGAGTCCTAATGAAAATCTCATGAGATAAAGAGACCAACTTAAATACATACCCATTTTGTGATAGAATAATCAAAGGAGACTATCCAAGTTATTGCCAATCTCCAATATGGACATATTTTCTCGTGTCTATAAGAATGTTCTTTAACAGAGCAACAGGGATCCCACGGTTTAAAAAAAGCAAAATTTAATGGCCCGTGTAGCTACTTATGACTTTAATACACCGTTGTTCTTTACGGTATCTTGTAAATGAAACCTTTGTATGCAAATACATGCTCATTTTATCAACAAAATAATATTGTATCAGTTTTGATACATATATATATATATATTAAAGATACCAAGCTATTTTAAACCTGGCTTCACTCCATTTCCCAAGTAAGCAAACAGACAAACAAGTCAAGTTTGTGCCTGCAAGTGTTGCAAATCTACTACGTGCAGGATCAGCTAGACTTGCAGGCGCAAACTTGACTTGTTTGTCTGTTTGCTTACTTGGGAAATGGAGTAAAGCCAGGTTTAAAATAGCTTGGTATCTTTAACATTTATTATACCCAAGGTAAAATATTTTCCACACACACACACACACACACACACACACACACACACACACACACACACACACACACACACACACACACACACACACACACACACACACACACACACACACACACACACACACACACACACACACACACACACACACACACACACATATATATAAAGTTGGTGTTCCGTGGTTAGTATTGTTGGTGTCCGCCGTCTAGCTAGAGCCACGATACTGAAAATAGCAGGGCTGTTCGGTTTTTCAAGGTGAGATATCCTGATGTTTAATCATTGGAAAAATAACCCACTTTGCTTGTCTAAGAGGCGTAACTGTGGTCCAAAAACAGTCTGTTAGGAACCGACACTTCTCCGTGGTCTGAGAAGGCTTGTACGGACAAGCAGAAACTTGTTGTGCGCAACAATTGACCGAAGCATTTAGTGACGGCTGTTTCCAACTCACACACTAAAAAGTGTGACGCATACTCACCAAACAGGGATTCGAAAGGATCTGTATTTGCAGTCGCATGTCTATACGTAAAATAAAAGTTTCTAATTCAGTGACCGATTGTGTGTGTGTGTGTGTGTGTGTGTGTGTGTGTGTGTGTGTGTGTGTGTGTGTGTGTGTGTGTGTGTGTGTGTGTGTGTGTGTGTGGACTGGACTTTTTTCAATTAAATTTTCTAAGCAATATAATCACATTCTCTCCATCCAAATGAGAATCTGTCATTTTATTCAAACATTTTTTTTTATCCTCAAGAGAGCGAATTTGATATTTTTAGTTAGGTTCAACTCGCGATGAGAGGAACGTGTAAAAATATTTCAAGATTTCCCGGATGTACTCAAAATCTAATATATTATTAAATGGAAAAGTAGCCTGACCAAGAGGAGTTGTATTGCTAACTATGAGATCAATGTGTTTAACTATAAAGGTTTCAAAGGTGAAGCTCTGTGTCAATTGGGAACTTCAAAGAAAGCCTATGGAACAAATATCGAAGATGAAGCAGTGCGTGAGCAAACCAGTTCTTTTGTCAAACATCTAATGAAGGGGGGTGGATACTGTTGTTTTTACTTCTAAAAAAAGTTTCTTCTTTGTCCTTAGTCCAGTTGTTAGCAGATGGATGCATCTCACTTATTACCACGGCCTTCATGTGGGAAGAATCATCGATACAAGGAATACGGGTTTACAGAGCAAACAGTGGGCGGATCGTAAACGCCCAAGATCACGTTCATTGACTAGCGTCTGTCACTGATACAAATCGCCACGTGCAGTGATGACGTCATTTGATGTATAAAACGGTTGCCTGGACAACGAAACTTCTTAGAATTTGTGCTCGATTTCTTTTACTTTTTCTTATTTTTTTTGTTTCGTATTTTGACCACCCTTTCTCATCCCGAACTATCGCGCACATCTTACTGAACCAATTTATTCACAGCATATTTATATTCATATATTACGGCTTACCCTAATTAGTTGGTAAGAAACAAGAACCTCTGTATCTTTGTCAGTAGCCGTGAATTTAGTTGAAAACACCTGGGTTTGAGTCCTATTTAGAACGAGAAGAATTTTTTACAAGGGTCTTTTCAGCTAGAAGTAAGTTAGTCAGTCTCATATGGAGGCAGCAGGTTTTTTTTTTTTAAATTATTTTTCTCTCAAATGAGATGTACCAACTAGAAGAATGCAGTTAACTGACATAATACACTAAAGTCAGAGTGTTAATTGCTTGGCTGCAATTCAAATATAATAACCCGTATTTTAGGTTCTAACACAGGGTTTCTAGTCCGCGCGGTTAGCCTAGTGGCTATGCGCATTGTAACCATATGCCTGGAGGAGTGCCCTAGGTTCGATTCCCGTCGATGACGTGAGGAGCTTAAGGATCTTCCTCAGCCATAGCCAAGTTAGCCGGTCTTGGGCGTGGACAGCAGGATTTTTTCCACCAGTTTATCTGGAGTTTTTCATCCCGCAAGCAGGCAAACCGCCCCCGTGAACACACAGGCTACAGTACGGCAGTGTTTCTCAAAGTGTGGTACACGTACCCCCCTCCCCCCCGGGTACGCGAAAGGTCTTCAGGGGGTAGGTGGCAATTTTCGGCTATGCATCATTAACGCATGGAATCATTATATTTCTCAACAAATAGTGCAATTAGAGACAGCAATTAGAGACAAATAAAAACAGCACTAACTAATGAATCACATCTTCCCTCCAACAGAAACTGCTGTATACACTCAAGCAAAACAACATGCTGCCGGGGCAACATATGCTTTTGCTTGACACCACCCCGTCGTGAACGTGTTAAAATTAAGAAATATATAGTGAATGTGTTTCAGATATTAAGGAATTCGGTTGAAGAGATTTAGCATTTCAACTCAACTGTTGAAATGCTAATTTGTCTTTGGTTCACGCGATCTTTTGTTAATACCGTACGAATCATATGCACTTCTTCATAGCTGCTCTACGTATCTCAAGTCTTGTAAATTACTGGTAATTTTTGCTTGAAATAATGGGAAAGAAGATGAAGCTATTTGAGTAGATGACTTTGACGATGCACACATGGAAACTGTTCTCGATATCTAAAGTAGTGATAAAGAGCAGGAGCTTCTTGGTAAGTCACAACATTTGCTGTTTTTTCTGAAAACTTTAGTTTCCGAAAATCCCCGCATATATCTCGTAACACGATTTTTTTTAGCTTTAATTTTGGGAAAAAAAGTGCGAGTTATATTCGAGTAGATAAATTTAAGGTAATTTTTTTAGCTTTCAAATTCTTAAGTATGGATCATTGGTTAAAGATTAGATTTATAAACCACAAAAGAAAGCAACATAGCAGATGCAAGTAGCTGTAAGCAACAAGAAAACGTTGATATTGCATCTGGATCAAATGAAATTGATAAGGGTGTGTCGTCTGACATCTCTAGAGAACCAACTAGGAAGAAGATGAATAATCCTCGTAAGTATGATATGAATTACTTGAAATGTGGATTTTCATGGACGGGAAATGAAGAGGAACCGATTCCAAATTTTGTTCATTCTGTTAAAAATAAATCCCTTTTGTTTACATGAACATATAAATTCAAATAAAATAGACATTTACAATGAAACATACTTTATTTATTTATTATTTGATAAGGGGGTACTTGGTAATAATGAAAATTTAAGAAGGGGTACGCGGATATCTGAAATTTGAGAAACACTGTAGTACGGCGAGGAAGACAACGAAAAACTATCTTGCTCATAATCATTTCCCTAGTATGGTAGCATATAGCTACAACCACCAACCCTATGGCTGAGGGAATAGAATAGGGCTTCTTAAGGCATAGTCTGCGGTCCGGTACTTGTTCTTAAAAAAAATAATGATATGCAGAAAATATAAAAATACGAATATCAAAATAGAAATATAAAAATACTAAAATGCAATTAAAAAAAATACAAATATCATATTTTCACGGAAGTTCCATCACTTTCCGCGGTGCACTGGTTGGATAAACGTGGGTTCGCATCCAGTCTAGGAAGCGAAAAACCTTTAGCAGGACTTTCAACTTAACGTGAGTCTCATACAGAGGGAAGGGGAAAAAGAACGCGCAGTATATATACAGATATAGGGGGGAACTGCATACTTCATTTTGCAGTGTGGGTTTACGCGACAGCATAAAACAAGAAGAAAGGAAAGAAGCTGTCAATAGAAAAAAAAAGTTATAAAAGATTAAAAAAAATAAAAATAAACGACATGAATGTGTGTAACTGTTATATATTTATGTTTCATAAACATGGGCTGACATATATAGAAAATAGACTTGGCTCGTTGCGCAACAGTTGATATCAGATACCAGTAAAAAGATAATTTTTTACTGGTATTTAAACAACTACATACATTCATGTATTCGTGATGGACCATATACACATAAAAAAACTGCCCTCAGTTATGTCAAGTCTAGGCAATGCTGATCAAGTACATTCTAATACACACATGCATACACAGTTATTTTTAGAAATATTTTATTAATACAGTATATATTGTACATTCATTTCAAAATGATATTTTCCATTATATATTTATATTATTATTATTATTATTACATAACACCTCCAGGGAGTCCAAAGACTTATCGAGGGAGGGTACCTGCTCTACAACTCTCCGTCTCCACCGACCGCAACTACCTTCATCAGCTATACCAACGCCATCTTCCGTCGACCACCAACACTAGTACCTTCACAAACAATCACAAACATTCATGCCCACAGCGGGATTCGAACCTGCGAATACGCTAATATATATATATATATATATATATATATATATATATATATATATATATATATATATATATATATATATATATATATATATATATATATATACAAAACTTCATTGACTACAGTTAGTACCCGCTCATATTTGCATTTATAGTTTTTTTTTATTATTATTTCATTCCCATCAATATGCGATGTGTTATGTTGTATAACGTTTAAATGCACACAAATTCTAAAATTTGAAAAGCGTACTGAAAAATTCCATTTAAAAACTTATTAAGCTGACTTTATATAAATAAAAAGTTGATGAAATAAATATAATTGCAATATTATAATGTTTGTTATGGTGGTGAAACCTAATGCTGTCTTTCCTGTATTATTCAACGTTACTTAAAAATAAAAATATGTTTATAATTTTAAAGAAATTAAATTGATACTCCCATTATTATTATTATTATTATTATTATTATTATTATTATTATTATTATTATTATTATTATTATTATTATTATTATTATTATTATTATTATTATTATTATTATTATTATATCTAGTTGATACGTTGCGACGACCTTCATATTGTGCAAAGTGGTGCTGGTAATTAAATCAAATTAATAAGATACAATGAAATTAAACAAATTAATTAACTATTTGATTTATGAAAATAACTTAATTAGTTAATATTTCCATACTTGCATACTTTAAAAAACATAATAGTTAATAAAATTTGTTTTATTGTTTAATTATTTAACTGTTTTGTTTTTAACAGGGTCGACCATATACAGCAATTAAACAAGAAATAGAACAAGATCCGCATGACTAATAAACCAAATCCATCACACCTTGTGCCAAGTTATACTTGCAAGTTCAACAGATTGATAGATCAGACGCTCAAAGTAATGGCTATGCTGATTGACTTAGAGAGAATCTTTGTTAACTAAATATGTTCTGATGTATGAAGAACTATTATTGATTATTCAGAGTACACCGATGCTCTGAAGTTTCTCTACCGACAAGCAAGAGATTCCAAAACAAGTGATTTAAATGCCCTAGTGACTATTTATTAAACCACAGCAGAGAATACTAGCTAGTGGAAGCATGAATTAAATATTAATCTTCGCTGCTATGAAATTTCATTTAGTGTGCAAATTTAAATTGGCATAATCTGTCATTATCTATATATCTTTAGTTGGTATAATTCATCAGTCTAAGAAAATTTAAAACAGCTATACAATGGTGCTAAATTTATATTTTCATTACAACTATTTTAATGGTTTCGATTTCATAAAGCATTGTTTCAAATTCATGTTTTATTGTGCTTATAAACCATATACAAATGAATCCAAGAATTTCACAATTGTCGAATTCCACACTTTTTTTAGTCTTCTTTAACATTAAGTTTATCAGCTATTTTTATTCACCCTATTGTAATTTCATTTATTTTCTGAGAAATTAAGATTTAACATGAACTTTGACGTTTGCGGATGTAACAGAATTCAAGAGCAGCGCCATCTACATATTAATGATTTGACACTGCAAACACAATACAATTTTATAAATATTATGAATCCTGTAAAGAACAAAAATTACGCAAAGAAATTGTATTAATTCTATATAGAATTGTGGCAAATTGAAAGATCTGTAAACGTATAGACCTTTCATTTTATAATTCATTCTAGATGGGTATAGAAATTCGATAATAAATCTGATTATTACGCACAATTTTGAATACATATTTTTTAAGGTGGTGCATCGAATAATAGAAATAGAATGAAAACTCTGTCTTTCGTCTGGGTTCCCAAATCTACATTATACTAATAACATTAGTAGTACAATTAGTAGTACACATTAAATTAATTATCAAGGATATGTTATAATGAAGCGAACCTTTCAAGAATTAAAAAAAAAAAAATCTGGTCTTTGTAAGCATGCAGTTGAATCTGATTAATCGAAATTGGTCATCCTATTTTTGGTACTAAAAGATAATTATATGGTCATAGCAAATGTGAGGTAGAAACCAGTTGCTGACGAAGGATTAGAAATTCTCATTATTGTTCTTAATTTATTTATTTAGGTTTATAATCAATGGGATTTTAGTGATTATTTAAGAAATGAAGCTGATACGATTTTATAGATTTCACATATTTTATTCGATAAAAATGGCTGATGAATTTCTTTTTCTGATTTTTTAAAATCATATTCTATTATTGTGAATAAAGCAGTTTTTCCTGAGGTTCATACCAATCCATCTGCCACAAATGCGCTCATTTGGACTGCTGTAAAGCACAGCAGTGGAAGTGTGATATACAAGAATATAATTATTTTTTAAAATAACAAAAGGTATAAATTATCTACATGACAAGATGGAATTTAAAACACTATATTAAATATTTATAAACTAATTTAAAAATAGGCAAATTTACCATTTATTTAATGTTATTTTAAGTGCACTTTATATTGAATATAATGAATTTTACCTATAAATACATTTTGAAGATTGCTAACGATATGCTAACGTTAAAATTTCCAACTGGAAATCTCCGAGTGTTCCACAACTTTTTCCTGATGTATAAGCTAGCAGGTTTCCGTACTACATCGAGATTTATAACAAAGGAAGAAAACAGATATTTAAACTTTATTATTGCAGATTACCATTACATTTACTCGGATACTAAATTTAAACGAAGTATTAACGGAGAGTTTTATTTCTTCCCTCATTCTTAACTATTAATTACAAAATACTATCTATCTCTCCCTTCCATCTGACGGGTTGGGTCTCCTCATGAGGAGTCTCGGCACGCCACTCCTCTGCTGCATCCCTATTGTAGGTATTCTTGACTGTAGTCCGTGTGTGTGTGTGTGAGTGTGTGTGTGTTCACGGGGACGGTTTGTCTTTTCATCTTGCGGGATGAAAACAATCCAGCTAAACTTGGGAAAACCCTACTGGCAGCGCCCAAAACAGGGTAACTTGGCTATGCTTGAGGAAAATACTTGAGCTCCTCACGTCTCTGACATGAATCGAACCTAGAACACTGCTTCTCCTGGAATATGGTTGCGAAGCGCACAGCTAATAGGCTAACCGCGCGGACACGAAATGCTGTAAAATCTTAATATAATTAAATATTCAGTACTTGTGAAAACTTGAAAATATTGAAGTATTGTAAGTATCATTGTATATCTACTAGGTTCTACTTTGTAGGTAGTATTTAATTTTTCAGCCAGTTCAGGGCAACTTTTTTTTTTATGAGATCAGATTGGTTCATTATCGATTCTTTTCTCAAATTCATAAATAAATTTTAATTTCAAACATTTATATTTAATATTTATACTATTTAAATGCATACACACATTCATACACCATATTATTTATATAATCAGAATATATAAAGTAATCCGAGTACTAAATTCATTCAATCCAATAACCTTGGAGGGTAACGGATGGCAATGCTGTAGCCAATGAAGTTCTAACTGAGGCTCGGCTATTGCTGTTACCCTCCTGCCATGATCAGAGCTTTAATAGCTTAATAACACCTTATCCCTACACTGTCCTCTACAGATAACGGGGAAGATGAAAAGCATTCTTGCTTCGCCCCTTTAAGCCAGTCCTTATAAGGACTACATATATACATATACATATACAATAAAATACATACAATATATTGCATTTGAGTATGGCCTTTTTAGGACTTCCAGGGTAACAAATGGCAAAGCTGTAACCAATGAAGTTTTAACTGAGGCTCGACTATTGCCGTTACCCAGCCATAACTAGCGCTTTTTAGCTCAATAATATCCCATCCACACAGATTTTCTTCATTCAGATGACGGGATAAAGAGTCAAGGACTCAGTCCATCGCCCAGTTCTTTTAAGAACCTTTAAGAACATACAATATAGGTGATAGTCGAGCGTGAGATGCGGTAATTAATACCCTTGAGGGTAATGGATGGCAATGCTGTAGCCAATGAAGTCAACTGAGGCTCGGCTATTGCTGTTACCCCTCCTGCCATGACCAGAGCTTTAATAGCTCAATAACATCTTATACCTACACTGTCCTCTACAGATAACGGGGAAGATGAAAAGCATTCTTGCTTCGCCCCTTTAAGTCAGTCCTTATAAGTTATATACACAGTTATATTATTACAAGTTATATATACAATACAACGCTAGTGGATCGATGAAGATCAGGAGTCCTTTTTACTTTCAGGGTAAAGGATGGCAATGCTGTAGCCAGTGAAGTTTTAACTGAAGCTCGGCTATTGCCATTACCCAGCGATGACTAGAGCTTTTAGCTCAATAACACCTCATCCACACAGATTTTCTTCATTCAGATGACGGCATAAGAGTCAAGGACTTAGTCTATCTCCCAGTTCTTTTAAGAAAAGATAGCATTAGTTATCAGGAGGTGCGACAGAAAAATCCCATCTAGGGTAACGAATGGCAATGCTGTAGCCAATGAAGTTTTAACTGAGGCTGGGCTATTACCGTTAACCAGCCATGACTAGAGCTTTTAGTTCAATAACATCTCATCCACACACACAGATTGTCTTCAATCAGTTGAAGGGATAAAGCGTCAAGGACTCAGTCCATCTCAAAAAAAAATAAAAATAAAAATAAATAAATAAAACAGAAAACACTAAAATGGTAAAAATGCTATAAAGACGAATTTTTATGCAGTTTTTTCATACATATACATATATTTACACATATACATATACATATATGATTATTTTGTGGATCGATACGCTACCATGAAACGTTCGTTAATGCAATACGTTTTGGCTTTTTTATGACAAGTGTTACTTTGTGTAGATTTAAGGTTATGGAGTTAAGCGAACACAACTCAGTGGTTGCAATTAATGAATACGGATTTTATGATCTAAATTTACTTGCTAAGCAAACAAACAAACAAACACCGGGAAATCGATAAGCATCATAAATGCACGTTAAGATAATATTCATTAAAGTAGGAACTAAGCAATGTAAGTCAGTAGCGAACATGGGAGAAACGCGGTGTAAATAAGTTACTCGAGATACATTTATTACCTGGTATAAATATAGACACACCAATATGAGCACAACTAACATTACCGTATGCATCAAATAATGGCAGTAAATATTAAGTATTTTTCAAATGGACATATATATATATATATATATATATATATATAGAAAGTATTTTACCTTGGGTACAATAAATGTTAAAGATACCAAGCTATTTTAAACCTGGTTTTACTCCATTTCCCAAGTAAGCAAACAGACAAACAAGTCAAGTTTGCACCTGCAAGTGTTGCAAGTCTAGCTGATCCTGCACGTAGTGCAAGACCAAGGCAACTTATAGTAAAAATACTGTAAGCTCTGATCACTGTTCTTAATATTTACCCTTAATACAAAGCACATCTCCTGGAGGAGATGTATGATGCTTTGTATTAAAGGCAAGGGGCCACTACCCAGATCGGTTTCGACCTTTATTGAGGTCTCATCAGTGGGAGCCAGGCTAGAATACCTAGCTAGGCCAGGTATTCTAGCCTGTCTCCCACTGATGAAAGAAAACTTGACTTGTTTGTCTGTTTGCTTACTTGGAAAATGGAGTAAAACCAGCTTTAAAATAGCTAGGTATCTTTAGCATATATATATTCAAATTGACTAAAATTACAGAGGGCGGGGTCCTTAAAATAAAAAGTTCTAATAAACACTTAGAACATGGTTCTACCTCAATTCCTTCGTGGTGATTTTCATAGGTTTTCAGCGCACACCCTCGTATATTTAATGATAATAATAATAATAATCCAGCACACTTTATTTGTCAAATAAATAGTACTCTGAATAACAAATATTTCATAATAATATACCTATATATCAAATGTACGGTAAAATTATATTTAATTAAGAATTAATTATATATATTGTTATGCATTATATAAAATTATTTAATAATAGCTTTTTATTTATTGTTTTTATTTATTGTCATTGTAATAATCGAATATCAACCAAAACACCATTATAAGTTTTATGTTTCTATTTTATATGTATTGATCTGACCGATGTGTTCGTATTAAGGGTGGGTAATGGATAGCAATGCTGTAGCCAATGAAGCTCTAACTGAGGCTCGGCTATTGCTGTTACCCTCCTGCCATGATCAGAGATTTAATTTTAATTTAATGTTCGTATTATTATCACGTTTCTCACATCTTAAAGTTAGAAATTACTACTAGCTTGTTTTAGTTGTTTAGTAAACCAAATGGCAAATTAATACAATCATTTCGATGAAAATATTATTAAAACATTAAAATAATAATAAACCAACTGGCAAGTACACTGATAGCTTTCATAATTTGTCAATAAATCACGTTTCTCACATCTTAAAGTTAGAAATTACTACTAGCTTGTTTTAGTTTGTTTAGTAAACCAAATGGCAAATTAATACAATCATTTCGATGAAAATATTATTAAAACATTAAAATAATAATAAACCAACTGGCAAATACACTGATAGCTTTCATAATTTGTCAATAAATAAAATATAAAATTTCGGGCCACAAAAATGTTCTCAGGAATGTCAGGTTGCCTATTGTGGGTTTAGGACCAATGCTTCTTATTCAATTCTCACTTTCTTTTTTCTTTCGCTGATTCACACCCTATCGCTACTTTATTTTAGCTTTTAATATATTTGATTTTTTTTTCTTTTTAAATATATTTCACATTTTAAACTAACATATTGTTTTGCATTATAGTAAGCTATAATTTATTTTGAAAGAAGGGGCATATGCACGTGGAAATAACTTTAGATGAGAGAGCAACAGGCAACACATGCCGCATTATTTTATTATGTATATACAGAAACCGAAAACGAACAACTTGCTTTTGTATATGGCTGTACTTATTGTTAAACACGGTATATCATGTGAGTATATATAAAACCTGAACATAGCGGCTATAGCATAGTCTCTCCCCATCCTACCAATCATGTTTGTACAAAGATTTTCAATATAAAAATATATTGTATCAGGCACTGCTGATGTAACTTTTATTTTAAAAATCAGAGTGATTGTTATCAATAAAGATTATTTGTGTACATGTTGTCGGCGTTAAATTTATTGGCAATCTTATTTATTTATTTATTTAATGTTTATCAATGCATGTAGATTTTAATTATTCCTGGATATCAACCGAAGTTAGAAGTCTTATGAAAATGTCTCATTACCACCACGAATTAAGAATATTACAACCTAGAATGTCGGTATGTTAGGAACAGTGCATGATTTCCAGAACAGTTAGTAACCCCTTTTGCAGTTGCCACTGATCTTAGACTGTCTGACCTTTTCCAGTTTATCGGAATGCTGTCACCCATCTGTGTTTGGGTTTGACTAGAGGTACAGCACCACAATCGGTGTAATTCTGCTTATTCCATGATAGTTTCAGACAACAGAGGTTAAGAGGGAACTGATGAGAAAATGATTAGTATATTATATTCAGCACAATTTATAGTTCACGTATAGTCGATCTGCTCTCACTGACCGCAAATGCTGTTCACGGTTCTGCTGATGACAGCACTTTCCACTCATACGACAAACGTTGTAGTAATCCTGAAGTCTCAAAATCATTTACAACAAGTGTTCCTAAACACTGATTTCCACATCAACAATGGGACATTTACAACCTATTCACCTGCTTTATCTATCAAAAAAAAAAAGACATTAGGTAGCTTTTGACGAATCATGCTACAGACTCTACTGAGCAGATGGTGAGTGTGTGAGGGCGGATGTCAAGTCAATGTGTCTTACCAGAGTGCGTAACCCAAACTATGAAATTCGAAGGGGACGGTATAATGGTATGGTCCTGTTTTTTTGGATTGGCCTCGAACTTCTGTTTGTGATGTCCGAACATTAAACTCCAATATGTATGTTAACATTCTAGACGATGCAATGCTTCCTACTTTGTGGCATTTCTATGAAACCGATCATTTGTCACTTTCAGTAAGACAATGCGCCATGTCGTAAGACTACTGCTGCTGTAAATGTGTGGTTTGTGGCTATGAACGTCACAACACTTGACTGGTCTTCACAGAGCCCTGATCTCAACTCTCTCTCGAACATCTGTGGGAAGCGGAGCGTTGGGTGGGGTCAAGGGACATCCTCCAACAAGTCCAGGACCTCATTACATGCATACAGGAAGAACGGTCCACAATTCTCATTGGTACACTTGTGGAAAATGTCTCGAAGGATTGGTGCAGTTATTGCAGCGAAAGGAGGTCCTATATCTTATTAGGGTGGGCGCCATGGTGGCTTTTGACTTCTTTCCATGAATGTAGGTATACACTGCTTGGAATAATTTCTGCATTTTGATAAGAACTTGTTTATTATGGCTGCTAAAAACATTTACCTGCAATTTTAGTACACTGCCAACGTTCATTCAATTGAAAATGGAAGAAAACACCGATATAAAACGGTGATAATCACCCCAGGCAATAATGTAAATAATGTACATTTATTACGAATAATATAGCTTATGTTCATCAGTTTGGGAGACGAACTTGTTAAAAGAGTCTGCCATCATTAGAGGGGAAAATAATAAAACAAGAGTTGTGTGTGTGTGTTTGCTCAACAGCTATTTCTGTAGGTTACACTGAGACGATCGCAACTCTTATATCCTGGAATTCTTGCATATTGAAGGTAGTCTAATAGTCAAGGGAAGGATCAGGATTGGAAGAAAATGTTCACATCAGATTGCGATTCAGATGCCAAACAGTACCTTTATATAATACAACACTAGAAATTACATACCCATGGTAACTAGCAGAAACCTCAGTCAGTCAAACGTTTTATTATTATTTTCTTATTACTTTATTATTTTACTGTTGTTATATTATTATTAATTTTTCATTATATTTTTTAACCAGCAATTATTTTAATCTCAATTTATTATTTATTTTATTATTTCATTATTATTTTATAAAGAAAATATTATTTTCATTAATAACAATGTTATAAATTATTATTTATTATTATTGTTTTATATTATTTTCTTATTACTCTTTTATCATTTCCTTTTATTATCTTATCACTTCCTTTCATTATTTTATTATCCTTTAAAACGTTTCTACTTAAACAAAATAGCCATATTTCAAAAAATAGCTTCATTTTGCGCTTCGCTGACAATAGGCAATATTAGGTAGTGTTTCATGTGAAATCTTTCTCGTTTTTTCCCGCTTTTCATTCATGAAATCTTTGAAAAGAAAGCCTTCCAGTTGCGATAATTAACTTTCTTTATTCTTGCTTTTAATAAATCTTTTACTTCAGGTCAGATATTGATCACTCTCTTGTGACGCTAGCATTTATTATGTGGCAACTCGCACGCATTGTGTACTAATTTCCGTTTCTGCAAACAGTTAATCTCTATCAAAAGAGCTATTTGCTTGTGGCTGGCCACTTGTTAGATCGTATTACAATAGGTTGGGAACTGAACTTTTTTTTTATTCTCTTTTTTGAACCATTCATTGAACTGGCTAATCAGAAAAGCTTATGCAAACACGTGACTAGATCGATAGTAGAGTTAATATGACACTTGAAAGTTCTGCAGGAAGTTTGCAAATGTTGGCTAGTCAGGAGTGTGTGTGAGGAATAAATGTAAGTTTAAATGGGTCCTAACAAATTCGGAATTTGATTTCAAAGTGACGCGATTGACAATGAAACGTGATTCTTTCGCCTTTGATTCCTTTTGTTTGCAGGATTGTCCAAAGATGGTAATTCAAGATATCTATAGGTGGTCATAAGTGAGTAAAGGATATTATCCACAGACATGAGCAGTATTCCAAAAAATACGGAAACTATCTGCAACCTTTGTAGAGAATATGCTCTTCAGTGTACCACTCATGGCGTTAAAAGGTTGGCCACTTCCAGAAATCCCATCCGTCGTTTCATTTGGGCAGTAGTATTCCTGTGTGCGCTTGCTGGGTGTGCATACCATACAAGTTTCTTGGCGATCAAGTTCTTGCGCTATGACCACGTAACTGTCACAGAAGAGCTTCATGCTGAGGAGTTAGAATTTCCGGCTGTAACTGTTTGCAATTTGAATGTGCTCAAGAAAAACTTTTTTGATGACCAGTTCAAGAATGGTTCCATCGATGAATCTAAAGGATTTTGCTTTACGAGTGAGGCTGAGTTTTTGAATCAGAGCAACACCATTGACCTCAGTGATGTGTGGATGGGGTTAGGCCTAACGAGAGAATTCATTGATCAGTACGGACACAATATCAAGGATCTCATTGCTCAGTGTACATATAACAGTGAAAACTGTTTTGGAGATAGGTTGGTAATGTTTCGATAGCCTTCTTTTAAATTGCAGCTTCATTATTAGGAAAATTGATAATTTTTTTTATTAGACACGTAGAATTTTACACAAGTTCATGATTGTGTTGTATAATATAAGCTACTGTCTGGCAAACGACTTGTATACACGTTGAAAAATGTTTTATCTGCAATTTCGGAGAATTTTTACGTAGATCTATGTCTTAATATAGTCGGAAAATAACGGGGGAAATCTTTTATATTCAAAATAAAAGTAAAATTTACCGCCTTCTCAAACACATATTGTAATACAGTAAAACACCGATTATTCGGGGCTCAATTATCGTTGGGGTAGAATTAATCGTAATCCTCTGTAGTATATATACTGTAAATTTCATATTTTTAAAATTCTATATGCAAGTGGATTCGTAAAATAACAGAAGTCATTACTGAGTGTTTTAAATAACATTGCATTATTCATAGATGTATAAGAAAAATAAAAAAATAATAATTCTACGAAGAATAGAAATAAAAAATTTAAAATGTTTAGTTTCGTATTTACATACTACAAGAATGTTAATTTTATCTGCATCTGCATATAACCAGTAATTGTTGAGTTTGGGTTTGAGGGATATCAGCTATGTAGATAGAAAACAGCAGGGTGGACAGGAGTGAGCCCTGCGGCACACCTGCCAGGACCTTGCGTCTGGTTGACACAATTTCATTTATTTTGACTTGCATGAATCTGTCTTTGAGGTATGAGTGAATTATTTTTACTAGATTAGTTGGTATATTGAATTTGATGAGTTTGTAGAGAAGATCCTGATGCTACACCTTATCAAAAGCCTTCGCAGCATCTATGAAGACTACAGCTGTGTGGAGGTTCCAGTTGAAGCCTTTGGTGATGAATTCGACCAGTCTGTGAATCTGTTGTACGGGTGGTAGTGTGGTTTTTTCTGAATCCGAACTGCTCATGAGGAATAATACCTAGTCTATTCTTTTCTGATTGAAGCCTTGTAAGGATGACCTTTTCCGCAATCTTTCCAAGGCTGGACAGATTAGTAGGTCTGTAGCTTTCGGGGAGCTGAGCGTTCTTTCCAATTTTTTTGATTGGCGTGATATCTACCATTTCCATGTTAAGGGAAAATACTTGAGTCTGAGGATGACATTGATTATGTTGACTAGATGCACAATGGCTTTTCTGGGGAGTAGTTTGATTATTTTGTTTGTGATTCCGTCTGGACCTGGAGCCTTATTGTTGTTCAGGTGGGTTATGATATTTATAACTTCTGCTGGAGAAGTGGGTGTGACAGGTTTTGGGTTATCCTTTTGTTGTGTTATGGCCTGCTTGACTCGGCGATGAATCTTATAGATAAGATTGATGTTGAAATTTTCATAAGAGGGGTTGCATTGAGTTTCCAAGCTGTCTACCAGAGCCTCTGCCTTTTCCTTGTCAGTATGGGCTATTCCCTTCTTGGTCTGAATTGGGAGTAAAAGTTGGCTTTTAGTGCGTAGGGTTCTCAAGAACTTCCAAATGGAGTTGTCCTCTGGGTTTAGCTTCGTTAGCTTGGATTCCCAGTCTAGATTTCGATGTTTTTCGAGAGCTTCACGGACTTGTCTATTTAGTTTATTCAGATGTACTTATGAACACTCATGGGCATTCTATTTATTTTTATTCTTTAAAAATTTAAAATGATAAAATGAGGACAAACTCCAAGTCCTCCAAATCCTTGGTGTTTGCAAAATTATTTTATTTTTTTAAAGAAAATCAGCTTTCATAATAGGTATTTAATTTTTTTATTATTTTTTAAATATTAATTATGGTTTATTGCATAGTTTTTTAAAATTATTTTTATATCATAATAAAATTATGAACAACATTGCAGTTTATTCACGCATCAATAATAGGATGCAAGTTATTTAAAAGTTTGGTTTGTTTGAAAATAACTGTTTAGCCTCTTAGTCAGGTGTACAGAAAGCTGGTTCGTTCGTGTGAAATACTATTAATTGTTGTCCAGGATCAGAAGTATATTTTCTACGAAATTTCCCTTCTTATTTTTCATTTATATTTCCGGAAAATAGGTTTTAAAAAAAGTAAAGAGAAGAATAAGTGCATTTAACAAACATAACATATAACTGTGTTAACGAAACTATTTCTAGCAAACTTAATAGGCAAAAATTAAACATTTAAAAATCGTACCTTCAACAAACAGTACCACCATTTCTTATTGAGATAATCCCTCTGATTAAAAATTATCGGGATCACGAATATCATGAATTTCCAGATATGAAAATAACTGTGTTCATGATGATGATATCATGTACTAGGGAATGCATTCAGAAAATTCTTCCCTCTTTCCCTGATGACGCACGGACTTGTATCGAAACATATTGGCAGAGATCGAAACAGTTGTTTAGAGTCAACCGTTTGAAACTTTAAACAGTACAGTCATTTGAACGCACACAACCGATATGGATTTTTGTTTGTTGCTACGTGGATTTAAGAGAATTAATTTAGTTTTAAATAAATTAATTTAATGGGGCTGTTTTTGTTAAGTTATTGTCAAAAATCACATACGAAAATATTTATGGTATTTTTGCTGACTTACTAAAAACGTGAAGTCCTACAGTGATACAAACCGAAGGTCGTGAACAGCTAATATTATCACAATACAAATTTAAATGTTTTTCTTCGACGCTTACACATATTTTTTTAAGTGTTGTAAAGAAGCAGCATATCCCAACATAATATTTTTTTCTTTAAGAATTATTGGGAAAACCATTAAATATTAAGTCAAAAATAAATACCAGATGTTGACATCCAGGGATTTCTAACGTATAACAGTTCATTTTAATGAACTGTTATATGTTAATGAACAATTAATTATTCCTTTTCTCTTCATTAGCATAGATGCCAACAACACTTCTGACTTCATCATCAAACCTTATAAGTCCAAACGTCTAGGATTATGTTACATTCTTACAATGAATAAATCCACATGGGGAAAAGTGAAGAGGACTGGCCTTTCTCTAGGTAATCATTCCTTTAATGTTTGTATATCATGTACGAAACGTATTACAGCAATTCAGATATCTATAAATTAATTTGACTGAACTCTAAATCTTTAAATGCTTGTGTTCAGGTCTACTTCTTACACTGAACATTGAACGAGATGAATATCTGGATTTAATATCTCCGGAATATGGAGCACGGCTCTTAGTTCATCCACAAGATACTTATCCAAACTTAAACAGAGGAGGTGTGGTGCTGGAACCTGGAACTAAGACGTACATTAGTATACGAGTGGTAAGTTATGTTGTAATAAATTACTTTGGTTTCTTTATGGAATTTTTAGACTAAAACTACCAATATGATGGTGAGGTTTGAGCACTATGAGTCCTACAAACTCCAAGTCCTTAAAACATTTTTGTAACCCGTTAGCTGAAAACAAAGTGGCTATTCGACGTAACCCGATTTTTGTAACCCGTTAGATGAAAACAAAGTGGAAAACAAACGATATTCCAATGACAAGTCCTCGCTTTGCGTCGTTTTCACCTACGTTGTTTCATTATTACGTCATTTTATCTTTCCGTTTTGCGTTTTTCAGAGTACTACAAGTGACCTATTCTGTTTCCACGTGAAATGTACATTTATGTACATTTTATATTTCATAAATGGTTGCGAAAAAAAAAACCCTTTCTGACTCAAGGCGAGGACTTGCAATATTTTCCTCACTCGTTCGAATATTCATTTGGAATTGGTAAATTACTTTTAGAACATGCTTTCGAACTGCTTGCCCATCACCATTATCCAATTGATAGTTGCATACAGAACTGCAACTTAGCTCTCTGTCGAATTTTCTAAAGTTGTTTCTTTTACCGTGCAGAGGAAGATCGACCGACTTCCAGAACCTTACAGCCAATGCACTGAAACGTTCCAGACCTCTCCAATCGAAAAACATCTCGATGATAGGAATCAAGGGTTCTTGCTCCGTACGGACCATGCCTACACGTATGAGGTAATTAGAATAAGAGCTAATAGCTGCATTATTTCCTTATACTCTATCAATGAGTCATTCTGGAATTATAATTTCATTCATTCAGATCTTTTTGGATTTTGAGATCGTTTGTGTATCTTTATAACTTATCATTTTAACATGTCGCACTCTAGTCATCATGCAGTTTCTGAACTTCATCATATAATCATGATATATAAACTTTATTTAAGTTATTTGAAAGATTCAGAACAGATCGGTGCAAAAAAGAATAATTGTAACGTTATGTTTGAGTATGTTATGTTTTTTTAGCATTAAATGGCTTAATATAATTCTTAAAATCATAGAAAAATGAATTTCTTTACACAAGATATATATAGCAAACAGCCATGTGTATTAACAATTTATTCTGACATTACCCATGATAACGTCCAATTTTCAGTGATTTTTTTTGTTGTTGTTGTTTATATATTATCAATCATTCACAAGATTTTACATAAAGGGATGATTTTGCAATGAATGAGAATTTTTAATCTCATTTTCATCTCATCCCATCAAATCTAATAAAATCTCATCTAATAAAAATATGAATTTTGAAACAAAATTATTATTTAGTTTGATCATGTTAGAAAAATATCACAACCAATCCGAAGAACTCAAACTATTTTGTTCTACGGTGTTTACCTATAAGGAGTTTGTGTATCACAGAGTTAATCTATAAGTCTATTATTATTATTATTATTACGTTACATTTCTATGGAATCCAAGGACTCATCATAGGAGGGTAATCGGAACAATCTATTGCCTACACCTGTAAATCTTCCAATCTTTGCGCTACGCAATCCACAGCAATACACACTGCGTCCACTAATAGTATTTCTGTCTGTTAATTGTGTGTGCATGATGAAAAACTCGAGTTTCCTGGAAGGAAAAACCTGAAAGGCTACCTTCAGTCCATATAAAAATTCTTTTTTTGTTATGATGAAAATCGAATCAGGTCTTTTTTATTCAAAGGGTGCATGGCCTGTTGTTTTCCAAATGCTCTTCAGAGGTGCTTATATCACTCTTAAAAATACTGTTTTACTATTATCTAACACCATATAAAGATATATTTATTAAACAAAAGTTTTAAAAGTGTAATAATAATAATAAGTATTCTAAATTTTCTGGGAAATTTTAGAAAAATTTTGTATAACTTGATTATCATTATATACACCTTGTTAGAATTATAATCCATTACAACTACTCAAAATTCGCATGGTATAGATTTTTGGCAAGTGTCATTACATATAACCCTGAACAACGAAAAATATAGGACAGTTTCTCATTCCAGCTTTCACATTAATAATATGAAAGACATTAATATGGAGTTAGTATAATAGTATATTTGCTGCTATAAGAGCCTTCTGAGAAGACTTTCCACTCGTTATTGGTATGCTGCTGCTGTAATTCCTTTCTATTCTTCCAGAAGAGTATTGATTAGGTTGGAAGATTTGGCCAGGCTTGCAATCGGCTTTTCAGTTCATTCCATGGGTGTTCGAGGAGGTTGAGATCAGGGCTGTATACAGGCCCATCAAGATCTTCAACACC
Source organism: Typopeltis vanoorti (assembly GCF_054136105.1). Classification (NCBI taxonomy): domain Eukaryota; kingdom Metazoa; phylum Arthropoda; class Arachnida; order Uropygi; family Thelyphonidae; genus Typopeltis; species Typopeltis vanoorti. The sequence continues at coordinate 89,519,061 of NC_143555.1, read as the reverse complement.
CATTTCATCAAACTAACCTGCATAGTCCTCCCTTTGTGGATGGGAACACTGTCTTGTTGATACAGGAAAAGGACTTCATCAAACTGTTACCATAAACCACAGAATGTCATAGATCGCAGGGTTTAGATTTCCCCATCACTGGAGCTAGAGGCCCAGCCGGAACCATGAAAAACAGTCCTAGGCCATGATGCTCCCTCCACCGAACTTCACAATTGCACAACACATTCGGACAGGTAGCGTTCTCCTGGCATCCAGACTCGTTGGTTGGATTGAAAAATGGTCAATCGTGCATCATTCCAGAAAACGTTTACACTGCTCCAGAGTCCAACGGCAGCGAACTTAAAATAACAATAATCATTTTATTGTTAATGCTTGTCTATGAAGATTGCAAGACCGTGTGCTTCTTTTTGAACCTGACTGAGCTAAAAGTTTGATGTGAATAATATCCGAACTCATGGAAATTAAATATGGTTTAACTATCGTAAGTTACATTTATTTTACATAGAAAGGGTGATATAACAGCTCTAACCTTTCAGCCAGGTTAGTCGTCGCTATTGACAAGTTCCTTATTCTATTTTAGATCTACAAGGACACTTGCCTTCCAAACTTGCAGTATCCCATCTTCAACCTTCCCTTCTTTTACGCCAATACTCGCGAAAGTAATTATTACATTCTTCTATACTATCTGAGCAAACGTTTTTCGAAATCTTATTCCATAGTGCTGATTCATTAATTTCCGTTGCATTTGACTTTTTCTTTTGTCAGCCAATAAAAACTCTCGTAACTGCTCTTAATATTCCAAGCCAATTGCATCTTAAATTTATCTTTACAATTTATAAGCATTTAATTATTTTCATTTTCATTTTGAGGGCTTTTCTTTCCTTCACCATTCGAATTTTAATTTCTACGTCATGATTATTGCAAAAATTATTTATTTGTTTAATGCGTAGATGTCGTTTTAATAAAGCTGTCACGCATTTATTCTAAAATTGCTATCTGCTGTGTGTTCACTGCTGTTTCATTTACTTAATGAAGGCCGATATTAAAATAGCCCATTCAATACTTTTACCTTTACCTAAAGCTCTGATACATGATGAACCATAATATCATCATCGAGGTCTCTCCTGTAATAACATACTCTCACGCTTAATTTAAAATCTCTCATCATTATCACACAACAGACTGTTTCAAATTTATCACCACCTACGAAACATTTGAGTCTTGTCTTTATAAGTAATACTCCCCACCACCTTCCATACTCGATTTCTTCTGAAAAAATTATAACTCTCCATCCAGAACCTCCTCATGAAGCTGTTTCCGTAATTCCTATTAGAGGCAGTGTTGTATTCTTAACTACTAATTTAAACTAGAATAGACTATTTATTACACTTAATGTAAATAAATATCAAACCTCTCCAATCACATTTGAAGACGATTTGTTGACTTTGATCTGATCATGTATTTTTTAACTATGGAACCCACTCATAATAAGTATGAAATTCGCTCTGTGGATTGTTCGAGTTGTCCAGAGGTAATTCTTACCATCCTCTTTCAATTTATTAAATAATTTCATTCAAATTAAGTGGATATTGAATCCAACATTATTTCTTAGCCGAATAAGAAACTCAAAGATAGAAAATCTAAGATTTCATGCCGAATATAGAAAACTATAAACGTTCGGCGAATCCAAGCGTAAGCCAACACCTGGTACATGCTGGGGCAACTCGTAGTAAAGGTGGGGTAAGATCCGATCACTCTCCTCAGTATTTTCCCATAATGTAAAACACAACTCCTAGGAGATGTATGCTTTATACATTATGAGGGAAGGTCACTACCCACACCGGTTTCGACCTTTTTGCATGAAACTCTTAGATTTTCTATCTTCGAGTTTCTTATTCGGATAAGAAATAATGTTGGATTTAATATCCACTAAATTTGTATAAACTTACTTCGCCGAAATGAAGCCTATTGACTCTTTATCTCAGTAATTTATTAGTGCACCTTTTACCGACTCGTACAGTAAAGAAATACCCCTCCCCCATTACTGGAACCTCAGTATTTGCATCTGGTCTACCTACTCAATGATGAGACCCCAATGAGTGTGGAAGCCGGTGCGGGGCGGATCTTGCTTTGAGAGGCTCCGCTTGGAGGTAGGTTTTTGCCTGTCTCTGAGTAGGGCCACCGCTGAGATCATGGCTCTGCTTGGTGGTGGGGGTGAGACTGCCACTGGGTAGAGCCAATGCTGAGAAGTTCTCGGTGACGGGGTGAGCCTGTCACTGAGTGGAACAACGCTGAGATGGGCGATCTTTCGGGATCGCCTAAAATACTTTTTAGACCCTGCTTCACCTATCACCTATACAAAGGTCAAATGCTTGATGTATGAGAGGCTCTGCTTGGGGTAGGTTTTTGCCCGTCTCCGAATAGGGCCACCGCTGAGAGTATGGCTCTGTCTGGTGGTGGGGGTGAGCCTGCCACTGGGTAGGGTCAACGCTGAGAATTTCTTCTTGGTGACGGGGTGAGCCTGTGACTGAGTGGAACAACGTTGAGTTGGACGATCCTTCGGTCACTCGTAAGGTGTGGTCTGGGGGATCGTCTAATTTTTAGAGAGGTCTTTACTTAAATACACCTAAAAAAAAAGGTCGAAACCGGTCTGAGTAGTGACCTCTCATAATGTATAACAGCATACATCTCCTAGGAGTTGTGGTGTACATTATGAGAAAATACTAAGGACAGTGATCGGAGCTTACTCCACCTTTACTACGAGTTGCCCCAGCATGTACCAGGTGTTGGCTTACGCTTGGACTCGCCGAACGTTTATAGTTTTCTGTATTCGGCATGAAACTCTGATTTTCTATCTTTGAATTTTTTTTCGGCTAAGAAATAATGTTGGGTTCAATATCCACTTAATTTGAATAAACTTACGTCGCAGAAGTGAAGCCTATTGGCTCTTTATCTCAGTAAATAATTTCAGCTTTAAATCATTAGTTCCTACTAATAAGAAATCTTGCAAAATAGCCAGATCGCTAGAACATAATTAACAGGCATAATTCATTGGATTCGTAGCAGTAGTCAGTCGTTGTTTTGAAAATATTGTCAAAAAATACGTAATATTTTATGACAGTATCTACACCTCTATATAATAAACGTGGTTCGACGTCCCTCCGAACAATCCATCTCAACCCTGGATTCACAAAAGAGCATGTTGGTTACAGCAAAACATTTAAAATACATTTCAAGCTCGTTGCAGTACATTTTATGTTGTGAGGAAACAAAATTTAGAGATAATATTAAAAAAGCTATACTAATATATGGGGAATTATAAACAAATAAATAATTTTTGCAATAAATTTTAAATTTCTAAAATATTCTATCTTTTTTCCTAAATTCCTGATACACCTTTTATCTTATTATTGTACGTCAAAATTTATAAACTGGGTTCTCCAAATTTACATTTACATTCGCTTTCTTCAAGGAATGGTGGACTCGGAAAATGCCGAAAATTATTTTGACTACAAAGGCATGTTTTTCTTCCTTCTCTCATTTTATGGAAAGTATAGAGCGATTTAATCTGAAGCATTGGAACTCGGTACGCCAATGATATCAACTTTTCTTTATTGTTGAGGCATGTTTTTTTAAGTTTGGCGTTTTTCCAATAAATGTTGACGAGATCTTTAATCAACTTAAAGTAAGTTTTTACCTGGACAACGAACGTGGTGTATAGCCCATTATCGACTATTCTGAGAAAGTTCAGAACGATAAAAAAGACATAAGACAACATTCTCATTAGATCTATGAAAGTGAGAATGCTGTTCTTCATGACTTATTGAAAACGAAAAACTAAAGCGAGTATTGGAACTACAGTTTTAATGAACCACTTGATACACATCTTCCTAACGTTCGGAAATTGTCAAATGATTGAAAAGATTAAATGTAATGAAAGTAGAGAACACAGTAATAAATAACACGAGATTCCTGCTCAAAAATTGAATTAGTATACACGCGTTGTTTGTCTCCTAATTATTGAGTTATTGTAGTGTACTGAGAGTAAAGTGCACACAATACAAGTTACGTGCTTTATTTACCATTTGAATGAAAATCCCTCATAAAAGTTTTTCGTAGCATAGCCTGGATTCGAACCCAAGTCATTCCAACCAAAGAGCTTCATCTCCTTCAATTTATTAAATAATTTGATATATAAATTATAAATATAATTTATATCAAATTACACACACACACCCCTCCGTTATGCAGAGATTTTCAAACCTAATCCTCCCAAAGACAATGACTATTGCTAAAAGCTGAAATCTAAATTATATTTTCATGCACATTTATTATGAAGATTTTTTTTTTTAGAATTATTAATCAAATTAAACACTGAGTAATTTGATTATGAATATAATTATACCAATAACATGAAATAACTTTACGAATATTTAAAATGTTTAAGAATATTTTTCATATTTAAAAAGATATAATATATTTTAAAAATACACCTTTTATTTATTAATATGATATTAACTTATAAAAATTTCTTAAAGTAAGTTTTTATAATTATGTGATATTAATCTATGATACAATCCTGTACCTGTTTCAAAGAACCAACATTCTATCATTTAGAAGTAAGAGAATTGAGTGATTTGGCCACGTTTGGAGGGCAGATGGACAGTTGATCGAACAAGTGCTTACAATAAAATTGACAAGAAAAACCTGTAAGTAGATTCCGAGCTTTACAGATAAATGTGGAAATGAAAGGCCTAAGACTGTTGGAAGAAAATTTTACCAAATACTTCATATGCTAGAAACCTATGGAAAAGCCGCAATGAGGCAGTATTTGACATAAATGGCCCATTAAGCTGTTGTAGAAGAAGGAGATGCAGGATATATGAACAGTGATCGAAATTGTTTTCAAAATACATGTACGTTGATTGCTTGCTCCCTGTGAACTGTTTTCTGTAATGTCTGGTCATTTCTTTTATTATTGTCCATAGGCTGACTTCGAATTGCACACACTCTCTATGTTCCAGTCTATTCTTGCCACCTGTTCCACTGTGATTAAGACAAAGATTATACCTTTTTGTAGTTAATGAGATTTGAAAATTATATAAAAGATTTTCAGAACAATAACAACCACAACATTTTATTTATTAAAATATAGCAAAGACAAATTTTATTTTTCTCAGCATGATTTCTGCATTTAGAAAGACATCTCCAAAGAGATGCTGATAAAATATCCGTGTTTAGGGAACTCAGTTGAAATTTCTGTTCTTCCTTGAACCTATTTGCAGTTCCTACGCACAGGGATTTTTTGTCAACCGTGGATGAAATGAGATTTGAGGACAAAGAAGAAACTTTTTCACATTAGATTTGAAGCTTGTGCATTGTATTTCGTGAGAAATCCATAAAATGGGAGACTTCCAAACATCAGCAGGACAGAATGAACATGGAAAATGAGAAGTTTTGTTCTTTGAATTTGGAGTTGAATATGTGGGATGGTGCTGAGTAGCTGCTGCATGCGTTTTAATGGATTTAGTAGAGATTGGGAGGATTACTGATGCCAGTTCAGATGAACATTAATGAAGTAAAAAATGCTTTTGGAGGTCAGAATTTATGGATGGGTTGAATTTCTCTGCATAGTGCAAGGTTTGATGAATGAGATGAATGAATGCAGTGTAATGTCAATGTATAAGATGAAGAGGGTGGATGAGAGAGAGAGAGAGAGAGAGAGAGAGAGAGAGAGAGAGAGAGCAGAGTACTGTGGAGCTCCATATTCTTGCAAAATTGGAAGATATGGAACCATCAACTATCATATGTCATGAGGGTCCAGTTGGGAAGCTTGCAACTCAGTTGGAGATGTCAGGGGACAGGCTGAATGCTTGGGGTTCACTTAGTCCTTTGTGTCAGACCCTGTCAAAAGCCTTGGCGATATCAAGAGCAACAGCCACTTGTGATGTTTGAAGGATTTTTTTTTTTTTTTTTTAATGAGAGAGCACAAGTTCAGAGCGTATTATATATCATGACAACTTCTTGTTTTTTAAAAATAGGTAAAGAATAAAAAAATAATCTGTTACGAGGCATAGGTGATCAATAATGTAAATATTTTAACCAATGAAGGCTTTTGGGTTGCAGAATAATAAAACTTAAAATCTTAGATTAAAAATTTTGTTCTTAGTTACTTAACATGAGATAAAAATGTCGAAGGAAGCCACACTAAATGTCGCTGGTCAACAGTTAAAAAATTCTTGTATTTTTATATACAAAAAAGAAAATAAATCTCTAACGCTCATTTTATTGTTCAAAGGGAGCAGGCAATACTCTTTTCGTTGTAAGTGAATTTTGAAAATTTGAAAATCAGTGGGCAGGCGTCTCCACCCTTAGTCGTCAACGATGACTGAGCCCAAAGGCTGTCTATCGCTGATTTGAGAAGAATCTTGGCGAGAGTACAGCAGACAATTGCTGTCACGTGGCCCAACTCGTATTGCTTCTAAAATGATGTGAGTTCTATGGTTGATTTTTCTGAAATGCTAGTTAAAAATCTGAGTTTTCAGGACATAAATCCCTACTTGTCTTTGTCAAAGGTCGACTAATTCAGGAACCGGCTAAAAAAGGGCCAGAAAAAGTTTCTTTAGTCGGCGACTAAAGTTTCAAGCATTATGATACCAAAACATCGCTACAAGCTACACATTCAGAAATTATTTTTATTATTTTTTCATAGCAGACAAATCGAAACAATAACTTCTCCAACTTTTTTCGCATCGCTGCGACCAATCAAAGAAGCATGGCAAATCCAATCGATTTCCTATTCTTTTATTCGGAATTCGACTAAAGTTAACTTTTGTTTTCCATTCACACACCTCATTAGACTAAAGACGTGCGAAAAACTTTAATTTCCTGATAGACTTTCTCTTTCTGTACTAATTGAAGTCACTACACACCACCTGCTGTTCAGCCAGACGTCCGGAACTTCCTGCTACAATTCTGGCATGAAAGAAAACAGGAAAGCACCTATCGATTTCTAGTGTGGGTTTGAAGGTCATCGATTGCTTATAGAAAAGAAAATACGGACTTATTTTCCACCGTTAGTCAATGGTTCTACACCAAGTCAAATGGAATGCCTATTTATCTATGGGTAAAATTCTTCTCGTATTGTAATAGTGAGAAACATTAAAATCGTATCATTATTATTTTTGTTAACATACCGTATTATTAATATCTTTTGATTTATATTTTCTGATAAATTTTTCACGGTTTATTGTTCAAACATCGAACGATAAATCTTTTTTTTTTTTGGCTAGATGGGTGAAGCAAAAATGCTTTTCATATTCCCCGTTATCTGTAAAGAAAATGTATGGATAGGGTAATATATAGAGCTATAAGGCTCTGATCATGGCAAGAGGGTAATAGCAATAGCCGAGCCTCAGTTAGAACTTCATTGGCTACATCATTGCCATCCATTACCCTCCAAAGGTATTAATTACCGCATCTCACGGTCGATTCTTCATTCAGCCTCCCCATCTTATCCTTATAAGGACTGGCTTAAAGGGGCGAAGCAAGAATGCTTTTCATCTTCCCCGTTATCTGTAGAGGACAGTGTATGGATAAGGTGTTATTGAGCTATTAAAGCTCTGATCATGGCAGGAGGGTAACAGCAATAGCCGAGCCTCAGTTAGGATTTCATTGGCTACAGCATTGCCATCCATTACCCTCCCTTTTTCAGCCTTCCTATTATTAAAGCTCTGATCATGGCAGGAAGGTAACAGCAATAGCCGAGCCTCAGTTAGAACATCATTGACTACAGCATTGCCATCCATTACCCTCCAAGGGTATATTCGGCTTCGTACCCAACCAGTCTCCCTATTGGACGCAGGACGCAGGACATATATGGCGCAGAGAGTGAAGCTTGACGCTTTTCATATTCCCTGTTGTCTGTTTCGGGAGCAGTGATGGGAGAGATTTGTGAGCTATTTTAGCTCGCCCTGAGTGGGCAGAAGTGGTTATTCGTCGTTGGGTGTTAGGATGGCTTTCAGTCTTTTATGTTTCCAGTGGTCATTACCGTCATAGTTTCCGGCTTGCTGTATTAGTTGGTTTGGATGCGTAGATGTCTTCATAAAGAATTTCTCTGCTAGGGAGCGTAGTAGTGCAGAGATGTAGGGGATATTTATGTCCCGGTGGATCTGGGCGTTCCTGATGAACCACGGGGCGTCCAGAATCATTCTCAGGCATTTGTTCTGTAGTCTTTGTAGCTTGAGGATGTTTGTCTTGGCGGTATGGCTCCAGGCTGGGGAGGCGTATATGACTGTGGACGGATCACTGTCTTGTACAGTAGTATTTTATTTCTTGAACTTACTTTGCTGTGTCTGTTGGCCGATAACTTTTGAAGCTTTGGTGCATGTGCTCTTGATGTGGCCGTTGACGCATAATCGCTTATCGAGAAGTATTCCGAGGTATTTTGCTTCAGTTTTCCAGGGAATTTTAGAGTTGAACAGGGTGATGTCTCCTTTGGGGGATGCTCGTCATCTTGTGAAGAGTATCGTTGTGTTTTTCTGGGGGTTTAATTGTATTCGCCAGTCTTTAAACCATTTTTCTAGATTCAGGATGGTGTCTTGTAGTTTTTTGATAACGAGATGTGGTTGGCGAGATCTGGCTAGAATAGCCGTGTCATCTGCATAAAGGGCGATGGTGGATGTGAGAGGATTTTGAGGAATGTCTGCCATATAGATGTTGAACAGGATCGGGGCTAGCAGTGATCCTTGAGGAACTCCAGCGAGGATTTTCCGTTGGGGTGAGACTGTTTCATTGATTTTGACTTGCATCCTCCTGTTGGAGAGGTATGATTTGATCAGGTGTTACATGTTTAGTGGAAGGTTAGCGATGATAAGTTTGTAGAGGAGGCCTTGGTGCCAGATCTTATCGAAGGCCTTTGAGATGTCTAGGAAGACAGCTCCAGTGTGTTGATTCCAATTAAATCCTGTGGTGATGTATTCTACCAATCTAAGGATTTGATGGGTGGTGCTGTGAGTTTGACGGAAGCCAAATTGTTCTTCTGGAATGATATTTAGTTGGTTGACATGATCTTGGAGTCTGATGAGGATGATTTTCTCAGCTATTTTCCCTAAATTAGATAGCAGGCTGATGGGACGGTAATTTTCAGGTAGGTGTCGGTCTTTGACTGATTTGTGAATTGGGATGATGTCAGCTATTTTCCATGACTGGGGGAAGTGCTGCCATTTGAGGATGGAGTTTATGATGTTTGCCAGATGTGCTATGGCTTTGCGTGGTAGTGCCTTGATGACTTGGTTAGTGATGCCGTCAGGACCTGGGGCTTTTTTGATCTTGAGATGGTTGATGATGCTGATTATTTCGGTAGGTGAGGTAGGCATTATAGGACTTGGATTGACATCGGGACGATTTACTGTGAACCTGACTTTACGATGGTTCTTGTATATGTGGCTGATGTTTAGGTTCTCATATACAGGACTGCATTGTTTCTCTAGGTTTCTTGCTATGGCTTCGGCTTTGTCAGCATCTGTGTATGCAAGGTGCTGTTCTGCTTGCAGAGGGGGGGGGGGAGAGGGATTTGCGCTTGTTCCTGAGGTTGTTTAGGAATTTCCATATAGAACGATCTGCTGTGGAGATGGAGGTGAGCTTGCTGTCCCATTGTTGGTTCCTGTGGTTCTGGAGAGCTTCTCGGACAGATTTGTTTAATCTGTTGAGGGCTGTTTTGTCCTGGGGAGCACGAGTGTTGTGATATCTTTTTCTTTGTCTGTTTTTTTCCCTTATTAAGTCCATGATTTCTTCCAGGAGACGATTTTGTTTGTGGGTAATCGTGGATACTGTGGCTGCTGTTATGGCTTTATTGATTTGATTGGTGAGGTTCTTTATTGCCGTGTCTATTTCTTCCTTGGCTTTTATATGGGGAACCGGACCAATGTGTTCTGGTAGCACTTTCTTAAGTTTCTCCCAGATGATGGAGTTTTTTTTTGGGGGGGGGAGGTGACTGATCTTTGTTCCCTAAGTGAAGTAGGATTGGGTTGTGGTCTGATGATAATTCGTTCAGTGCTTGAATGCTGTGCTGGTATTTGATGTTGTGTAGAATGGCGATGTCTAGGATGTCGGCTGTGCCAGTTGGGCTGTGGTGGGTTGGTTCAGTGGGTCCTGTTACGACAGCGTTGTTTAATCCTGTGTAGCTGAAGAGGATACGGCCATTTTTATTTGTGGTTCTGCTGTTCCAAGAGGGATGTTTGGAGTTTAAGTCCCCAGCGACGATGATGGATTCATTTGTGCCTAGTACAGCATCCAAGTCAGAAAATAGCAGGGCCTTAGCAGGGGAGTTGTAGGCGGCGTAGATTTTAAGTCTTCCAGTTGAATTTGTGTGGACTTCGACACCGTTGAGTTCTAGGTTGGAGGTTGGGGGGGGTGAGTATTTCATTGTGCCTGATGCAGTTCCTGATAAATATGGCTGTACCACCACCTCTGTAGTCCAGTCAGTCATTTCTATATAGTGTGTAGCCTCTCAAGTTTGGATTGTCTGCAGGTCTTAGACGAGTTTCATTAATTAGGATGATGTCAGGATTGTATCTGTGAGAGAATTCTTGAAGCTCCAGTGTCTTGTTTTTTAGGCCATGGGAGTTCCAAGCGGCGATCTGTAGTGAGTCTAGGAGTAATCTAGTTTTATTCATTAACAAGCATTGATAATATGGTTTGAGTTTCTTTTAGAAATCTTTTTGTGGAGTTTGGTGAAGGGTTTGACTTACTGAAGCCTTGAAGCATGTTTGCCAATGAGGCTGTGATGACTGTTGTCATGTTTGGAAGAATTTGGTGCTGTTGGATATCTTTGGATGAGCGGGCTACTTCAGCATATGTCCTGCTTCGACGGTGGGTTTCCAGACTGTTGGTATTTTCCATTTGTGAGAGCTGATATTTTGTTGTCTTTTGTTGGGTGTCAGGCAACTGGGGAGCCGTCAACTCTGGTGCCTGTGGGCAGGGTTGAGAGATCTGTTTCCTTTTGTTGTCTGTTTTATTTTTAGGGTAGTGACTGCAGCCTCTGTAGTTTGCCTGGTGGGGGCCCTCGTAGTTCGCGCATTTGGCTGGTGAGGTCCTGGGTTTTGAGCAGGTTGCTGTGGGGTCGTTTTGCCCACATTTGAGGCATTTGTAGTCTGCTCTGCAGAGTTTCTGTGCGTGTCCGTAATTCTGACATCTGTAGCACTGGCCTGACGAAACTCTTTTTCTTAGTGGTTCTGTTGTGATTTTCAGACCACAGATCGTTGTTAAGTTGTATATGTTCTTGTGTGTGTTGGGTATCTCAACGAATACTAGGGGAATTGGACTCTTGTCAGCCCATAGCATTCTGCTAACCTTGACAGGTGGGAGATCGCGGAGGCAGAGGTCTTCAGTAATTTCATCTGTGCAGATGTTTTCTGTTACTCCCCTGAGTACAACTTTTAGGTTTTTCTCCGACTTCAGTGAGTAAGTATGATAATTAATATTTGACTCGTCCATGGTTTTTGTGAGGAGTCTGTAGTCGCCTACTGTGGTAGGCTGGATTTTAACTCCATCGTCTACGTTTTTTGCCCATGAATAGGCAATTTGGTGGTTTTGCATAATAGGCCTAAGGGCCGTTCAACGTTCTTTTTCCCGTAGAACAATTGGAGGAACGTTTTAGTTGTTGGGTGTGGGGAGGTCAGTGTTGGGGGTATCTTCTTCCATCCCCTCGTTTACCTGAGTCTCCGCTGTTTTACGCTTTTTTCGAGCAAGGGTTTCTGTCTCGTCTTTTGGTGTGGGAGCAGAGATTATCAGGTTCATCTTCCCATCTTCCCCTGATGTTGAGTTGTCCCCTTCTGTGGAGTCGTCTGTCGCTGAATATAGGTTTAGAAACCCTGGCCACTCTACCTCAAATTTCTTCAACAGTTTTTTGAGATCGAGCGCCAGCTTCTTATCCAACGATTGGATAAAGTCATCGGGATTTAAACTGGTCATGTTTAAAATATTCAAATATATGCTTACCTGAGCTGGATCTCAAGGACTTCCGTATAGCGTATAAACACAAAATATAACACACTAAAGGACTATCGTGAGACCGCAATCACTAATTAACAACACAATCATCAGCTACTTGTTTACTTTCGCTTTCCGCTTATATATCAAAAATCTGAATCAACACTCCGCATTGTTTATAACAACTATCAAAATCACTGATCATATGTATATATATTATTCATAACGACTATCAAAATCACTGATCATATGTATATATATTATTCATAACAACTATCAAAATCGCTGATCATACATATATATCAAAATCACTGATCATATATATATATATATTATTCATAACAACTATCAAAATCACTGATCATATATATAAACACTTAGCAACCGCCATCACAGCCTCCCTATTATAGTCCTTATAAGGACTGGCTTAAAGGGGCGAAGCAAGAATGCTTTTCATCTTCCCCGTTATCTGTAGAGGACAGTGTAAGGATAAGGTGTTATTGAGCTATTAAAGCTCTGATCATGGCAGGAGGGTAACAGCAATAGCCGAGCCTCAGTTAGAACTTCATTAGCTACAGCATTGCCATCCATTACCCTCCAAGGGTATTGGATTGAATGAATCAATCACCGACTATGTAAGTAAAGGTGAAATCTCAAAAATACGGACGATCTCTAGGCCACTCCATAGTGGGCGAAAGACCGTCCTAATCTCAGCGTTGGTTCCACTCAGTGACGGGCTCCCCGACCACTGAGCAGAACCGCTCATATTCCGAGGAAAATAATTCACCGGTAAGTACCGCTCAGCGGGCCGTGCGGAGAACACATTCCCCGGAGACTCAATTGCTCCCTTAGGGCAAAACCTAAGAGAGCTAACTCATTAACCCAGGATAACAGCAACAGCCGAACCTCAGTTAAACTTCATTGGTTCAGCATTGCCATCCGTTACCCTATATGGGCATCTCATATAAAATCAATCACCGTATGTGTAAGTAAAGGTGATATCTCAAAAATATCGGACGATCTCTAGGCCACTCATTCGTGGGCGAAAGACCGTCCAAATCTCAGCGTTGGTTCTACTCAGTGAAACTCGAGTACCGAGCAGAACCGCTCACATTCCGAGGAAAATAATTCACCGGCAAGCACCCCTCAGCGGGCCGTGCCGGAGAACACTTTCCCCGGAGACTCAAAGTGCTCCCTTAGGGCAAAACCTAAGAGAGCGAACTCATTTACCCAGGATAACAGCAACAGCCGAACCTCAGTTAAACTTCATTGGTTCAGCTTTGCCATCCGTTACCCTATATGGGCATCTCATATAAAATCAATCACCGCATCTGACGGTCGATTGATTCCTCCATTTTAGCCTCCCTATTCTTAAAGTTCTTAAAAGAACTGGGCGATGGACTGAGTCCTTGACTCTTTATCCCGTCATCTGAATGAAGTAAATCTGTATGGATAGAGTGTTATTTTGAGCTAAAAAGCTCTAGTCATGGCTGGGTAACGGCAATAGCCGAGCCTCAGTTAAAACTTCATTGGCTATAGCATTGCCATTTGTCACCCTGGAAGTCCTAAAAAGGACTTTTCCGGGAATCAGGTGTTCATTCCCCAATCTATCTCCCTTAGCCTCCCTATTGTAATCTCCTATTATAATATATAACTAAAATATGAAAGCAATAAATAGGTGTTAAAGTTATTTTAAAAATAACTTAAATGTTAAAGTGAAAATATCTAATATCATAAAATTATTTATATATATATTATTTTTCAGTTTTGCCAAACTATCTGCATGGATGCCTACTTGCTTGATACTTGCAATTGTTCAGAAGAATATTCTGCTGGCGATAACAGATTTTGTAATCCATGTGACGAAGCTCAAGGTAAAGGCACCATCCTTATATTATCATTATTATTACAGACACTTCTGATAAATATATATAATACATTCATTTAGGTTCAAATTTCTTTTGTTTCTTGATTAAGTTTACTAACTAGAATATTTTCTTTATTCAGTGAAATGCCGAGCCAGTTTCACAAAAGATTTTACATCCGGAGGACACGATTGCAAAAATATCTGTCGACCAGCTTGCACGTAAGTAGATACATTTTGCATCTTTCTCTTTTAGTTGGACAAATAATAGCGAATCACTACCTAAGCATCATCTTGTATTTTCTCTGGTATCATCTCATGTTTAATTAAGATTTCGAATTTAAAATTATTTATATAAGTATGGAATCTTACAAACTGTGTGCTGTTGCTGCCATCTAGTGGTGGAAAGTTAAACGAAAAATATGCAAAAATGAATCCTTCCTGAAAATGAAAATAAAGTTACACGCCTCTCATAGTCAAGGCCGTATTCATAGGTGTGCGAACTGTGCGGTGGCACAGGGCCCCGCAAAGCGCAAAAAATTGAAAAAAGAAAATCAGTTAATTTTTTTGTAAAAATTATTATATAAATCAATATTGTAATTATTATATAAATTAATATTGTAATTATTATATAAAAATATTATTATATAGAAAAATATATGTATATAATTTTACAACCAACTATTGTTGTTATAGTAAGCGAAATGAGTATTTGAAACTACTCTAAGATATATAACAATATCGTACAACACAGTGTTAAATAGGGAAAAGTGCATTTTAAAACAGGTGTTTTTAATAATTTTAAGGAGTTTTTTTATTATAGTTTATGATTTTATGAACAAGTAAGTATATACACGTACTGTCATGGCAATTTTTTTATGTGACATTACTTGCAAAATATCTTAAAAAATATATTTTGTAAACTGGTTTTAAGTTATCCGACATCAGAATTTTTCTTCAATAGCAGTTTTCAATCTACATTAGATTTGTTTATTTTCTAATATTATCTATTTTAGATATATTTTATTTATCAAGTAAGTAATTTTGTTTTATTAATTTATTTTATAATTAAATCTATCGTATTTAATTCTAGAGTATGACTAGTCGTGAGAGAGATTATTATGGAAGAAAATACCCAAGTGGGCATGAAAAACGAAAGCGAAAACAAGAAAAAGAAGCGGCTGAGGAACGTCAAAGAAATTCACTGTTTAAATTTATGAAGTTGAACTCATTTATTTGTATAGATATATCAGTTGATAACGGGAGTTCTGAAATACCTACAAACAGTTCTTCGGCTTCAACATTAATTAATAATGAGAGTTCTGAAATACTCAAAGGAAGCGGAGAAGAAGACGCGTTTGATCAAACAATGAGTATTGAAGATCCTAAAGCTGAGACACCAGAGGAAGGGGAGCTATTTACTATTGATGATCCAGCAACATGGCTCAAATTTTTGAACAACGGAACACTAACACAAATTATACAACGTGGTCCACCGTCTCCTCCGACTGAAAATGATTTTCCAAAAGATGACAACAAAACGTGTTTTTCCACAGCTCACTATGTTAGGACAATTGCAAACGGAGAGAAGCAAAACAGAAGATCGATTGTATATTCAAACTCTTGCAACTCTTTTTTTTTGTTTTTGTTGCAAATTATTTTCTTCTGATGATAATTTTTTTTATCTAATAATGACTTTTTTGACTGGCGACATGTAAGTGAAAGATTAAAGTCGCACGAACGAAATCCAGTGCACATGAAATGCATGTATTCATGGACACAAAGGAAATGTAATTTAAAAAATCACGATACAATTGATCAGGCAAATCAAAATGTCATCAAATTTGAAGCAGAACGGTTAAGAAATGTTTTAAGACAAGTCTTTATTTATCCGAACATAATTTAGCTTTTAGAGGTAATTTTGATACTTTGTACACAGCCCATAATGGTAATTTTTGGAATCATAAAATTAATTGCAGAATTTGATCCACTTTTAAAAGATCATTTAATGCGATGTTCGGTAAAAAAATATAGGTAAGAAACATAATTCGTATCTGTCACCCATTGTTCAAAATGAATTAATTGTTAATATGGGAACCAAAATATTGTAACTATGATACGACAAGCAAAGTACTATTCAATAATTCTCGATTGTACTCCTGATGTTAGTCATCAGGAGCAAATTTCAGTAATTTTTAGATTTTTACATGTATTTGAATACATATATTTTACATATATTCGTGAACACTTTTTGACGTTTTTAACAACTAATGACACTACTGGTCAAGGTATATCTGAAAATATAAAATAACTTTTGAGTAAATTAAATCTTAAATTGTCAGATTGCAGAGGGCAAGGGTATGATAACGGAGCGAATATGAAAAGAGTATATAAGGGAGTCCGTGCTTACATTTTAAATGAAAACGAAGAGGCATTTTATAGTCTTCGCGCCTGTCATAATTTAAATTTGATTTTAAGGGATGTCGCAAAATCATCAATTATAGCAATAACTTTTTTTAATGTAATACAAAAAATACATACATTATTTGCTGCCTCAACTTCACGTTGGAACATATTAAAGAAATTTGTTAAACAATTAACTCCAAGACCGTTATGTGATACAAGAAGGATGTAGAATAGAATCAGTTAGAGCTGTACGTTTTCAAATTCCAGAATTTTTAAATGCACTAAAAGAATTATTTAAAACTGCATCAGATAATACTATCAAAGTAGAAGTGGTTTCAGTATATGAAGAAATAGATTCATTTGAGTTTATACTAAGCCTTGTAATTTGATATGAGCTTTTGTCAAAAGTTAATTTAGTAAGTAAAGTATTACAAAATGCAAACATTCCCAAATAGACGTAGCAACTAAGCATATTAAAGAGTTAGTGCAGTACTTTGAAGAGCAGAGAATATCAGGATTTGATAGCTGTTTGAGATTTCTAATGAACTGTCAAATCTATTAGAAACGGAAATTAAATTTGAAGAAAGTCAAGTTCGTCGAAGAAAATTATTTTCTGATTATGAAACGCCTGATGAATCACACATAGGTGATAACAAAGATAATTTTAGGATAAATTTCTTTTTTGTAATTTTAGATACTGCTCTGCAATCTGTCAAAAAAGATTTGAATTGTATGAAATTCACGAAAATTATTTTGATTTCTTTATGATATGAAATTAATAAGAAAAATGACAGAAAATGAATTAAAATTTTGCAAAAAATTAAATACAGATATTGATGAATCTGAATTTTGCAATGAATTAATTATTTTTAGAAATATTGTTCCAGAAGATGCATCCATTAATATTTTAAAATTCATAATTGCGAATAATTTGTCGGATATTTATCCAATTATTACTACGACATTTAAAATATTATTGACCAGTCCAGTTACGGTCGCATCAGCAGAAAGGTCATTTTCCAAATTAAAATTACTGTAATAAAAACCTATTTGCGAACTTCTATGTCTCAAGAACATTTGTCGTCTCAAGCAATAATATCTATAGAGAATGAAATTGCAAAAAACTCGAATTTTGATTGCGTTATAAATGATTTTATTGATAAGCGCATTAGGTTAAATAAAATTTAATACATTAAGATTTCTTTTAAATCTTATAAGTTGTTATACGTATATTTTATTCTTTATAGTAAAAATGGATATTTTTTCATATTTTTATATTATTATTTATATTATTAAATAAATCATTGTTCTGGCGTATTTATGTGATAATGTGTACTTACATAATAAAATAATATATCATGTACATACAAACACATTTATTTTTTAACTAATTTTTTCCCTTTACTTAAATTGATGCTAAAGAGCATATTTGTTTATTTATGTGTATAAATATTTTCATATTTGATTTAATTAACAAGATATTTCCATAAATTTCCATAAATTTCACTAACTTTCAGGGGCCCCGCTTTTCCATTTCTCACAGGGCTCAGCAAAATCTAGAAACGGCCCTGCTCATAGGAGAATAACAAGGCCTGAAAGATGAATTGATTAACAGTCTATCCTATAATTATCGCAATTAAGTTTCTAAAAAGCGATATTACTTGGTATGGTTCAATTGCCTAATATAAAATACGATGGTATTTTATATTAGGCAATTTTATTATACGGATCGTAACAACATCGAACTTAGCTATTGCATTTAAACAGCCTTACATCGCAACAAGAATGTTGAACCTAAATTACACAACTCAATTATTATCACAGAAGACAAGTGCAGCTTTTAAAGAAAACACTAAGTGAAAAGTCTTTTTTATAAAGACTGGCTTAAAGGGACGAAGCAAGAATGCTTTTCATCTTCCCCGTTATCTGTAGAGGACAGTGTAAGGATAGGGTGTTATTGTACATGAAAAGTTCTTAAGTTCTTAAAAGAACTGGGAGATGACTGAGTCCTTGACTCTTTATCCCGTCATCAGAATGAAGAAAATCTGTGTGGATGGGGTGTTATTGAGCTAAAAGCTGTAGTCATGGCTGGGTAACAGCAATAGCCGAGCTACAGTTAAAACTTCATTGAGTACAGCATTGCCATTCGTTACCCTGAAAGTCCTAAAAAGGACTTGAAACCTGCCTTATCCCCGTACATGAAAACCATTTACCATTAACATTACTGACAGGATGGGTGAAGCACTAGTGATTTTCATATTCCCCTTTATCTGTAATGAGAGTTGTTTGGGAATGGGAGGTTTGTGAGCAGTTAAGCTCGCTCTCTGAGGGCAGTTGTGTTAGCTATGATCAGTTGAGAGAAGAATAGCCTTCGGTCTTTTGTGTTTGTAGTAATCAGTCTCATTGTAATTGACAGCTTGTACGATTGGTGGGTTTGAATCTGAACTTGACTTCACGAAGAATTTTTCTGCAAGATTACGAAAAAAGGAAGAAATGTATGGAATGCTAATTTCTTGGTGAATCTGTGAATTTGTGATAAACCACGGTGCATCCAGGATCATCCTAAGGCATTTGTTTTGGATTCTCTGTAATTTCGAAATGTTTGATCTTGAAGTGTGACTCCATGCTGGTGAGGCGTAGGTAATGACTGGACGTATTACCATCCGGTAAAGAAGCAATTTATTATGTAGGTTCAATTTGCTCTTGCGGTTGATCAATGGGTAGGGTAGAACTCTGCTATTACTTTGGGAGATTTGGAGCCAATGAGATTGATGTGCTTGTTAAAAAGGAGTTTCTTATCCATTAATACTCCAAGATATTTGTTCTCTGATTGCCATGGGATCTTATGACCAGAGAGCAGGATGTCTTCTTTATTGCAGACGTTTCTTCTTGAAAACAGCATGGCTGAGCTTTTGAGGGGGTTCACTTGAATCCTCCAGTTGGTGAATCAGTTTGTTAGCTCATTGATACTTCCTTGGAGTTTAGTGATTGCTAGGCGAGGGCTGAGCGATCTAGCTAGAATAGCGGTGTCGTCGGCATAAAGGGCCGTAGTAGTTGTTCTTGAATTGAGAGGAATATCTGCCATGTAAGTTGTGAAAAGCACTGGGGCCAGAAGAGAACCTTAAGATACCCACGCCAGAATTTTGCGCCTTGATGACACAATTCCGTTGAGTTTTACTTGCATGTATCTTTCATTAATATATGAATATATGAGTTTCACTAGTTTAATTGGGACATTGTTTTCAATTAGTTTGAAGATAAGGCCTTGTTGCCAGACCTTATCAAAGGCCTAGGCAACATCTAAAAACACAGCAACAGTGTGAAGGTGCCAGTTAAAACCTTGAGTGATATGTTCTGTTAGTCGGTGAATTTGTTGTACTGTGTTGTGAGCTTTTCGAAACCCAAATTGCTCATTTGGGATTATTTTCTGTTTGTCCACTGCTGATTGTAGTCTTGATAGGCTGACCTTTTCTATTACTTTGGCAAAACAGAAAAGAAGATTGATGGGCCTGTAGCTTTGGGGGGAAGTCGTGGGTTATTACCGGGCTTTTTCAGAGGTATAATGTCCTAGATTTTCCAATCTGTGGGAAAGTACTGGAATCTTAAAATGGAATTGGTAATATTAACCAGATGAATTATGGCTTTCGTGGGAGTAGCTTTATTATTCTATTGGTAATGTCGTCAGGGCCGAGAGCCTTTTTATTCTTCAGATGGGAAATAATATTTATTATTTCTGTTGGAGATGTGGGGGTGATGGTTTCTGAATCCTCCTCAGGCTGTCGTAGTGCATTTCTAACTTTACGATGAACTTTGTAAATAAGAATGATATTTGAAAAGAAATACAATTTTATTAATACAGACCAGTATTTTACAATAAACATTTATTAAAACCTACCAGTTTCGCCAGCAAACTGTCTGGCTTTTTCAAGGCATTACGGAGATATGAAAGTTAGTAAATGCAAATTAAAAGGAACATAAAAAACGTTGTAAACCAAACTAGTATCTATGGTTACACGTTTCGCGTGACAGAGATGGCTTATTGTTCTTATTCATTATCATGCATGCGTGTTTGTTGTAGACTTGTAATGGGATTACTGGCTAGCTGTAGTTCAGATTGATTGAGAGAGAGAGGATCAAGTTTTTCCACGAACTGTTTAGAATTACACCCTGATTTCTGTTGAGGTTTCCGTCGGTTATTAGTACTATTGTGGCTTCCTTAAATACACGATGCCTGTAGTCATCATCGAGATATGGCATGGAGCTGTTTTGCCAATCTATCGTGTGGTTAGACGTGCAGAAATGATGTGCTAAGCCGGAAGAGATGCTTCTGTTGTGGTTTACATCACCAACATGTTCTTTTTGTCTAATTTCTAGACTTCGTGAAGTTTGTCCGATGTAGGCAAGACCACAGGAGCAGGGAATGTAATATACTCCTGGATATTTGTAGAACGGAACTTTATCTTTTGGAGATCCTAAAACTTGTCTGATGTTGGTGGTTGGTTTGAAGACCACTCTGATGTTGTGGGCTCTTAGTATTCTTGCTATTTGATAAGAAATTGACTTGATGAAAGGTATCACTACAGTAGAAACGTGCTGACGGTGGGATTCTTCTTGTCTGGGGTTGTCATTGTATAGATATTTTTTGATGATGTTTTGAGGATATCCATTTTGTGATAATGTGTTGGCTATTAGT
This sequence comes from Typopeltis vanoorti, assembly GCF_054136105.1. Taxonomy (NCBI): domain Eukaryota; kingdom Metazoa; phylum Arthropoda; class Arachnida; order Uropygi; family Thelyphonidae; genus Typopeltis; species Typopeltis vanoorti. The sequence goes on along the minus strand of NC_143555.1, from coordinate 89,498,107 downwards.
GAGAGTTCATTCTGTGTATCCTCCTCTTCTGATATAAACTTTTTGGCTCTATGTTTCAACATGTGGATAATACTCAGTTTGTGTGACTTGTGATGGTTTGAAGTATAGTGAAGATATCTTCCAGTATCTGTGGGCTTTCTGTAAATGGATAATTTGACACTGTTAGGTTGTTTTTTTTTATCAAAATATCTAAAAAATGCAGTTGGTTGTTGTTTTTTACTTCCAGAGTGAATTTTATCTTGCTATATATTGAGTTGATTTTATCCACAAACGATTTAAGGTTGTCTAAGCTGTCTTGCCATATGATGAATATATCATCCACATATCTCCACCATGTAGATGGTCTCGGAGAGATTGCAGAGAGAATTTCTTTTTCAAGTTTTTCCATGAAAAGGTCTGCACAAGATGGTGATAGTGGGCTTCCCATTGCTAGGCCTTCTACTTGTTGGTATATGGTGTTGTTAACCTTGAAGAAATTAGATTGAAGGCAGTGTCTAAACATCTGTGTGATGTCTAGAGGAAAGAGGTCTTGGATGATGTTTATTACCTCTTCTACTGGAACATTGGTGAAAAGGGGTACAACATCTAGGCTGGCTAGCATATCAGTTGGTGCAATCTTAATGGCTTGGAGTTTATTTACAAAATGTTGACTATTCTTGATATAGGATTCTGTTAATCTTATTTTATTATTTAATAAGTTTGCAAGATGCTTTGCCAAAAGGTAGGTTGGTGATGATCTTCCATCAACTATTGGACGGAGAGGTATATCCTGTTTATGTATTTTAGGTGTTCCATATAGTCTTGGGGTGATAGGATGTGAGGATTTTAGTGTTCTCTTCACTTCTTCTGGCCAATTGTTACAATTTCTGATTAGTTGGTTTGTTTCATTATGATTTTTAATTGTGAGGTCTCTGTCTAGGATTTTATAAGTTGAGGTGTCTGATAGTAATACGTTTAACTTATCATAATAATCTTTAGAGTTGAGGATAACTGTAGAATTTCCTTTATCAGCTTTTGTAATAATGATATCTTTATTTTTCTTCAAGTTGAGAATTGCCTTTCTATCATAAGGAGACGTGTTGAGAACAGGTTGTTTTGCTTTGACTAGGATTATTGTACTTTTGAATCTAATAGTGTCGGCAACGTGTTTTGGTAGTGGATATAGGCCTTTTTCAATTCCACACATAAAATCCATTTTAGGAATGTTTTTGGGCGTAATCGCGAAATTAAAACCTTTTTTAGAATATCAGATTCATTTCTTGTGAGGCTATGATTTGACAAATTGAAAATCACTTTGTCATCCGGGAGGCTGTTTTGTGTCCGATATTTTTTCTTGTAAAGTTCGTTGAATTTCCTAATTTGTTTATCCTTATAAAGTTTGAAAGTTTTTTCATACCTGCGTTGTATCATTTGGTCTAGTTGATTCCATATGGTGTATTCTACGTTGTTGGAAATTTCATCAAAGAACTTGCGGCAATTACTATCACTTTTATTAAGTTCGTATCTCGTGTGTTGGATCCTTTCTCTAACAAGCGCTAATGAAGTGCGGAGATAAATTTTTTTAGCTGATATAGAGTTGATATCACCTCTGATCATAAGGAACTTAGGAATTATGGAGAATTCCCTGCAACGTTTAAGGAACGTTAAGTGGTTCAAAAGTTTTGCTTTTCTGCATTTTTCTCTTTCCATGCACCGAACTTTGTGTTTCATTAAACTATTTAAAGTATACATTTTTGGTCGTTTTTATAATAGAAATACAATTTTATTAATACAGACCAGTATTTTACAATAAACATTTATTAAAACCTACCAGTTTCGCCAGCAAACTGTCTGGCTTTTTCAAGGCATTACGGAGATATGAAAATTAGTAAATGCAAATTAAAAGGAACATAATAAACGTTGTAAACCAAACTAGTATCTATGGTTACACGTTTCGCGTGACAGAGATGGCTTATTGTTCTTATTCATTATCACGCATTGTTGGAAATTTCAGTTTGCAAGATGCTTTTGGCAAAGCATCTTGCAAACTTATTAAATAATAAAATAAGATTAACAGAATCCTATATCAAGAATAGTCAACATTTTGTAAATAAACTCCAAGCCATTAAGATTGCACCAACTGATATGCTAGCCAGCCTAGATGTTGTACCCCTTTTCACCAATGTTCCAGTAGAAGAGGTAATAAACATCATCCAAGACCTCTTTCCTCTAGACATCACACAGATGTTTAGACACTGCCTTCAATCTAATTTCTTCAAGGTTAACAACACCATATACCAACAATTAGAAGGCCTAGCAATGGGAAGCCCACTATCACCATCTTGTGCAGACCTTTTCATGGAAAAACTTGAAAAAGAAATTCTCTCTGCAATCTCTCCGAGACCATCTACATGGTAGAATATGTGGATGATATATTCATCATATGGCAAGACAGCTTAGACAACCTTAAATCGTTTGTGGATAAAATCAACTCAATATATAGCAAGATAAAATTCACTCTGGAAGTAAAAAACAACAACCAACTGCATTTTTTAGATATTTTGATAAAAAAAACAACCTAAAAGTGTCAAATTATCCATTTACAGAAAGCCCACAGATACTGGAAGATATCTTCACTATACTTCAAACCATCACAAGTCACACAAACGGAGTATTATCCACATGTTGAAACATAGAGCCAAAAAGGTTTATATCAGAAGAGGAGGATACACAGAATGAACTCTCACTAATAGCCAACACATTATCACAAAATGGATATCCTCAAAACATCATCAAAAAATATCTATACAATGACAACCCCAGACAAGAAGAATCCCACCGTCAGAACGTTTCTACTGTAGTGATACCTTTCATCAAGTCAATTTCTTATCAAATAGCAAGAATAGTAAGAGCCCACAACATCAGAGTGGTCTTCAAACCAACCACCAACATCAGACAAGTTTTAGGATTTCCAAAAGATAAAGTTCCGTTCTACAAATATCCAGGAGTATATTACATTCCCTGCTCCTGTGGTCTTGCCTACATCGGACAAACTTCACGAAGTCTAGAAATTAGACAAAAAGAACATGTTGGTGATGTAAACCACAACAGAAGCATCTCTTCCGGCTTAGCACATCATTTCTGCACGTCTAACCACACGATAGATTGGCAAAACAGCTCCATGCCATATCTCGATGATGACTACAGGCATCGTGTATTTAAGGAAGCCACAATAGTACTAATAACCGACGGAAACCTCAACAGAAATCAGGGTGTAATTCTAAACAGTTCGTGGAAAAACTTGATCCTCTCTCTCAATCAATCTGAACTACAGCTAGCCAGTAATCCCATTACAAGTCTACAACAAACACGCATGCATGATAATGAATAAGAACAATAAGCCATCTCTGTCACGCGAAACGTGTAACCATAGATACTAGTTTGGTTTACAACGTTTTTTATGTTCCTTTTAATTTGCATTTACTAACTTTCATATCTCCGTAATGCCTTGAAAAAGCCAGACAGTTTGCTGGCGAAACTGGTAGGTTTTAATAAATGTTTATTGTAAAATACTGGTCTGTATTAATAAAATTGTGTTTCTATTATAAAAACGACCAAAAATGTATACTTTTAAATAAGAATGATATATATGTTTACGTAAGATGGGCTGCATTGATTTTCCAGATTGTCAATTAGAGCTTCTACTTTTTCTTCATCTGAGTGTGCACTTCCAAGATTGGTCTTCAAAGGGGGAAGTGGTTGTCTTTTGGTACGAAGAGATTTTACAAACTTCTACATGGAGTTATCTTCTGGGTTGATTTCCCTGAGTTTGGATTCCCATTTGGAATTCCCGTGCATCTGGAGGACTTCTTGAACCTGTCTGTTCAGGTTGTTTAAGGTTGTTTTGTCCTGCGGGGCTCTGGTATTGTGATATCGCTTTCTGGCTTTATTTTTGGCCCTAATCAGGTCCATTATCTCTTCTGGGATCCAGTTGGGAGCGTGGAAGACAGTGCTTTGAGTGACTGATGCTATTGCTGTGTTGATTTGCCTAGTTAAATTGATTACAGCTAGGTATATTGTTTTCTTTTTTACGAATGACAGGGGGGGGTGGACCGATGTGGAGTGGGAGAACCTTAGAGAGCTTGTCCCATGGTAAGAAAGAATGATGGGGAGAGAGAGAGCTGATCTTGAAGTCCTAACCTGAGCAGGATGGGATTATGATCTGAGTTAAGCTCTTCTAATGTCTCCAGCTGGTATTGATATTTGATGTTTCTGAGGATAACTATGTCAAATACATCAGAACTTCCTGATGGGCTGCAGTGGGTGGGCTCAGTGGATCCAGCTATTATTGATGAGATGAGTAACGTGTAGTTGAATAAGGTACGGTCTTTGGAGTTGATTGACGAACTGAACCAGTTTAGGTATCCTGCTTAGGTCTCCTTTGGGATTTAGGTCTCCTGCTATAATTATGGAATCCGTGGAGCCGAGGATGGAGTCTAAGTCTGCTGTCAATAGTGGAATACTGGGAGGATTGTACACTCTGTAGATTTTGGGTTTGCCTGCGTTATTAGTGTGCACCTCCGCACCTGTCACCTCAAGGTTTAGAGTTTGGGGGTTGGTCAGCGAGTTGTGGCTCAAATAATTTTTAATAAAAATAGCTGTGCCGCCTCCACTAGAGTTAAGTATGTCTGTCCTATATAAAATATAACCTCTTAGTTTTGGGTTGTTTGATGGTATGAGGTGGGATTCACTGATTAAGATTATATCTGGATTGTATCTTTTTGCGAATTTTTGCAGATCGAGAATTTTATTTGTTAAGCCATTGGCATTCCATGCTGTTATCATGAGAGAATTTGGTTTAAATTTTTAAACATTATAGAGAGCTGTTAATATGGATTGGGTTTCTAGATAGAATCTCTTTCTGGAAGATGGTGAGGTTCTTGCTTTGCTGAATTCATTCAGCATTGTTGCAAGTGACGAGGTTAAAGCTGATGTGAGATTAGAGCTTGTTCGTTCTTGTGATGAAGGAGTCTGGGTTCTTACCGCTTCCGCATATGATTTGGACATGGATGAAGGTCGAGTGCCTTCCTGTGTTCCCGAATGTGAGGTATTATGATCTGGAGGACGACCTGTTTCGTTGTTTGTGTCATTGTTTGGAGGAGCGTGGTTCGTTCTTGTTGATCCACGGTTTTTTGGATTGAAAAGGCATCCCTTGTAATTAGAGGGATGTGGTCTTCTACAATTGGCACAGCAGGCAGGTGTGGATCTGGGCTTGGTGCAGGAGTTAATGTGGTGATCCTCACAGCATTTTAGGCATCTGTAGCTAGCTCTGCACAGTTTTTGGGCATGCCCGAACCTTTGGCATCTGTGGCACTGCCCTGCCGATGCCTTCTTACTTAGAGATTCGGTTGTAATTTTAAGCTTACAAATGTCGGTAACTTCATATATTCTTTTTTGTGTGTTGGAGATTTAGACCAACAGCAGTGGCATTGGCGTTTTATCTGACCTCAATATTCTACTGACTTTGATTGGGGTCAATCCTTGATTGATGAGGTCAGCTGTGATCTCATCAGTTGTGATGCTCTCAGCCACTCCTCTTAGGGAAATTTAGAGTTGTCCAGCATTTTCGTCACATGCGATAATCTGTGACAGTGGTAGGGTGAATCTTTACACCCTCTTCAGTATTTCTTGCCCAGGAGAAATTGATATTTTGTTCTCCTAGGGATCTTGAGACTGAGGTCCATTTATCTTTATCTCGAAGGATAACTGTAGGGACGTTTTCTTTTCTATCTTGGGTGACCTGATTTTGGTGAGTTGTTACATTATCTTCCATTCCACCTTGCGATGTTCTGCGTCTTTTATTAGATTATTCCTCCTGTGAACAATCGAACTGTCGGGAAGTCTTTGTAGGTGGAACAGGTGTAATGTCCTCTTCGATGTTCAAATCATCATCTTCAGTGTCACTTACTTGAGTGAAGAGATTCAAGCAACCAGGATAATCCGTTTCAAATTTCTTTAGGATGAAATTGAGAATGTCAAGTGACATATCTTTGTTTAGATGTTGAATGGCGTCCTTGATATCTTTTACATTCTCCATCCTTGAGTACAATGAGGGAAGATTCCGATGTCTTATTGATGATCTAAGAGGGTGGACTATTGACAAATCCCTCAGACTCACGCAAGAGTCTACCAGCTAAGCAATGTGTAATCACGAAAATAGACAAAAGGAAGAAGGCTTACCTCTAAATATATCATTCGGAAGTCCCAACCATTATATACAGCATAGAACGCTTACCTCTATATATCATTTCATCTTAACTATTAACTACTCTATAGCAACAAGTATCACGAGCGAATCACCCAATCACTCAAAATCAATTCCTTACTATTTATTTAAATAATTTTATTAAATACTTAGATAAATTTTATTTTGCTTATATTTTGTATATTTTGGCAAATTTATATATATAAATTATACATAAAATTATACAGTATTAACATTTTTCAGATCTTTCAATGTAGAAGTGGACGATCTTTATCTATATATATGTATAATACAATTATATTATTCTGAATGAAATTTAGTCAAGCCTTATATAGTAAATGATTTCTACGTTTGCATGATCATTCAAGCGCTGTTTTTGATTGTAGTAACTCTGAACTTGTGTTCAATATTATATTAACAAAGAAAAAAAGTAGTTATCTTCAAAACTAATTTTGTTTTGCAGAGACGTTAGATATGATATGACTCTCTCTCGCTCTGAATGGCCAAATATGGAATATGTGAAAAACATGGTAACGAGATGGCCTAAGCTTACCACCAAGTTCAGAGCAAATATAACTAATAACATTTCCGGTCAAAGAAAATCTGGTGGAAAGCAGTCTGACGTCACAGTACATATTAACGAGACGTACATCAGGTGAGTTAAAAAGCTTCAAATTACTGATATTACAATTGAACTAATGAACAAAGAATAGACGATGGAAGACAACCAAATAGAATAAATATAAACCTTAGGGAGGGGGGGGGGCGGAACAAATACAGAAAGCTCTTGGAAACATTCCTTTAGATGCTGAATGAAAAATTCGAGTATACACGTATATGAAACACTATTACTAATATTACTATTTTGATCATGTATAAGATTAATGTGACAAATATGCGACAAATACATAAATGAATATATCAGAGACATATATTTTACTAACTTGAAAAAGTAATAACATATATTATAGTTTATATACATTAATAAAATATTAAAGCAATTGAAAAACAATAGTTTCTGCACATAAATATATGAAAAGTATTTATTTACTAATAAAATATTAAAAATATAAGAAATACAGTAATATTTTATTAGTATATAAGTATACATATAAGCACAGAGGGAGAGAATCTTTTTACCTTTGGAAGGTAAAGGATGGCAAAGCTGTAGCCAATGAAGTTCTAACTGAGGCTCGGCTATTGCTGTTACCCTCCTGCCATGATCAGGGCTTTAATAGCTCAATAACACCTTATTCCTACACTGTCCTCTACAGATAACGGGAAGATGAAAAGCATTCTTGCTTCGCCCCTTTAAGCCAGTCCTTATAAGGAAAGGAGGGTGCGATGAACAATCGACCGTGAGATGCGGTGATTAATACCCATGGAGGACAATGGATGGCAATGCTGTAGCCGATGAAGTTCTAACAGAGGCTCAGCTATTGCTGTTACCCTCCTGCCATGATCAGAGCTTTAATAGTTTAATAACACCTTATCCCTACACAGTCCTCTACAGATGACGGGGAAGATGAAAAGCATTCTTGCTTCGCCCCTTTAAGCCAGTTCTTATAAGGACTATATTATATATTATATAAGAAGCTACCGTGAGATGCGGTGATTAATACCCTTGGAGGGTAATGGAAAGCAATGCCGTAGCCAATGAAGTTCTGAGGATCGGTTATTGCTGTTACCTTCCTGCCATGATCAGAGCTTTAATAGCTCAATAACCTTATCCCTACACTGTCCTCTACAGATAACGGAGAAGATGAAAAGCATTCTTGCTTCGCCCCTTTAAGCCAGTTCTTATAAGGACTATATTATATAAGAAGCTACGGTGAGATGCGGTGATTAATATATGAAGCTACCGTGAGATGCGGTGATTAATACCCTTGGAGGGTAACGGATGGCAATGCTGTTGCCAATGAAGTTCTAACTGAGGCTCGGCTATTACTGTTACCCTCCTGCCATGATCAGAGCTTTAATAGCTCAATAACACCTTATCCCTACACTGTCCTCTACAGATAACGGGGAAGATGAAAAGCATTCTTGCTTCGCCCATTTAAGCCAGTCCTTATAAGGACTATATTATATAAAGTAATCATATATTATATCAAAATATTTTTTATTTTTGTTAAATTCAATTTCAGTGGAATTTATTGTTTTAGCGATATTTCATTTAGATTTATTTCCACACAAAAGCCACACATAAAGAAATAAATATTTTTCACATTAAATTTCACTTCTGTAATGAATAAGAGATGGCGCTAGAAGACAGGATAACATTTGTAATATTTCTTACTTTATTACATGTTCTTTTTTTTTTATAACATTTAAGCATTTAGATTTAATTGTACAAGTAAATACCAATCTATATATGACATTAAATAATTTAGTAATGATTATATTCAATTAACTTCATTTAATGTAATTTTCATTTAGTATTGTTTTAATTAATTTAGTGTTTATGTAAATGATGACTGAAATACTCTTTTATTTGCGTAGGCAAAACTTTTTGCGAGTTCACGTCTACATACAAGAAATGAATTTGCTCTCAGTTAAAGATACCAAAGCCTACACTGTAAGCATCCAATATTCCTATTGTTTGACAAAGTTCTTGCAGTACAAATAACAATGCTACATCAGTAATTGAATAAATACTAAAAATAGTGTACTAAAATAAAATAATTTTAAGTTTTTAACAATAAACATAAAATATTTTAATTCTTTAACATGTTATTAGTTTAACTTAAGTGGCAGTATATGAAGTAAATGAAAAAAAAAAAGGTAATACCTTTTTAATTTTTAAAGTTGCCTGAACTGTTTGCTGATCTTGGCGGCTGCTTAGGTCTTTATATTGGTGTCTCGTTAATTTCTATTATCGAAGTGATGGAGCTGATGAGCGATATTCTTTCTTTGCTGTACACCAGACGCTCAAGAGAAACCCACCATAACCAACGAATGAAAAATCACAATTTGGAACATTCCAATCTTAGACGAAGGTCAGTAAGCTGCTCATTTACATTCCTTTCAGTATTATTATCAAATCTATCTTAGAATAAATCTAAACAAAATAAACATTTTAAACCTAAGTTAATGTATCATGACTGGTGCACAACAATGCAAGCAATTTACTATAATCATTCTTGTATAATAAACCTACGTAACATGCAAAATGTCACCTGCAAGATAGAATGAATAATATCCACATAAGTGGCTGTATAAGCACAAAGCAGTTGCAGACATTGAGCATCTTCTGTGCTATTGGGTGAAGTGATTTGATGAGAGCGAATCTTTAATTAGTATGATTTCTCTCTTTTGAATAGACTTTAGAAGTTTTTCAGATTTACAGGGAAGCGGGCACAATCCGGATGGTGGTGGGGGGGGATTAGTAGGATTTTTTTAAAGAATAAACAATTATTTGGGTGTGAAATAACTCTCATGGCAATCCGTTATTTTATTATTATTATTATTATTATTATTATTATTATTATTATTATTATTATTATTATTATTTTGAATGAACAGATGGCTACAGAGATAGCATGGTTTATGTTTGGAGAAATCTGAAGTTCTTGGTATTTGCTTCAAGCTTAGAAGAGGTGACGTGAATCTTCGTGTGTGTGTGTGTGTGTGTGTGTGTGTGTGTGTGTGTGTGTGTGTGTGTATGTGTGTGTGTGTGTGTGTGTGAGAGAGAGAGAGAGAGAGAGAGAAGAGAGAAATTGGACAGGAATAGATTTTTTGAGGGTGAGGATATAAAGTCCCTCAAGTTATCTTTTCCAATTGGACGATGGATGGAGATCTCTAGTTAGGGGAGGATTCGTATTTTGGAGAGTAATTTTGGTGTTGCACATTGCACCCAAGCCGATCTGTAAATAAGATTTGGAGAAAAAGTCAAAAGCAAGAGAGACAGGGCAAAAGAACTGAACTTTAACCTATCCTTTTAACAGCTGGAGAAATAGAGGACAAAAAGACAGTTGGCGGTGGAGTGGGGTAGGTGACGTTGTTTGCTGATAGTAGTGGTGTCGTTGTACAATTGGGGAATTAAGTAGAGGACTGCGAGTTAGGTGATAGATTAGTGTACCTTCTCATGATGAGTCCTTGGACTCTTTGGAGATGTCATGAACTAATAATAATAATCCACGCGCAAGTGCCCCCCCCCCACACACACACACAAATATGCCGCGATGAATCACCAGAAAGAAAACTTGCTATCCTACAAAATACCATTCGATGATGGTTTTCTCAATAGGCCTTTGTGTCAAACATTATGCCATTGTGTTCAAGACATTTAAATCGACCTGTGTTTTTCCAAACATCTCCATAGTATTTGTTCAGAGATAGTTGACAGAAGCAAGAAGAGATTTCTTACACTGGTGGTAACGGAATCTGTATTACTAAGAATAATTCTTCTTATGGATACAAAGGAAGTGTAGGATTTGTAGGATTGAAACACAAAGGCAAGAAAAATAGAGGTTATGGGTCATCAGGTTTCTGATAATATTAAACACTTTTATAATACTGACAATGATTATGGGAAGCATGTTGAGTTTTTGACTTTTAATGATTATCTCACGCACGAGAGGTACAAGAACCTATAGCACATCAATATCATGTGTGAGGTGATGATGAGGATTGAGAAAGAAGAAACCTATTGACTTTCTTAGACAGCTGCAGGTTTAAATTGTTGAGAGAAGAAGGTTGTTCCAGAGGACAGAGGTAGATTGAATAAATGAGGAAGAGGGAAAGCGGGTTCGATGAGTTTGCAGTTGTACTGTAAAGGGATGTCGAACAGTTTCTGCACTTGGTTTAACAGGACGTGGCAGTGGCTAATCAAGTACCTGTAGAAGAAAAACAGAGCTGAAGCACTGTGTCGGTGAGATAGAGGTTGAAGTGAGCCTGTGAAGGAAGGATCATCTATGAACCGAATTGTTTTTCTCTGGACAGCATCAAGAATTTTTAAGGATGTTTTAGGTGCACCACCCCAAATGTGTAGCTGAGGATGCTATTGATGTGATGGATTGGCGCCAAGAGAGATTGGAAGTAAATGTCAGTCCAAGGAGAGATAGTTCATCCTGTCTGGGTGATGCATGTATTACTGAGGATGAAGGGAAGTGAGCTGAGATCCTTTTTGCGAGAGAAAGGGCAACGATTTGGCTGCATTGAAGGTCATTAGGTGACCTTCTTTGGCTACTGAAGGATGGTATGATGATGATTAGTGTTCCAGGCACTATTTGCAGATCTTGATGTAAGGGATGTCTGGGATCTATATGGTTTGCCAGATGAGTAGGATGAATGGAGAATGGTATCATCGGGAAAACTATAATTTGATGTGTAGTGATTGAGAGCAGGTCATCTATGTATAAGAGAAAGAGAATATGAGAGAGAACGGAGCCCTGAGTACTCCTGCTGCTTCTTTCAGCGTGCTGAAGAATTTGCAGCAATTTACGATCTGAATTTATTATGGGTGATGAGAGAAGTAGCATCTGCAATATTGCTAAGACAATTGTTAACGAGGAAATCAACATTGTCGAGAAAATGAGTAGAATTATAGAGTGACAATAGGACAGGTACTTTTTGTGTGAGGCCATTATGATGGCAAAGTAGAGAATCTGTGCAACACTTCACCTAGTTCAGATTCCCTACTGATGGCAAAGTAGAGAATCTGAGCTAGGTGAAAATATTCAAGTGAGTTTAATATGTTGCACATATTAAACTCACTGGAATATATTTAGTTAACGAGGTAAGATGGACTTAGAGATTTGCAGGTGGAAATGAATTCATTTTGATTAAATTTAGATTTGGGCCACGCAAATTAACGTTCACGGTTTTCTGCTGGCTGTAAGAACGATGGCCGTCGGTCAGAGAGAGCTGCGTTCGAATCCTGTCAAGAACACAAAAAAACATTCTTGAACTCTTTAGCCGAGAGTGATTTAGCCACTCTCATATGCAAAAGGAAAGCTGAAAGTTTTTTTTTTTTTTTTTTTGGTGGCTGTTGGTGAAAACAATTCCAAATCTTTAAGTGTTATTCTTAGATACCTACGTTTTTTTCACCTTTATACAATAAGAAAATTAAATAAAACTTTTCTTATAGTATATACGTATAATACACAACCCGAGAATCATGCGCCCCGCACCACTGTCGATACACTGTCACACATACTGAATTAACAACAACAACAACAAAAAAAAAAACCTGCCAATGTCCCTAAATCAAACAACCTGTAATACATTCAAAATATCTTGGTCTCTATATAGATTGCCACCTTAAATGGACAAAACATGTAGAATACCTACATACCAAACTCCGCATCATCGCAGAAAAAATCTTCCAAGAAAAAGGCATTATTCCATCCAACATAAAAAAACTCCTTTATCACGGTATATGCGAATCCCCACTCAGATACGGAATAACAGTCTATGCAAACACATCAAACAGCCGCCTAACAAAATTAGAACCATTGCACAGGAAAATCGTGTCAACAGTGATCTGGACACCTTACACGCAACAACCAATATCCGACAAGCACATGGCGATACACAGAATTCTGAGCATTAAAAACCTGAAACACCACATGATATTAACAAGGAATTACTTCAACATCACCTATCGAAACAACAGAAACACATATCGTATAATACGACCCACAACAACTCTCTACATCCCTACACCCTTCAACAACTCATACGGTTCTTTTGTGAGATCATATCAGATACTCAAGCAACTCAACAACCTACCAAGAAATTTAAAACACGTAGATAACTGCAGAACATTAAAACACGAACTCTGGAAAATATACCAACAAAGTTAATATACCATTAACGCTAATATACAGCTCACAAATCACCAGCATCCAATGCCTACAGCCCATGCCATGCATAAACAGTAACAACAACATAAATAGTGAAGGCTAATCCCACTGTCTTCATAAAAGCTAACCCAATCTTCGAAGTAGGTGGGATTAAAATCCCTCATTCATCCACACATAATCCTCACAATCAAAGACTGCAAATTATGTTATAAAACAGTCAGTACGGTGTATAATAATAATGAAGATATATATAAAGTATATGAATTTGTATCCAAAGAAAAAATATTGAAAAGAAGTAATGTGCCTTAAACTGCGTACAGTATAATATACAGAGCATCAACTGTAATATGCATTAATTGTAAATATTAAATATTCTGTACGATGAAAATAGAAAAATTGTATTTTATACATAATGTGTAAACATGCAAAAAATGTGTGTAATAATCATCAATGTTAATATTATAATAATATATACGTTGCAAGCAATTATTATTATTTAAAAAATGCTATGTACGTGCACGTATCTGTTATGAACAATTGTATTCGTGTAATGTATTATAAATATTATATATATATATATATATATATATAAATTATTATTATGACTATTAATATGTGTATGTAATTTATCTGAGATATTATATTATCATATTATTATTATTATTATTCATTATTCAAAAATTCCGTGTGATCTTCATTGTTAATATTAGAAGAACACGTGTTGTAAATACAGTTGCAAAAAAGCATTATTATCAAAATTTTAATTGAAATATAATGTAGAAAATGAATCACATATGCAGCACTTAGTGCTTAATTTTATAAAAATCACAAGTTGGAATGCCACTAAAGGTGATTATTTTGTAATTGTGTAAATATTTTAGAAATCAATAATATATATATATATATATATATATATATATATATATATGTAGAAAGTTTTTTAACTTGGGTATATTATGTATTAAAGATACCAAGTATGTTATATGAACTTGGTTTTAATCCTATTTCCAAGTAAGTCAAGTTTGCGCCTGCACGTAGCGCAAGTCTGAGGCAACTCGTTTTAACGTAGTGCCAGTCTGAGGCAACTCGTGGCAAAGGTGAAGTAAGCTCCGATCACTTTCCTTAGAATTTTCCCTTAATGCAAAGCACATTCCGTTGTGGAGATGTATGATGCTATGCATTAACGGCATAGACTGGCACTACGTTACCACGAGTTGCCTCAGACTTTAACTACGTGCAGGCGCAAACTTGACTTACTTGTCTGTTTGCTTACTTGGGAAATAGGATTAAAACAAGTTATAAAATTACTTGGTATCTTTAATATATATATATATATATATATATATATTTTTTTTTTCCTTTTTAATTTTTTTTTCTGAATTAAGTAAATTACTGAAATAAATAGGGTCACAACTGCAAAGGTACTGATTAAAATAATAAAAATCAAAGTAAAAGGTGATCTATGCACTTTTTCCCTTTTTTTATGTATGTCTTGTTACTTTTTAGGCACCACACGCAATCAATCAGAAGTCATAAGAGTGTATCATCGAAAAATGAAGACATTCCAAGTGTACTCTTTCTGAAGAGACAACACGTAATAGAAGAACGCCTTGGGTATAAATATTAATTTTAATTAATCCTGATTGCATTCTTCATTGTGTCATTTTGAAATGAAAAAAAAAACAACAACAACCCAGATTGTGGAAATTTTTGAAAGATTATTTATGAAAACCTTTACTTGAAGAAAGTAACTGCACAATTGTATATCAAATCTCCAAATAAATGAAATTATTTTTAGTGACCAAAATGATTCATCTTTCCATCGTAAGTAATGCAACTTTAATTCTTCGAACCTGTTTCCACTACATTAACTGCTTTAAGTAATATATACCCACGCAAACATTAGATGATTAAACGAAATATACAAGAATCTTATAGCTATTTTTGTTTTTGTTTGTTTGCTTGTTAAAGTCAAAATAAGCCTCTTTGTATAAGCGGCTCCCATTATTACAATCCTTTTTTTTTGTACCACTTTAATAAGTAATTTAAAGCCGATTTTAAAGAGCACTAGAGACAAGAATAAATATCTGTTCTCGAAAGCCATTTATAGATTAAGTAAACGAATCTGCTAAAAAAATATGTCAATAAATGTAATAGATTAGTACAGGAAAAAACAACTCTACACGTCAGACGAAAAGGCTAATACTGCGCATGTCATACCAAACATCTCAGTTTATTAAGATAATTGAGAATGATATGCGCAGAGAAAAATCATGACGTTATTGGTTGCAGAATGTATTCTGACGCTATTTTCGGTTATACTTATTTCAATATTTTTACACAATAATAATTTTTTAAATTTGGCCTTTGTTTAATTTTATTATTTTGTGTTTTGTTTATCGTAATGCTAATGCAGGTAAAATAAAGAATTGCCAATACCAACAGCAAAAATCGTCTACTCCTTGTTATTCTACAAAATTAGTAATTAATTTTCAACACAATGAAAATTAAAGAATATTTTAATTTTCTTTAATTGCTCTTAAGTGGAGAGTTCCCACCCTGTTTAGAAACTCGGGTTTTTATCTCAAAGCGATAAAAACTCGAGTTTTTCGCAAAGCGATATGAAAATAGGAAATTTTAGACAATACTGCGAATTAAAATTTAGTTTTCGTTACTCCTGGCGGAATATCATATTAATTCTCTATTACATCCCCCCCCCCTACCTATGCATTTATATTCCTGCAAAATCTATACTAAATTTATGATAGCTTAGACAAAACATAAAAAAAACAAGAAAAAAAGAGCTTTGCAAATATCAAAATAAACATATACGAAGGATTCTCTATTTAAAGCAACTTGAATTTAGTGTGTGTTCAGTTTTGTAATCTTGGACAAAGTCTTATTAGATATGTTCTCTAATTTTTTTCTCGATTTGGCATTTTACCTTCAATGAAGCAACGAACTATCCTGTTATATACAAAATTAGGAAATTTGATTTAAGGTTCCGCGTAATGAACCTCATGAGGGAAAAATGATTGCAAATAAATTAAAATAATAGATATAATTTATTAGAATAAAGTAATTATTTCAAATAACGAAATAAATATTACAAAAATGTTTACATAATAAAATTTATTTTCGTGGAATTCTATTTTTATCCTAAAAATTACTCTAACACCTTTTAAAAATATACATATAGGTATTTATTATTGCAATTCTAGAATTCCTTGTAGATTATTTAGCAATAATAATAAAAATACAGTTGCTATTTCGTCATCACATAATAAGTAATTTTTGGGAATTGGAATATAATCTCTTGACAAAAGTGGTATACAGTGAGTGTGAATCTGCCAAATTTAAGGTAACCAGTGGTGTACCTCAGGGTTCAGTTCTTGGGCCATTACTGTTCAATCTATACATTAATGACATTAAGCAGGATCTATCATCAGATTTGCAATTGTTTGCTGATGATGCGAAGATAGGCAGAGCAATCAGAGATGCTACTGATATTCAGCAATTACAAAATGATTTGAATAGACTGGAAATTTGAGCAAACGAAAATGGCTATCAGTTTAATGTTAATGAATGTAAAGTCATGCACTTTAGCGTGATTAGAGTTCCAGCGGCATATTATATTAGTGGGATTAGATTATGCTTCAAGAAACTTAAGATGCAAGGGATCTTGGTGGATAAGAATTTAAAGTTTAAAGGTCACATAGCAAAAGTTGCAAATACAACTCAGAGGATAATTGCGATGTTGAAACGAAACTTGACATGTAAGGATAAGGAAGTAATTTTGCCTATTTATAAGGCTTTGGTAAGACCCCACCTGGATTACTCTGCACAGATTTGGTCTACGGGGTTCCAAGAGGATAAAGAAGCTGTGGATTGAAAGGATGCAAAGAAGAGTTACAAAGATTATATCCGGATTTGGGGATTTAGATTATGAGGACAGACGCGAGTATGTGGATTGCAGACTCTGGTTAACAGAAGAAAGAGGGGTGATATGATAGAGGTCTATAAACTTTTGAATGGGTGTTAGAGAATATCAACTGACTGATGAAATTTTTCGTTATCCATGGAAGTTAAGTTTCTTCACAGTCAAGAAAGCGGTAAGAACAAGGTTTTTCTCACAGAGAGCAGTGAGTGAGTGAGTGGAATAATTTTCCCTTAGGGTGCATCTAGTATAAATAAATTTAAGGGAAGGTATGATAGCTGGGTTTGGTGATTTATAGCCTCCCTCGATGAGTCCTTGACTCTCTGGAGGTCTCAGATAATAATAATAATAATAATAATAATAATAATAATAATAATAATAATAATAATAATAATAATAATAATCCCAAAGAATTCTTTCGTTGTGGCCAGGAAAAGGAACAATGGCTGTGGACGGAGGAGAATTAAAGAAGTCAGAAGTGGATAAACAGAATAGTACTTGAATGGCAGCAAGGCCATCAGACTAGTTGAGATTTTTCTATGTGTTTTAAGCGAGTGTGCTAAGGAAATGACAGTGCCACTGATCTGTTGTATTTATTGTAATGTGATGATGAAATGTATCTGAATTTTCAATGTTTTATTTTATTTTCTTCTTATTTACTAAAAGTGCTTTTATTTTTTATGCATTTATAATAAATTTATGCAATAAATGTTTTTTCCCTTTATATTAATCCTTGATGAGGTCTAATGTATTAGTCTGCATTCTTGAAGCATGTGTTAAGCTAATCTGAGGATGACACTGGTTAGTTATTGTTAATTAACTATTCATAGTCATTATTGTATAGAAAATAAATGGATATTTAATAAATCTGATACCACATCAATGTAGGATGATAAGGGATATATATTTAAGTTTTTAAAAATATTAACATCACACACCGTGAAGAAATAATCATAAATTTTATTAATAATCATATTGTTTCGTTCTGTTTTAATAGCTCAATAACACCCTATCCCTACACTGTCCTCTACAGATAACGAGAAGTTGAAAAGCATTTTTGCTTCGCCCCCTTTAAGCCAGTCCTTATATCCTATATATATATCCTATATCCTATATATATATATATATATATATATATATATATATATATATATATATATGAAACAAAAATCTCTGGAGGAGATATAAATGTAGAAAGTATTTTTACCTTGGGTAAAATTATGTTAGAGATACCAAGCAATTTTAAACTTGGTTTTACTCCATTTCCCAAGTAAGCAAACAGACAAAAAGTCAAGTTTGCGCCTGCAATTGATGCAAGTCTAACTGATCCTACAGGTAGTGCAAGACCAGGACAACTCGTGGTAAAGGTGGGGCAAGCTCCGATCACTAATCTTAATATTTACCCTTAATGCCAAAACACATCTCCAAGAAGGGGATGTATGATGTTTAATAAGGTTAAAACACCTTATGGTAACTTGTTTTGGTAAAATACTTACAAGCTCTGTATTACTAAATCTTGGTATTCTAGCCTAGCTCCCACTGATGAGGCCTCAATAAAGGTCGAAACCGGTCTGGGTAGTGGCCCCTTGCCTTTAATACAAAACATCATACATCCCCTTCTTGGAGATGTGTTTTGGCATTAAGGGTAAATATTAAGATTAGTGATCGGAGCTTGCCCCACCTTTACCACGAGTTGCCCTGGTCTTGCACTACCTGTAGGATCAGTTAGACTTGCATCAATTGCAGGCGCAAACTTGACTTTTTGTCTGTTTGCTTACTTGGGAAATGGAGTAAAACCAAGTTTAATGCTTGGTATCTTTAACATATGGATAAGGACTGTTTTTTTGTATCTTTGTGTTAATTCAATAAATGAAAACGACATCTGGATTTCAAGGCATTTTAGTTAGTCAAGTTTTGAGTACATAGGATAATGTTTTTAAAAACAAATTTTTTTTTTTTTTAAATATAGTATAGCATAGTACAGTGTTTCAATTGCATTATTTCATGTGATATGTAGAATAGTATTATTTCAATTTATTTTCTCGTATTGAGTGTCATATTAATCCACACGTATAAAAATATTGTTCTCAATCCTTCATATGCAATATTCTTACTTGCTATCATTGCATTAATAACGACGATAGCCGCAGATTTTGGTGGCTTTTCTGAAACCACCACAACAACCCGATTTCTATAAAAATCTTTAGTGATAGAAAAATGAACATCTCAAGCAAGACGATCGATCCGCCAACTAGAATAAAAAAAGGAATCTGAAAAACAGTTTCTACATTTGTGAAGTGATCTTAATATGTATTTGTGTTTAGAAAGGAAACAAAATTTTCTGTTACAGCGCTACTAACGAAGCAAAGAATGAATTAGATAGCATTATGAAGAAGACAAAGTCACAATGACTTTCAAGAATAACACACACACACACACACCTGGAATTTTCTGAGAAGGGCTTTTTACTGAAGAGCGGCCGGAGTTGCTGTACGAAGACGCAATTCAGATCTCTCTCTCTCTCTCTCTCACACACACACACACACACACACACACACACACACACACACACACACACACACACACACACACATACACACTGCTGTAGAACAGAATGTTTTTTAAATCTGAACTACAACAAATCTTCTCCACTTACAGATACGAAGCTCTTACTAATGTTTTCAAGAGAGTAAAAGAATTCACTAGAATACACAGAAATAATATATTCACTCATATAAATATAAGGTCCGCGCGGTTAACCTAGTGGCTTTGCGCTTCGCAACCATATACCTGGGGAAGGAGTGTCCTAGGCTCGATTCCCGTCGACGAGGTGAGAAGCTTAAGGATCTTCCTTAGCCATCGCCAAGTTAGCCGGTCTTGGGTGTGGTTTTTTCCGTGTATTCTAGTGAATTATTTTACTCTCTTGAAAACATCAGTAAGAGCGTATCTATAAGTGGAGAAGATTTGTTGTTACAGCAGGGTTTTTTTCGCCAGTTTATCTGGGGTTTTTCATCCGACAAGCAGGCAAACCGGCCCCGTGAACACACATGGATGCAGTCACGAATATCGCCCTTAAGAGATGCAGCAGAGGAGTGGCAAACCGGCTGCATTAATACGCCAGTAAACCCTCATTAGGAGGGGACTCAACCCGTCCCAAGACGGACGAGAAGGATAAGATAAGATAAATATAAACCTGTTACAAGTTATTAGACTGCTATTCAAAGATAACTCAACAATAGAGAAATCATTTGTTTAAAGATTACTCTTAAAAATATTATATTTCTAATATTTCACGTACTGTGGACTTCAGCTAGTAATAATATAATCCGAGCTTTTAAGTACTTTGGGATACATTAGCACTGAATAAACTTTCATTCCAAATACATGTCTTCTCCACTTGGAGTCACTTAATACAATAGTTGTCTGATCCTACGTTCAACTAGACAAGATGTAGTATCTGTCTCTCCTAGGAACAGTTTTTCTGAATTTAGGAGTTCAAAAGACATTAATTTCTTTCCTTAAATGTACATAAGTTGTAACTAGATTTGTTACACAGACAGAAATATATTTGTTTCTGGTTCATAAAAAAAGAAACGAGTTTCTATTTGTCTTGATATCTGATCTACTTGCTAAAAAAACAAAGTTGTAAACTTTAAAAAGCATAAGTTTGGTGCTATGTGTGTTTTATTAGTGGGAGTTTTTAGGTCAGCAGTCACATAAATATCTGTATTCTGAGCGTGACAACTTTGTCCTTTTATGGATTAGGAACATTTAGCAGTTCACGAAAGAGAATCAATATGGAGGCTGTGGGCTTTTTTTGTGTGTTTCTTCAACGGCCTTTGCTGAAACCGGAGAATCTATTGATCAGTCCATGAGACAACTGGCTTAGGTTGGAGAGCAGTGACCACTGACCACATTTATTATGGCATTATGTGATGTCACTTGTCATAACCTGGATAATAAAGGCTTTTCAGATGGTGGAATTGATCGAATGAAACTCTATGCTGCTCAGTGAAAAATTTTTCAGCTGTTCGTTGCCACGTCTGCCTTTCATGAACAGTAAAAGAGTAAGAAATTCAGCAAACTGTTTAGAAACACGTTATGATAAATATATATATATTAAAATATACTAACATGTTTTTAAACAGAATATTATACTCGTGTTTTTAACTTAATAGTATTAGAAACAGAACTTCACATTAAAAAAAAAACTAGTTGACCGAACATATAATATAAGTATGGCGAGTAAATAGTACATACGCTTTCCAACCAACAGGCTACCAGCTGGAACCCAATCGACAAGATGAAAGCTTTCAGGTTGTAAGCGACGTTCGATGTGAGACTACAATTGTTTATTTATCGTTAGAAGTAGGCAAACTTCTTGAGGTCTCAGCGATATTATTAAATTAAAGTCATTTGCACAATACTTATTTCCCAATTTTGCAATGCATACCTTATACCTTATATAAGGACTGGCTTAATGGGGCGAAGCAAGAATGCTTTTCATATTCCCCGTTATCTGTAGAGGACAGTGTAGGGATAAGGTGTTATTGAGCTATTAAAGCTCTGATCATGGCAGGAGAGTAATAGCAATAGCGGAGCATCAGTTAGAACTTCATTGGCTACAGCATTGCCACCCATTACCCTCCAAGGGTATTGGATTGAGTGAATCAATCACCGACTATGTAAGTAAAGGTGACATCTCAAAAATACGGACGATCTCTAGGCCACTCCATAGTGGGCGAAAGACCGTCCTAATCTCAGCGTTGGTTCCACTCAGTGACGGGCTCCCCGACCACTGAGCAGAACCGCTCAAATTCCGAGGAAAATAATTCACCGACAAAGCCCCTCAGCGGGCCGTGCCGGAGAACACCTTCCCCGGAGACTCAAAGTGCTCCCTTAAAGCAAAAACCCTAAGAGAGCGAACTCAAAAACTCATCGCCCAAGTGGGTAAGAGCAACAGCCGAACCTCAGTTAAACTTCATTGGTACAGCTTTGCGTTGCTATCCATCACCCCCAAGGGCATTAATGAATCAATCTCACCGCATCTCACGGTCGATTGTTCCTCTCCTTTTGCAATGCATACTTTAACCTAAAATTTAATATATAATTATTATTTATAATAATAATAGGTGTATAGTAAATCTATAATATAAACTGACTTTTTATTTTTCATATGTCAGCTTTTAATTAAGTTGAAAATTATTTAAATAATAAATTATTTTTATATGCATAATAATTGTTTACATTTTTTGCTATTAAAAACAATTATGAGAAAATCAGTTCGTCCCTGTAACCATAAAAAGATCTAATATACAATGAGGGTAAAATTAGTTCTTAATTATTAAAACACCTAAAATTATTATCGCTAATCCTGAAAATCATAAATAATAAATCCTGAAAGCAGTAATCGTGTAAACACTTTGACGAACGAATGATGTAAAACATTACTGCCTTGCAATTTAAGCATGTTAATACTCATAAAGTTTTCGATAAAAATTTTATCTTTTGTTAAAATACATATACGAATAAAAGATAAAAAATATAAAATATAAATAAAATAAAAAAGTATATTATATTAAACCTGAAAATGAAATCAATATTAATCATTGCAATTATTAAAGACAAGTAATAATAAAACAGAATAAAATAAAAATATAATAAAATATAATAAAATAAAAATATAATAAAACAAATACATATAAAAACGGGATAATTATAATAGATGCCAAATATATATGTCATCGGTTATGCAATCCCATGCGGGGCATAACTCTTTCTGAAAGCATATTTGAAGTTATAAATTTTATTTCATTATTAGGTTTATTATAGCTTATTGCGTGAAAATATTCAAGTAGTTTGCGAAATATAACTCTTTGGGAACTAACTACAAATTTCTGTTAACAACCTTTAAGTTTCAAATCACTGTATTTTTTAATTTTTTTTTTTATAGCTATATCTCTAATTGTTGTTTTGGATTTAAACAAACACAACAGATTATTTGACAAACTCCAATCCCATAAGAGATAACATACTATAATTTGAAATTATCCCCGAGTAGTATAAACATTTCAAAAATGCTAATAATTTTGCTAATAATATAGTCTAGTTATGATCAACCTCATTTTATTTGTCAAATAAGAGATATGAAAATCTTCCTTTCTATTATTGTTAATATGTAGACCGAAACATTTTATAGATTTTGATAAATCTACAGAAGTAATTTGAATAACATTGCAATCAGTATCATGCTACTTTATAGATCGATTGTGATTTAGCTTATCTGTTAAGCAAAAGAAGACATTTTCAATTTTATGTTAATTTTAAGACCATTATTGGTTAACGTGATTTTTCTAAACCTCAATATTCGCCGCATTGTCAATTAAAGCCATGTCATCAATAAAGGTAACTTTAAAAAATAAGTTGTCTACGCACAGAATATTAACATATATTAAAAACAGGACAGGTTCCTGCTCTACGGACCTTCGGGAACGCCATCTTTTATCATTTCGGATTACTTTTGTTTCACTATTTAAGTTACCAGAGTTAAAATTACCATTACAGTTACCATAGAGAAAAATCAATTCCAAATGCTAAACTTTGCACAATACATTAAAGAATACCACTGGGGTGCCATCAACGTGTATTCACATCTGAAGTTCTTAATTTTGAATAGGATGGCATGCGCTTTCCCTCATAAATAATATCTTCCTTGAATTCTTTCTCGTTATTTTATTTTTGTTTTTCCCTCCGGTTTTTATTAGATTTATTTTTATTCTTTTTTTTTTTTTTTTTTTTTTTTTTTTAGTTTTGGGGTATTTTTTTTTTGCTATCAGAAACTTATTTAGTTTTTTTTTTTTTTGAAGGCATTTAATTTAAGATTATATTTTGTACGTGGTGTATTTATTTGCTCCGTTAATTTTTGCAAGTTTTCTCGCTCAGCGATCGATTCAGTATATTCTAGATAAACTTTATTTGTATTTCTTCTTCTTCTTCTTATTATTCTTCCTAGTTCTATACTTTCAAGGTTTTTTCTTGTACTGGAAAGATTGAACAGAGAAGGAGAAAGTGCGCAACTGTCTTAATTCCTTTTTGCATTTGGAAACTTTCTGACAGTTCACTGTTGATTTTTGTTTGCAGATTGGTTCTGGTATGTCATTGTTGTCCTTTCCTCTTTATTAATGTTTCTATTAATTTCTTATGATAAACACTATCAAGTGCTTTCTTATAATTTATAAATCAGAGATAAATTCGGCATTTCGAATTTTCTTTCTTCGGTATCAATCTAATATCCAAAAACACCTCCTCTGTTCTTCATAAATCCATTTAAAGACGTCTTTTATTTAGATATTAAATGGATAAGAATCCTATATTGTTATATAGCCAGTAAGTGAAACTCAAGATCGATAACTACGATCTATGAGTTTCAATGCCGAAAAACTATCGGCGAAGGCAATTCTAACAAAGGTGGAGCAAGCTCCCTCACTATTCTTGATATTCTCTCATAATGTAAAACGCAGCTCCTAGGAGATGTAATACTGTCATTACATTATGAGGGGAGGTCACTACCCAGACCGGTTTCAACCTTTTTTGAGGTCTCATCAGTGAGTAGGTAGACCTAAAAAATATTAAAGCTTAGTTAAAAGAAAATAGGATTCTTATCCATTTAATATCTATTCAATTGCCAGAAAACTAGCCTTTTTGCTTTTTATTTTAATTACAAAATACAAGCACACCTTTATGGCATTTGCATAGTGAAGGTATGTAAGTTCTTTTCACTAAGCCTTGATATCTTAAAGTTTACAATTTCTGTACTAAGCGTTTGTATACGGTTTATGTACATATGTACACTATGTGTTTAGGACATTTCCGATGCTGTACAATAATACAATAATATGTGTACATTAATGCTACGATGAAAGAAATTGTTTTTCATATTTATAATAGTAATAATAATATTTTATTTTCATATTTATAATAGTAATAATAATATTTTATAACTACAATATGTTATTCCCTTCCAAAGAAATTCCATGTACACAGAAGTAATTTAATTATGTAAATCGTGTGAATTATACATCGGGTAAAGTGAAGAAGAGGAAGTGATAAAATATATTATATGATTTCGGTGCTATGATAATGTTAACATCGAAAGGATGATGATGTGGGGTAATCCCACGAAGCTAGTGAGTTGGATTATTATATTTTTAGCGTTTATGGGTGTTGTTAGGATATTGTTAGGAGAATTTCCACAGTTTGTATTTTAGTTCTGCAATTGTTTAACATTTTTTATGTTATTTGGCAATAGTAGTGTGGTTATTAGATGCTCTCAGATCTGCACCCTACAAATTGTTATATCATCTAGCTTTGTTTGAATCTATTTAAACAATAACAAATCAATAATGAATACTAAACGCTTATGTTAGTTGATTTTCAATACTAATGCGAGAGTTTCATTGTTAGAGAATAATAACCAGCCACAGTCCGAGAAGCAAGCTCTAAAAAGAGAATGACCGACGTTGAAATGGATAAGAAAAATAAATTTATCTGTAGTAGAAAAATAATAATAACTATATACTACAGTATATAATTATATATTGCTTTATTCGTTTAAGTAAGTAATGTTTCGCAATCATGAAAAGTTGCAACTCTTTAAGACGGATTCGATTATCTCCAAAGCTATTGGTAGGTTAATGCCAGAAGGATGAACATGGCCAGCTGCGAATCAGAGGAATTCTGGTAAGTATTTTATATAAATATACACTAATTTGTTTTTTAATATTTAGGTAAGTATCTAATATGTAAGGATGCAAAGAACTTTTTCCAAGCCATTTAAACTGAAGCTTGAGTTAGTCTGTCCCATACGGGGCTAGCAGAGTTTTGCATCCCTCAAACAGACCCGGAGAACACGCATAATTTACATAGTTTGCTTATTGGCATACGTTCACCACTTTATCCTGGAATACTGGTTATCCAAGAAAGCTAAAGATTATAAAAATATAATCCTCATTATTTCTGGTTGGACATAGCTATTGAACATAACTTGGGTCTTAGTAAAGATAAAAAGCCAAATGGCTAGTTTTCTGGCACCTTACTATAGAAAATAAGGGGATAAAGATCCTTTGTTGTTTTATAGCCAGTAAGCGAAACTAAAGAACGATAACTAAAAGAACGATAATTGTAAATTGTAAATTGTAAACTGGAATTTATCTTAACTTTTTTCATAAATCTGAATAATAAAGTTAGCTTGATGATGAGAGAAAATGTATATCCATCTAAAATATACTTCTTACTGCATATTCGTACTAAATGCAAATTATAATATGAATTGTATATATTATAAATAATCTTCATGTTAATATGCTGCTAACATGAACAACAACGAAAAATATAAACTGCAACATGGAATCACGTGATTTATTTGGTATAACTGTGAACTATAATTGTAAACTATTATTAACAATTACAGTAACAGAACTGGTTACTGTGATGGTTATTAGTAATAATATTACATAAACTGTTCTGCTATTTGAATTGCACACTCTGCGAAGTATGACATTAATTGGAAGCTTTTGTATAATTTGTACGGTTAGCCTAGTGGCTTTGTGCTTTGCAACCATATGCCTGGTGAAGGAGTGTCCTTGGTTCGATTCCCGTCGACGACTTGAGGAACTTAAGGATCTTCCTCAGCCATAGCCAAGTTAGCCGTCTTGGACGTGGAAAGCAGGGTTTTTTCGCCAGTTTATCTGGGTTTTTCATCCCGCAAGCAGGCAAACCGGTCTTCTGAACACACGGATTACAGCCAGGACTGTAATCGACCCAGCCATAGGCCTGATTCGTCAGCCTATTCCGGTTTCGGAGCCCGGATAAAATTTGGGGTAGGGAGGACTCGGATGGTGATGTACATTCCCGTGAAAAAAAAAGGGGGGGGGGAGTTCTGTACCATTACACGGAAAGGAAGGAATTGGAATCTGTACTGAACCCACGTGAGAAATTATTGCATTAATTTTGAATTGGTAATATAAATATGCAATTTATTTGAGATATAATAAAGTGTTAAAATATTTTATAACAATCATTTAGAAAGAGTTAAAAAGGTTTATTATTATTATTATTCAGCAATTAACACCAAACCTCCGTTCACTAATTTATCTCAATTTTGGTCCAGTATGCCATCTCCTTCTCCTCTCCCCAAATAAAATAACAGAACTCCACTACCTTAATAGAAGATAATGCCATAAAGTTTATGACATAAATGTTATGTCATATATATATTGACATAACATAAATG
Source organism: Typopeltis vanoorti (assembly GCF_054136105.1). Taxonomy (NCBI): domain Eukaryota; kingdom Metazoa; phylum Arthropoda; class Arachnida; order Uropygi; family Thelyphonidae; genus Typopeltis; species Typopeltis vanoorti. The sequence continues at coordinate 89,470,829 of NC_143555.1, read as the reverse complement.
TTATGTCAATATATATATGACATAACATGTTTTTCTGTTTTTCTGATTTCATCGTTTACTATTGTTTCGTTTAGAATGCTATGATACTGTTTTGTAGTCTCAGTGATTTTTATGGGTTTTGGTTCAGTGTGTAACTGCAATGCTGTGAAATAATGGTCTGCCAGTTTGCATGTTATGACGGCTGCTGTGTGGCTGTTTGGAGGTTCCCTTATGTTTATATGATCAATGCAGGATGAGGTTGTTGTGTTTCCGACTATCTCTTCTCGTGTATACGACTGTATGGATGGGGTTATGTTATATAACATATAATATTTTTTTTTTTTATTGTTCTTTCAAATATTTACATATGTACAATGATCATCTATTCAGTATATTATTTTACAAGGTTCAGCACTTTGTGCTACATATAATGAGATTTAAATAGTAATGATGATAACAGTTTTTTTTTTTATATATATTTATAACAATCATGATAATAATTTACAATTATATTGTTCAGAGTTACATAAGTTGTATAATATTACATGTTGTGGTTTACTATTTTTTTTTTCAAGTTTGAAAAGGTGTGATTATACAACAGTATTTACACATATGCAATCTAAATATTATGTTTCCTGATTTTCACAAACATACGGTGTAAACTTATGATTTACTTTTAAAAGAAATTTTTTTTTTTTTACATTGCATACATTTGTTACAGTTATTTTATACATTACATACATTTGTTACAATTATTATATACATTACATTCATTTGTTTACGTATGATACATTACTTGCATTTGTTTACATGTGATATTTACATTACGTACATTGGTTTACACATAATGCATAATACATACATAATATACATTGGTTTTCATGTGGTACGTACATTACATGCATTTGGTTACATATGATACATCTTGGATGAGAACTAATTTCTTTGCTTTCATCCTCGAAGCTTATATGTAAGCTTATCTGAGGATGACACCAGTTGGTTATTATTTATTTATTTATTTATTTTTTGCTGTGTTGGGATGCTACGAAATCTATAATTGAGAAATTCGTGCGCGCGCGCGCGCGCACACACACATAATAACTTGGAATGTATTGATTCGTCGCTGAACTGGAAGCCTGAGCGGATATATTGTGTTTCATTAAGTTTGTATGGTATTTTGTGTGCGTGTTTCTTGTTCGTAGTATGTCCTTAGAGCTCTTTTCAGGCTATTGTAATTTGTAAGGTTTCTGTATTCACAAGGTAATTTGTTTATCATGTCTGGGATGTAAAGGTTTCACGTGGCCTTTCCGTAGTGATTATTGTATTTATATGTGATATAATTAGTAGTCTGAGGTCTTGTTATACGGTATGTATTTCTAACTGTCCTGTAGTTGGCATCGAAATAATGTTTTAGCAAGGCTGCATAGTGACATAAATGTTTTGCTGTCAGTAGTTTGTGTTTTGCCATTGCAATGTTTATAAGGTCGTAATTTTCTCTTTGTTCCCAAAAGATCAGTTTTGTCATTTTGTTCCGTAGCGACATTAATCTATTTAATTTGTAGGGTGCACAGAAAGCATGTGTTGTTATAGCGTATCTTAGTATATTTTGGCATAGTGCTTTGTATATTAGTGTTTTTAGGCGTATGGGAACTATGTCTTTTAACCTGTAGAGTTTGCCACTTATTGTTCGGTGTTTGTTGTGTAGATGGTTTATGTGGCTATTCCAGTTCATATCTGCATCGAAGTAAATTCCAAGGTATCGTATTGTTTCAACCTGAGTGATTGTAGTGGTTTTGCTGTTCTGTGTGTTTGTTGTGTTGGAAAGTGGATGTTGGATGGTTATATATTTGTTATCAACTGGTCGAGTCAGTGGATTCCTGAATATCATTAATTTTGTCTTTTCTGAGTTTAGGTGTATGGAGTTTTTCGTGAGCCAGTCTATGATCAGATTTATATCATGTTGCATATTTATTTGGGCTATGCTTGCGTTATTATGGATGGATATTATTGCTGTATCGTCTGCATATTGGAATATCTTACCTTTGAGTGGTAACTGATTAATATCGTGCATGTAAATGTTGAATAGGGTTGGGGAGAGTACAGCTCCCTGTGGTACTCCACAGGTTACTGGTAGCTCTCTGCTTCGGTTTGAACCAATACGTGTGATATGCTTTCTATTTTGGAGGTAGTTTGTAAACCACCTGTGAAGAGGCCCGTCTATTCCAACATGCCTCAGCTTTTCTAACAAGGTTTGATGTGTAAGTGTATCGAATGCTTTAGTTAGATCTATAAAGACTACCATGGCAATTTTGTTTTGTCTAAGGCGGTATTAATTATGTCTGTAAAGTCTTCCAAGAGAGATGTTGTTCCCTTATTTTTCTGAAAACCATATTGTGTTTTGGGGATAATATGAAAGATCTCAGTGTATGCTGTGAGTTTCTTCAGTATGATCCGCTCCATAATTTGATTGATAATTGGTAATGTTGCTATGGGTCTGTAATTGCTGATTAAATTTCTTTTTCCTTGTTTGTATATGGGTGTGATTATGGCGGTCTTTAGCATACTTGGTATCTGTCCTGTTTTAAATATTTTATTTATTAGTTTTAGTAGAATAGTACTTAAACTAGTTGCATGTTGCTTTATATCTTTAGGTCTGATACCATCTATTCCTGGGCCTTTGTTTGGTTTGATTTGATGTATTGCTGAGAGAAGTTCTGCTTCTTTTATGGTTGGGAACCATAATGTCTGTTTTGATCGCAGTCCAAGTGGAGGGTCTCGTTTTGTGATTGGGGGAATATTTCTGTGAAGTTCTTGGATGGAGTCTGCAAAGTATTGGTTAAAGTCATTTGCTAGTTGTTGGATAGGTTTTGCGTCTTTCATGAAGCTGTGTTTTATGGTTTCAGAGGCAGTGGTGTTGGGAACAGAATCTAGCAGCTCATTAATCAGATGCCAGGTTTGTTTCATGTTGTTTTGTGCGGAGGTTAGTTTGTCTCTATAGTAGCTTCTTTTTGCATTTCTGATTTGTGTTGTAAGGCGATTCCTTGTTATCTTATATTCAGTTTTTAAAGTTGTGTTATTTCGATATCGCTTTAATTCTTTCCATAATGCGTCCTTTCTGTGTATTTCTAGGATTAAGTTTTGTGTTATCCAAGGATTTTGTGTTGTTTTTGATCGAATTCGGACTTTCTTTGTAGCTTTCTTATATATTTCCTCCAGTGTGAGTTTAATGTTGTTGTATAAGGTATCCCAGTCTGTTGTATAAGGTATCCCAGGTGTTCCCAGTCTGTTTTTCTTATTTCGTGGTTGACTATTTCTTCGTCTATTATTGTTTCTGTCGTTTTTCTTCTGTGGGATATTGCATGGGTATTGTCTTGGTGTGCAGGTTTAGAGCGGTGAAGTAATGGTCTGCTACTTTGCACTTTATGACTGATGCAGTGTAACTATTTGGTGGTGCTCGGACGTTTATATGGTCTAGACAGGAGGCAGTGATAGTATTTCCGAATATTTCTTCTCTAGTACATGATGTTATTGTTGGTATTAGATTGTACATGGATAGTGTGTCTAGGTATTGTACAGTGTTGTTCTGGTTTTCATTTGCAATATTTATGTTTATGTCGCCAATTATCATTAGGTGTTCGGTTGAGCATATTTCTTGGCTGAAAGCCAGCAATTGAGTTCGTGTAGGAATTTTATCATGTTTAGGTTTGGTGGCCTGTAAATAGCATTTAGTATTATGGGATGCTGTGTGTTCGTGGTATTAATGATTTCGAGGCAGAGGGTTTCAGCATGCTCAAACTGATAGGTCGTTTCTTTTGCTATTAAGTTTTGTTTCATAAATATTAATATTCCACCCCCTCTTCTTGTTTGGCGGCATGATCTATGTTGTTGGAAGCCTGAATTTGGAAAGCAGTCGCTTCGTCATTAGTTATGGATACTTCTGTAAGAATCAATATATCAATAATATCACTGTAATTCCTCAGATAAGCCTGTAATAATAACCAATGTTTTCGGATGCTTCTGATAATAATAATAATAATAATAATAATAATAATAATAATAATAATAATAATAATAATAATAATAATAATAATAATAATTATTATTTTGTGTTGTTGTTGTTATTATTGATTTTCCGCCAGGAGATTATGTGCTTTTAAGATGCAAACGGCATATGAATTGAATGTATTCAATTTTGGAAGATATTTGCTGTTTTGAAAATTTTAGTTGCAAATTTCAGTGGCCTGAGAGCAGAATCAGTATGAAAGAAAGGGTTGTGGAAGATCATGTGCATCTTTCGGGTGTCGAAAGAAGGAAGGTCATGTGATTAATGCTCCACGCTCTGACTAATCCACTACTTCCTACAAATATAAATCCATATTAAAAAATACAAGAGGTGTTTCACGACAGCATACTAACTTATTTTCCCGTCTCATGGGAGGAGCGATGAAGCTTACTTCTCACAAATAAAGCTTTTAAACCTATAGTGGACATGGTAGAGTAAGGGGTCTCCAACATTTTGTCTCATTGATTTTTTCCTTCCAGGCGCAGTGGACTGGATCCCATTGAATTAAATATTAGCACGTGCTAATAAAGTAATTTTATACGTTGCAAACAACGTTGATTGAGGATAAGCATCGAAATAAATAAAAAAACATGCATAAGAAAGAACTGGTAGCAGAAAATTAAGATAACACTTTTAAAAAACTAAGATTATAGATAAATGTTTGTCTTTAAAAAAAATGTTTTTTCTCCCAAAGTGTATCGTTTGTTTCATTTTCACCAATTTTCTAATCAATGTATGCAGTAGCTGTCAGTGTACTGAATATTGTAAAGACAATGTTAGATAAATAGGGAGCTTCCGTAGCTCATTCGGTATAGACGAAGCCCTTTGGTCGGAAAGAAAACTGGGTTTGATTCCCTTCAATGACGTGACGAACCTTCATCTGCCCTCTTTCGACGAAAGGTGAGTTAGCCAGTCTCATACCGAGGTAGGGGATTTTTCACACGAAAACTCCGGTTTTTGGTCTCACAGAACAGTCAAACCGACCCTGGGAATACACGTGGATTACAGTCATCAATACGTCCCAGCCACATGCCGGTCCCGAAAGAGTGCTACAAACCTTATTAGTTTTAGAAACTTATTCACTTGTGATATGCCAATTTGAGTGTCTTATCACATTTGTGGAAGAGCCACAAATTGGATGGTAGTCTCTCCAGTGCAAAGAACCCATCACTTCCATCAAGTGTTAGGTCAGTTATTCGTAAGAACAGGCATTTACAGCAGGAAAGCAGAAACTAATCAGAATCACCAATCAACACAGCTAAGAGTTATTTTCTAGTAATTACGTGCAGCATGCAGAAACCTCAAGAAACCTAATAGTGTCAGATACCCTTCTGAGCAGTTACTTATTAAATAAGCAACACTAACATCAACTATCAACTTTACTGACATAAGGAGTGAAGCAAAAGCTTTTCATATTCCCCTCTATCTTAAGAGAAACTGTAAGTGGAGAAAATTTATGAGCTAATTGCTCGCCCTGAGTGGGCTAGGAGATTAGTTCTCAGTGTTGAAGTTTAGGATGGCTTTAGGTCTTTTATGTTTGAAATAATCCATTGCGTCATAATCTGCAGCCAGTTGGATCAATTTGTTAGGGTGCACAGATGCTTTTAGGAAGAATTTGATTGCTATAGTCTGCATGAAAGTGTAAATATAGGGGACATTTGTTCCCCAATGTAGCTGGACAGTTCGGATGAACCACGGGGCGCCCAGGATCATTCTCAGACATTTATTCTGGATACTTTGTAATTTGAGAATATTAGTATTTGAAGTATGACTCCAGGCCGGTGAAGCGTAGGTGAGTATTGGACGAACCATCAGTTTGTATATGAGAAGTTTAATTCTGGTGCTCAGCTTACTGTTTCTGTTAATTAGCGGGTAGAGCTGGGCTATGGTGTTTGATGTATTTGCACAGAGAGTCTTGATATGGGAGCTGAAAGTCAGTTTTCTGTCTAATATTACACCAAGATATTTGATCTCAGTTTTCCACGGAACTTTAGTGTTGAAAAGGAGAATATCTTCTTTAGGAAGCAGTGATCTTCTGGAGAATAGGACGGCTACACTCTTCAGGGGATTCACTTGGAGGCGCCATTTGGAGAAATATTGTTCGATTAGCAGTAGGTTTTCTTGCAGTTTCTTGATGGTTAGGTGAGGCTTTAAAGATCTGGCCAATATCGCTGTATCATCAGCATATAGAGCGTTAATTGAAGATAATGGGTTGTGCGGTATATCATACAAGTATAAGGAGAATAGGATTGGTGCTAGTAAGGATCCTTGTTACAGCCAAGATGCGTTTTTGTGTCGAGACTACTCCACACATCCTGACTTGCATGCGCCTATCGTAGAGGTATGCCTTTATAAGATGAATGATTCAGATTGGTACACCATATGATATCAGTTTGTAAGGCAAATCATAATGCCAAACCTTTTCAAATGCACTGGCTATGTCAAGGAAAACAGCCAAAGTGCATTGACGCCAGTTAAAACCAGTGATGATGTGTTCCACTAATCTGTGTATTTGTTGCGTGTTGCTATGCGATTGTCGGAAGCCAAACTGCTCATCAAGCAGAATATTTAGTCGGAGTACTGAATCTTGGAGTCTGGTAAGAATTTCCTTCGCGGCAATTTTGTCGAGATTTGAGATGAGGCTGATTGGTCTGTAATTTTGAGGCAATCTGGGATCTTTTCCAGATTTATGGATTGGTATCCCAGAAGGAAGGGAAATGTTTGTAGTGAAAGATGGAGTTAATTATATTTGTCAGATGGACAATAGCTCTACGTGGTAGAAGCTTTATTACTTTATTGGAGATACCGTCGGGTCCAGGAGCCTTTTTATTTTTGAATTTCTGAAAAATAGCATATATTTCAGTAGGTGTGGTGGGTGCAATTTGAGTGGAATATGTGAGAGCACAATTGAGTGAATATCTGACGTTACGGTGGATCTTGTATATATGGTTAAAATCGAGGTGATCGTGTGCAGGTGTGCATTGTTTTTTAAGATGATTTGCTATTGCTTCAGCTTTATCAGCATCAGCGTGGATGAGACCTGAATCTGTTTGGAGGGGGGGGGGAAGAGGTTTATTTCTGTTTTTAATCTTCTGATGAGATTCCATATGGAGTGGTTATCAGTAGAGATCGAGGTCAGTTTTTCTTCTCAGAGTTGAATTCTATGCGCTGCGAGGGCATCTTTCACGGCAGAGTTGAACCTGTTCAAGATCCGTTTCTCTTGCGGCGCCCTGGTGTTGTGGCACCTTTTTCTTGCCTTATTTTTTTCTCTAATCAGGTTCATAATATCTTCTGACAAGTGGTTGGATTTGCGAGGGTAGTAACTGCTGCACAGGCTGCTTTAATCTGTTCTGTTAGATTTTTAACAGCTGTTTCAATTTCCTCTTTTGATTTAATGATGGGAACGGGACCAATATATTTTGGAAGTACCTTGGAGAGCCTTTCCCAAGGAATGAATGAGTGAGGGAGGGGAAGATAATTTTTCAAGTTTTCCCAACTTTAACCGTATTGGGTTATGGTCTGATGACAGATCGTTAATCGTCATTAAATTGCATTGGAGTTTGATGTGCTGCAATATGGCTATGTCCAACACATCACACCGACTATTTGAGTAAAGGTGAACTCAAGAAAATTCGGACGATCTCTAGGCGAAAGACCATCCATATCTCAGCGTTGGTTCCACTCAGTGACGGGCACCCCCACCACCGAGCAGAACCGCTCTTATTCGGAAGAAAAGCATTCACCGACAAAACCCCCTCACCGGAAAACACTTTCCCCGGAGACTCAAATTGCTTCCTTAAGAGAGCGAACTCAAACTCTCGAAACTCTGCGCCCAAGGGGGTAACAGCACAGACCTCAGTTAAACTTCATTGGTAAAGCATTGCTACATTACCCTCCAAGGGCATTAATTAATCACCGCATCTCACGGTCGATTTTCCTCTCCATTCCCAACACATCACACCGACCACAAGTGTTATGATGGGTGGGGTCAGCGGGACCGCAACACTAACATCCTTATATGTCCTTATAAGGACTAGCTTAAAAGGGCGAAGCAAGAATGCTTTTCATATTCCCCGTTATCTGTAGAGGACAGTGTAGGGATAAGGTGTTATTGAGCTATTAAAGCTCTGATCATGGCAGGAGGGTAACAGCAATAGCCGAGCCTCAGTTAGAACTTCATTGGCTACAGCATTGCCATCCATTACCCTCCAAGGATATTGGATTGAATGTATCAATCACCGTATGTGTAAGTAAAGGTGATATCTCAAAAATATCGGACGATCTCTAAGCCACTCACTCGTGGGCGAAAGACCGTCCAAATCTCCGCGTTGGTTCTACTCAGTGAAACTCGAGTACCGAGCAGAACCGCTCATTCCAAAGAAAATAATTCACCCGCAAGTACCCCTCAGCGGGCCGTGCCGGAGAACACTTTCCCCGGTAACTCAATTGCTCCCTTAGGGCAAAACCTAAGAGAGCGAACTCATTTACCCAGGATAACAGCAACGGCCGAACCTCAGTTAAACTTCATTGGTTCAGCATTGCCATCCGTTACCCTATATGGGCATCTCATATAAAATAAAATCAATCACCGTAATGTGTAAGTAAAGGTGATATCTCAAAAAAAAAATATATATATCGGACGATCTCTAGGCCATTCATTCGTGGGCGAAAGACCGTCCAAATCTCAGCGTTGGTTCTACTCAGTGAAACTCGAGTACCGAGCAGAACCGCTCATTCCGAAGAAAATAATTCACCGGCACGTACCCCTCAGCGGGCCGCGACGGAGAACACTTTCCCCGGTAACTCAAAGTGCTCCCTTAGGTCAAAACCTAAGAGAGCGAACTCATTTACCCAGGATAACAGCAACAGCCGAACCTCAGTTAAACTTCATTGGTTCAGCATTGCCATCCGTTACCCTATATGGGCATCTCATATTGATTCCTCAATCCTCGATTCGACACTAACATCTTCAGATGGAACGAATAAAAATAAATTTTCATACTTATTATTAAAAGGTGTTGCTGGAAATATTTTATTTTTTTTAAATTATTTTTAAGAAATTAATCGAAAATGAATCGTTTCAAACTTTTATTAAAATTTAAAGCATTTTCTTAATAAAAACTTTTAAATAATACAATAAGTAAAATTGTTAAACATGATAAGTATAAATGTGTACGAGGTCTCCAAGGCTTAAAACAATTTTCCTATGCAATTTTTCTAATTCGGTTAGGCATGACTATTCGATTTCTTTGCATAGACTGTTATACGTACCTAAATAGTGATTGGCAAAGACAATGATAAGAATATATATTTGTGTGTGTGTGTGTGTGTGTGTGTGTGTGTGTGTGTGTGTGTATTAGATAGAATCATCTGTTAGATGGGAGAGTTTTGTTGCAATGATGCGGAGTTTAGTATGCAGATATTGGATATGTTTTGTCCATTTATGGTGTCAGTACGTATAAAAGCCACGGTAATTAGAATAGGGTATGAGTGTGATTTCCAGGCAGGTGCGACTGTTTGTGTTGTGTTTTCAATGCAGTTGTATGTGTGACAGTGTAGCACGAGTGGTGCAGAACGCATGATTCTATGACTCTGTGTAATTAACGTTTTGTGTTTTGGTGAAGTCATTATAACTGAATTTTTGTAGAAATATGTTTTTTCTTGTTTAGATCTTGTTGTGTGGATTGCTTGCTAGTAGTGCGGTGCATCTGCGTATTGATAAATTTGACACAGTGTGGCCAAGTTGCGAACGTCGTCAACGTATATGTTGTAAACCGAAAAATGATATATATACTGTATATATATATATGATATATATATGACATAACATTTATGTCATAAACTTTATGGCATTATCTTCTATTAAGGTAGTGGAGTTCTGCTATTTTATTTGGGGAGAGGAGAAGGAGATGGCATACTGGACCAAAATTGAGATAAATTAGTGAACGGAGGTTTGGTGTTAATTGCTGAATAATAATAATAATAAACCTTTTTAACTCTTTCTAAATGATTGTTATAAAATATTTTAACACTTTATTATATCTCAAATAAATTGCATATTTATATTACCAATTCAAAATTAATGCAATAATTTCTCACGTGGGTTCAGTACAGATTCCAATTCCTTCCTTTCCGTGTGATGGTACAGAACTCCCCCCCCCCCTCTTTTTTCACGGGAATGTACAGCACCATCCGAGTCCTCCCCACCCCAAATTTTATCCGGGCTCCGAAACCGGAATAGGCTGACGAATCAGGCCTATGGCTGGGTCGATTACAGTCCTGGCTGTAATCCGTGTGTTCAGAAGAACGGTTTGCCTGCTTGCGGGATGAAAAACATATTATAATTCATATTATAATTTGCATTTAGTACGAATATGCAGTAAGAAGTATATTTTAGATGGATATACATTTTCTCTCATCATCAAGCTAACTTTATTATTCAGATTTATGAAAAAAGTTAAGATAAATTCCACTTAAAGTTTACAATTTCTGTACTAAGCGTTTGTATACGGTTTATGTACATATGTACACTATGTGTTTAGGACATTTCCGATGCTGTACAATAATATGTGTACATTAATGCTACGATGAAAGAAATTGTTTTTCATTTTTATAATAGTAATAATAATATTTTATAACTACAATATTTTATTCCCTTCCAAAGAAATTCCATGTACACAGAAGTAATTTAATTATGTAAATCGTGTGAATTATACATCGGGTACAGTGAAGAAGAGGAAGTGATAAAATATATTATATGATTTCGGTGCTATGATAATGTTAACATCGAAAGGATGATGATGTGGAGTAATCCCACGAAGCTAGTGTGAATTCTTCTGAGGCAGTTGGATTATTATATTTTTAGCGTTTATGGGTGTTGTTAGGATATTGTTAGGAGAATTTCCACAGTTTGTATTTTAGTTCTGCAATTGTTTAACATTTTTTATGTTATTTGGCAATAGTAGTGTGGTTATTAGATGCTCTCAGATCTGCACCCTACAAATTGTTATATCATCTAGCTTTGTTTGAATCTATTTAAACAATAACAAATCAATAATGAATACTAAACGCTTATGTTAGTTGATTTTCAATACTAATGCGAGAGTTTCATTGTTAGAGAATAATAACCAGCCACAGTCCGAGAAGCAAGCTCTAAAAAGAGAACGACCGACGTTGAAATGGATAAGAAAAATAAATTTATCTGTAATAGAAAAATAATAATAACTATATACTACAGTATATAATTATATATTGCTTTATTCGGTTAAGTAAGTAATGTTTCGCAATCATGAAAAGTTGCAACTCTTTAAGACGGATTCGATTATCTCCAAAGCTATTGGTAGGTTAATGCCAGAAGGATGAACATGGCCAGCTGCGAATCAGAGGAATTCTGGTAAGTATTTTATATAAATACACACTAATTTGTTTTTTAATATTTAGGTAAATATCTAATATGTAAGGATGCAAAGAACTTTTTCCAAGCCATTTAAACTGAAGCTTGAGTTAGTCTGTCCCATATATATATATATTTATATATATATATATTCTTAGTATCACCTTTACAATTAGTTGCCCTGGTGCTGTACCATCTTTAGACTTGAACTTTGTTTCAGGCGCAAACTTAATTGTTTGCATACTTGGGATTAGCAGTTAAAATAACCAAGTTTAAAATTACTTGGTTATTATATATATATATATATATATATATATATATATATATATATATATATATATATATATATATATATATATATATATATATATATATATATATATATATATATATGTTTTTTATAAGCAAACAGAGAGATAAATCAAGTTTGCGCCTGCATGTAATGCACGTCTAACTGACCCGGAAAGTAGTACAAGTCCAGGCAACTCGTGGTAAAGTTAGAATAAGCTCTGATCACTATTCTTAATATTTACCCTTAATGTAAAGCCCATCTCCTTGAGGAAATGTATGATGCTATGCATTAAAGGCAAGGGGCCAATATCCAGACCGGTTTCGACCTTATGAATAAGTGAAACGGGCTCTAAAAATAAGACGGTCTCGAGAAATAGCCCACCTCCGTGTTGTTCCACTCAATGAAAGGCTCACCCCGTCATCGAGAAGAACTTCTCAGCATTGGCTCTACCCAGTAGCAGGCTCACCCACCACCAAGGAGAGCCATAATCTCAGCGGTGGTCCCACTCAGAGACAGGCAAAAACCTGTTCCCAAGCAGAGCCTCTCAGAACCCAAGTCTCACCGGCACCGGTTTCGACCTTTATTGCGATCTCATCAGTAGCAGCCAGGCTTATAAATACCAAGGTTAAGCAATATAGAGCTTATAAGTATTTTACCAAAACAAGTTACCAAAAGGTGTTTTGACCTTATTAAATAAAATCTCAGGATGAGAGATAGATGTAGAAAGTTTTTTAACTTGGGTATAATATATGTTAAAGATACCAAGTTATTTTAAACCTGATTTTTACTCCATTTCCTAAGTAACCAAACATACAAATAAGTCTGTTTGACAAATAAGATAGATGTAAAAAGATTTTTAGCTTAGGTGGGTAAATATTAAGAATGGTGATCAGAGCTTATTCTACCTTTACCTTGAGTTGCCTTGACTTGCACTACTTTACGGGTCAGTAAGACTTGCATTACATGCAGGCGCAAACTTGACTTATTTGTCTGTTTGCTTACGTGGGAAATGGAATAAAACCAGGTTTAAAATAACTTGGTACCTTTAGCATATATTATACCCAAGATAAAAAAACTTTCTACATCTATCTCTCATTCTGAGATTTTTATTTAATAATATCAATGCAACTTTTGGTAACCTGTTTTGGTAAAATACTTATAATCTCTGTATTACTAAAATCTTGGTATATTTGTAGCCTGGCTCCCACTAATGTGACCTCAATAAAGGTCGAAACCGGTCTGGGTAGGGGCCCCCCTTGCCTTTAATACATAGCATCATTCATGGCACCATACATCTCCTCAAGGAGATGGGATTTACATTAAGGGTAAACATTAAGAATGGTGATCAGAGCTTATTCTAACTTTACCATAAGTTGGCTTGACTTGCACTACTTTACGGGTCAGTGAGACTTGCATTACATGCAGGCGCAAACTTGACTTATTTGTCTGTTTGCTTACGTGGGAAATGGAATAAAACCAGGTTTAAAATAACTTGGTATCTTTAGCATATATTATACCCAAGGTAAAAAACTTTCTACACACACACACACACACACACACACACACACACACACACACACACACACACACACACACACACACACACACACACACACACACACACACACACACACACACACACATATATATATATATATATATATATTTTTTTTTTTTAAAGAATTGAATGACATAAACGAGATTTAAGTAAAAATGTTTTAATATTAAAACACTACTAGTTTCGGTTTGTAACAGCCTTCATCAGGTGACATTATGAAAGAAAGAAAAAAGAAAAAAATACTAAAACACTGAAGCTTAAATAAACTATGAACATCATAGAGAGTTTCTATACATAATTTACATTAAAACTTTGTGGTTGTATTTAAACCTGTTCTTTCGTTTGTCGTATTGTTGGGAAAATACGTGCTAGTAGCATCCCATGAACGCCAGTACATGATTATAGCTGAATGACTATCTGGGAGGTTGTAGCTCAAGTTATTATTTAGATGAACAGGATTGAAGATGATTTCTCTCGATTCCACAATTTTTCTCTCTATTTCGTCACTGCAACGGAAGATGTTAGTAGATTTTTCCCAGCAGACTTTGTGACTTTGGTTTTCATCATTAGGATTAGCCGAGAAAAGGATATGACTTGATAATGCACTCGCTCGCTGTCTCTTGTAAGTGATGTCTCTCATGTATTCTTCCATACGCATTTTCGACAGATTTATCTGTCTGCCCGAAATAAGGAATATCGCAGTCACATAATATTTTATATACACCAGGGTATTTGAGTTGATGATGACAGGGTTTTGGGTGGCTAATTAAGGAACGGATCTTTGGAAGTGGAGTGAACAAGGTTCTGATATTGTATTTTCTTAGAACTTTTGCTAATTTGTGTGAAACAGTACTTATGTTGGGAATAGATATATTGCCTTTGAATCTATTTGTTTCTTCTGAGCGATGTCTAGGATGATTAAGGAGGAATCTTTCAATGATTCTCTTGGAATATCCATTAACTTTGAAAGATCAAGGAAATTTGAATGTTCAAGGAAAACCATAAGGGAATCATGTCCATGGCTTCAAATAATGAAGACATCATCCACATAACGTTTCCAAACTTTAGGTGTTAAAATAAAGGAAGAGATAGTCTTGGTTTCAAAATCCTCTAAGTAAATATTTGCGAGTACAGGGGATAAAGGATTACCCATAGCCTGTCCATGATTTTGCTTGAATGTATTATCTTGAAATTTGAAGTAACCGGACTTGATGCAATGGGTAAGCAAGGCTAACATTTTTTTGGATAACTTGTCCTTGAGTAATGTTAGGACTTCATCTGTTGGGACTTTAGTGAACAAAGAAGTTATGTCCAAGCTAGCCAATGTTTCATCTTCATTAACTGTTATATCCCTGATCTATGTAACAAATTCTGTAGTGTTCTTGATAAAGGATGGTGACTTGCCTGAAAAACGTTTGAGGTATTTGGCAAGATATTTTGAAAGGTTGTACGTCGGAGAATTGATACCTTCTGCAATGGGGCGTAGTGGGGTGTTCTCTTTATGGATTTTAGGCCATATATGCGAGGAATTAACGGATGGAGATCCGTTAATTCCATCTTGTGGAGGGAGAAATGAAGTATCTTTTTCTATTTTTGTAAGAAAATAGAAATAGAAAATTTCTCCCTCCACAAGATGCAAACCTTCTACGTATTGAATCAGTCTTTATTATCAATAACGCAAAACAAACCACCTGCAGATAACATTGCTTTAACAGAACGCAAAGCTATTAAAAGTTTAAAAAACAACAGAGATATAATTATCCTTCCTGCGGATAAAGACAATGCAACTGTCATCCTCAACTCTGAAGATTACCAGAATAAAATGCTTGAATTACTACAAAATGATACCAACCGAATACTCAAGAGAGAGAGATCCCACTCGTGAACTTCAAAATCGTACAAACAACTTATTAAAAACAACCACAGAATTATCCCGAAACGTTCGCTATCTCTACGCTCTCTCCATCCGTTATTTCTCGCATATATGGCGTTCCTAAAATCCATAAAGAGAACACCCCACTGCGCCCCATTGCAGAAGGTATCAATTCTCCAACGTACAACCTTTCAAAATATCTTGCCAAATACCTCAAACGTTTTTCAGAAAAGTCACCATCCTTTATCAAGAACATTACAGAATTTGTTACATACATCAAGGATATAGCAGTTAATGAAGATGAAACATTGGCTAGCTTGGACATAACTTCTTTGTTCACTAATGTCCCACCAGATGAAGTCCTAACATTACTCAAGGACAAGTTATCCAAAAACAAATGTTAGCCTTGCTTACCCATTGCATCAAGTCCGGTTACTTCAAATTTCAAGATACTATATTCAAGCAAAATCATGGACTGGCTATGGGTAATCCTTTATCCCCTGTACTCGCAAATATTTACTTAGAGGATTTTGAAAAAAAGGCAATCTCTTCCTTTATTTTAACACCTAAAGTTTGGAAACGCTATGTAGATGATGTCTTCCTTATTTGGAACCATGGACATGATTCCCTTATGGTTTTTCTCGAACATCTCAATAGCCCACATCAAAGTATTAAGTTTACTGCCGAGCTTGAAACGGATAATTTCCTGCCTTTTCTTGATGTCAAACTGACTCGCTCTTCTGGTAAACTCAAAATATCGATATATAGAAAGCCCACACATACCAACAGATATCTGCATAGTCAGTCCCATCACTTCCCTCCTCATACGTTTGGAATAATTTCCACCTTGGGACATAGAACTCGTTCCCTTCTGGATGACCCAAATGAACTTCTTACAGAAATAAGCCATCTCAAAACTTCTTTCAAAGTTAATGGATATTCCAAGAGAATTATTGAAAGATTCCTCCTTAATCATATTAGATATCTCTCAGAAGAAACAAATAGATTCAAAGGCAATATATCTATTCCTTACATAAGTACAGTTTCACATAAATTAGCAAACGTTCTAAGAAAATACAATATCAGAACCTTGTTCACTCCACTTCCTAAAATCCGTTTCTTAATAAGCCACCCAAAACCTTGTCATCATCATCTAAAATACCCTGGTGTATATAAGATATTGTGTGATTGTGATATTCCTTATTTTGGCAGACAGAAAAGTCTGTCGAATTGCGTATGGAAGAACACATGAGCGACATTACTTACAAGAGACAGCGAGCAAGTGCATTATCAAGTTATATCCTTTTTTGGGCTAATCCTAATGATGAAAACCAAAGTCACAAAATCTGCTGGGAAAAATCTACTAACACCTTCCGTTGCAATGATGAACTAGAGAGAAAAATCGTAGAATCTAGATAAATCATCTTCAATCCTGTTCATCTAAATACTAACTTGAGCTACAACCTCCCAGATAGTCATTTAGCTGTAATAATGTACCGGCGTTCATGAGATGCTACTATCACGTATTTTCCCAACAATACAACAAACGAAAGAACAGTTTTAAATACAAACACAACGTTTTAATGTCAATTATGTATAGAAACTCTCTATAATGTTCATAGTTTATTTAAGCTTCAGTGTTTTAGTGTTTTTTCTTTCTTTCATAATGTCACCTGATGAAGGCTGTTACAAGCCGAAACTAGAAGTGTTTTAATATTAAAACATTTTTATTTAAATCTCGGTTCTAGTTTTTCAATTCTTTTAAAAAATATGTATGTTAACCGAATTAATGATCATTCATTCATATATATATATATATATATATATATATATATATATATATATATATATATATATATATATATATATATATATATATATATATATATATATAATACATTTTTTATCTTGGGGATATTGTATATTATATTAGGATAACCAAGTTATTTTATAAACTTGGTTATTTTAACTCCTAATCCCAAGTATGCAAACAATTAAGTTTGCGCCTGAAACTGAGTTCAAGTCTAAAGATGGTACAACACCAGGGCAACTCATTGTAAAGGTGGTAAAAAGCTCTGATCACTATTCTTAATATTTTCCCATAATGTAAAGCAAATCTCACTAGAAGATGTGTACTGCAATGCATTATGGGTGTGGGGGGTGGGGGGGGGGGGGGGTGGGGGGGGGGGGGGGTGGGGGGGGGGGGGGGTGGGGGGGGGGGGGGGTGGGGGGGGGGGGGGGTGGGGGGGGGGGGGGGTGGGGGGGGGGGGGGGTGGGGGGGGGGGGGGGTGGGGGGGGGGGGGGGTGGGGGGGGGGGGGGGTGGGGGGGGGGGGGGGTGGGGGGGGGGGGGGGTGGGGGGGGGGGGGGGTGGGGGGGGGGGGGGGTGGGGGGGGGGGGGGGTGGGGGGGGGGGGGGGTGGGGGGGGGGGGGGGTGGGGGGGGGGGGGGGTGGGGGGGGGGGGGGGTGGGGGGGGGGGGGGGTGGGGGGGGGGGGGGGTGGGGGGGGGGGGGGGTGGGGGGGGGGGGGGGTGGGGGGGGGGGGGGGTGGGGGGGGGGGGGGGTGGGGGGGGGGGGGGGTGGGGGGGGGGGGGGGTGGGGGGGGGGGGGGGTGGGGGGGGGGGGGGGTGGGGGGGGGGGGGGGTGGGGGGGGGGGGGAACCTACTTCATAACCTTACAACCTGAACTTAGAACTTGTTTGGGAGATGGACCGAATCCTTGACTCTTCATCCCTTCATCTGATTTTAGCTTGTGTATGAGGGGATTAGTTTAGATAATTTACCCGCTCATTGTGAGCATTGTAAGCTGTATTAGCTTTCTCTTGCGAAGGCAGATTTCGGTTTTTTATATTTGAAACGATCTGAGAGTTTGTAGTCTGCTGCCTGTCGAATTAGTTGATTTGGGCGATTATCTGTGATTGTGAAGAATTTTTCTGCAATGCCTGTCATGTTGGTCTTGATATTGGGAAGGTTGGCTTCTTGGTGTAACCGCAGGTTTCTGATGAACCAAGGGGCATTAAAGCCATTTGTTCTGGATCGTTTGCAATCTGCGGATGTTCTGTTCAGAGGTGTGTCCCGAAGTTGGTGAGGCGTAAGTTATGTGAGGTCTTATCACCGATTTGTAGAGGAGAATTTTGTTGTTTATGTTTAGGAAGCTGTTCCTATTCAAAAGTGGATATAGCTGTGCAATAGTCTGACTTGTTTTGGTGGAGACACCACTTATGTGTGTCTTGAAATTTAGGCGTTTATCCAGATGAACTCCTAGATACTTGGTAGAGTTGTGCCGAGGGATGACTTTTTCCAAACATTTGTATGCTTGTGTTTTCGGTTCTGCTTTACGTCTGGTGAAAGGAACCGCAGAGCGTTTTCCTGGGTAGATTGCTATACGCTATGTTTTGTATCAACTCTCTAATTCGTGGACTGCTCTCTGCAGCTCGTTTGAGGCTAGATGTGGACGAAAGGCTCTTACTATGATAATTGTGTCATCGTCATAAATACAACCTAAACGGCAATTGTTAATAAATATGGTAAAAGAGTATCTGATTAAATAAAAGGTGTGGAATTTAAAGAGGATATTCAATAAAATCTAAATAGTTTTGAAAAGAAATTTCAACTAGACAACACTTTTAATTTTGTTAATTAAAATATAAGTTAAATTAAAAAAATCTGAAAACATAACATGAATAAATTCACCAAAATTACAGGCACGAAAATATCCTTTAATCAAACAGTGCAAAGAAATACGAGATTAAGAATGTTGAATGTTTAACTAAGCCTGTTATATCATCTGGACATAAAATGTGGATAATGAATAAAATAGATTAACGAAGAATAACATTAACAAAATTGAAATCTCTAAGATGAACAGCAGGTTATAAGAATTCCAACAAAAATCAACTGTACAAACAATAGGGAAGTAATTATAGAAAGAAATGGATTCATCATGTGAAAATGTTATCGTCTAGACTACTAAAAAACAACAACAAAAAAAAAAACTATAAACCAAAATGAAAAAGAAATAGAATACGAATTCTAAACAGATGGTGTGCGGCCGTAACAGGCCAAATAGGCCTATTAATACTGTGAAAAAACTAGAGCTAGTCGTTCTATACCAAATGAGACACACACATTTATTGTTTATACATTTCTTATCAAATGTTCAATATTTTTAAAATTAATAACAATTTTAATTTTCATAATTTTTAAATTATGAAAGGGTTCCATTCCATCTTAAGAGGTGAATTTTAAATGTTTTAAAAATGTTTAAAAATTAAATTTCGATAAATATTTCATAGCTTTCTTCACAATGTTAGGTTACTCATTTTCAATATTTAGCTAAAATTCACAATCAACATAAAACTGTACAGCAGACAACATAGACAGACTACACCAAAGAAATAAATAGCGAACTACTCACAGACGATACAACATAACCAATACTACGACAAGCATGTCATATTTATCCATGCACGTACCAGTCTCATGATACTATTTCAAGGAGATCATTTGTCATACTGTAGTCTCTCCCGTTCTGTTTATGTGACCATATCACCTAAGTTTAGCTCTGCTAACACATTCCTGGATGTAACGTCAAATTCTTTCGTAATATCCTCGTGTTTAATATGATTATTGCCATTGATGCCATCTGTTCATGCCCCTAATCTTTCTCAGGACTCTAATATTTGCTGCATCTAGTCTTTGGTGAAGTGTTTTACTTCTGACCCAGCTCTCAGTTCCATAAGTTAAAATTGGTTTGAACACTGCCTTGTATACAGCTAATTTAGTGTTTTGACTAATTTCTCTCTTATTCTATATAAATTTATTCAGTGGACTTCAAACCATATCAGCTTTGTTTGTTGATTCTCTTGTCTATTTCCATATTTAATTTACCATCTTCACTAAAAATCATGCATAAGTAGCTGAAATGTTCTACTTGTTCTATAGGTTCTACATTCATAATACAGTTGATATTTTCGATTTTTCAATTATTCAATCTAGTCAAGGAACCTTGCAGACTTGAAGCAGATTTATTTAGAAGTATAGCATTATCGGCATAAAGCAAAGAGTTGAGATTAACATCCCCAATTTTGATATTAGGTGTAATACCACTTTCCTTCATAATGTGATCCATACAAAAATGAATAACAGAGGGGATAATGTACATCCTTGTCTCACACCAGATTTAACATTAAACTACCTTCCTGTACTTCAGTTCTAACTAGTGATTTACAACTCAAATAAAGACCAAGTATTTCTTGATATAATGCCCTATTGACACCATATAACTGTAGCGTTTTGAATAGTTTCTCTCTTGGCACCTTGTCATATACCTTTTACAGATCTACAAAACTTAAATACAGATCTTTGTTATATTCCCATGTTTTCTCAACTATTTGTCTTAAAGTGAAGATCTGATCCTGACAGCCTCTATTTGGCCTGAATCCAGCTTGTTCTTCACCAAGCTTTTTCTTCCACAATTCTTCTCAACCATTTCTCAAGTATAATTGCATCAATCTTACCAGAAACACTCAGTAGGGAAATACCTCTATAATTCTCACATTCAGTTTTATTTCCCTTTTTATATATGGGTACTATGAGAGCTCTACTCTAATCATCGGGAATTCGTCCCTCTGTCCAGGCTTTCTGAAATATGCAGTGCAGTCACTGTAAGACTTTTATACCTCCATACTTGAGCAATAAATAAATTGAAAGAACTAATAGAAACAGGAATTAAGATAAATGGAATTGATATTAACTGGCTACGGTTCGCGGATGATATAGAAGTTATAGCTTATAACGAAAACAAACTGAAAGCCACCTTAACAAAGATTGAAGAAATCTTCACACAGTGCAGCCTAAAAATTAATTATAAGAAAACAAAATTATTAATTATAAGTAAAGCAAATCCAATGAAACTAAACCTGGAAATAAATAATAACCTAATACAAGAGGTATCCTCTTTTAAATATCTTGGAAGTCTTATTGCAGAAGATGAAAGAAACTAATCAGATATTAAAGCACGAATAATCCTAGTCAAAAAAAAGCATTCTATAACAAAAGAAACATTTTTACGGAGCATTGCATTATATGGTTGTGAGGCCTGGACTTTAACAAAACAAGACATGAAAAATTTGGAGGCATTTGAATTTTGATGCTGGAGAAAGAAGATGAAAATTAGTTGGACAGAAAGAAAAAGTAATGAAGTTCTAAATATAGTTTGAAGAGCGGTCATTAAAGAAACACATCAATAAGAGAAGAAAAAGCCTAATTGGACACCATTTGAGGCATGGGGGGACTGATTACAGAAATAATGGAGGGGACTGTAGAAGGAAAGAGGCCACGAGGCAGACCAAGAATTTCATATATAAATAACATAATGATGTTAACTGGCACTAAGAGTTAAGAAGAGATAAAAAGGAGGCCACAAGACAGGATCTTGTGATGTGCTGCTATAATTACCAATCTTCGCATTGATGCACCAAACAAGAAGAGAGACTTGAGAATTTCTGCCAAATATCATCTACTCCTGTTGGCTTTCTACATTTCAGGCTTTTGATGGCTTTTTCTACTTCAAGTATGAATATATATTCTTGACTGCATGCCTGGTCAATGCTTTTTACCACTGTGCTGTCCTCACTGCTTGTTTCATTTAGCAGGTTTTCAAAGTAATTACTCCATACTTCAAGGATATCTTTTTCTCCCATTTTCATGTCATCTTTATCATCTCTAACTCTTTTTACAGCACTCTTTCCTCCATTCCTAAGCTTCTTCAACAACCTCCATAATATTTTGCCACCTTCTTGATATTTATTTTCTATATTCTTGCCAAAGTCCTCCCATGACTTTTGTTTAGCTAGTTTTACACAGTGTTTAGCTTTCTAACATTTGTCTCTGTATTCTCTAAGAGCACAAGCTGACTTATTTGCCAGGAACTTTTAATATGCTTTCTTCTTTTCCTTTACTGACTCTTTAATTCCTGTGTCCACCATGGAGTTTTGATTTTTCTATCCTTTTAGACAACCTCACTACATGCCTTTCTGGCGGAATTAATCAGCGTTTTCTTCAAGGCTTGCCACTGAATCTCCAAGGTTAGGTTCCTGTTCTTAAACTCTTTCATTTTTTCTTGAATGATGTTTGAGTATTTTAGTCTACAGTTCACATCTGAGAGCTGCTCAACTTTTATTCGCTTTAAAACTTTCTTACATGTTTTTCCTTTCAATTTTATCCTGCTCAAGACTAAATAGTGATCGCTTCCAATTTCAAATCCTCTGTACACTCTGGTGTCCTGCACCAGGGAGAAAACATCACTATCAACAATAACATAGTCAATGAGACTTTTCTTATTCCTTGCTTCTTCTTCTCTCCATGTGAATTTGTGCACATTTGTATGTTGGAACATGATGTTAGTAATAACCAGTCCATGTCCTGAGCAGAAATCCAACAGGTATTTGCCATTATTATTAGCTTTGCTCTTTTCTCCAAATTTTCCCAAAATAATTTTGTCTGACAATCATTTCCTACTCAGCTATTTAGATCCCCAAACAAGGACCAACGTTTCGTTTTTCATTGTGTTATTTGCTTTCTCTAAAGCCTCAAAAAATTTCTCCACTTCTACCTTAGTAGAACCGTCTGTGGGATCATGTAACGTGGCACAAATAAGTCTCATTGCCCAGTTTTCCATTCTCATATTTGCTCTTCTTTATTTCTACTTGAGACTGCCTGCCATTCAAGAAGAGTAGCCTCGTATTTAGTATTGATTACTATGGCTACTCCTTATTTTGCTTGATTGTCATTACCTGAATATAACATTTTGTATTTATTGCTCAGAAAGATCTCACCATGTTTTACATTTTTTTTGTTTCAGTCACCCCTGTTATGTCGATCTCGCACTTATACAATTATTCGGCGAGCTCCATTTCTTTGCCATGCAGGCTACTTATGTTGATAGTATCGATCTTGAACTATGGTGATGTCGAGTTGGGGTGCGTTTTAGGATTTGTTCCAGTAGCTGAATTTTCGCTGTTTTCCCTGGTTCCCTGAAGAAAACAACGGGGGCCTTGATTAACGGGGCGACGCCCCAACCGGCATGAAATTCTGTCATGTTGTACCATCATTCTAGATTTTGGTTTAAGCCAATAAGAATACAATTTGGTCATCTAAATACCAAATTGCCAACCCATTTTCGTTCGTTCAGTATCCAGGTAGATACCCAACAGGGTGCACCACGAGAAGGATGAGGATTGGACATTAGGTCATCCCTCATTCCTTTAAAGGTTATGTGGATCTCCTCTCAGTTATACAGCTTTGACCCGTAAGCACCCCTTATTTTGCATTTTAGAACCAAATACTAATTTTCGAAGTCTCTGAGACACCCTTAGGAAAACCCCACTATAATTTAGATGAAGACCATTCCAGAAATTTTCTACCCAAAAGTAAAAAAAAAATAAAATAAAATAAAATCAATCTCTCGATATTACACTAAACTTTCCTTTTCATTTTCTTTTTATTATGTCTCTTAGTAGGAAGCATAATAAAATTATGCTATACCATCATCACCCTGTCTATTAGTAGGCCCAGTGGAATGTTACAGTCTCACCTCTTGGTTGGTTTTTATAGCATTCTTCTTCTTTCACCTCTGGGATTGTTGTATTGAACAAGCTGACGAGGTATCCTGGTCGTGTCCATTCAGTTTACTTGCTGTGGCCAAATTTGTCTAAATTGTTGGATATATTGTACTATAGGTATCATGTATAATTTATTCATTATATATTTGTTTTTATTCTGGATTAGTAACGTATATATTGCATTTTATAAATTTCATTTCAAATGCTGAAATCGGTTGTTCATCTTGATTTCTGATAATTCACTGGCTTCACTCCCATGAATAATTAATTATTTAATAATTATAATAATATATAATTGAATAATAATTACTTGCATAAGTAACTACTGGTCTTGCCAATGTTTTGTATTGTTAATATCTCACTACTTTTTCTGGTTTGATAAACTTGTTTAATTATTCTAAGTGCTTTACTATTTTTAAATTCTATTATTGATGTCATTGTCTCTTTGTAACTATAAACAAGATAAAGCAGTTAACTTTTGCAAAGAATTGTATTTAATGTGAAGTGATTCCTTTTCTTGACGGACCATAATACACACTGATGTTCATAGAAATCACACTACCTGCTGTAGCGATGTTTTTTTGTAATTAAATTTAAATGTCTATTTGAAAAGGAATAATAACACAATAATTGTTACAAATAATGAAGAAGGCAATATAACAATTTTAGTTTTGATTAATATTTGTATCTTTTTAGTACAAGATGTCACATAATTAGGAAATGACGACAAAGTTGATATATTTGGAAATATTTCAAAATGGAGTGGACAGTGATATTTTGGTTTGAGGGCAGATGGTCCAAGATTTTTTGACCTTTTATAAGTTTGTCCAAGGGAACACTCGTCCAGTCGGACATTTCGTCCAATCTCAATTTATCCCATCGGACATTTTGTCCAATCTCAACTTGTCCTATATATCACTGTCTTATATATCACTATGTCCAACCTAGATTTTTTCTCAGTGAAAACGCCAGAGTAATTCTGAGCCACTTGTTTTAATTTCTACAAGATATGTATGTGAGCATTTAATTATAACAAATCATATAATCAAACAACATGCTCAATTCGGAAATGATGTGATTTGAAACAATAAGTGAAAACGAGGTAATGGATTTTGAAATCTGCGATGTTTGGAGAATTTAGTCTTCCTCATTGACTTCCTCGGCTGGGTTCACCTTCAAACGATAAGCGATTGACAGTAGGTACGTGTTGAGTCTGTTTTCAGCCTTTGAACCGCCAAAGTGATGGATGGTAAACCACTGTCAACTTTTGGAATTTTTTATGCCAACCTTCTACAGAATTGTTGGTTCTCTGTGTCCCATTGATGACCAAATCATGGACATTCCATACCTCGGGTGGAAAGCGAGGATTTTCCACTCCCTGTAATGTAAACACGTTCAACGTACTCTATCATTCCTTCCAGGTCTTATGAAACACTCTCTGCCATGTAGTCAAATACCTCGAGTCGTCGATCGGCACGAGTGGCAAGCCGAACAGCATTGATGCTTCTTCAGGTATAGGACTTCCTGCAACTTTATACTGCTGTGACAGACCCAAAGCCGCCATATGTGGCCAAAGGGCCCGAGAAAAGTGAAATAATATTAAAATAGTATAAAACAATACGAAAAAATATATAAATAAATTTGTGAAGATAGAATATGATAATAACAACACATAAACATATTATGCTTTCAAAAATGTATACATACTTTTCTAATTACCTTTAACTACCTTTATATAAACTTTTCATATGAACTATTCTATTTAACTAAGGTGCCTTTTTTATGAATTCGCAGGATTTAAACGACAATTCATCAATGAATGTTGAAAGGAAATCTTTTGGCTGAATTTACTACAACCATTGTTCTAACAATATGGAACTTTTCAGCATACAATTGTCTTCACGATATCCTTGTAGTTGTTCAGCTACTAAGTTCGTAAGTAGGGTGGTTTTAATGAGGTGTAAGCGATTACAGCAAATCACTTGGTCATTTCAACGAGAAAACACGAATTAATTCTAACTTTCCGTAGATTGTACTTTGGTTTCTCAGTAATTTGACAAAGATGTCCACAGCAATGAAAACGTTTGCCAGAAGTGAATGTCTGTTCATTGTTTTCAAGAAATGACCCCCTGTGGGATATCTGAAGAGTTGATTGTCCGCCTTTAGCGTCGTGAAATAGATTTCACAAGGGGTGTGTTGTTTCTATTTAGAAGTCCGAGGAAAAATAATTTCTTGTACTGTTTACGTAATAAACAGGATGGAAACTCTTTTTCCATCAGTTCCTGTTAATTACTTCTTTAACTTTGGAGTTACAGTCGTCAGTCTTTAGCAATTCTAACGATGGTGATAATATCAGCCGCGATTGATAGGACGCAGGATGGGATCGATTCTATACATATCACATAACAGATGTTGCACATTGTTCATATCCTCGTTGCCAAATGTCTCCCACCGAACGGAGATAAACCTGATCTACATTAGGCGATCGTGTCATTATCTAACTGACTCGCATCAATCCGATCGGAGAATGCAAGCTGTTCCTGATAATTAATGTTAGATTGAGTTCTCTTAAAGAAACGATAGAAATGGTATCAGAATCAAATGGTATCAGTCAGAGGAAACTAATATTAAAATATCAAAGCTACAAGTGTCGCCATCTATGAGTGTAGCAACAAAAAAAATACTCACGAACGGACTAAGAAACGTGAAGGGAATATTGATCGTTGACAATTAATTTAGCTCGTTCCTTTTTTTTTTTTTTTCATTATCTGTTCCAGTCAATTAATACCCATTACATGATACCGTCTTCGTCCAAAATTGTCTGTATTTTCAAAGTGTCTCGTACATAGAGAATTTTGAAAAAGAAAATCCCACAGGTATAAAGGACTGACAAATATAGATACTTTTGGTATGTTGTGCACGTTTTTCTCATTTGGAGCACGAATCTCCGTAGTAGTAAGTGATACTTCTCGAGTATAAAAGATGCTACACAGACTGTTCCAGCTGTTACATTTTTTTCCCACACTTTTCTTAAGAGCTATTGCTGTTAGTAATTAATTCTCGTATATTTTTTTTTATTAAAGAACAATTACAGAAAATCAAGGGTAACAAAACTGAAACCAAGCATTTGTAATGTATAAATTTAGTGCTGTTACTTTTCTGAATGGCTTTTATAAAATTTGAAATTAATACCAGACATTCACAGTGGTTGCTTAGACTTTATGAAGAAATCCAGACAGAAACTATCCAATTGGTATCAAATTCAATTTTTTTTTTGATTAATTCCATTAACATCTGTGGGATACTACAGATGTCTGCGGGTTACGCCAGAGGAGGAAATGACAACATAGATTTAGCAAACATGTGTTGTCATTGATTTCAACCTAATTCTGGATCCTGGTTCTCACCACCTTCTCCAAAAACAACAACCACAACAACTCACACAGAGATTTACCTATAATTTGCTGCTTGAATTCTGTTACTCCCCTTTATGAAACAGTACAATCTTACCTTCCTTCCACTCCTTTGGAACTAAACCCAGTGCAAGACACATATTGAGCAAATATGCTAAGTCAGATGTCAACTCCGTGACACATTCCTCCAAAGTACGTGTTGATATATTATCAAGTCCCACAGCCTTATTAAAATCAAGTTTGCTCATTCCCGATATCCCTCTTCCTCACTCACAGTCAGTCTCTCTTGAAACTGATATTCAACGTGTTCAGTTTAGTTATCAATTATTCCAAGGATTTTGCAAGACCGGATACATACTGTAATTCACTGTGTTCCTGAAGTACTTAATCACTTGTTGGAGAGAATATCGCCATCATCATCTGTACATGGTTCGGGTAATAATATAATATATATATGCTAATGAATTTGTGGCCATCAATGAGCACTGTTGCCAAGAAAAAATTCCTTACATTATATCAGATCTATTTGAAGCAAAGTATCAATGTATATTGTATTGAAATTATTCTGTGGTCATTTTTAAATTACAATAATTGTGAATTAGCGGTAATTTTGATTCATAGACTTACACCACATTTTACTATTTGGCAGTACAAAATCTCCATGATACTACTATAGGCGAGGTTTCGTGCTTCCTGCCAGGGATGAAAGGTTTTCTGTCAGGTAAGTAATACTGATAACCTGTTTATGCATCGCTTAGTACTTTTGTTTTCGAAACAGAAATTTGAAACCTCTGTGTAAACTCTTTGGCAATTGCTCTTTCCATGGTTGCCATATTTGCTAAGACAGTTCCTGTAAAATTTCCCTTGTCATTCACTCCTTTCGATTACAAATGTTTGTGTTTTGGTAAATTTTTCTTCTTGTCAGGATAAGAAACATCTCAATATCTTGACCGATGTGTCGCTGAAGTTGCTGCTGGCCAAGGGTACCTAAGATGCACGGACTACCTCAAATGATACCTCTTTGACTATCATGTGCATTTAATTTTCCCATGTCATTTGTGGTACACTGAGGGTTCACTTGTGTGCAAGTGTTTTTATGCTGATAGTAATGTGCGATATTCATATTAAAAACCGTGTGTAACCATAGATGATGATATCTGTGAAAAATGGATGCAGTAAAAACAGTTTGTTTGTTGGGAGACTTTTCATGAATTAATATAATCGTGTTTTGTGCTGAGCCGAGAATTTGTTGTTAGTTAGGGGTATCTCTAGCTATCAGAACACCTGGAATATGTACATGCAACGTAGTGAAATAGCTAAAATTAACCAATTTTAGAATACGTGTATGAAAGATAATTCTGAAAAAATTGACAGGATGAAAAACTAAATACGAGTCTGTGTATGTTTAACTGAAATTTTATTTTATTTTTTAGTATCTTCAAGATCATAAAATATAAATAATTATATAGAAGTACAAATATTTCAAAAACAGCAAGTATTGTACACAGTGGTGTAGCTAGAGCTTTTGCCGCCCGGGGTGGTCCTTGAGTTTGCCGCCCCTCTCAATATACACCAAAAATGCTACAAAAGGTCAAAAAGACGTATAAGGAAATAAATTAAAACACTATGTTTATTTTTCAAGTAAAACTTTAATTTCAACATTTCAAAATATATTTTGTTTTGCTTTTCTGTTAGAAAAATCATCGCTAACATTGGTGAAGTCTATTTCATAGCAATGTAGGTAATTCTTATTGTATTTTATTTAGAAAAACTCCTCTCACAACTAGTAACACTTACAGCAATTGTGAGGAAAATTCGCAGGAGTATTATAATATTTGGAACTAAGTTCTCGAGACTGTATTTTAGAATTAACCGCAAAAGTTCAAAAAGGTTTAAAGTACCGCCCCTGCGCTCCCCCTAGATACGCCACTGATTGTACATACTCTCCAGATAACAGTAGTTTCCAAAGCATTACATTAAATGATCAGTGCCGTCCAATCATTTGTGGTATCTATCATACAATCAATTAGAAAGACACAAGTTCCAATCTTGTCTAGTATGGGTAGGACCTCTTTACTCAAAGTGACTTTAGCTGATCGTAGTCAGAGATGGCAGGGCTTTTCATCCCACAAAAAGACAAACTAGAAGAATGCTTCAATTAACAATCATAACACACTTGCCTCATAGTCGTAGTTGCTTTGATCACAATTCCAAAGGATCATATCTTTTCCATGAAGTCTTTTTAACTGTTAGAAAGTTTCATCCATTGGTTACAATTCAGTGTTCGATCTGTCAGAATGACATCTGCTTACTCCTTAATAATCTCTAATAATAATAATAATAATAATAATAATAATAATAATAATAATAATAATAATGATGATGATGATGATGATGATGATGATGATGATGATGATGATGATGATGACTGGACTTCATGCAATACCCATTTTTTATTATCTTCCTTGTGAAATTCAGTGTCCTCCGATCAAACAGGCTTCCCCTTTCCCAATTCAATGAATAAGCCTGCCCAAACTAAAACAAAACTTTGTTCTCTTCCACTGAACACAAATATGCTTCATACTTGTGCAATTGGAGCCTCTGTAGCTCAGTTGGTATAGACTAAGCTCTTCAGTAGGAAAGATCTAGGTTCGATTCCTGTCTCTGATATGAGGAACCTTTATCTGCTCTATTTTGAATTAAGGTGAGTTAACAGGTCTCATATAAAGATGAACGGTTTTTTTCTCCTTGTAACTTCCGTTTTTCATACCTCAAAACAAACAAACTGGTTCAGTACACACATGGCTACAGTCGTAAAATATAATACGCAAGGAAACAACGGGAAACCACATTGCTCATAATCATCTCCCTATTATGGTAGCATAGAGCTAGCTATCTCCACCAGCCACATGGCTGAGGGAATAGAAATAGAACTTGTTCAATGTGATCTCAACGTTCATAACACCAATTGGCTTTCCTCTTCCAGTCATACAGATCCTGCAGGCAGAGATGCTGAAACATTTGCAGTCACTAATGACCTCACGCAAATTGTTTAAAAACCGACCAGAATACCAGATAACCCAAACCACTCCCCAAATACCCTAGCTCTCTTCTTTACTAATGACTCCTCCAAATATGCAGTGAATGTAGTAAGTCTCCTGGGTAATTCTGACCACAACTTAGTGCTTATCTCCCCCCCCCATGCAACAACGCCTATACAGTTACTCCCACACAATAGTAGTTTGGCATTATAATAGTGGCAAATGGGACAGTCTCCGAGACTACTATGCTTCATTCCCATGGTTGGACTATTGTTTCCGGTCTTCCAGTCTAGACATATGCACCGAACGCATCACCAAAGTGATCCTCGCTGGCATGAAAGCATATATATTCCCCACACTACTCAAACCTGCCGTCCCCTAACTAAACCCTGGTTCTCCAAAAAATGTGCCAAGGCAGTACAAATGAAAAATCAGGCATACCACAACTGACTCAAATCAAGAACCCCATCCTCATTCAGTGCCTACACTGAAGCCCAAAACAAATGCAAGAACACTATCAATACTTCCAAAACAGATTTTGAATGGGAAAAAAGCAGGAAGCTTGCAGCCTGTCAAACGGAAGCCGTGCCTTTTGGTCCCCTGCCAAGGCAATTAGCCTTGGCAGGGGACCAAAAAACTTTTGTCCTACACTATTCCCACCTCTGTCATACTCGATGGCTCATTTGCAACATCACCCATAGAAAAAGCTAACGTCCTGGCATCACACTTTGCCTCCAATGCACACATAACTGACAATAGCAAATGTCCTCCAGTCATTCTAACTGCCCACCATACAATGCCCCCTATATCCTTTTGCCAAAAAGACATCACAAACCTGCTGTTTAAATGGAATGGCTTATATTCAACCCATTCCTAAAAAGGGTGACAAATCTGCCATTTAACTACCGCCCTATCTCACTCACTCACTTCAGTCCTATCTAAAGTAATGGAGAAAATCACCAACTCTCAAATCCTAATCTACCTTGAAGGTACCCGGCTATTAAGCGACCGCCAGTACGGATTCCGCCAAAGCCGTTCAACAGGAGATCTACTCTCATACATCACCCATCACTGGACAAGCGCTATGGAGAAATTCGGCGAATCCCAAGTAGTTGCACTTGATATTGCCAAAGCCTTTGACCGAGTCTGGCACAAAGGCTTACTAAGCAAACTCCCATCATTTGGACTGCCTCAGGACTTCTGCAGATGGATTGCCAACTTCCTGTCTGGACGCACACATAGTGTGCGTCCTCTCACCATCCAACTAATGCCGGGGTCCCTCAAGGCTCCGTTCTCTCACCGACCCTCTTCCTTCTTTATATCAATGACCCACTTCAGTTGACCTCTAACCCAATACACGGTTTTGCAGATCACAGCATATTACATTCCTTCCTTTCATTTGACAAACCCTACCCTACACAACTCACTTCAACCCACAGAACATCAACCACCACTGCCCTTAATTCCGACCTCCAAACCATCCTCCGATGGAGCTCAGACAACCTGGTCAACTTCAACGCTAGTAAAACTCAGTTCTGTCATATTTCTAAAAAAAAAAAAGAACCATTTTCCCCCCAGCACTGTTTTCGATAACTGAAATTCACAGACAAGACGAAATTTCTCTTCTCGGAATTACCTTGACATCAAGCCTTTCCTGGCATGAACACATCACAACCATTGCATTCTCAGCTTCCAAAAAACTAGGTTTTCTCTTTCGCTCAAGACGCTACTTCACCTCTAAACAGCTGTTAACACTATAAGAGTCACGAATTCGCTCATCTCTCGAATACTGCTCTCACATCCGGAGTGGGACTCCAAAAAGCTCCTCAAAATGCTTGACTCAATACAGAGGAGAGCAATTAGACTAATAAATGACCCATCCCTCACCAACTCGCTCCCCCACTTTCACATAGACGCTTGGTCTCTGCAATCTGTATATTCTGTAAATACTTCCAAGGGAAAGGGTCATCTGAAACAGCATCAATAATTCCCCCACCCTGTACCAAGCCCATCGGAACACGTACAGCTGCCGCCCAACATCCTTTTACAGTACACCTCGAAACCCACAGAACAAGTTTCTTCTCCTCCTCATTCATCCCTGCTACTGCAGTACTGTGGAACAGTCTTCCCCCTGACGTATTTCCCAAGGAATACAATATACAGGCGTTCATATCAAATGTAAACAAGTTTCTCCTTTCACAACCCATCACCCATATACGTTACTAACGTACTATAGGTTGACCAGCCAACCTCTTTTATATGAGCCCAACATAAAAAAAAAATCATTATTATATAAATTAAATCTGCATTACCTTAGAACCCTGTAATCACATTTGGGGTGGTGCCCAAATGTGAGTTGAGCCCCCTCCTTTTTTTTTTCTCACATACACTACCACAAATCACGTTTTTTATAGGTACTGCTCCAGTGAACTGGCTAATGCTATTCCTACACCTTCCCCTAAACTTGTAAAAACACAAGCAGCTGTTAATCGACATGCATACATAGTTTGGGCTCAAATTTTTTAAACCAACTTCTTCTTTTCCTTTTTTTAACTGCCTCTTTGGGAATCTCTTTGGAAGCATTTTCTCCAAGGATTCAGTACTCTCTCTTTCAATAATACATCAAGAGATTCCTTCTTTCTCTCTGATCAACTGGGTATATATGGCAGTAGTGGATTTGCAAGCTCTTGCAGAGTTGATATTAAACAATAAAAAAGTTAAAATTGGGCTTTATATTATCAATGATTTATCATTCTGCAAGTTTTAATAATGGCAAACCGTAAGCAGACATATAAATACAAAATTAATAACGGAAAAACTCACGTAAAAAGATTGTTTAATAGTATAATTTTCGCCTGTGTGTCACAGGCATCTTCAGTACATTTTAAGCTCAAATTAAACAATAACTGACAATTCCAAAAAGCGCCACCTAAGTAGCTAGTGTAAGATAACAAAAAAGGTCAATAAATTTCCTAACAAAAAATTATATATAAAATAAAAAGCTAGGAAAGATTAGCTGAATTATAAAGTACTATCTCCCATAAAGGGGATAGACGTAAACGATCAGATCTGTTTAAGTTAGGCGAGTGAAGTAAAGTTTCACATGTTTCTTTATAAAGCCGTTCCATGAGGAACCGACTTTTGTGAAGGACTCTTGTCTTTTTTCTAATGAACTCTATGTCTAGTGATGATGGCATGTTCTGCAAGTCCAGACTGTTCAGGTTCAAGGTATTGAATATAAGACTGGTGTTCTTCTAGCCGAATAGAGGCAGATCTTCCTGTTTGTCCGAAATAAGATAATCCACAAGAGCAAGGAATCTGGTAAACACTTGGATAATTAAGATGTGGAAGCTTGTCCTTAGGAGAAGTGAGAAAGGTGGAGATTTTTCTGAATGATCGAAAGGCAATAAAAATATTAAGTGGTTTTAAAACTTTTGCTATACGTTCACTAATGCCTTGTACATAAGGGATAGGAAGGAGCGTTATTATTTCTTCTGTGTTTGAAGAGGAAGACATATTAAAATTACTCAAAGCTCTTTTGATGAAGGAATTCTTATATCCATTAGAAAGAAATGAAGAAGTAACATATTGCAGTTCTTTCTGTAGTAGATCGTCTGAAGAACAAAAGGAGTGGGCCCGATGAACCAGTGTTTTAATAGTTCCTGCCTTTTGACTGGGATGGTGATGATATTCCGCATGGATGTAATGGCCTGTATGAGTCTTCTTTCTGTAGACTGAGAAATGTAGGTTACCATCTGATTGGCGAAGAATTAGAAGATCTAAAAAGGCTAACTGCTTATTTGATTCTACTTCTAGGGTAAACTGGATCCTTGGATGAAGTGCATTTAACTTAGTGAGAAACTATTGAAGTTCATCAGAAGAGCCATTCCGTACAGCAAAAATGTCATCGACATATCTGAACGAATGAGTAGGTCTCGGAGAAATCTTGTCAAAGATACGTTGTTCAAAATGTTCCATAAAGAAGTTGGAAATAGCAGGAGAAAGAGGATTGCCCATTGCTGTTCCTTCAATTTGTTGATACAACTTATTTTTAAAGGAAAAATAACCAGAATGTATTACAAAATCAAATTATTTTACAATGTCTGAAGGAAATTCCCGTTGCAGTAATTCAATGCTTTCAGATCAAGGAATATTTGTTAATAAAGAAACAACATCTAAACTGATCATGATATCTGAAACGTCCAAATGAAGATCTGAAATTTATTTTTGAAATCCAAAGTATTTTTTATATACGTGTCTGTTCTTCTAGTTGAAGAAGTGAGTAAATTTGATAAAAATGTTGAAATTTTGTAAATGGGACAACCTATACAATCTACAACTGGCCTCAACAGAATGCCTGGTTTATGAACTTTCGGAAGACGATACAATCTAAATTTTAAGGTTCTAAGGTTTCAAGTTTATTCTTTTGATTTTCATTCCATGTAGATACATTATCTATAAGAGAATTAAGTTTCTTCAATTGAATCCCGGTAGGATCCGATGTAAGAGGCCTATAAGTTGAATAGTCGCGGAGTAATAGAGACATTTTTCTCTCATATTACCTTCTATCATTAATAACTACAGCCTTCCCTTTGTCAGCTTTCGTAATAATTAAATTATTGTTATTCTTAAGTGAATTCAATGCTTTAAATTCAGAGTAAGGAAGATTAGGACGTGGAGGTTTGGCATTAAAAAGAATTTTCGCACATTCAAAACGTAACCTGTTGACTGCTTTTTGGGATAAGGATCGAATACCACTGTCTATGTTATGAAAAAAAAATCCATCAAGGGAACCTTATTCGGGGCAATGGCGAAATCATGTCCTTTTGATAAAACAAAACGTTCACTGTCTGTTAGTGGACGTCCGGAAACATTGATAACTATTTTATATGTATCACTAATAATATTACTGGATCTAGGTAGGCTGACCAAAGATTCAAACTTGCGCTTTAACTTATCACGAGAATCATTAACGATCTTTAGGTAAGAAGCCAAAGATATGCGCAGTAAAGTGTTAAAAGTTTCAGCCGTTAAAACAGATTCTAGAGCGTTCTTAATGTCCATAATTTCTCTATTTAAGAGGGTTAGAGATTTCTTAGCGTCGTGCAGCTGATAATTCAAAAGAGACTTACTAGCTTTTTAATAGGTCCGATGAGC
Organism: Typopeltis vanoorti; assembly: GCF_054136105.1. NCBI lineage: Eukaryota > Metazoa > Arthropoda > Arachnida > Uropygi > Thelyphonidae > Typopeltis > Typopeltis vanoorti. The sequence continues at coordinate 89,435,440 of NC_143555.1, read as the reverse complement.
TCTTGGAGACCTAAAAACTTTTTTTTTTTTACAACAGGTAGGAATAACCTGAGCCATCTTACATCGCTTTAGGAAAATTATTCCGTTAATGCATTTAGCCTTCTTTACTAATTCTTTGCCGTATATAACAGATTGTTTGGAAATAGGCTCTCCGTAAAGTCTAGCAATAAGTTTTAATTATGGCAAACTGTGAGCAGACATATAAATACAAAATTAACAACGGACAAACTCACTTACAAAGATTATTTAATAGTATAATTTTCGCCTGTGTGTCACAGGCATCTTCAGTACATTTTAAGCTCAAATTAAACAATAACTGACAATTCCAAAAAGCGTTACCTTAGCAGCTGGTGTAAGATAACTAAAAAAGTCAATAAATTTCCAAACAAAAAAAAAATATATATATATATACAGTATATATATATATATATATATATATATATATATATATATATATATATATATATATATATATATATATATATATATATATATATATATATATATATATATATATATAACTAGTTTCGTTCATCATAGACTTCTTCAGGTGTTAAAACACATAAGAATCCCAGTAAAGAACTGTAGAGTATCTGAAGAATACTGGATCTGAACAGTATTACAAAATGCAGCAAAAACACTGTAGAGGCTGAAGCCTAGATAGGTTTAAAAAGGACAATCGACAACAGTATTATTAGACACATGCGTGCGTCCACGATCTCGGGCATGCCAATATTGGATAGCAGAGCTGTGGCATTCTGAGAAGGTGTGGCTTAAATTACTATTGATATGAACAGGGTTTAGGATTATTTCTTTTGACTTCCAAAATTTCTCTTTCTATCTCGTCATAGCAACGGTGAAGATTCTTAGATTTTTCTCAGAGTATTGGATGTGGGAGGCCTTCCTCCTTCGAATTTACCGAAAACAGGACACGGTTAGATAAGGCGCTGGCTCGAGTTCTCTTGTAGTTGATGTCTCTTTGGTGGTCTTCGATACGGGGTTCGATTGATTTTTCCGTCTGTCCAAAGTAAGGTTTGCCACAATTGCAGAAAATTTGAGAAACGCCGGGATATTTAAGACTGTTATGATTAGTGTTTGGTCGACTGAGAAGGGAATGTAGCTTAGGCAGTGTTGTGAAGCGAGATATTTAGAAAGCATTTAAAAGGTTTCGATTCTCTCATGAGTATTTAGGTATAATTTTTAAAAGAACTGAGGATAAAAATAAATTTTAGCTTGTAATTTTTACTTCATTTATTATTAATTTTTCGAGATGGTGATTATTTTTGAAACACGAATAAATAACCACTAGAAATAACGAATTTCAATTTTTATTGCTGTATAAACGCACACATATTTTTATTAAAAGCCAAACATTTGCCTTTTCTTCTCTTTACAGTAATTTTGCAGTGCGAATAATAATATAAATAATGGTAAGCTTCTATACAATTATTACTAATATTTATGACGAGTTACGACAAAAATTGATTCTACTCCAATATATCGTAGATCTCTCTGGAGTGGAGCTGTCAAAGCTTTCATTTGTGGAATCATTGAAAGGTTGTGGACACGAATGAACATTTCAATCTTTTGATATGCTGAAAAAAACAAACCATTCATTAATAGTAATGTAAATATGGAATATCTCAATGAACAGTTTCTTGTTTCTTTAAAGAGGTCATTTTAATAACACAGCAATTACAAAATTAAGATTTTCAAATCTGTTTCCACACACAACACACACACACACACACACACACACACACACACACACACACACACACACACACACACACACACACACACACACACACACACACACACACACACACACACACACACACACACACACACACACACACACACACACACACACACACACACACACACACACACAGATGGAAGTTTTACTCTTTCAATAACAATTCAATAACAAGGGAGATTCGAGAATAATCTGTGAGACTGATGCTGTTACTGAGTCCGTCGCTCCACTAGGCCGAAATGTGGCATGACTAGTTTCATTTCAGGATTGAAGTTGTTTTTTTTTATCGATAGTGTAAAGAAGAAACATTATTCCTTTTATCAGAGTGATGTGTTTACAAAATTGCAGGAGAAATGACCCGAACAGAGAATCCAGATTATATTAGCTAGCTGAAGTTCTTTTGATCTTTGGTTATCACAAAAAGGTCTTTTCGTTTTATGCAACGTAAGCAATTACAGGCTTGTCAGAAAACACAATTTTAGGCAGCGATACGTGCACAAGTGCATGCCAAACATCCACTTTAATAAATGCGAAGTTGCTTTAGAATATTGCTTATAAAAATGAAGGGAAAAATAATAAAATAGAATAAAATATCACGTCTGATAAACAACGATTGTGTGAAGTAATTTTAAACTTTGGCGAAATATTCAACTAACTGAGAAAAAACAAATCAGATCGATTCATATTTCTAGTAAATATTTCCAAATATATATTATTTAGGTAAAGTGGTAATTAAAACAACATTTGCATAAGTGTAGGAGTGAATTTCATTGGCCGGTGTGAGTTCACCTCCCCGTTTATTGCCGGACTGAAGTGGTTTGAAAATGTTCCACGTTTGGTCTCAAGAGGAAAATATATAAATATAATTGATTAAAATGTTAGAACAATTGATTCTAAAAATATCCTCAGCCAATCCCACGTAATAAGTGTGCTATAGATTTACTAATAGTCATTTGTGGGTGTGATTTCATAAAATAATAAAAAAAAGTGCATATGAAATTTACGTATCATATAAACTCGAGGGCGGGGGCAAGATAAACAGATTAATGATAAAAATAAGAATAGTTTGGTTTTTAACTCACTCGAGTGGTTCAGTACGCGTCTCTCGCACAAACCACGTACAAGCTCCTCAGTCATGATACTTCCCAATTTTAGGATTTGTAAATTCTTGCAACTTTCTACCAAGTCCAATAATTGTGCCATGGGAAGAGGCATGTTGCCTTCATACATCAGCCGAAGTTCCTCTATACGCAAAAATAATAATAAGAAGAAATAAATACTGAATTAACTGCATATGCATATGTTTATTACAAGAAGCTGCTCTATTTTCAGAAGAAAAAAATGTTGCCAGAAACATTTAATGCATGCAGGAGATGTTTAATTACTTTACTCCATTTTACACGACCCAATAAAAACCAATTGAAGAGAGCAAACAATATAAAAAATTGTGATCAGTACTTACCCAAGCTGTTGAGAAACGTGAATTGCAGATGGGAAAGGAAAGCATTCACATTTGCAGCTGTTCCGGGGTGCTCGAACACTGACCAGTACTTCAGGGCACGAAGAGGCATGCCTTGGCAAAGAATATTCCGTAGAGCCTGGGGGTCCACAACATCGTCTGAAAGGGAAAGAAACAAAAACAGAAAACGATGTAAGTTCTCAAGGTTCCGATAGGCGAATAAAGACCGATAAATCCTATTTATGTATTTACGTGTGTTAAATTAAGAATGAGTTATCATAATAAGAGTATCCTCCGCTGACCACAGTGGAAACCGTCACTGTATGGTGACAGTTTCCTCTTGAATGTTTAAAATGACGGAACGAATCTGAGAGGTAAAAACGTTGAAAGCTATCTGGACAGTAAGAGTTGTTTATACTCACTAATGCTGATATCTATCTCGAGTGATGGCAAGATACTTCGCATTTGAACCCAGATACGCTCCCGAATTACGTGACTGTGGTGTTCACTCTGTATACATTTTATTTTCATTCGCTTCAGTTTCTTGCATGATTGTCCTAATATTGTCAGCAAGTCCTCAGATAAGTAGATGTAGTTTAACGAGACGGTTTCAAGGGCTTCGAATTTGCCAAGAATATTAGGAAAATCCCCAGACCTGCAAAGATATTTTAAAATTCATACATTGAACAATGATTTATATGCAATTACAAGCAAAAACCAATTTACATGGCCACCTAATGAAGTCAAATAAGCATGTGAAGAAAGAAAAAGCTTTTGGAGAAAGGAGGGTTCCAACTTACCTATACACTTCTACGTCGAAGGAAAAATATTCCTTCAGGTGCAGTTCTCTGACGGTGCGAGCATTTCCGTTAGCCAGCACTGATAGCATGTTGAATCCCTCTTGTTGGGTAAAGCCAGCTCGCGGGAACCGGACAACTTTCAGATATTTCTGACTCTTGAGCATCTGAAATAAACTGCTATAAAGGCTGCTGCGTGGAAAGTTACGGGATTGGCTTATAGCCATCCGCATATTTTGAATGCACAGACGCTGAAGCCGGGCATTGTTCATCCAAGTAAAGAAATTCCTGATATAATAGTGGACTCTTGACTGTTTGAAATTTCCACGATAACGGAATATGATCTTCAAATTTTGCACCACCCTGGCATATCTAAGAAAGAGAATTTATTCATTCATTAGCAGAGTCGAGAAACTTTTTAACAAAACATTTGTATTAAGTTAATTTCAGCGTCAGGTATATATGAAGGATTCTTCCTGTAGGGAACTTGGTTTCATATTAGCGAATTTTGAGTTTTGGACTACTGGGAAAGGCACTGTCTAGCATCTCATCAAATGGAAATCTTCAGATTTAACTCAGTGGCTAATTTAACTCAGTGATAGTAAGAAGCCCATAAGTGTATATTTTCAAAACTCGCTCATTTCATGCGCAGAATCATTTGCATAAGTGAATATCTTTAATAAACTTGATATAAGAAATGAAATATTTTGATATACACATAACATAACTATAAAATATAAATGTAACTATCTTTTTTATTATAATCAAGATGTTGTGCGAAATCGTTACGATTTTATTCTATGTGCACCTATCAATAGTTTACTGATTATGTGTTCGATTTCGGACAGGATTACTATTCTACTTTGTTTACATTCTTTAGTTTTTTGCAAGGATTAAACTATCATAATATATAAACCTGAACAAGTGTGTGTTGTACTTGTGGTTGTTTAAGACATCAAGCTCATTTCTTTAAGTAAGCTGTCGGATGGTATCGCAATGCTCTCTGAGTGCAGTGAAGTGTGAAAATGCATCAACATTAATGTTCAATTTAGAAAAGATATTTTTATTCTTCTTGTAATTTCTAGCATTGCTTCAGCAGATCGACTGTCGTCTCATCCCAACCAATATTATAAGTATAGTCGGCTGGTTTGGTTGTTCTGACCTACGACCGAAACAATAAAATCTCTGAGACATCGGTATCGTATCTGTTAATTGATACGATACCGATCCAGTTTTATTGTCCGGCTAGTCACGAAAAATTCGATTTCCCGAGAAAAAATATTTCCACTCTTTCTGACACTGGCTGACATTTTATTTTGAAAGACTTTTTATAAAGAATCCTCACGGCCTACACGGAATTCGAACTTTCGAAGTGAAGGACAGGACAGTTAACGAAAATTGCTGAATTTATAATTGCGCGCGCACCCACACAACGAGATTTAGGAAAGTTGGGAATTGACATCGTGGTCCTGACCCAGGTATTTTCATCTCTAGGGAGTGCGAAATTCTTACGCATATGCCTTGAATGCATTACACTAACAGACAATGATTAAAGTTAATGTGAAACTTAGTTTATGAGATTCTGTTAACCTTAAATGATATCTTAATTTCACCATTCTTTAAGACAATCCGATCAGTGAAAGGGTCACCTAAAGATTTTGCTAATCTCGGTATCTAGAAAACGTATTTACTTTCTAGACTGTACTATAGCAAACATCGAGCAAATTGTTTAACTGTTAGCATTGATTAGAATCGGATCTAAGATTGAAATTGCGATATAAACTTTTATCATTGCAATTATATTATTGCGGGTCTCTGCATCCATGTTGTAATTATAAATGTCGAATGAAAACGAATAAATCGAATGTAGAAAACGATATTTCTCTTTTTTATTACAAAAACAATTACCGTTGTTTTTTTTCTTCTTCTTCACTTGAGGTTATAAGTAAGGTTATTACTGGAACCCAATACATTTACCATGATTGCAAGTGGGCCATCTAGTGGTGTAACTACCATGAAATAACACCGTAAATACAACCAGTCACATAACACATTAATTATCATTAAAACGCTTACTCGATTCTGATGAAAGTTAATAACTTTTAATTCATAATATATTAATATATTAATAATAGTAATGAGTATGTGTGTGTGTGTGTGTGTGTGTGTGTGTGTGTGTGTGTGTGTGCGTGCGCGCGTGCGTGTGTATTGATTTATAAAGGAGGTCTGTGTAACTCAGTGGAAGCGGGGCTTGTGTAGTTTAGTGTTTTTTTTTTTTTTTTTTTTTTTTTTCACGATCCTACCGGCAAGTGAAAATGTTCCTGTTTATTAGGATTACCCGGGCCATCATGCTATAGAAAGCCCAGGGAATACGGTGTTCAACGGTCATTTCGCAGTCAGTGCGAACGTCACACCAAAAAATTAACCTGCGCTCTGCAATCTTGAATGTGTAGAGTGTCATGGCGCATCGTTCGCCCTTAAAGGTGATCTATTTAGATGCAAGTCCTCACCAGTTAATTTCCTTTCAACAGCGAAAGTCCGTCTAACAAGTAAAGTAAGTAATTTTGAATCTCATTTATTCTCAAATTCAGAAAATATGAAAATGATAAATGATAACGTTAAACCAACCCAGTCAACCAATAGTAATGGCCAAGAGAATTCAGCAACGGTTAGTGAAGGAAATCGGTAAAATCTGCAATTAGTAATTTAGACCTTTTAAAATCATTAAACTACTCTCGGACATAGACTGGTCAAAGACAGTTATTTTGAAATGTGACTCCAAGGTCGATCCTTATACAGAGGAAGATACAATAAAAGGCCTGGCAAAGGAAATGACGTAAGGCATCTTGGTCACTCTACCAATTAAACAATTGGCTGTTAGGAAAAGTTCACCAATATGGGTAACATTAAAGTGAGAAATGGAACGTGCGAAATTTTAACATGAACTCACCCAGGAAAGTATAAATCATAGTGCACCGGATGCAACCACACGTGCCAAACGAATTGGTTGCATTATATTTTGAAAAAAATATGGTAAAATACAGTTTATAGACAATATCGCCACGATTAAAAATTATGATTATGATTATAAAAATAATTAGAAATAAAAAGAAAACGAAGGAGTAAAAATTGAGGAAATTCTGTATGCTATCCGTATAAAGAAGATAATCAGAATTGTGAGGATTCCAGGAAGATCACCTTCATGTTTCAGGTGTAAGAAAATACGTCATCTGAGAAGGCAGTGTGTGGAATCAAAATGCAAGAATTGACTTCCCATTGGGCTTTAAAGTTTTCTTCGCAAACGGTTTAAGGAGGAAAGTCGATGATCAGGAAACGAATGAAATAGTAGAACTGGAAGATGATGGTCAAGATAAGGAAACAGCAATAAAGTCAAAAATACAAGAAGAAATGATTAAGGATAAGAAAGTTATGTCACAGGACGTTACTCAGACAAATTCTCATTCTCTGAAGAAATTATTACTGAAAAACTGAATAGAAAATTGAAGCAGAAGACGTTAAACACAAAATAAAAAATACTTGGAAACAGAATCTGAACAAGGGATTGAAAAGAAAATAGAAAAAACAAAGGAAAGTATTAAATAACAAAACAGAAAATGTATAAATACACTAGAAACAGAATCTGGACAGGAACAGAAAATTGAAATAATTCAAATTGAGGGAAATGAAGAAACAAAGAGTGTTCCTGAAATTACTGTTAACATTAAAATGCCAAGAGGGATAAAGTATAAATCACCAGTGAAAACGAGTGGCCTCTGTAACCCAAAACAGAGAAGGAAAATAAAAGTCGCTCCAAATATTACAGGAGTAAGAAAAGAACAAAGCAGTTAAAAAAGAATAATAATATAAATAACACACAGCATGAAAGTTATGAACTTAACGCGTAATGGTCTAAATCATAAGGATACTCAACATCTACTAGTAAACGAAATATTTAAATCTTTTCAGATATTATAATGCTACACGAAACACAAATGTGCTCTATAGAACCCATTTATGAAAAAAGAATAACTGCCCATTATATCTTAATCTACGAATTTGCAAATAATAGTAATAGTGGTGGACTGATAACTACTCAGACAGAACAAAAAGAAAAGTAAACGCAGAAATAAATCAATTAAAAAATAAAAGAAAAGAACTACAAAACAAGGGAATAGAAAGTGAGTGGCTATGGGTGCGTTTAAAAGCTGTAGCAGAACATTCACTGCTTGGCTGTTCGAAAAAGACAGCAACGAAAGAAGAAGGATAAATGCTCTGCATTATGAAGATGCAGACTTACTGAAGGTGTCTCACAAACACTTTATAGCTATTTTCAGAGAAAAAGAGAGTGATACCATTGAACGAAATAAATTCGTGTCATTTTTATCCAAGATAACTCGAATGGAGGCTGAAGAGATTGATGCCCCCAATACAATATCGCAATGCAAGAATGCAATAAAGAATCTCCCAAAAGGACAATCTTCCCGGAGCAGATGGTTTAACTGGTGAATTATACAAAAGACATTTTCAAAAGTTTGAAAACTTGTTTATGAGGATGAATAAACAAATGTTAGAAACACAGGCAAAACCAGAAAACTTGAACACGAGATACATCATCACCTTAATACCAAATGTTTCCAGAAAAACTGAGGGATATAAAAAATGGAGATTTATAACACTGTTCAGGTAAACAAATGATTATAAAATCATTTCATAAAATTTCACACACAGAATACAGAGATTTCAACAGAAACGTGTATCGCCTAATCAACCGTGCGTAGTAAAAGGAAGAAATATAACTGATACCATATTTCTTCCACGATATCGTGGTACACGAATACTATCAATTGACCAACAGACCATGTATATTACTAAATCTAGACATCAAAAGAGCTTTTGACACAGTGAGCAATGAATACATCTTTGAAATAATAAAAGAAATAGGATTTGGAGGAAACTTCAAGAACTGGTTAAAAATATTTTAAAAAAATTATGTATATTATTTCTGGGAAAACTCCCATGTTACTCCTCTTAATAAACTGTTATAATTACGGCTATTCTGCCTGCTTCAGTTTAGGAGTGCATATAGCTACATATACTTTTTGGTAAACTTACATTTACAATGCCCTAAGAATCTGTGAGTAAATAGCCAATGACATTTAAACAGGGGCACTCCTAAACTGAAGCAGGCAAAATAGCCGTAATTATAATATTTTAAGAAAATTCTGAAAGTCGTATAATCATAAATAAAAATCTCTCCGCACCTGTTGTTCCGTACGACAAGGTGACCCTCTTTCTATGGCACTCTTTGTATTAGTACTTGAACAATTAATTAGAGCAATAAACACATAAAAAGCCGAGGAACAAATATTCATGGAGAAAAAATAAATTAATAATTTTCTAGCTTATGCCGATGACACAATACTCACTCTAGAAAATGAAAAATCCATGAAGGAAAGAATATTGGACTCCTTAGCAAAGGCCTCATCTCTTAGGATAAACGTGGCAAAGTCTTTGGTGGTCGGCGACTGGAAAAACGAAATTAAATACCGGCGGGAATGCTTAGAAAAAAACTACTTGCAAGTATTAGGAATAAAAGTTGGAGGCCCAGACAGAAAAATGTTCATCAATAGAAAGAGTTGATACAACTCTTTCTATTGATTATAGCACGGATAATCGGCAGATAACATTCATAGGCTCTTTGCGACATGTATACGGGGTTCACAATATGAACCACGAAAACGAAATAGAAGCTGTAGGTCTCGGTCTAGTAAATATACACCTAAACACATTAATTACCAGAGCCATACCTGCAGTAAAAGCACATAATAAATCCTGCTACTGATACACAATGGCTTTTCTACAAACGTTCCTTCCTGACAAAGTCATCAGTCTCTTCCTTGGATTAAAAAAAAAAGACCACTAAGAATGTTCATTGAAATGGCTGAAGGACAATGCCGTAAGTTTCTTCTGTAAGCCGGTGTCCTTCAGCCATTCAAGAGCAATTCATACCAAATCAAGAGCAATACATGAAGAGCTATCTGGAACCATTTTACCAATACCTCAGCATCGAGAACGAAAAAGAGGAGAGAATCAAACTAAGCTCAGTCTTAAACAATGTATTTCGTCTTTCAAAAAGACTATTCTATAAAACATTTTTCTTTAAAGTTCTTCCTGCATGTTTGCCAACTAAAATGTGGGTTGTGGCAAAAGAAATACCTTTGAATGGTCTTGCAACCTGTCAGTTTTGAAACAGCCAGAAACACTTTACCACACGATGATTTATTGTTAAAAAGCAGAAGAAATCGCTAGTCCTGTAAAACAATGGATGCCACAGAATCAAATAATAAATGAAAATATAATATTTTGGCTAAACAAGCGGGATTTTTCACCCGGAAACTCAGGAAAATCGCCCATTATTTCAGACAGTAACATACTATGTTAGAGTTAGGCACCAAGAGATAGCAGAACTTGTTCGCTCATCTCTTCATCGATGCCACCCATAACTGGTGATAGACATGAGCCAGCTATATCTGATTGGCTACCAGTGGAGATTGAATTGCCCACTCAGTCTCCAAAAGCTAGATAGTGTTTAAAGGCCTAGCCTACTTCCTATAAGAGAATAAAAATGCGTTAGCTTATTTATTTTTTATTTATTAATTAATAAATATATATATATATATGGAAGAAATAGGACTAACCACCTTATCCTCGATAAGGTAACGGTTAAATGTAGAAATATCCTCGACACCGCCAGGTTAAACAGGAGGGAAGCAATAACTCTGATGAGAATATATATATAATTTATTAATTAAATTATAACCATTTAATTAATTTTAAACAATTGTTCTGTTTTGTTTTTAAATATAAACCGTCTCCCAATTATATTCGCGTCTTCTTAACTCAATTTCCTGTCCATTACAAAGCACCCAACAGAATAAATATTCATCTGATTTATCAGATGAGTGTCGAATAATGCTGACATCGGCGAATTAATTTATGCAGCATTTAAATAGTAAGAAAATCAGTTAAATGTATGACAAGAAACGAAACAATATTCTGCTAATACGACACTTTAATTTCGAAATTAAAATTAAATTAAAGAGAAGTTTTAGTTTCTCTCCTTCCAGTGAATTCCCGAAATTAAAAGATATAGAAAAATCACTCAATACTGGATTTGATGTCTTAACTTTCGATATTTAAACCTGGTTTACTTACTGCTTTGCGAACCGCACTGATTTTCTGAAGGAGATTGTCAAAGGGTATCCTTGCCAAATGAAGACCCTTGTTTGCCATAATTCAGGAGTACGAAATATTTCTGCCCAACTCCTACAAACGCGTGATGCGTTCACTTTATCATTTGCTCCCAAATGTGAGAAAACCTTTACCAGAGCCACTGATGGCAAATGGCTCCAGTCTTTTTCATCAACCACCTCTTCAGTCATGTTAATACTTGCGGATGATATTCCCAGCTTTTCACAGTTTCTTTCAGCTTACAGTTGGGAATGCAACAATTGCTATTTGGACCCTAACGACAACAATGAAAACTGCTAGCAGGTCCTGAAGACGTCAACAAAGAATTATTTGAATAATTTTTGCGTAGTTTTGCTGTTGACAATCGCTTATTTATTAATCAGTTAAATATTAAATAATTAATAATAAATAAATAAATAAATAAAACTTGTCTTTTACTTCACCACGTAGAATAGGTGACACTTGCTTGGTCTTTCTGAAATTAGCAGCCGGTGCTATGAGATTTGACTTTATCTTCAGAAAATGGAAGTATTTTCATTACACTCTCAATCAAGATGTCTGCAAGTTAAGGGATTAGCCAGGAGTTATACATATTAGCACCCTTTTAAAATGACAAAAAAATGATAATAATTTTTTTTCTGTCTGCAAATGCCTTTCTACAGACTGTGATATAACCTGAATGACAGATTATATCACAGCTTCTCGACATTTAAGAGCAGTGCTGTTTCAGCTTTGCAGAATATTTGTAAAAAAATTATTCTTTCCCTAGTATATGCATAGTTATTGAATACTTATACATTTCTTTCGCAAAAAACTTCAAGTTTGCTTCTTCTTCAATTGGAAATGATCTACAACTTAATAGACATTCTTATATTCTCGCACAATGGGACTGTACACAGTTACATATTTAAAAATATGTAACGTTTTTAATTATTAAAAACGTTAACATTTTGACTTGAAACCGATGTATATGTTACAAGTGAGGAATCGGTAGATGACGTAGAGTGTGAAAATGACTATGGCGAGGATTTTTTAAATTCTCTTGACGTAGATAACGATTGTGGATTCCCTATGTTGTCTGACAATTACAAACAATCAATATCCCAAATAAGAAAATTGTGCAAATGATTTAGAAAATCTCCCGTAAGAGATAGCATCCTTCAGAATTATGCAAAACAAGAAAAATGAAAGGAATTAAGTCTGATTCTTAACTGCCAAACGGGATGGAATAGTTTGAAGGCCATGATTGAAAGATTTATAACATTAACAGAATGTCTTGTTTTATCTTTGAATGATATTGGTGCTTCTAATATGTGGAATGAAGCTCAATATCCTAAAAGCATGGAGCATCTTAAAGTGTTGGGACAATTACGTCTGGCAGTTGAGGCCTTAAGGCGGCGAGATGCCAATTTATAACAAATGAAGGCTTATTTGAATTTCTGTTAAATGAACTAAAAAATTTTGAAGAACTGAAATTAGTTCCAAATTATTAAATGCTTTAGAAGTACGAATTCAAGAAAGAAGACAAGTTGGTTTGGAAACCCTTTTGCTATTTTTGCAAAATCCAAAAACTATTTCAACTAAGAAATCTAGTGTATTTCCACCAGCCTGAAAAAAAACTCGATATTATTAAGTTCTCTGGAAAAATGTATCCAAATTCTTGTATGGAAACAAATTCCGATTATGAATATATCGGAGACCGAGAAGCTATTAATCAGGGCAATGCTCTAAAAGAAGCCATGGAAAAATCAATTCCTTGAGGAACGTGAAGAAATAATATCAAATCCGGAGACACTGAAGTCCGAAATTTCAGTATTTGAGGCAACCAATAAAAGAACAATTTAGATGTATTATTTGATGTCGTGAAAATGATGAAACCAAGTTCAGCAGTCAGTGAGAAAGTATTTTCTATTTCAAATAATTTTGTACCTGGAATAAGAACAAGATTAAGTAATCGTTCAGTGGATATTTTATGTTTTTTGAAATCATATTTCCTGAAGAAAAATACTAAATGAAATAAAAATTTATAATTTATATTTTGTACGGCTTTTAGTTATTTTAGTTGTTTATTTATTTGGTTTTGTATGGAGTATATTTTTTTATTTTGTTATATTTTTGTAGTCGCATAAATAATAAATAAACTGTATAAATATTTTTTTTACTGTTTTAATTATATACGTATATATTTGTGTGTGTGTAAAAATTCGAAAACCGGTGTTTTGAAAAGTCGGTTTTTGTGTAAACCCTAATACATACTAGTTAGATGAGTCCAAACAAGCTCTTCTTAAGCATTATTTAGACGTTGTTATCAGTGGCCCACCCAGATGGGGACCAAAGGGCCCTGCCCCCACAAAGAAAACGTAAAAAAATACTAGAAAATTTTTCAAAAATCTATTCCTAATTAAAATTCATTTTTTTATTTATGTTGTGTCGTGTCTCCTGTTTCTATACTAATGAATCAGCGATCATTGCAGATGCTCAGTCATAGGTCGTATGCGATGTGTAGTGTGTATTCGCAAACCGTCTACTCAACTCCCCCGCCCCCCCCAAGATTAAACCCTGAGTGTGCTACTGGTTGTTATATTCATAGCCTGAAACAATATTTCAGGCTGTGAAGACTTTCAGTACTGAAGGCTAATTTCAAAGAAGTTTCTCACATATAAGAAGCAGGCGCTTTTACCAAGTAATTGTAATATGATTACTTTACCTGCTAAGTAATAGTAGTGACCACTTCCTCTTGAAAAAAAAAATAAGATTAGCACACTTAAATGGCTACAAACAAGAACAGAAAGAAAATAAAAACATTTGTTCAGAAAAATAGATTATTAAGTGACACAGATACACAATGGCTATATGAACAAAGAATTATCCAATATTTAGATAAAATGAAACGAAATGAAAAATTAAAATTGAATGGCTTAATACAAAAATGATACAAACTACAGCGGCAAATGAATGCTTGGATTTCGTAACCGAAATACGACGATAGAATGGTCACTTCTATGCCTCAAGGTATTCTTGGCTGTATCCCTGTGTGTTCACGGAGGCCGGTTTGCCTGCTTGCGGGATGAAAAACACCAGATAAACTGGCGGAAAAAACCCTACTGCCCGCGCCCAAGACCGGCTAACTTGGCTATGGCTGAGGAAGATCCTTCAGTCCTCACGTCTCCGACGGGAATCGTACCTAGGACACTCCTTCCCCAGGTATATGGTTGCGAAGCGCAAAGCCACTAGGCTAACCGCGCGGACCGCAGCTAAAACACAAGTCAGAAAAAGGCAGAGAATCATGGAACACATTTGTTTCTAACTTATAACATGATTTATATAAAATAAGACCCAATGTATATAAGAATTTGAAACATTTAAGCACAGATGCTAAAGAAAACATAAAATTAAGCACCGAGTTGAAATTAGAAAAAATTTAAAATTTCTGTTCAGAATTGAAGGTCGATAAATATTTTTAAGAAAGATAACTGGCAAAGATTTAATGAAAATGAAAAGGAAATAACTAAAGAAGAATTAAAAAACAGCCTGAAAGAAACAAGAAATAAAAAATCACCGGGGGAAGATAAGTTAGTAAACACACAAACTTATTCTAATTACAAGACCATCGGTTTAATACACATATGTACAAGAACGCCGATTAGCTTTGGCAAGACTAAAAAAGTTGAAAAAAATAATAAATGCAAAAAAAAACGAAGAATACAGTAACCGTTTACAACGGTTAGGCAACCAAATTGGACAGCTCGCGTGACAATGTATGCATGTAGCGAGATGCTTCAGTCATTATTGTGAATACGCGTTACATAGTTTTTAGCGTACTGTAGTTCTGCTATACTCAATGAATTAATCATATTTTTCCATGCATCTTTCAATACTGCTCCTTGATTTCTGTTCAGGTTATTTCCTGTTCGTAGGACCACTGCTGCTTCTTTGAATATTCTGGATCTGTAATCATCCTCTATATATGGCACTGAGCTGTTTTACCAATCTACTGCGTCGTTAGAAGTAGAGAAGTGATGCGCCAAACTTGAGATATCCATTCTGTTGTGATTTACATCTCCAACAAGTTCCTTCTGTCTAATTTCCAGGCTTCTTGAAGTTTGGCCTATGTAGGAAAGTCCACAAGTGCATGGTATTCTATAAACACCTGCATATTTGAAAAATGGAACGCTGTCTTAAATAAAGGGGATCTTAAAAACTGTCTAATGGTTGCAGTCGGTTTAAACACAACTCTGATGTTGTAAGGCTTCAAAATTCTCGCTATTTTAGTGGAGACTGAACCAACATAGGGGATGACTACGGATGAAACGTACTGAGTTGCTATCCTTTGTTGTTGGAGGTTATTTTTATAACTCCAACAACAAAGGATATGAACATGAATACAAATACGAATAGGATATTAATATGAATAGTCTGAAGTTAAGATAGGTTCAGAATTGTATAAATATGCAGAACCAAGATTCAAAGAAAAACTCCTATTATTTTTAAATACAATTTATTCAACAAGTAACCCACCAATAGAATGAAGAATGAAAAACAATTGTGATCACTATCTTTAAAAAATGGTAGCAGATATGACCGTAAAAATTATAGGGTATAAGCATTCTAAATTCATGTTACAAAATATATAGCAGAATTTAAAATAACAAATTAATAAATATTCTGAAAACTTTATTTTAGAAGTACAGAATGGATTTAGAAAAAGACGCTCATGTATAGACACGGCCATTTGCCTAAAATTAATAATAGAGAAAAGAAGAGAATACAATTTAGAAACACATTACGTATATTGACTTTGAAAAATATTTGAGTCTCTTATCATTACATGTCAGTTGCAATAGCTGTATATTTGCACACTAGAGGAAATATATACAAAGTGACATTGTTCTAAAGGAAGGCAGTAGAAAGAACTGCTAATGATAGAAGGATGGGAGAAGGAAATCGTATGAGGGAGTTGAAAGTCATAAAGAGGAATGGATTTACTGGAGTGCACTAAAGATTTACTGATGCAGCTAGCCATAGATGAAGATATTTGTGAAAAATTGATGTATACGTAGTAAAAACACTTTGTTCTTAACAGACTGATCATTAAAGAAAATAATTATGGTTTGTGCTGAGCCCAGAATATTTAATTAGTTAGGGGTATCTCTAGCTATGAGAACACATTGAATAAGTATGTGCAACGTAGTGACATAACTAAAATTAACCAATTTTAGAATACAGTAATTGTAAAGGAGATAGCTCTGAAAAAATTGACAAATGAATAACTTAACACTGCTCTGGGTATGTTTAACTGAAATTGTTTAGTATCATCAAGACCATGAAATATAAATAATTACGTAGAAATATTGATGAGTGGGGAAATTATTGATGCTATTTTGGATGAACATTTTCTATGGAAATAATTGAAGAATACACAAATTGCAGAGACCAAATGTCTATGTGAAAGTGAGGAGAGTGAGTTGGTAAGAGACGGGTCATTTATCAACCTAATTACTCTCCTATGTATTGAGTCAAGCATTTTGAGGGAGATTTTAGAAGTCCCACCCCAAATGTGAGACTATTATTCGATAGCTGGGCGGATTTCGTGACTTGTATAAAATTAACAGTTGTTTACTGGTGAAATAACGTCTTGATTGGAAGGTAAATCCTAGTTTTTTGGAAGTTGAGGATGCAATGGTTGTGATGTTTTTATGCCAGGAAAGGCCTGAAGTCAGGTTAATTCCAAGAAGAGAAATCTAATCTTGTCTAGAAATGTGAATGTTATCAAAAATAACGGTTCTTTTTGATGGGAAAAATGGTTCTTTTGTGTGAGAAATAAGACAGAACTGGATTTTATTAGCATTGAAGAGTTGACGAGGTTATCTGAGCCCCATTAAAGGGTGGCTTGGAGGTCAGAATTGAGGGCAGTGGGGGTTGATGTTCTGTAAATTGAAGTGAGTTGTATAGAGTAAAGTTTGTCAAATGAAAGGAGTGCAATGTGCTGTCGTCTGAAATTATGTATTGGATTGGAGGTCAACTGAAGTAGGTCATTGATATACAGAAGGAAGACGGTTGATGAGAGAACAGAACCTTGTGGATCCGAAGCATTAGTTGGATCGAGGTGGCAGGGTTTTCATCCCACATAACATCCAACTAGAAGAATGCTTCAATTAACAATCATAACACACTGGCCTCTTAGTCATAGTTACTTTGCTCATAATTCTAAATAATCATGGCCTTTAATGAAGTCTTTTTAACTGTTAGAAAGTTTCATCCATTGGTGAAAAAATTCAGGGACAATCTCTTAGAATGATCTCTGTTTTTTCTTTAACCCTTTCATAATAGTAATAATAACGACTGCACTTGATGCGATACCTAATTTTAACATTCTTCCTTGGGAAATTCATTGTCTACCTATCAAACAGGCTTTCCCTATTCCAATTTCAATCACTAAGCCTGCCCAAACTCCAAAAAAAACTTTGTGATTTCTTCCATTGAACACAAATAGCTTTTTACTTGTATAATTGGAGCCACTGTAGCTCAGTTGGTGTAGATGAAGTCTTTGATATGAAAGACCTGAGTTCGATTCCTGTCTATGATGTGAGGAACCTTCATCTTGTCTCTTTCGACTAAAGTTAGCTGGTCTCATATGGAGTTGAATAGTTGTTTCTCCTGGTAACTTGGGTTTTCTCATACCTCAAAACAGGTCAACCTGTCCTGTGAACACACACGGCTATAGTCATAAAATATAATACGGCAAGGAAGACAACGGGAAACCACATTGCTCATAATCATCTCCATAGTATGGTATCATATGGCTACCTCCACCAGCCATATCGCTGAAGCAATAGAAATAGCTTCCTAAGAATGCTTGATGCTATGCATAAAAAGGTAATCTGCTTAATACTTAAGTTCCTCCACCCCTTTTTTTCTCGGAATAGCATTAGCCATTTCACTGGAGCATCACCTATAAAAAGTGATATGTGGTAGTCTATCCTTTTTCAACTGCCTCTTTGAGAATGCTGTACCGAAGAAACCTTTATTCTCGTTGGAACAGCATTTTCCCTAAAGGTTGATTACTGGCTTATTCAAGAATACATCAATAGATTCCCCCCCCCCCTCTCTCTCTCTCAGATCAACTGGGTACATGTGTGGCTGTGGTGGTTTTGCAAACTCTCGCAGGATTGATATTAAAAAATAAAATTTAAAAAAAATAAAAATTGCGTTTTTAATTTTCAGTGACTTATCAGTCTGCAAGCTATTTTCCAATGAATTCTTTTGGTGACTATTTTTCTATATAACACCGAAGAAAGTTTTTTTTCCCTCAAAATTGAACTACAGGGTCGCAATAAATTAACTTTCCCTCTTTGGAGGTATCTGTAGCTAAAACTAATACACGGAATGAGACCACATTTTATATTGAGACTTTCGAAGGTATGGGGAGATGAATTCCGCGAAAAAAAGATTTAGTACCAAAAATTGCCGATAAAGGAAATTTTTGCGCTGGCGGAGCCGAAAGAGCAGTCAAATATTTGCAGTAAACGCAGGTAAAAAATTTGCAGGTAAAAAGGATGATGCAAATTTTACTGTGCGTACGTGACAGCAGCGCCACCAATTCCACTTAAAAAGGCATTGGGAAGGTGCAGTCAGCTATTCGAATGACTGACAAATTGTGCTCAATATGCGTGACTTTTGGCTGTGAGGGTATTGGAAATCAAAATATATATATATATATATATATATTTATATATATATATATTCCACTGACACACAATGTATTTCCAGAATTTGGATCACTGAAATGATACAGTGCGAGTTGAGAAGATACAAAATAAGGAATTTCTGATAGTTTACTTGTAGAGCCGCTGTAGCTCAGTTGGTTTTGACAATTCCCTGTGATTGTAAAGTTATAGATTCAAATCCAGTCTTTAACACGAGAATGTTTACCAGATGCTTTTCAACTGAAGCTTAGTTAACCGGCCTTATATAGACTTTGAGGTTTTTCCTCCCGAAAATTCGAATTTTTAGTCCCGCATAATGGGCAATCCGGCCAGAAAAACCTACATCATTTACAGACATTGGATTTTATGAAAAGAAGAATTAACAATTCTCTTCCATTCGACCTGGTTTCAAAAATGTCCATGGTCTACATTCATCTCCCCATGCCTTCAAAAGTCTCAATATAAAATTTGGTCTCATTCTGTTTATTGGTTTTAGCTACAGAATGCCTCCAAAGAGGGAAAGTTATTTTATGGCCACCCTGTATATTCAAAATTCAGAACTATATTAAAATTAGAGTGTTTGTGTAAAGAAGGCTCCCATTTCCGATACGTTTTTTTTGGAATAATTAATTGTAAATAAGTGTGTGTTTATGAGTAACAGTTGCTGGTAAAGTTGTGCGCTTGCAGTGTTTCTAATGCATGTGGGCTTGTTAGTTTAAGTTTGTTTACGAAATCGTTAAACTTAGAGCTTAATATTTTAATCGGTGAAGTAAAGTGATGGCGGAGGCGGCTTTGACTTAGCAGCAATTTTTGTGAAATGTAGGTATGTTGCATTTATTTGTGAATGTGAATTCACAAACGATTATGAAGATAAATTATGGATATTTAAGGTGGATGGAAGAAGAGTATGTGCAATGTGTGATCTGAATGAGGACTTGATGAATGATGACGTATTAGTAACTGAATAAATAACATCCTTATCTTTACATGCGAACGTTTGTTTCAGCATTGCATTTACATATGGTGCAATTATTATATGTTTTGATGTTTTGATGGCTAATTTCCAAGAAGTTTCTCACATTATAAGAAGCAGGCTCTTTTACAAAGTAATCGTAACAATATTAGTTATCTGGTAAGTAATAGTAATAATGGCAAGTCTTGACCCCCCCCTCCCCGTCTCGAAATGATCTTGAATTCGAGAGTAACTGAGAAGTTGCTTATCGCTCACTGTTTTTTTTATCAATTATTACCTTCATTTATATCAAAGTTCTCTTCAGAGTTTTTAATTCACAGAGGATATGAAATAAGTAGTGACCACTTCGTCGTTAAAATAAAATTAAGGTTATCACTTAATGGCTACAAATAACAAGAACAAAAACAAAATAAAATAATAATTATTTTATTTTATAAACAAGAATATGTTTATAAAATAAAATAATTAAAAAAAAACTAATGCCTTTTTGTTCCCGTAGAGGGAGCAGACGAGGCCGTTTACTCCTATCTAACTTTTGGATTAATTATTAACCTAAAGAAAACAAAGTGCATGATTATATCAAAAGAACCAATAAATAAGAAACTAAACATAACTGTTAACAAAAAGAAAACTGAATAGGTTCAGTCTTTTATATATTTGGGACAAATGTTTACAGACAGCGGAAATTCCCTTAAAAAATAAAAAGAAGAATAGAGATAGCAAGAAGAGCCTTTATTGATATGAAAACCGTTCTAACATCCAGAGGCATTAATATAGACACGAGAAAAAGATTGCTAAAATGCTATATCTGGTCACGTTTTCTCTACAACAGTGAAACGTGGACTCTGATTAAAGAAGCAGAGAAAAAATTAGAAGCTTTCGAAATGTGGACTACCAGAAGAATGTTGAAAATATATTGGAGATATGTTGAAAATATAATTAAAGAACGAAAACTTAAATATTTTGGACATCTAATTAGACAAAAAGGCATTCAGAAATTAATATTAGAAGGGAAACTGGATGGAAAAAGTGGGAGAGGTAGACCCAGGAGATTGTGGTTTGAAATGTGGAAGACATTAAGGATTGGACTGGCTTGAATTAACATAAATGTTCCAGAGCAGCAAAAGAAAGAAAAAAGTTCCTTGACATGGTTGCCAACCTCCGTTGGCAAGAGATAAATCAAACGCCACGAACTTTAAAGAGATAACAAGATTTTAGAACAGGTGAATTCATTTAACTACCCAGGATGTATTATTAGATATCAAAATGAAAAATATATAAACCAAAAAATTGCGACATATTTAAAAATAACAGGTGTAATTAACTCTATATTTAAACCAAACCTATTTCAAAAAGAAACCAGACTAAAAGTTAACAGTACATTAGCCCTATCAATCCTATTGTATGGAAGCGAAATCTGGACAATAAAACAAAAAGACAAACGGCTGAAATGACGTTTATCAGAAAAAAAACTGCAAAGTATACTCTGTTCGATAACAAACGGAACGAAGAAATTACGAAAGAATTAAACAAGGAATCCGTAATAGAAAAAATTAAAAAAATATAAACATAAACGGATGGAACACGTTGAAAGAACGAAAACAGAAAAAATACCAAAACAAGCCTTAAAGCACAAACCACTAGGAAAAAGAGAACCAGGAGGTCCTCTTAAGAGATTCAACGATTACGTCTAAGTTCGGAACAGGCCACTCTCGGCCTAAATTCTTGACAAGCACGATGATGATGACCTTCATTCGGATGGGATATTTCTTCAAACTACACTACATTTTTTTCAAAACGCACTTCGTATAGTATAGGATGAAAGGTAAAGGAAAGTCTTTTGAATTTTTTATTGTTACAGTTTTTTTTAAAGAATAAAATGGGCCTATATGGCGCAGTGGAAGTGGTGTTTACACCCCATTCAGCTCTAAACCACCCGAAGAAAGAACGTCACGAGTTCTATTCTAGAAGAACTTTTTCTGAGTCTTTTTTAACCGTTTCTCGAGTTATGCGATCAGTGGCACGGGCAAGAAGGTTTTTTTTTCTTCCAGGTAACAGAGGTGTTTCTGCCCCTGAACTCAAGAATATCAACCGTAGAACCCACACTATTTTCGCATTAAAAATATTGTGTTAGCAGGTACAACGAGATGGCGTCACATGTGGTACAGTCTCTTCACTGCGTGCCGCTTAATTAGTGACAGCCTTGGTCTGGCTATTTCTGATTGGCTACCAGTGAAGACTGAACTGCCCAATCAATCTCCAAAAGATTCTTTTGGAGATTGAGTAAGCGAGGACGAATGTCCTCGCTTACTCCCTATAAGGGAATAAAAGGCATTAGCTGATTTGATTTTGATAGCTTAGTTTGATAAACTGGGTTGCACAACTCTTATATTTACAATCCATGAAGGACTCCTTCATGAAGAGGAAAGGTTTCTGAGTATGGAAGAAGTCGCTGTTATTACATTCTGCTGAACCATTATTTTATGATCCTAATATTTCACGGAAGTTTGGTATGGATTCTAAATGAGATTATAGAGAGAATAATCCTTTCAAACATTTTGGAAGGAGTAGAGTGTAATTAGGGCTGTAGTTTGTAAGTTCATCAGTTGAATTATTGGGTTTTGGCAAGGTTATTTCATACAAAACCTTTCGGAACTCTTCATCATTTAATTATTGAGAAGAAGAAATTAGATAGCCAGGATTTTTTTTCTAGGCCCAAGTACGTAAGACAGTTTGGAAGGATTCCATCAATTCCAGGAGCTTTACCTGTTTCAATTAGTTCCAGTACTGCATATATTTCATCTAGAGTTACTGGATTAAAGGTCGCTGTAGATGTACATGATATGAAAACGTTTTCTAAAGACGACTGATCTCGTTTTTGTATTAGTGGGAAATTTGGGTTGAGCTTTTTGTACTAAGATTTTTTGCAATACTGTTAGTTTACTTTTCCTTTAGTTCTCTCTGGAGTGCTAATGCCTCGCAGATGACAGAGCAGTGACCAAGCCTTGCGACTTGATTGGGTTAATTTGAGGTTGCTCATTTCTTCATGAGAGCGAACTCTTCTACCATCTTCCAACCACCGTAAGCTATAAGCCGTTTCTGCGTGGATCTGTTGCGTATACCCTGCCGAAATACTACTTCAGGTTGACCAGCATGGTGGAGAGATTTTTCTTCATCCTCTTGGGAAGTGCTTCTTACCAGATGCTATGAGAAGTTCAGTGAATTTTTCATAGTTATCATCTGTAGGTGGAATTATTTCGATGTTTCTAATCCATTCAGTAAATTATGGCCACTTTGCTTTCTTGAGATTCTATTCGGGGTATTGGGAAGTTACGTAGGGTTTGTGCTAGCCGTGGTGAAAGAATGTAATACTCGACAGTTTAATGTGACAGAGATTCCTTACGTATCAGTGTTTGTAACACAGCTCGGAGGGTTGTCTCTATTCGGCACCTTTCAGATTGAAAAGTTCCCTGTCGCTTGCTGTCATAGAGGAGTTGGAGGCTGTTTGCTGATATCCAGTCTTTCAGTTGCAGGACTGGTTGTGATCCTAACTGTGTTCCCATAATGTAATGTGTGAGTTGAAATCTCTCCAAGGATGGACTGGGTGAAGAAGTGCAGATGTTGGTCAGTCAAGTAGAGGCAATTTATATACAGTGTAGATTGAGAAATTCTTCAGCCAGATACCAACGAAAAAGTCACTTTGAGAATGGTCTAGAAATTCAGATTGTTTTCAAATTTATTTTTGCATAGATCGCCAGGCCATATCC
Source organism: Typopeltis vanoorti (assembly GCF_054136105.1). Classification (NCBI taxonomy): domain Eukaryota; kingdom Metazoa; phylum Arthropoda; class Arachnida; order Uropygi; family Thelyphonidae; genus Typopeltis; species Typopeltis vanoorti. The sequence goes on along the minus strand of NC_143555.1, from coordinate 89,411,728 downwards.
TTCATCAGTTTTATCAGTCAGAATAATGTAGCCAGGAATAGTAATATTTCCTTGTGGGTGGGGTGTTTTCTGGTGAGGATATTATGTAGTAACTCTGATTTTGATCTAGTGAATGCCTCGATATTCAACTGAAGGAGGGTCAGGTAATTTCCGATGTTCTTGGTTGGTTGTGTTCCTTCATTTTAAGGTGACTAAAAACATAGCTCAAATATAGCCCTTTAAGCAAAACCTTGAACCTTGTTGACATCGATGACGTTCGGGGGTTATGTCTACTATTTTTTTGCTATGTTTTCATTCTTTTATCATCCACGATACCATAGTTGGCATTTGTGTCCTGAAAAGAAATATTATTCAGAAATTGCTCATTCCTAGCCCTGGGCTGGTGCAGCCTGCCATGAATTCACAAATCTGAGCAATTCATAAGGAGCAGACGCCATGCAGTCTGCACCTTACCTGGTGGACAGTGGCTGCAGTTCAGCTTCAGGTACCTCCCCAGGGATATGTTTATTTCAAGGGTCTTCATCCTTTCAGACAGTGTGGGCGGCATTAAAAAATTTCAATCAAGCTCGCGGGCCACTAAGCTATACTGTGGTATTTAGAATTGTAAGATGCTTTCCAGATTCACAAGGAATGCTGTGTATTTGATATTTTACATAAAATCCTATAAAAATAAACAAACTCAGCTTTACGCGTATAGGTAGAAGACGGGTTCATGATAAGTAAACACAATTAATACTTGAAAAAAGATAATTTAATGAAGAAAGCATTCATTTTTTACAATGTCAAAAGGGAACTTGGCAATGTTTTTCCTTGATCAGCTTGTCGATGTTGGCATCAATGTTGGAAGTCACTACGCGCAGAGTATTCGCAAGATGTTGGTCCCTAATCTGAGATCTTGTCTTTCACTTCACATGCTTCATTCTGGAGAAGAACTGCTCATATAAGTATGTGTTCCTAAAAAAGACACATCTTCAAAGCATGCTGGCGAAGATTAGGGAATGAGTCCTCAGAAATGTAGTCTTTGTAAAATGAAAGCAAAGACGCATTTAATAATTTTTCTCTCAAACAAGAATTGGTTTGGCGTTCAAGCAGCTCGATTTGTACTGAGCCTGGCATTTCAACAGCATTGACACCGAATGGCATTGAAAATAAATCTAAAGAAGACTGTTGGTTACAAAAATCACTAAATCTCTCTTCGAATTCACTTCGCAACACGGCTAATTTTGTAGCGTATTCATCAAGAGACGAACTGTTGACTCAGCGAGAACATGAAAATGAGCTAAGTCTTTTTTTGCGAGTTGTGCCTCCCAAAGTTTGAGCTTAGCCACAAAAGCTTTGATGTGATCAAACAGAGTGTGCACCAATTGATCTTTGGATTGTAGCCGCGTATTTAGGTCATTCATATGCAACGAGATGTCGGTCACAAAGGCAAAGTCTGTCATCCACTTCGGATCGTTAAATTCCGCATTCGGATTCCCCTTGCTTTGCATGAACTACTGTATTTCGCTCCTTAAGTCAAAAACTCCTTTAAGAACCTTCCCTCTGCTCAACCAACGCACATAACTATAACAAACCACATCCCCCTGATCCGATTCGCACTCCTAGGTCAAAAACTCTTGGAATTGACTATGATTCAGTCCTCTTGCCCTAATAATGTTGACGAGAGTCAAAATAACTTTCATCATATTCTCAAATCCAATAGTTTTCTCTAATAAATGGAACATGGGATGTTCCATTTATACCATATAATAATCCTAATATTTTGTTTCTAATAATCCTTATAATTATTATAATTCTAATAATCCTAATACCGTTCACAGCAGTTATGTTCATACCTGTAACATTGGAAATTGCTGATTTTCAGAGTGTATTCTGTTATTTAAGTGTAGGTAATTGTTTTGGACTAGGATTCCTGATCATTACATTTCAGTAAATTAACTGCAAGTATATCGACATTCAGAACAATTGTCTATTGCCTTTGTTTGACAATACTTTGGAAACAGCTTGGTTGGGTATTAGCGGGATAATGCAGCATATCTGAAGGATGACCAGAACACAATGACCTGAGGATATGTTAGCTTTATTATATAATATTTCTACCCTCCTACCAATAGATACTTGATTTAAATCCTGCAATTCGTATTTATTTCAAGCCCTGCTGGCAGGTGCCAGGAGGATTCAAAAAGATGGATACTAGATTTTTTCCTTTAATTCTGGTTATTAATAGCGTCCACAACGATAGTACTAACCTTATTCCAAAGTGCTTTGCTCATGTAGCAGTACTACCTAAACAATTGCAATGCTGTTGCTGCACTCGGCAAATTTCGCTGTCTGGACAAATGCCTGAGACGACCACTATCTCCATGTGCGCTGCGACTAATGTTTAATCATTTTAAAGGATCGTTGGGAGTTATATCTGGCAAAGGTCAAGAACAAACCAGTTCACAAGTGAATAAAGTTGCTATTGCCGTTGTAGAGCAGGCCACGAATAACAGCGTTGGTTCCTGCATGCAAGTGCTGTAAGACACATAGATGTGCCTTTTACACAACAGTCTGGAAAATTCTCCGAAGATGCCACATTTCGAAACATTCAAGATAATCATAACATAGGATTTGTGCCTGCAGTATTTTAAGCGTCACCTGACATTAGCTTTAGCATTCTTTACTCCAGTGGAGTTGGAAGCTGGATGAATTTGTGGGGAGAAGGCTCATTTTCACCTGAACGGAGCTGTAAATACTCACAATTGCCATGTATGGGCTATGCAAAACCCACATATAATCCAACAAACTCCTTTGCATTCATTCATAGTTACTGTCTGGTGAGGGTTTAAAATTTCGTTTATCATTGGACCATTCTTCTCTGAGGACATTTGCCAGTCAGATTCTGTGACCTGCTCAGTTACTAGCGAGAAGTATTGCAATATGGTAAACAATTTTGATGTGCCAGATATAACAGGGCCTCTGCATGGATTTAATCAGGTTTATGCAGAATGGGGCCCCTCCAATCACCGGATGATCCGTACAAAAGGTTCTTCGAGAACATGTCATGGAAGCCAGAGTGATCAGCCATGCGTTTGTCATTACATGGTTACCTCGTTCACTTGACTTGACTCCCTTTGACTTCTGCCTCTGGTGATTTTATCAATCTGATAACTTCCCAGTGCAGGAAAACAACACAACGCAACTTCGCCCGATGCTGCATTCTGACTATGAACACACTGTGTGAATAATGCAGTTTGTGGTAACCTGGGAAGGACAACGCATTGCACTGCACAGTCCATGAATGCATAACGGAAGTGAATCAAAAGTGTGATTTGTGCTTGTGTTGCTTTTCTCCTTCTTACACTCACAGAAAAATTACTAAATTACTACATTCGATACATCATGTACTGCACTCCAAAGAATATATATATATATATATATATATACTGAAATGATACAGTGCGAGTTGAGAAGATACAAAATAAGGAATTTCTGATAGTTTACTTGTAGAGCCGCTGTAGCTCAGTTGGTTTTGACAATTCCCTGTGATTGTAAAGTTATAGATTCAAATCCAGTCTTTAACACGAGAATGTTTACCAGATGCTTTTCAACTGAAGCTTAGTTAACCGGCCTTATATAGACTTTGAGGTTTTTCCTCCCGAAAATTCGAATTTTTAGTCCCGCATGATGGGCAATCCGGCCAGAAAAACCTACGTCATTTACAGACATTGGATTTTATGAAAAGAAGAATTAACAATTCTCTTCCATTCGACCTGGTTTCAAAAATGTCCATGGTCTACATACAAGTGTAAAATAGGAAGAGTAGCTTACGTGTAACGAGTCACTAAAATTAGGAATCGTCCGCACTGAATGAAATTTGCAAGGTCAATTTCCAATTGGTCGATCATCACAATTCTGTTAATTTTTAATTTTTATTTATTTTTATGAAGAAATTATGAGGGAGATGGTTTACTACAATACGTTATGTTGATTACGTGTATGTTGAATACAACTACGTGTCCAAAGTATTTGGACACGTAGTTGTGTTCAAAAATGTAATTTTTGAACACAACTACGTGTTCAAAAATGTGAGTTTTTTTTAAATTACATTTCTAGTATAGAATGGAATCACCTTTGGTTCCAACGGTGGTTCCTAAATGACAACAAATACCCTTTGAGGCATTATTTCAACGAATTTCACTAATACGTAGCGACGGAAATATTCTTCCATTCCTAATGCAAAGCTACTCAGATTCCTGATGATGGCTGCTCTGGTCGGGAGAGAATTCGGCGTTGACAGCAGTAGTGACGTTCGGTATTGCAGTTGGAGGTCAAGTAGATAAGACGATAAGTTGGGTGTAGTGGAGTAATGAGCCTTTCCCTGTTGAGTCCTTGGACATTGTGAAGGTGTCACATAATAATACAATAACAGTATATGTATTTAACTCGAAAATTGTTTAATAGCTTACCTCTCTTATTACAAAATAAAACCAACATTAACACACGTGCAAAAATCTGATCAAACAGCACTTACATTCCTATAAGAACGTTGAAAGTGTGTTTATAATAAGTGTATAAAATGAGAAAATAGCCAACAAAAAATATCATGATCTGCATCGCTCATATCATTGTTCTTATATATATATATAAAACTACTCAGCGTATTTGTCCAAGTAGTTTGCGTATTTGCTCTCAGCAAAGATACTGCGGGTCCGAATTCCGCCTCGTCATGGATGGATGTAATTGTCTTCTACCTTCATACAAGTGAATAAACACTCTCCCAAGATGGAGTGGGTCACCATGGAAGAAGTAGACCCAACCCCCTTGCAAAGGGAGAGTCATTTACCCCAGCATTGGGGAAGAGTTACAGGCTGGAACGAAAGAAAAAATAATACAAAGGAAATGCATATATAAGAATGCATCATTGCTTGAGTGTTGAATGAGGTGTGGGTATATTTCAGGCATGGTATGATGAATTGTGGGTATAATAGTAGTACCCCCCTGCGATGAGTCATTCGAGTACATGCGGGTTTGATGATGATGATAATAATATCTTGATTGCCAATATTTTTGTCCACTGCGCTATTGCGCTCTGTATATAGATTTGGGTAATGGTTATACACTTTGTAACCCAGATAAACGTATGTTATTGGGTTATACATATGACGTCTTTGGTTTCATTATTTAATATTTTTTATCGTTATAATATAATGATTTGTAATTTAAAAGCGAAATATGCACTCCATTTTTGTTTTGTATTTGGTCACTTAAACATTAACACGTGAGCTTTTTCTTGGTATTATTCGTTGACCATATATTATTAAATGAAATACACAAATTGTCAAGAAGTTTCACCAGCTATGTTGTCTGGCTTCTTCAGGACAAGTATAACGGTACACACTAACGTTTGCTAGTAAAAAAAAAGAATGGAGTAACAGAGTCAAATAAATTAAAACTGACGCGTAGCATCATAAGCGTGGAGCGTGGTGTCTCAGTCATTGTTTATTGAGCGCGTTGTATAGTTTTTACGAAATGAAATACTGGTAAGCTGAGTGAATTTATTAGGCTTCTCCAGATGTCTTTCAGAATCATTCCTTAATTTCTGTTTAGATTTTCTCCTCAACGGAGTACAACCGCAGCTTCTTTGAAGTTTCTACATCGAAAATCTTCTTCTATATAAGGCATGGAACTGTTATCCCAATCGATGGTGTGGTTAGAGATCGAGAAGTGATGGGCTAATCCTTAAGTATCTGTTCTGTTGTTGTTCTATATATATTTTTTTTTCGAATTTCCAGGCTTCTTGATGTTTGGCCTACGTAATTTAATCCACAGGAACATGGGATGTTGTATACACGGCGTATTTGAAGAAGGCATTAATGGCTACCCTGAACCTGATGAGATCCTGCTAATTTTTCAATATCAGGTTCAATGTTCGACAAACAAAATCTCAAGTCTCCTCTTTAACTTATTTGCGATCTGTTTCACTCCTTAGCTAACAATTGCAACACGACGCTGAATCCTTTCTCGATCAAGTATGAAGAAAGAAAAGCAAGCAATGAGCAGTAATTTTATTTCTTGCCAAAGCTGAGGATACTTATATCAGATATTTGGGCAGAATCTTTCATTCCACAATGTTGAAATCGTGCTTAAGCTTCGAAATCATTTTTAAGTCAGTACTTTGTTTTCACACAAACTTTGATGAACAGAAGTAACATCAGAAAGAAATGGATTTATGACCCAATCGAGTATTTTAATCTGATCAGAGTCTTTGATTCTGATCATCAATTCTTCCTTCAGTATCAGAAGATGGGAACAATAACAATCCAAATCTGTATCTAATATTAAATCGAATGTTATTTGTAGATTTGGGAACTGCAGAAAATCGCGACTTACAATGCTTTGCTTGTAGAATGTTAATTTGCTGATAAAAGTATTTAAAAATTTACTTTGCTTTAATAACATTCATGTTGCTCCCCTGTAACTTAATGTTAAGCTCATTTAATTTGGTGAAAATATCAGAAAGATATGCGATGTCAACCTTTTTACTTTTTAGAACATTACACATGTTCTCAAAATAGTATCGTAGAGATCATTAAAGCATGCAATGTTTTTATTTGAGAGCGATCTAATTTCAGTGTGAAGTAAAAGACGCTTAAATGCTTCTTCATTTTCATGGAAAAGTTCGCGAAAAATATGGGTATTCAATGACTGGGCTTTTATTCCATTCACTGATATAATAACATCATTCAAAGTCTTATGTAGTCTACCGGTAAAATGTTTTGCAGGTAAGTGCTGTATATGACGAGTGCAGTGATTTTTAAAGACATTTGGAGCTGATTCACTTAAATGTACTATAAATCCACGCTAATGACCAGTCATAGCTCCATCAGTTGCACAGGTAATAATATATGTGATAGAAATATTTTTAGAATTAAAAAAGTCTTTAACAACCTCAAAAAATGTAGAACCTTTTGTGTAAATTTTCAGTTGTTCAGCAAAATTCTTGCTGAACAATTTCTTCAATAATTTCTTCACTAGTATTTATATAACTCACGTAAGCCATTAACAAAACTTGGTTGTAACGAAAAGTTGTCTCATCGAGTTACAAAAAAAATTCTATGATTTTTAAATCATCACAAAGTTTGTTTATTTTTTCAGTGTCCTTTTCAATTTCTTCAATTCTTGCTGAAAGGAACTGACTTTTACTTCATTTCATTTTACTTTTACCTGGGCCAATCATCGTATCTAACATATGTAAATTCACACCAATACAAGTATGTTGTACATGTGTCGGTTATTTACTCAACCAGTTTTATTATTATTATTATTATTATTATTATTATTATTACTAGTAGTAGTAGTAGTTGTATTATAACTCTTATCATCCCCCCTCAGCGCCCATAACGCTTACCGCTCCCCTCAGCGTTCACAGCCTCCCCAACGGGGGGGGGTTACCTCCCAGGTTAAGAACCACTGCTCTAACTCTTAATCCAAGTTCGTAGTAGCACTGAGCAACATGTTACATACACCTGTTTGATATATCTTATCAAACTGAGCACTCATTAACTCAACAATCTCCTTAGCTTCCGAAACTCGAGTACCATCTGCAATCAATCAAGTTATTCTTCCACCTTCATTCTTTCTTTTCCTTGCGGCATAACGATAAAATTCTTTTGGATTGCCTTTAGCTTGCATGATCACTTTATTTCCATAATCCGATTTAGTTTCTGCACAATACTTGTTACTTTTTTGGCCTGAGCTTTATATATTTCATAACTTCTCTCCCTCACGATTCTCTTTCATTCAATATTCTTTCCGCATCATCATCTTCTCGTGGATCTCTTGCTTAATAAGTTTGCACATCCATTCCACTCCCAACCTATTTATTCTTCGAACACTAGGGATCCATTTAGATACTGCCTCATTTAAGCACTTTTTCAAAAGATACCGATGCACAATTGACATTTTCCCCCTTTTAGTAACTGATCCATTGGACCATCGACAGTATTCTCCTAAGTTGATCATAATTTCCAGCTTTATAGTTCAACATGTAACTTCTTTTAATCGGAGCATCAATACAATTAGATACTTTCCAAGAAAGAAACCACTGTGTCACTGTCACCAGTTGGTAGTATAATAGCCAGATTCTTGACAGGGATCCCTTCTGACGCTATGAGCAAATCCAACACTCTTTGACCTTGAGTTTCCTTCTTTCACATTTGCTTGAGAAAGTTGTCTCGCTACAATTCAACGAATCCCTCTTCTTTCTTATTATGAGATTTCTTTTCTACCCAATCCATGTTTGGAAAATTAGCGTCACCCGTAATGATCACTCGTTTGGTGCCCATTGGGTTAATTTGTCGATGCATTTCTTCGTCGCCTGTAACCAAGTCGCCATTTTTTTTAATTTTTAGAAATTAGCAGGAAAAAAATAAAGGTAACATCAGATACTAAATATTGAGTGACTGTAGGTTGAATGAGTTCTGTTAGATAATTCATCAAAGTTTACTATATATCGATTGAGTATGGGACAGTAAAGTTTTTTAAAGAAATAAAAGTATTTTATGTATGAACTAAAATAATATCATGTGTGCGAAAGAAACTTAAACTTCAGCCTAAAAACAACTAAATTAAAGATTGATAAATATAAATATAAATAAAAATAAAATAAAAATCTAAAAATTGAAAAAAAAAAAAATTCCGAATATCTTCCAAAATGGAATATATATTGAGTTCAATACTGTTTCCAATTTAAAAGGCCGTCTTCTGATGGAAAATCAATAATAATAATACTGACAACGGCGATTAAAAGCTCTGATCATGACAAGAGGCAATAACAGCAATAGCCGAGCCTCAGTTAGAACTTCATTGGCTACAGCATTGCCATCGATTACCCTCGCTCGACAATGACGATAACGAATTGTTGGACAATTGTATTTTTCATAAGTAAATTTCTGATGGATGTGTAATAGTAATCTAATAAATATAAACATTTTTGTTAATTTCAAAGATGTACAGTATAAAAAAAAGTTAATATTAAAGATACAACTTTATTTAATAGACAAATATTCGTATTTCAAATTTATGTAGAATTTCTGAAAGTTTCAATATAATCAAAAAGTTTGGATCTTTAATATCCTAGTTTTTTTTCATTTATTTTACATCGCTGAAATTAAGCTTCGTCTTTAATAATAATAATAAATAATAATAACAATTTTTTAATAGTAATAGTAATTTATTGATTGCTAAAATATTTACACATACAATAGACATCTTGAGTGACATTGCAACTTATAATTTTACAGAATTCAGCTCTAAGTGCTGCATTTTCTACACTGATTTAAACTAAAATTTTTTAATAATATTTTTTGCCTCTATATTATGCATTTACAACACATGTTCTTCTAATGTTAACAATGAAGATTATTCGGAAATTTTTGGTATAATAATTTTTTCATACGTTCGCTTATTACTTCTTGTGATTGCTATTCTGAAAGCACACGCAAAAGGGATCAAAGAGGAATGATCAGAGGCCTAGCCTGGACTCCTCTGTATTTACCGCCAGGACCTTTTAAGGCTACATGGCAAGCGCGTTATGTCTGCTAACTGCGAGTGTTCTTCTGGCCATTTTCCTGTTTTGCGAGATGAAAAAGCTGAGTTCTGTGCGGAGTCACCCTGAAATCTTCATAATAGACGGACACCCCCTTTTTAGTTCTAATAACCCTCATAAAAATTCATCGTATTCCAGACTACTTTCGAACTCGGATTTATTTTCAAAACGAGAGGACATTCTCGTTAACAGAGATCACTGTTTATTGAGATTAAAATAATTGTTTGTTGAACTTATTCAAGACTGACGAAATTTCATAAAAGGGTCTTAAACGCAAAATGGATCAAGCAAATAATTATTTCAAGCACAAGAAATGGCTCATCGTAGTAGTTGCAAGCAAGCTTTCTTGTCTCAGCCCTGGAGATGACTTGGAAATTGTGATTTTTTTCAAAATGATGGAATTATTCGAAGTAATTATATTCCTCGCTTTTCCTTCAAGTTTTTAATTATCGTAGTTTTAAAATTACAGTGAAAGTGGGTTAGTTTAAATGAGGCTTTGAAACGTATTATGTTGCCCAAATTATTCGGCCACTAAATGGCATTTCTTAAATTCTGTGTAATAAAATTAAATCATAAGGCGCAGCGCATGAAGAGGAAGAAATTTAAGTCAACAAATTTTAGTTTCCTCTGCAAACATCGATTTCTGCCTCAGTCGGAAAATATTTTGATATTCTCAATTTATATTAATACAAATCATGCTAGCCGAGACAAGTGCTATGCTGAAGGTTTATTCCCCTAAACTCTCTCGTGTAAAACTCAAACGTTTTATGCTTCATTTTTGGGTTTTAAAAGGTGTGTGTTTAATATTCTTGATATTTAATTTTTTATTATGTAACAAAAGAATTCCGTTAGGCATCTAAATTTTGATGGTATATAATCATCTTTTTTAAAAAATTCGTTGAAATAGTTTTTTAATCAATTAAGAAAATTTTAAAGTAATAAATATAAATTATTTATTTATTTAGAAATTAATGATAATAAACTAAAACATCTTTTCATTTTTAAAAAACCTTTTCAATTATAAGCAACAAGATTTACGATCTCATTTAAATTTTAATCTTTTCCCATCCGCTCATAGAGTGATTATATTTCTTGAATGACCTTTAACTTTCAACCAACTCACCAGATTAATGAAATCATGATATTCATTAGCAACTAGGGGGGGGGGGGTTCTCATACGCAGGTAAGCAACACTTTCAATGGCCAGGAGATAAGATTTCTGACCCATCCGCAATTGCAATGGATTGTACATTTTTAGAGGCATTTTCCGAATATGGTTGACAGAAAAATTAATTCTCTTCTTGAAATAATGAATAGAATGCTTAAATGATATTCTGATAAAATGAAAGGGTTCGTTCTGTTTGGATGTTAGGAAATATTTTCATACCAGATGCGATCGAGCTGACATGGCAGTTAGGTCTCACAGTTAGGTTCGCTTTAAAGGGAGATATAGAAGTGAACTTCAGTGTAAAGATGCATGTGACTTTTTAAAACCTTGTGCACTAATGTCCCACGACACAAATATTCCATTGAATGAAAAAAAGGAAACATTAGCGATATTTCATCGCTCCTCACATTGCTGAGGATGAAGTTTTAATTAATGTTTATTTTTAATTAAATTTTTGTAAATTTTAATGAATTTTAATTTACTTTTTAACCAACATGAAGGGTCGCTGCATGTTCTTTCCAGTAATTGGGGGTTGCATATTGCGGTCCTACTCTGGAAACCCATGTTTATGAGCCTCGGTTCTGAATGTTTTTGTGCAGATTTGTATTCCAATCAATGCCCTGAATCGGCACGTGTTACATATTATCCTTCGTATCACCCTATGGTAACTTTCGGTGAGTGTGATGGGTGGTCCACTGTGGGTAGTACTTGCAGTTGACATCCTGCATTCCCATCTCAGTACGGTATTACTGATTGTTGCCCAGGGACGGTTCAATTTGTCAACAATTTTTCGAAAAGATAGACCTGCAACATGACACCCTGTCGCAACGCCTCCTTCAAACCAAGTGAGTTCCCTTCTCGCAGCCATTTCACTCGGATACAGTTGCACTGACTTGGGAGCATCATATTCCACCAATATATACGGCTACAAACATCGCTCGTTACATCGCACGATGTAACTTACCCATGGGGTGTTCGTTGACTTCTTTCCAAGCAGTGCACTTCAGAAACAGCTAAGAAAATCTTAAGAGTTTTGGGAGAAGGGGAAGCTTGGAGAGGAACAAGCTCCTCTCAGGTTTTCAACATACTTGACGGAGTGCGGGAAGTCGGTGTGATGTTAAATCAGGTGTGAGACATTTATGCGCACGATCCCCACTCTCATTCATCATCTATATGGATCGCATTATGAAGGAAGTGGTATTAAGTCTGTCAAAATTCGAGATGTTATTTTTAGCACTTTATTGTATGTGTACTGTGTTATACTCTTAAGTAAATCCAGTAGAAATCTTCTGGATTTCCTGACTAAACTGATTATCCGTTGTAATAAATTTTGTATGAAAATCAGAAAACAAATAAGACAAAATTCAATGAAAAGAGACGGAATCATTAAAAACATCAACCGCGTCCTACAAGGAGAACCTGCAGAACAATTGCACACATTGTGCAGTTCCTTCCATTCAACCTATTTCCATTTCTCTCTATTCAGGAGAGAACAAATGTACAAACATACAGAACAAATGAAAATATGGTGGCTCACCAAATATATCGAATAAAATCCTTCACGCAGATCTACAATCACTAGAAGACTCAACAGCTGCAGTATCTACCAGAAGAAAGCCGTGAATTATATTCACGGCTTTCTTCTGGTAGATACTTATGTCTTTGCGGATACTTATGTCTTTGCATGGCCCTCCAAGCCATGCAAAGACATAAGTATCCGCAAAGGGTGCCCTACTTAAATCGCGACATACACAAATACATTTATCAGATGCGCCCACAAAATATTTTTTCTCTTTTGAAAGATGGCAGTATCACAGAATATCCAAGTAAAATCACATCTGAAATCCTACAATACTACAAGAATGCATACAGCTCCACAGGAACATCCCTTCACACCATTCACGAAAGACTGAAAGAAACAAAAAGAATCTCTGCAACAGATTGGAATCACTTAGAAAACCCAATTACTCTAGAGGAAATGAAAACTGCATGCACACCTTTGCGAAAGAATAAATCTCCCGGCCCTGATGGTCTCACAACAGAGTTTTTCCAAGTCTTCTAGATTCAACTCGGACCATTTCTTCTTAAAACACTGCAAGAAGCCTGTCTGAATGGGCTCCCACAATCTGTGACGACCTCAGTAGCACGATTGATACCAAAGAAAGGAGACCACACAGATATCCGAAACTGGCGTCCAATTTCACTAATCAATACAGATTGCAAAATCATTTCCAAAGTTATTGCTAACCAAATAAAGCCAACACTGCCTGAAGTTATTGACCGACATCAAACTTATTCTGTTCCTGGGAGAATAATACATGATAACCTTCATTTAATAAGAGATATCATCCACATCGCAAACAGCCAAAATGAAGAGCTAGCACTCGTCAGCCTTGATCAGGAGAAGGCTTTCGATAAGATAGCGCACGAGTACCTTTATGAAGCCCTAAATGCATTCGGCTATATGGCGGCCCTCTCATCATTCCAACAGTGCAATTGTTATATAGAGATGCATTCTTCTGTTTAAAAATTAACAACAGTCTCATCCGCACTTTGCCATACTCCAGAGGGATCAAACAAGACTATACTCTCTCTGGATAGTTAAACACACTGGCCATAGAACCCTTCTTAAAAAGAGTATACGTCACTATCATCTCCAAATGAATCATCATAATAGAGCCACATCAAAAAATAACCCTATCAGCATATGCTGATGACGTCACAGTAATAATCCTTAATGACAAAGAAATGACAGTAACCAATGAAGCACGCAGACTATATGCACAAGCCTCAGGGACCAAATTAAATTCTGCAAAAACCACTGGTTTGTGGTCAGGCAGATGGAAGGAAAGAACTGATGCTCCGATTGAATGTACCTGGTCAAATGAAGGACAAATATATTTAGGTGTACACCTTAGCAACACCAAAATATATAACGCACTGAAGTGGACACAGCTAACACAACCGATTTAAACAAGCGCTAGGAAAATGGAACAGCATTCGTTCAATGTTTTCACTTAGAGGAAGAACCCTAATAATGAACCAGATGGCTGCGAGTGTGCTATGGCATGTCCTCAAAGTATTGACGCCCCCTGAAAACTTTCGTCCATCCTATTAAAAAGACAATGAAACGTTTTCTATGGAACAATACTAAATGGGCAACATACTCTGAACTCTGCAAGCCACTCAATAAGGGAGGTCATGGCCTGATTTCCCTTGAAAACAAGATCACATCCTTCCTGATAATCCTTCTGCTAAAGACACTTCAGTCCACTCATGCTTATGGAACCACCTTCGATTACATCATAAAATCATCCACCCGAGGACTTACACTTTTTAACAATCCTCCAAATGGCCAGCTCTGTACCACCGCCTCCTAAACTACCTCATTTTTACAAAGATGCTCTACAGCGGTGGGAAAATACAGAACTTCATCACACACTGACAGGATCAACACAGTCAGCTGTACTAACAGAACCACTGTTTTCGAACAGAAACATAAAAAGTCTCACAACTGGCCAATCATTCCTTTTCCCTACATGGAACTGGGAAGGAATAAGAATCATAAGGGACCACCTGACTCAGACGCAAAACTAGAAAACAGTAACATGTCTATCATTAAAGAGCATTGTCGACAATCATGTAAAAAATACAGACTGGAATTCACTATTTAAAATAAATGATCCTGTAACATTATACGATAATTGTTAATTAAAGTTCACAGAAATATACAAAAAAGCAACAAAGCCTACACAAACGAAGCGACAAACAGACAACAACCCATGGATAAATGGCGACATACTAAATAGTATTACTGTAAACGAAAATCTATGGAAAAAACTAAAAACGTCACCCAGTAATACTCGTTTACAAACCTTATACAAAAACCCAAGAAACCAACTAATAACAAAAATTCGTAGGGCAAAAAAGACATTACTGCTTCCAAAAATTCATGGAAAATAACCACAACATTAAGCAAACATGAGCTACACTCAACGAATTAGTAACTCGAAAAAAAGAAAAAAATTTCAGCACAAGATTTTATTGCAAAAAGTTTCGGTCAGGACACAAACCAAGAGAAACTAGCAGACTCATTCAGACTCATTTCACAAACAATATTACACAACTCAAAACAGACAAACTACCAACGATCAACAAAAAACTACCGACACAGAGTTAAGAACAAACGATGTATTTTCCACTCGTAACAAAACAGGAACTGAAAGAAGCACTCTTACAACCAAAACCAAAGACCACTCCAGGAATAAACAAAATAAAACTCACTGACTTTTTAACACACTTTGAACAAATAAATCCAATACTTTTGAAACTCGTGAACATAATATTCGACACAGGCATTATTCCACAATAACTTAAAACTGCAATAATTACGCCAATTTACAAAACATGGTAAAAGAAACGATACTCAGAACTATAGACCGATGGCTATCCTACCAGTCATCTCAAAAATTCTAGAAACAAATAACACACACCAGACTACAGAACTATTTACAGAAGTACAATATCATCTCATAAAAACAATATGGCTTTCAGAAAACAAAAATCACCATCATATTATAAGAAGACATCGTCGAAGCAATAAACAAAGCTCTCGACAAAAACAAGTACGCCGTCCTTATACCGCTTGACTTAACTAAAGCATTTGATACACTTGAACATGACATACTACTCATCAAACTCTACTCAATAGGTAAAAGAGGAACACTGCATTCTTGGTTCAGGAACTACCTCGCAAACAGAACACAAGCAACAAAAATAAGTACATGTCACAGCCGGGGTATACAAATAAAACCCGGTGTCCCTCAATGCGCGATATTATCACTCACTCCATTCAACATACACATTAACGATGTTCATAACATGGCCATAAGAAGTCAAATATTTCAGTATGCAGATGATACCGCACTACTAGCAATCCATACAGAAATCAACACGACTCTCTCCAAAGCACAAGCGCTAAATGAAATCAGAACACACTTCTACCAAAACGCAATTGTAATCAACGGCACTAAAACACAGATGTTGATAATACACAACCCAAGAATCATGCGCCCCGCACCACTATCGATACACTGTCACACATACCGCTGCATTAACATAAAAAAAACCTGCCAATATCCCGAAATCAAACCTGTAGCACATGCAAAACTTTGGTCGCTACACAGATTGCCACACTAAATGGATAAAACATATAGAATACCTACATACCAAACTCCGGATCATCTCAAGAAAACTCTTCCGAGTAAAAGACATTATTCCATCTAACATAAAAAAAACTCCTATATCACGGTATCTGCGAACCCCTACTCAGATACGGTATAACAGTCTATGCAAACACATCAAGCCGTCACCTAACAAAATTAGAAATATTACATAGGAAAATTGTGTCAACAGTGATTGGGACACCTTACACGCAACAACCAATATCCGACAAGCACATGGCGATACACAGAATTCTAAGCATTAAAAACCTGAAACACTACATGACATTAAGAAGGAATTACTTCAACATCACCCATCGAAACAACAGAGACACATATCGTATAACACGACCTACAGCAACTCTCTACATCCCCACACCCTTCAACAACTCATACGGTTCTTTAGTGAAATCACATGAGATACCCACGCAACTCAACAACCTACCAAGAAATTTAAAACACATAGATAACTACAGAACATTAAAAACGAACTCTGGAAAATATACCAACAAATCAACAAAACAAATCATTGTAATATACCATTAACACTAATATACACATCACAAATCACAAGCATCCAATGCTTACATCCCATCCATAAACAGTAACAACAACAACAACAACATAAATAGTGAAGGCTAATCCCACTCACTTCATAAAAGCTAACCCAAGCTTCGAAGTAGGTGGGATTAATCCGCCTCATTGATCTACACGTAATCCTCATAATCAAAGACTGCAGATTATGTAACAAAACAGTCAGTAAGGTGTATATAACGATATTGAAGATACTGGTAACATTATTCAGATAAGCTCTGCAAAGCTTCGAGGAAGAAGCCACCCAAAGAAACAAGTAAATATTATAATCGATTTAATAAAAAAAATGAATCATTCTAAATTTAAATGAATCATTGTAATTATGAATGTGAAAAAAGATGTAAAACAAATTGTTAATATCATTATTTATGAAATTTAAATAAGATATTTTCCTAGCATTCTGTAGTGGGAAAAAATTATATAGATAGATTGATAATTGTGTAATCTATCCATTGTAACTGAACTATAACTGATAACACACGAATTGTTGAGCTACATATACAAAGTATGCGATAAATTGGATCACAAGAGAAAAAAAATTGTAAAAAAAATTGTAATATTATCTTTAAATTTATGTAATTATATTAAATTGTATGTATTATATAAATATGTGTATTGTATGTATTGTATAAATTGTATGTATAATTAAATTGTTCGTATATGCATGTAATTTATTTGACAGATAATGAAGTATTATTTGACATCAGTATTTCGTGGTACATCCAAGGAGTCTAAAAATGTCTACGAAACCACGTTCATCTATCTTCTCATGAATATTTAGGTATCCCTTTTAGAATAACTGAGCATAAAAATAAATTTTAGCCTGTAATTTTTACTTAATTTTTTTTATTATCTTTGCGAGTTGGTGACATTGAGGTGATTCCCTATCTACTCCGCTAGGCTGAAGAATATTAATAATAAAAATACGAGCTGAATGAAATTTATATTCAGAAATTCTAATTAGTTTTCGACACACAAATAAATAACCACTAGAAGTAACGAATTTCAATTTTTATTGCTATACAAAGGCACACATATTTTTATTAAAAGCCAAACATTTGCCTTTTCTTCTCTTTACAGTAATTTTGTAGTGCGAATAATAAAAATATAAATAATGGTAAGTTTCTCCAGAATTATTACCAATATGTATGACGATTTACGACAAAAAGTGATTCTACTCCAATATTTCGTAGACGACTTTTGAGTAAAGCTGACAGAGTTTTCATTTGTGGAATCATTGAAATATCGCGGACACGGATGAACAATTGAATCTTTTGATATGCTGGAAGAAATCAAGACATTCATTAATAGCAATGTAAATATGGAATTTCTCAATGAACAGTGGTTATAAAGAGGTTATGTTAATAACACAATTAAGATTTCAAGTCTGTTTCCATAGCAGAACTTTCTTCTAAGTTTATGCACAAGTTCCAGGCACACACGCACACACACACATGGAAGTTTTACTTTTTTATATGGTTCAGTATCAAGTGAGAATCGAGAATAATCCTTGAGATTGACTGTTATTACAGAGTTCGTGGCCCCATTCGGCCGAAATGTAGCATGACTGGTTTCTTTTCGGAATAAAGTTGTTTTTATATCGTTAGTGTAAAGAAGAAGCAGTGTGCCTTTTTTTTTAGAGTGATATATTTCGAAAGATGTGTTTCCCGAAAGAGAATCCAGATTATAATAGCTAGCAAAGTGCTTTTGATCTTCGATTATCACAGAAGGTAAGATCATTTCTTTTTCTACATTGTAAGCGATTACAAGCTTGCTTTTAGGCAGCGTTACATCCACAAATGCAAGACAAACATTCACCTTGATAACTGCGAAGTTGCCTCAGAATACTGCTTATAAAAAATTAAGGGGAAAAAATAATAAAATAGAATCAAATATCACGTCTGATAAACAGCGACTATATGACGTAATTTTAAACTTTGGCGAAATATTCAACTAATTGAGAAAAAATAAATCAGATCGATTCATATTTCTGGTAAACATTTCCGAAAAATATATTATTTAGGTAAAGAATCTGGAATTAAAACAATATTTGCATAAGTGCATGATTGAATTTCATTGGCAGGCGTGAGTTCACCTCCCCGTTTATTGACAGCCTGAAGAGGTTTGAAAAGGTTCCATGTTTGGTCTCTAGAGAAATATATATATATATATATATATATATATATATATATATATATATATATATATGACAGAATGATCATTGACTCGGTTAACATACATAGTTTTATGAAAAAATTGAATGACTAGAACGGAGATTTAATTAAAAAGGTTTTAATATAAACACACTACTAGTTTCGGCCTGTAACAGCCTTCTTCAGGTGACATTATAAAAGAAAAAACACTAAACATTGAGGGTTAAAAGACTACGAACAACATAGACAGTCTTTATACATAATTAGCATGAAACGTTGTAGTTGTATTTGAAGCTGTTCTTTCACTTGTTGCATTGTTGGGAGAGTGCGTGCTTGCTACATCACGTGAACGCCAGTACATGATTACAGCTGAATGACTATCTGGGAGGTTATAGCTTAAGTTGTTAGTTAGATGAACAGGATTGAAGATGATTTCTCTCGATTCCACAATTTTTCTTTCTATTTCGTCACTGCAACGGAAGATGTTTGTAGATTTTTCTCAGCAGACTTTGTGACTTTGGTTATCATCATTAGGATTAGCCGAGAAAAGGATATGACTTGATAATGCACTTGCTCGCTGTCTCTTGTAAGTAATGTCTCTCATGTTTTATATACACCAGGGTACTGGAGTTGATGATGACAAGGTTTTGGGTGGCTAATTAAGGAACGGATCTTTGGAAGTGGAGTGAACAAGGTTCTGATATTGTATTTTTTTAGAACTTTTGCTAATGTGTGTGAAACAGTACTTATGTAAGGAATAGATATATTGCCTTTGAATCTATTTGTTTCTTCTGAGTGATGTCTAGGAAGATTAAGAAGGAATTTGTTAATGTTTTCTTGGAATATCCATTAACTTCGAAAGATGTTTTCAGATGGCTTATTTCTGTAAGCAGTTCATTTGAATCATCAAGAAGAGAACGGGCTCTATGTCCCAAGGTGGAAATTATTCCAAGCTTATGAGGAGGGAAATGATGGGACTAACTGTGCAGATATCTGTTGGTATGTGTGGGTTTTCTATATATCGATATTTTTAGTTTACCAGAAGAGCGAGTCAGTTTGACATCAAGAAAAGGAAAGGAATTATCCAATTAACTCAAATACCGTGGCGTATATAAAATATTATGTGACTGCGATATTCCTTATTTCAGGCAGACAGACAAATCTGTCGAAATGCGTATGGAAGAACACATGAGAGACATTACTTACAAGAGACAGCGAGCGAGTGCATTATCAAGTCATATCCTTTTCTCGGCTAATCCTAATGATGATAACCAAAGTCACAAAGTCTGCTGGGAAAAATCTACAAACATCTTCCGTTGCAGTGACGAAATAGAGAGAAAAATTGTGGAATCGAGAGAAATCATCTTCAATCCTGTTCATCTAAATAACAACTTAAGCTACAACCTCCCAGATGGTCATTCAGCTGTAATCATGTACTGGTGTTCACGTGATGCAGCAAGCACGCACTCTTCCAACAATGCAACAAACGAAAGAACAGATTCAAATACAACTACAATGTTTTCATGCTAATTATATATAATGATATAATGATCAGATTAAAGGAAAAATATCCGCAGCTTGCCCACAGTAAAAAATGTACCACAGTAAAAATGTACTACACCCGCGAATGACTAACCGTCGTTCGTGGGTGTGAGTATTATAAAATAATAATAAAAAACGTGCATATGAAATTTACGTATTACATAAACTCGAGGGGGAAAAGATAAACAAATTAATGATAAAAATAAGAATAGTTTGGTTTTTAACTCACTCGAGTGGTTCAGTAGGCGTCTCTCACACAAACCACGTACAAACTCCTCAGTCATGATACTTCCCAATTTTAGGATTTGTAAATTCTTGCAACTTTCTACCAACTCAAATAATTGTGCCACGGGAAGAGGCATGCTGCCTTCATACATCAGCCGAAGTTCCTCTATACGAAAAAAAAAAAATAAAATACATAAATATTAACAAGAAATAAATAGTGAATTAACAGCACATACATATACATATGTTTAGCCCAAGAATCTGCTCTATTTTCACGAAAAAATAAATAAATTGCGAGACAATTTTATTGCATGCATGAGATGTTTAATTGCTTTAATCCTTTTTAGACGACCCAATAAAAACCAATTGAAGAGTGCAAACAATATAAAAAATTGTGATCAGTACTTACCTAAGCTGTTGAGAAACGTGAATTGCAGATGGGAAAGGAAAGCATTCACATTTGCAGCTATTAGGGGGTGCTCGAACACTGACCAGTACTTCAGGGCACGAAGAGGCATGCCTTGGCAAAGAATATTCCGTAGAGCCTGGGCGTGCACAACATCGTCTGAAAATGAAAGAAACAGAAAAGGATCACGCGGTGAATTCTCCAGGTTACGATAGGCGAATAAAGACCGATAAATGCTGTTTATTTATTTACGTGTGTTAAATTAAGAATGAGTTATCATAAGAAGAATATCTCCGCTGACTACAGTGGAAACTGTCACTGTATGGTGAAGGATTCCTCTTGAATGTTTAAAAGACGGAACAGTCTGAAAGGTAAAAACGTCTCGAGAGTAAGAGTTGTTTATACTCACTAATGCTGATATCTATCTCGAGTGATGGCAAGATACTTCGCATTCGAACCCAGATACGCTCCCGAATTACGTGACTGTGGTGTTCACTCTGTATACATTTTATTTTCATTCGCTTCAGTTTCTTGCATGATTGTCCTAATTTTGTCAGCAAGTCCTCGGATAAGTAGATGTAGTTTAACGAGACGGTTTCAAGGGCTTCGAATTTGCCAAGAATATTAGGAAAATCCCCAGACCTGCAAAGATATTTCGAAATTCATACGTTGAACAATGATTTGTATGCAATTACAAGCAAGAAACAATTCGCATCGGCATCTAAGGAATTCAAATAAGCATGTGAAACAAGAAAAGGCTTTTAGAGTCAGGCTGGTTCCAACTTACCTATACACTTCTACGTTGAAGGAAAAATATTCCTTCAGGTGCAGTTCTCTGACGGTGCGAGCATTTCCTTTAGCCAGCACTGATAGCAAGTCGAATCCCTCTTGTTGGGTAAAGCCAGCTCGCGGGAACCGGACAACCTTAAGATATTTCTGACTCTTGAGCATCTGAAATAAACTGCTATAAAGGCTGCTGCGTGGATAGTCACGGCATTGTCTTATAGGCATCCGCATATTTTCAATGTACAGACTCTGAAGCCGGGCATTGTTCATCAAAGTAAAGAAATTCCTCATATGATAGTGAACTTTTGAGTGTTTGAAATTTCCTCGACAACGGAATATGATCTTCAAATTTTGCACCACTCTGGCATATCTAAGAAAGAGAATTTATTTATTGATTAGCAGATTAGAGAATAACAAAGTATTCGCATTAATTTTAATTTTCGCGTCAGGTATAGGTGAAGGACTCTTCCTGTAGGGAACTTTCATATTAGCGAATTTTGAGTTTCAGCCTGCTCGAAACTACCCTGTCTAGCATCTCATCGAATGGAAATTTAACAGATTTAACTTAGTGGCTACAGTGATAATAATAAGTCTATGTTTCTATATTTTCAAACTCGCTCATTTTATTCGCAGAATCATTTGGATAAGTGAATGTCTTTAATAAACTTGATATAAGAAATGAAATATTTTGATATACACATAATATAACAACAAAATATAATCAGTACCATCGATAGGGTGTAGCATAGCAGCAGCAGCCTGCCTCCGGCATGGCTTAATAGGGGCGCTCACTCAGCCATTTTGCGGTAGGAGTCGTCGTTACGCTAACAATTCCTGTTAGCTTTGCAAGTGCGGAAAGACGTTTTTCCAAGCTTAAACTGATTAAAAATTATTTGCGAATAGCAATGACCCAAGAAAGATTCGTGGTCTAGCAACTACTGTATATCGATACAGGAGGACCGGCTTATAATTTAAATTTAGAAGAGCTTATAAACAGTTTCGTTGTGCCATATCCCCGTAGAGGAAACATTTAATTAATATTATTACATAATCGTTTTGTATTCATGTTTCTCTTGTAATAAAAACAAACTAGCAATTGGAGATTTTCTTATAATTTTGTCTTATTCATTAGGGGCTATATTTAATTATTTGCCTCAGGGCGAGTTCTAATCTGGTGATGGCCCTGATTATCATTGTAACAATATTTTCTATTATTATCATGATATTGTGTCAAATCGCGATGATTTTATTCCATGTTTTAGTATTTTGTTAATGCACCTATCAATAGTTTACGTATTATGTTTTTTTTTTTTCTGACAGGATGGCTAATCTAGTTTGTTTTCATTCTTTAGTTGTTTGCAAGGAATAAACTATTATAATATACAAACCTTCAACATGTGTATATACTTGTGGCTGTTTAAGACATCAAGCGGCTTTTCTTATGTAAGCTAGCGGAAAGTATCGCACAGTTCTCTGAGTGCAGTGAAGTGTAAAAATGCATCAATATTAAGGTTCAATTTAGAAAAGATATTTTTATTCTTTTTGTAATTTCTAGCATTGCTTCAGCAGATAGACTGTCGTCTCATCCCAACCAATATTATAAGTATAGTCGGCTGGTTTGGTTGTTCTGACCTACGACCGAAACAGTGAAATCTCTGACACATCGGTATCATATCTGTTAATTGATTGCGTTCTCTGTCTGCTCGTGAAGAAAAATTCGATTTCCCAAAGAAAAATTCTTCCGCTCCTGTTGACACTGGCTGACATTTTATCTGTTGATAGAGTTCTTATAAAGAATCCTCACGTCCTACACGGAATTCGAACCCACGTCTTTCGAAGTGAAGGACAGGACAAGACTGTTAACGAAAAGTGCTGAATTTATAATTGCGCGCGCTCTCACACAACCAGATTTAGCGAAGTTGGGAATCAACATGGTTGTCCACATCCAGGTATTTTCATCTAGAGGAGTGTAAAATTCTTACGCATGTGCCTTGAATGCATCGCACTAACAGGCAATATAATCAAAGTTAATGTGAAACTTAGTTTATGAGATTCTGGTAACCCTAATTGACATCTTAATTTCATCATTCTTTAAGACAATCCGCCCGACCAGTGAAAGGGTGAACACTTATTTAGATATATTTTCTAATCTAGGGATCTAGAAAGCGTATTGTCTTTCTAGATCCCTAGATTAGCAAATATATCCAAAATGTTTACGTGTTCACCCTTTCACTGGTCGGAGATTGTCTTAAATGTCTTAGAATTGATTAGAACCCGATCTAAGATTGAAATTGCGATATAAATTTTTATCACTGCAATTATATTATAGCAAGTCACTGCATCCATGTGGTAACTGTAAATGTCGTATAAAAACTTATAAATCGAATGTTGAAATCGATATTTCTGTTTTATTAAGAAAACAACTTGATTCGTCGCGTGCCGCTAATTTGACACCACTGACTTAACGTTATTACTCGACCCCAGTACAGATCCTACGATTGCAATTGGGCCGTGGTTAAATTATAACCAAATGGTTAAATTATGACCACTTAATTAGTCTGAAACAACGATTTTAAAATGTAAACTGTGTCCCAATCATATTCGCGTCGTCTGACAATTAAGGAGCATTTAACTCAATTTCCTGCAAATTACAAAGCAACCAACATGAAAGAATAAAAATAAGCTAAATGAATATCAAGAGATGAAACAATAATCTGCTAATACTGCACTTTAATTTCGAAAGGAAAATTAAATTAAAAAGAAATTAAACGTTTTCTCCTTTCAGTTAATTCCCGAAATTAAAACACGCAGAAAAATGACTCAATACCGGAGTTGATGATGAAGTCTTAACTTTCGATAGTTAAACCTGGTTTACTTACTGCTTTGCGAACTGCACTGATTTTCTGCAGGAGAGTGTCAACGGGTGTCCTTGCCAAATGAAGACCCTTGTTTGCCATAATTCAGGAGTACGAAATATTTCTGCCCAACTCCTACAAACCCGTGATGCGTTCACTCTGTCATTTGCTCCCAGATGCGAGAAAATATTTACCAAAGCCACTGATGGCAAATGGCTCCAGTCTTTTTCATCAACCACCTCTTCAGCCATGTTAAATACTTGCGGATGATGTTCCAAGCTTTTCACAGTTTCTTTCAGCTTACAGTTGGGAATGGAACAATTGCTGTTTGGACCCTAACAACAATGAATACTGCTAGCAGTGCTATTTGCATGGTCATGATAATCAACAAAGAATTGTGTGAATAATTCTTGCGTCATTTTACTGTTGACAATCTATTATTTATTAATCAATTAAATATTAAATAATTAAATTAATAATAAATAAATAATTAAAACTTGTCCTTTTCATTACTATCTCAATCAAAATGTCTGAAAGTTAAGGGATTACAAGGAATTCTACAACTTAATATCCTTTTAAGATGACAAAAAAAAAGAATGATAATGATGCTTATGTTTTTTTCTGTCTGCAAATGCCTTTCTGCAAACTGTGATATAATCTGAATGTAAGATTATATCTCAGTTTTGCGACACCTAATGGCAGTGCTGTTTTAGCGTTTACGGAATATTTTGTTAAAAAAATTGTTCTTCATCTAGAATAAGAAT
This sequence comes from Typopeltis vanoorti, assembly GCF_054136105.1. NCBI lineage: Eukaryota > Metazoa > Arthropoda > Arachnida > Uropygi > Thelyphonidae > Typopeltis > Typopeltis vanoorti. The sequence continues at coordinate 89,386,421 of NC_143555.1, read as the reverse complement.
AGTTATTAAATAATTATACATTTCTTTCACAAAACACCACACACACACACACACACACACACACACACACACACACACACACACACACACACACACACACACACACACACACACACACACACACACACACACACACACACACACACACACACACACACACACACACACACACACACACACACACACACCAGTTATCATACTTATTATTGAATTCATTCTCATTACTTTCACTCAAAACTTCCAAAAGCAATCCATTCCAATCACGCACAACCCTCTGAGAGAAAAATCTAGCCCTCACCCCCTTCTTAGCGGACTTTATTCTCTTCTTCGAAGGATGTTCTCTCGTCCTATCCACCCTCTCCATAAACTGAAAAATTCCATCAATTGAATTCCATCATTTCTCCTGTTTGCTAGTGTCTGCAGTCCACAAATTCTCAATCTGTCTATATAATCAGTATTCCACAATCCTGATATCCTTTTTAACACTCTCCTTTGTACTCTCTCGAATATATCAGAATCACAACCGGAACCTGAAAACCAGACCTGCGCACAATAATCCAAGTGAGATCTTCTCGAGGCCTTGCAAAGATGCAAAACAATATCCTTTTCTTTACATGTGAATGTTCGTTTCAGCATTGCAATTATCTTTTGAGTTGTATTTGCAAACTTTGGCACATCTAATAACACTCCAAGATTCCTAGCCTTATCAGTTTCTTCTGGCATAATCCCACCAATATAATACGACATGTGATATCGAATCACGCCGAAGTGAATGACTTTACATTTACTGTCATTTCTGACATCCATTTTCCCATGCCCATAATTTCAGAATTACATACATATGTAATATGTATGCATATTTCCTTTAATTATAATTGAAGGAATGGATTTACAATTTTTGGACATTACAATTAAATCCTTTAATTGTAATGTCCAAATATTTAAAGAGACGGAGTAAACACTACGAACACTCTACGACTGGCGCAAACTGCATATAAACAACAGTGGAACTGCGCGACCGTCAGTGCCTCATTACGCTAATAGCTCGCATCTCGCTATGACGTGCATATGCTTGCGCGCGTAGCAATATGACACTGTAGTAAACACAGTGCTGCTAGCATCCTTCGCCCTCCTGAGTGCTACAGGAGGGATTTTTATTATTTTTTATACAAAATAAGAGAATTGTATAGGATTGTTGATGATGAAATTAAAGATTATTACAAGCAAATATAAATAAATTAATAAATATATTTATATATCGAGAAAAATGGGGGTGCTGCAGACGGTAGTGCCTATGCATGAGCCTCCCCTGCTTATCACTGACTGTTTCTCACTAATTTTTAATTTTCATTCACATCAAAGTTCTCTTTAGATGTTAGAGTTCACAGAGGATATGAAATAAGTAGTGATTACTTCCTCTTGAAAATAAACTTAACATTACCACCTAAATGGCTACAAATAACAAGAACAGAAAGAAAATTAAAACATTTGTTTACAAATCTAGATTATTAAATGACACAAATATACAATGTCTATATGAATAAAGAATTAACTAATATTTAGATAAAATAAAACAAAATGAAGAAATAGAAATAGAATGGCTTAATATAAAATTGATACAAAATAGATCAGCAAATGAAAGCATATGAAAGACCAAAAAATTCAATAAAAAGAAAAAGACTGACGATATGGGACGATGCAATCAAAGAAATAATCAAAATGATAAAAACAAAGATATCATAAATAGTTTATTACTATTATTTGACGCCTCCAGGGAGTCCAGAGACTTATCGAGGGAGATCATCTGCTCTACAACTCTGTTTCCGCCACTCAATCCACCAACTGACATGCAACTACACCAACGCCATCTACCGTCGACCACCACTATTATTTCTACAGACAATCACAAACGTCCATGCCCACGGCATGAATGTTTGAATTCGAACCCGCAACCTTCCGGCTGGAGAGCGAATATGCTAACGTAAACGTTAGTTAAGCAGTAAAAGGTTAGAATATGAAATATAATATAAAACAATGAGAGCCATAGCTAAAAGATAAGGATAAAAAAGACAGAGAATCATGAAACAAATTTGTTTCTAACTTAGAACATGATTTATATAAAATAAGACCCAGTATATATAAGATTTTGAAACACTTAAGTACAGATACTAAAGAAAACATAAAATTAAGCAGCGAATTGAAAGCTTGTGTATGTGCATGTGGCGTTTGCCCACCACAGCGCTTGACCGCACGAAGGAAGACTTCTTGGTTTCGAATGTAGTCGACGACTAGAAGAAATTTTTCTAAGCCTTTTTTCGACCGGTTCCCGAGTTAGTCGATCTCTGGTATGAGCAAGCGGGTTTTTTCTCCCGGAAACTTTGTGGAATGATTTAACTGCTCACATTATATGTTCAAATGTTTAGCAGTCAATGTCTTCAAGGAGCATCCTATCTTTTATGTTCTGTAAAATCCTTTTGGCAGTTATTCTTGCTGTCTATGGGATTCTTAAAAATGTCTCCTCCATTTCCATTGTTAAACGATTCAATTCGCTTTCTACACTCTCTGTTCAAAAAGAAACCAAAGAAACCTAACTTTTCGAAAATAGAAGAAACTAGTGGCGCCACCTGTTGTATCTTTTAGTTGTCGAAAGTAGCAACCTTCATTAGTTTGTTAACTGTTTCTGACATTTATTTCATTAGAAGCAGTGTTATAGTGCCAAGAGTGACAGTGTGTTTTGAAGAACGGTCGAAAAATAAGTTTCAAACGGAGAGCTGCGATTGACTTTTGTGTTAAACTTGGTAAACGTTTTACCGAAACGCATGAAATGCTTCATAAAGCATACGATGATGAATGCTTATCCCGTACTGAAGTTTGCGAGTGGTTTAAGCGATTTCAAAGTGATCGTGAGACTCTTGAGGACGACGAAAAACCAGGCCGTCCAAAAAAATGGACTGAGCGAAGTTAACATCCGAAAAGTGCGTGATTTCATCAGAGATTGATTGAAGATGAATTGTAGATTCCAAAATCAACTGTGCACAACATTTTGACCAAAAAATGTATCGAATTGAACATTGCAAGGACCTCGTTAAAACCGCTCGTAAAGACTCAAAGTTCTTGAAACGATCGTTACTGGTGACGAAACGTGGTGTTTTGAATATGAGCCCGAAACCAAGCGTCAGAGTGCTGAGTGGAGACCACCAGAAGAGGGGCATCCAAAAAAACGTCGCTTGGAGAAGTCAAAAGTAAAGATAATGCTGATTTGTTTCTACGATTCCAAGGACATTATCCACAAAGAATTAGTTCCGCCTGACCAAACTGTCAATGGTGAGTTTTATGTCGAGGTTTTGAAGCTATTGATATCAAGAATTCGTCGCGTGCGTACGGCATGAATATCGTGACAACCGACCATTCGTCAAAACACACTGTTACTCTAACTCATAACGGCTTTTAATGAAACAAAATGTAATAAACAGTTGACAGAACACTAAAGAAGGTTGCCGCTTTCGACAACAAAAAGATACAACACGTGGCGCCACTAATTTCTTCTATTTTCAAAAAGTTCGGTTTCATTTTGGACAGAGTATGTACCTCACCACTTCCGTCTCTCGATCTGAAACTTTTTTTATTATTTTGTTTTTATACATCTTTCTCATTAAGATAATTAGATGCTCGGATATTCCCATTGCTTTCTTCACACTCTACAGTGAATTATGATCAGCACAGTGAAAAGTTTTTTTATGATCTATATCATTTAACACTTAACTCTTATGGGATTTCTCTATTCACAATGTTGTTCACCTTTTTTGGGGGAGTAATGGAGAGGGGTAGCTAGTTTCAATACAACTATGCTTCCGTGGAAGCAAATTTTATTCAACTTGTTATTTATTCAACTTTTTCTAATGTTATTCAACTTTCCTTTTTTTCCCAATCATTCACACGATTACAGGTAGCCACGTTCAATAAATCTAATGATTGTTACTATACAGACCATTTATTGTTTTCGAAGTGGTTTCAAAGCACATCACCTGAGCAGCTGAAATAACACAACCAATGCAAGTTAATTGGGCAATTAAATACAGAAATCGTATTTGAAAAGGTGAAAAAGCAACTAAGAAATCTGAAATACTATGAAGAAAAGATTATTTCAAAAGAACATTTATGTACAGTAAAAAATAAGTAAAGAAATAAAACAAAACCACTGGTCGCTGAAAAATATTTTAAGAAATTCATACTAGCTATTTCTTATTCAATCTTAGAAAGAACAATACAATCCCTACTGTGCTGTTTACAAAACATTTTAAAAAAAACGTGTCGTCATGATTTATCGAAAATAATTTGACAGACGAAATACAGAATAATTGGTCGCATTTTGCACAAAACTGAACTAGCACATATTTAATAGTTCCAAAATGATTTGTGACATCGCAATTCTTTTTTTTTCCAATCAACGTTTTTATTTTTGCTGATGTTTATGTATGAAACTAAATCTATTCGATAGAACGGAGAAGTCAAGTTTTCTAGAAAAGTCAATGTTTGCGATGATGAAATATTCTAATAGAATTGCTTCAAATAAATGATCTTAAGTTGAAATAGAAATATTTATTGAATGGGAAGTAAACCAAGATAAATCAAACAGCAAAATAAAGTAAAATAAAATAAATAAAAATGTAACAATAATAACAATAATAGTAATAATAATCATTTTCTGTTGAATAGTCTCACAGAAATAAATCCAAATTTGTTTTTGCCAGAGGACTTTAACTCACTCCTAGCAAGACAAAGATTATGGTTCTCAGAGGAAATACAAACAGAGAAGCTCTTGAGAAACAAGTGTACCTTAACGGAGAAAGAATTGAGGAAGTCAGCAAATTTGAGTACCTGGGATCCATTATTAATGTGAAGAATTGCTATTCAGAAAAAGGTTAGGAATGGCTAAAACAACAGTCAAACCTGTCTAAAATCTGGAAGGATGAATCTATCTCCATGGGAACAAAGTTGAGGATTTTGGATGCAGTTGTTGTTACAACAGCGACTTATGGATGTGAGACTGGGAACCTAAAGATTTCAGATAAGAAACGGATATTTGCTTTTGAGATGTGGTGATACAGAAGGCTGTTGAAGATATCATATACTGAAAGGCGTACAAATGAATGGGTGTCAGAAAAGATCAGCAGAACTTTAAGGCTCCTTAAGGATCATATACTGAAAGGCGTACAAATGAATGGGTGTCAGAAAAGATCAGTAGAACTTTAAGGCTCCTTAAGGATATTAATAGAAGAAAGTTAAAATCTTTTGGAAACATAGAAAGGCTGGAAAGGGGACTTCTCAGAACAATAATAGAAGATCAAGTTCCTGGAAAAAGAGGAAGGGGTAGACCATCAATGAGATAGATGGATGGTGTGTGTGTGTGTGTGTGTGTGTGTGTGTGTGTGTGTGTGTGTGTGTGTGTGTGTGTGTGTGTGGAGTGACTGATCTTCAGAGAGTTGAGGTCGCCAGAAAAGCAATCAACAGGACTACATGGCGAGGCCTGGTGTGGCACATCACCGAGAATCGGAGTAATCATACGACATCTGTAGATGCCCAGTAAACATAGTAGTAGTAGACGAAAGTACTTCATTCTCATCCAAGCATCGGTGGTCGATGTAGTATTAACTCGGTCATTTCGCATTGACCCCTCTTCCTCCTGACTTCTTCCGAAATTACTTTGGTTAATTACCACGTGATGGATGGTGACATCATGCAAGGGTCGTTCTGAGCAGTCCCCTTTAAGGTAGGAAAATCGTGCAGTACGTGCCAGGATTGCGTAAAGATCGAAGACAAAGTATAATCTCCTAAATAAATAAAGTAAGAATCAAGAGGAAAGCTGTGATAAGTCACAGCCTCCTTGAGTGCGGAAACTTGTCACAGTATGGAAACTTTTGAGAAAGAGATGATAAAGTTGCCGAACATCAGAAGCAAACGTTTTAAGTCTTTTTTTTTTTTTTTAACTTCGGTCGAAAAAAATGCAATAGCAATGTAATAACAACAAATATAAATGCAGCTTTTATTTGTCTAAAACATTTTTTTTGATCTCGCATTTTGAATTGTATTAGGATTTATATTAATTGAGACTAGAATTTTCATCGATTCAGTGAGATTTTCGTTTCAATTCTAAAGAAAATTTTAATTATAATCGTTACAGTCATTATTAAAATAACGATTATAACGTAGGTAAAATGGCTTGAATCTCATTTTTGTGTTTAAATTTTAACATAATTGTCATGTTAAGCAGTATCTTCTTATTATTGTTGTGCCATCTTTCATCGAAGGTCAGCGATCATCTTTGCAAACCATCTCGCCAAGACAGTCGCTTACGCAATATAATTACCATTAAAACCATTATGAAAAATATCTTAAATCTTATAAATCGTTAAAGCTTTTTGGTTCTTTGAATACTGCTTTTTTTTCCTCTTTCAGCTTAGAGAATATTATAATTCTTCAGAAAAACGTTAGAAGTATTTTACTTCTAACGTTAGAAGTAATAAATCTAATTACTGTATTTAAATACAGTAATTTATGTGTTTTTAAATTCTAATTTTGCACCATATATGAGCTCATATAATATTTATTTATATAAGTAACCACCGTTTAATGCGGAACACAACGATTAAGTAAAATATCATCGATTCGTAGAAACTTTATAACTTGATCATGGAAAGGTAACGAAAAATATTAATGAAATGAATATTCATTATCAATATTTAATTTCAATAAAACTAAAGGTAATAGTATCGTACAGAAGATATTTTACGCAGGAAAAATGGAGGGCTTTTCATGATATTCATAATGAATTTAATATATGTTTTTTAAATAAGAATCTGAAATCATTTATATGCATATATTTGAAAAACATTTTTTAACGGAAAAATAAATTGAAATACTGTATTTGGGTGATCTGGTTAATTTTTCAATATTTAATTAAGAAATTTCTTATTTACTTTTATTTTATCGACCGCTTCTCCTGCAAAGTTTAGAAGTGTGCAGTCATAGACATTTCTTTTCCTGTCATGAGCTGACCCCATTGAATAAGGTTTGGTGATACACCCTTTCATTATGTGTTTTCCCGAAAGGAATCCAATGATGCACATCGATTTATCGGTAGCTGTCGTCTGTAAAGAAGATCTACGAACGAACTTTGTTGTCTCTTCTTCTTAAATTATACCACCACATAAAGGATGTGTCGATTTCCTGTTCGAATGTGTATGTGTGTGTGTATGGGGGGGGGGGGGCTCATCTTCATAACCTATTTTTGGGAATGAATTCTACGATAGCTATGAAATTTGAGAGTCGTCTAAAATACAAATTTACGATGCTTTTCCGTTAATGCAATTCCTCTTGGAGTAGGTGGGCGTGTTCACATACAAATTTCGAACAAATGTTCTTCATACAATTGTGAGTCGATAATATTTCCATGAATTTTAGACTCAGAATGAGTTTTTTGTTTTTTGTTTTTAAGAAACTGATTTATAGATTCTGCTTCTTAGTATTAGGGCGCCGTCTTTATATATATGTCGGAAACAACATATTTGATATTTTCTTCCTTCCGAATTTACGGATTATGTGATTTTTGAGGAAGGAGAGGAATTTAATTCATTTGCCAAATGTATTTATTTATTTTTTAATGTGATTGGTGTCAATAGTCTCTTCCAAAGACAGAATAAACAATTTTAATTAACGTTGGAAACTATCATTTTAAGGCTTCTGCAATGCTCTTTTACAGTCTAAATTGGAAAGAGTCTACGGGTTAGCACGGTGGCTTTGTTCTTCGCAACCTATGCCTGGGGAAGGAGTGTCTTAGGTTCGATTCCGTTCGGCGTCGAGAGGTGCTTTAGATTCTTTCTCAGCCATAGCCAAGTTAGCCAGTCTTGGGCGTGTGGACAGCAGGGTTTTTCTCCCCAGTTTAGATGGAGGTTTTTTTATTCCAGCAAAACAGGCAAACTGGCCCCGTGAACACATACGAATACAGTCAGGAATACTGAAAAGATCCCTTCATCCATAGGTCTAAATTGTCAGCTATGCCAGGATAAAAATAGTGGGGGTGGGATTCCATACCTCCCCGTAATAGGGGCTCACAGCAGTTGAATCATCATACGAAATAAATAATAAAAATTAAAAATTGCATTTAGTCCAGACACTTCTCACTTTATTCACTCCCAAACCGATTACAGCACATCATATAAATTTAAATATGCAAAGAAATCTTTCTCTATTCTAGCATTAGGCTAGTTCTCAGTGATGTTGAATAAATGACAATGGACGATCTGTAGAAAATTCCAACAGCATACTAAGCGAAGAGGTAGGGAGATATTGAAGACACCGATCGATTTGTCTTACAATTATTATTTTCAATAGTTATTTTTATTAAGAATTTTGTGACGTATATGTTATCTGAGCAGCAATTACGAATTAAAACAATTCTTAATTGCAGATTAAATTCTCAATTTGAAAGAAATTCTTACCTCAAGAATCCGTGGTATTATAAGTTACATTCAATGGCATTAAGCTGCATAATAAAGGGATTATGTTTTCAGAACGAATTGCCTGTTTTGCAAGCGTGCAAACCAGAGTTTCCCGAGGGGAGGGGGGGATTCTCATGTACTTAAATTTGATACGATATTTAATTCATCCAGTTGAAATTGCGTCGAAAATATTTTATACTTTTCTCATTCTTTACGAAAATAGTCAAAAGCGGATTTTTTAAATTAAAGTAAACATGTTTTTTTTTTCAACTGCATCATGGAAGGCATCTTTGAAATAAAACTGATATTCCCATGCGATTCGCTGTTTGATCCAAATAGCTTTTTTCCTATAATACAAAACATCGGAAGGTGTTTTCCTTACGAACTGTTGTCGTCAGAACATAGTTAACAAGTTGCTATTCTTGTTAGCTGTTTTTCTTTACTCTTTCTTCATCTTCTGTCTATTGAATGGAATAGTTTCTCAAGTTCCCTTTTGTTAGATGGAGATGAATAGCTATTTTAAATCTTTTAGCTTGATGAGCAAAATCTCCAGAGAGAGAGAGAGAGAGAGAGAGAGAGAGAGAGAAGCAGAGTAGATAGTTATTGTTCCTTAGTTAAGCAAAAAGTTTAAAATCGACTTTCATTGGGTAGATGGCTTTCTAACTTACTTTTTTTTTTCAATTTTGATAACAATAACAACAGCAGTCAACAAGTAACACTAAAATCTGTAACAAAATTATTACGGAACATTCTTCGCAGATAAAATTTGGATTTCTATTGCCCAACGAATAAAAAATATTTTGTAATCAATCCGTGATCGACTAATCCTGAATGGGTTTTTCTCTTTGTGTATTCCTTTTGCATTTCGCTCATGTAGTTGCCACTAGAAGTCTAATACTTCATCATTATTAGGAATTTCTTCAACACTAATAGTTTTATACACATATACATTTATTTACACGTACACATATACAAAAATGCACATATAAAAATTGATTTTCAATTGAAGAAAAAGAAAAGATTTTCAGTTATGAACCCACTCATCAGTGCTTTCATCAGTAATCCAACATACACATTCACAAATTAATTCCTTATCTTCGTGATAAGAGCAAAGCTTTTGTTACATATTTCGGATTCACGAGATTACAATGCAGTGCTGAATGGTTGATTAATTTTTTCACTGCGATGAAAAAGTGGAATTTCTGAAAGTGACACTGCGGCAAAAATTGATGGGCATTCAGAGTGCGGTCTGGCTCGTCGTCGAGGTACCTACCGAATGAGACAGCTGAATGAATGGTGATGTGTCACGTTGGTCAAAAAATTTACAGCAAGGCAGGAAGTTATTGCATTTTCATAGTTACGTAGAAAGCTGTGATTTCTTATCTCTTTCTCTCTCTCTCTCTCTTTCTCTCTCTCTCTCTCTCTCTCTCTCACACACACACACAGACACACTCTCTCTCTCTCTCACACACACACACACACAGACACTCTCTCTCTCTCTCTCTCATTATTAACTTGTCAAAAATCAGAAGGGAAGGATTTTAAATCTGAAAATCCCGAAAATCAACGGGCACTATATGATTTTCTATGTACATAATACTGTGTACTGTATTATTTTGGCTTTTAAGAATTGTGAAATTCTATAAGCATTCACTCCAAATGAATTGGAGAAATCTGAACAGTCCTCTGAGAAACGAGACATGTTTCTCTATGCAGGTTATACTTTTCTCCTCGAATTTATGGGGCAACAGATAATAAGAAAGTAAGAATAATAAAATCTATAGAAAAGAATTTAGTTATTGGAGGCTTCCGGTGGCGTGAAAACAATATTGTTTTTAATGTCTAGAGATGGGCATCCAAATGATCTAAACTCTAGTAATTTAAAAAAAAAAATATATATATATATATATATATATATATATATCTGCTCGTTTGTCATTCTTTTACCTTTCCTTGGAGTATTGATGTGGACTGAATTGGAAATTCTGCTTGGGAGAGAACAGTTTTCATGTTATTGCAGAACATTTTACCTGTTTGATTACTGTAAGAAAGAAATCAGTAATTTTTGAAAACAAAATTCACCAAATGTGCTGGTCTTCACAGGCTCACTCTGGGATTTTCCGAACTAAAAGTATTTTGTTTGTTTATAGCGAATGGACTAGTTTTAAAAAACTTCTTAGCAAATTGATAATTGTTGTTGTTGGAATATGGTATTCACTTTGGGATCTTTCAGCTTAACAGAAATAAAAATTCAGTTTAATAGAATGAAACACACGTTCTTAGATTAATGTTACCAATTTTAAAACACATATTTTGAAAATATAAATATAAATATAAATAGACAATCATGAAAACCATGTGTATTGATAACATTCTCACAACAGTTAAACCTAGAGTAGTTTTTAACTTACTTTCTGTAAAATCGTATTTATATTTTTTGATAACAGACAGAAGCGCATTATCTCAAAGGTCTAGAACTGGTCATAAGCTTTAAGTTGTTTTAATCTCTGTGAAACTACTTCTTGGACACGACTTCCAAACAAGAATATACCACGAATATTCGTAGAATAAGCTGATAATTCCTAGAATAATTCCTTAATTTTATAGTCCGTGAAGGAAAGTTTAAGAAGTTCCTCGCGAAACATTTATTCCAAGCGATTATCAAGTAATTTCTATAAAACTGAAAAGTTTGAACGAATAAGTTTGACCCTCTGATTGACAACACTTCATTGCTATTCTAGAATGAATCGCTAACATTCTACAGGTTGATTGTTAACCATTTTCGTTGAGGAATTTGATAAATAAATGCATCTTTGAAGCATTTAAATTTAAATTTAATTCGGTAAAATGTTTTGCGATTTGAATTCATCAATTTGTAGAAAAGAATATAGCAATCCATTTGAATGAAACAATAGTAAGACCTTACCGTAAAAACATCTGTGGAATATTATTGCGATAGAGAAACAATTTGAGGATTTTTTGTTTCTTCTTCCCTAATAGTGAATCACCCAACTGTTTGCTAAAGCGAAACTTGGAAACTCATTAGAGACTCTTTGAGCTAAAAGTGCATTCAGAAGCTGGAAAGAAGTGTAACGGTTTCTTTAGTTACCATTCAAGCATCACTAACGGTGCAATGAACTGAAGTCGTGAAGACGACATTGGAGTCGCACAGCTTACTATAATTCATTTCCTTCTAGCGATTAAACTCAACAAAACAGTGAAAGAGAATATCGGTGAAAGTTAATTTCAAGACGTTTTGCTTATTGTGATCTTTTATTTAATGTACAATACTAATATTAGATTTACCACAAAATACGAAACAGCAAGATAATTCCAATTACATTTCGGAGTGTTTTACAAGTTTAATTTCATTTTGTTGTAGAGAGGAAAAGAAACACACCAGCTAAACATGGAATCTCTCATTTTCTTGTGTATGAGAGAAAGAATGTAGGAAACTGTCATCGTCATTTTGGTTCCTAGAACACGTCACAGATATTTATTAACAGATATCTATGTACAAGGAGTAAACGACTTCTTGATCCCCCCAAAAAATGAAGGTACATGTGGTACGTTTAAAGAGGATGCATACGATGGACAAGTTCTGTCCACCAGGAGAAGATTGAAAGCAATCCTTTAATATCCAAAAACTATGACATTACACTGAAATAAAACGTTCTTGGTATAACAGATTATTTTACTTCACCGACATCGGTCGATTCATGTTTGGTATCATGTCTTTTTTTTTTTTTGACATCCTGGATCCGTAAAAACAGTTGTCTGACATAAAATGATGATCTCATCTCATGTCATAGTGAAGAGAAACAACATATGACATAAGATGAGATCATCAGAATGTCGTCAGTGCCACTGAAAAAATATTAAAAAAAAGTTGAAGTATTTTTCCGTTTGTACTTTGTGAAATCTTCAGAGCGCTGCAATTTGTCTAAATGTTGGCAAAGACTTTTTTGATTTACGAACTCACACACACACACACACACACACACACACACACACACACACACACACACACACACACACACACACACACACACACACACACACACACACACACACACACACACACACACACACACACACACACACACACACACACACACACACACACACACACACACACACACACACACACACACACACCTATTAATAGAGGAAAAATTTGAACAGAAAGTTGGAAAAGAAGAAAAAGAAGAGTGTTTTACATTCGATCTGTTTAGTTCTCAGTGCAAATAATGATTTGCAGTGGACACCAAATAATAAATGATTCATTGTTTTATTACCTCTTCTAAAACGAATCAAAGCTTTGCTTTTAGTTAAACACACCTACAGCATTTATTCATTTTATATTTCTGTTCTGGATGGAATAGAAAAATTCTACTAATCGAAGAAAACAAGACAACCACTTATTCACAAATTTAACTTTCTTCTTAATTAGCAAATAAAATTTACTCCAATAAATTAGAAATCTTAAACTATAAAGAAAAAGGTGAATTAGTGTTGAATTGGTAGTAATATAATGGCTAATAGAATAGTGTCATGACTCTCTTAACACTCATTTTTAGTATAAAATGATTTGGGTGGAGTTATGCTACTCTGCAGACTAAACGTATCAGAGCGCTTTTATAAGAGAGAGAGAGAGAGAGAGAGAGAGAGATTTAGGGAGAATGACAGAGCAATTTCATGTGTTTAGATAAGAAGGTTTGTACGAAAGAGCTATAGAAAAGAACTTCAGGAAACAGTTATATATTTTTTAATATGGTTTCATATCAAAAAGGGCACGCTCTCTATATAACTTATAAAGCTCATCTCTATTAATCTTTCTTCACGTAATGTTTATAGATTTCTTTTTCCTCTCTCTCTCTCTCTCTCTCTCTAGCTTCCTACATCCCTTCCTCTTTCTCTTTAAGAATCTAAAGAATTTCCATTGTGATTTCTATTTATTTTAAGCATTACAATCGTACAATATATTCGTTTTAATGAATGCTCTTCTGAAAGAAGAGACATTGATCACATTTCCAATCAACGTTAGTTGTATCTTTTCTCGTAAGCGCTATCAATTTTAAAATATTCATTACAACACTTAGAGGAATATTGAAGAATCACTTAAGCAAATGAAATAAAGATGAATGGCTCGTGGCCTTTGTGATTATTATTCTTATCGAAATTCAGAGACGATTTGCTATTTGGTTGGAAGAACTGATTGAAGTATAAGGCAACAGCTAAATAAATCGCAGCTAAATAAATTATTTCTCGAAATAATTTAAAATATCAAAGGAATAATTTACTTGAGCGTAAAATTTAAGAATAGAAAATTATTAAAACTTTTATATTGTTAAATAGAAAAAAAAATCAATTTTGTTACATACAAGTACTGTTGGAGATAACGTACCGTTATGGATGTTTTGCTGAAATACCTACAATTTATTATTTGGTTACAATTTGAACCAGAAAGGGGCGCACCCTACAATTTGGAAAACTACCGTTAAAGGATAATTACATGAAGCAACTGCACTACTTAAAATGGAATTTCAGCAAATTCTATATTTAGTTAAATCCGATTTCTTAACTTAAATAAAATTATTTTGTGTATGGACTAAAACAAAAGCAAAACTAAAATCAGTCACCGCATCTGTTTCTTTCTTATTCTAAATTTAAAGTATTAACTTTGCATAAATTCAATCTTTTTTTCTGACTTTTCTTTTTTAGGCTTTTTCCCCCGATGAATCCCCTAGGTGTTTTCAGTTTATCAATAAAATCTAAGTGTCAGATAAGAATAATTAAACAATATCTTGGAATTATTTATCGCACAGAGCCTCCATTCTGAGAATATTAATATTCAGAATCAATCTACAACGGACCACGCCAAACTGACCACTATTTTTGAACAGAAAAATATATGATAGTTCACCACCGGACTCATAGATGGCGATGGAAATCAAACAGAAAACCGGCGATATGCTCTTTTCATTATAATAGCTATACTGCACTGGATGTGTGTGTGTGTGTGTGTGTGTGTGTGTGTGTGTGTGTGTGTGTGTGTGTGTGTGTGTGTGTGTGTGTGTGTGTGTGTGTGTGTGTCAAGATCTGAATATGAAATGAATTGTTCAAACAAATCGGATTCATTCTTTCTTTAGTGACGGTCTACAACCATTATATTCAATAGTAGTTACTACTATTGAATCAGGAGTAACATTCTGAATTATTAATTATAAAATGAACAACGTACTTCAAACAACACAACTTGATATTAAAGTAACAAGACGTACATTGAACATTTTGGGTAGTCGATGGCTTTTATCATTCAATTTAATTCCACTCCTTTTGCTTTCTTATTGAAGGCCCGAAATAGCATAAAACGGCATTTGATCTTCAAGAAAGAGTTCCTGGTTTATCTACCTGGTTTATCTACCACAATACGTAATACTATGCAATGCAATGCAATGCAATGCACACACACACACACACACACACACACACACACACACACACACACACACACACACACACACACACACACACACACACACACACACACACACACACACACACACACACACACACACACACACACACACACACACACACACACACACACACACACACACACACACTCTCTCTCTCTCTCTCTCTCTCTCTCTGTCTCTATCTCCCTATCTCTTTCAAAAAAAAAAAAGGAAGACATTTCTTAGAAAGACAAAGATTGCTTAAATTCGATTAGCGGAACCTGAGTCAGGAACAGCCTTCTGGTCAATGCACATACAATTCAGGGATATTTTACCTTTTGAGAAACGTAAGCTCTGCTGTTTTCGAAATCGTGGCTCCAGCCAGACGGGCACCTATAATAAGCCCTTTATCGAACTCCGACGAAAGATCTTTTGTTTTTCCAATTGTAATCAACTGTTGTCGATGATTGGCCAGTAGGCTTCTTAAATAATTGCATAGAACACGTGGTGACGCACTGATCAAATATTTTGCATATACGCTGCAAATACTGCAAAATATGCAAAATACATCTGCGTAAAGGTTTCTAATTCAGTGGCCGGTATGTCGTCTGTGACAGCCTGCTTTGCACTTCTTGTCATCACCTTTCCGGAGTTGTACGAGCATTGATTCTGCCTTGCTGAAGTCTATATTTCCGTATACAGGTAGGAGGTGAATTCCATACCTAATCCATGAATATTGGGGAGGGGAGAAATATGCTTAGATTCTTGTAATGCAACATCACATTTTTAAATTTCGTCTGTTTTTGTTCAACTGAAAAAATCGTAATCAGAGTTCTTCCATCAACCATGTATTCAACAATGCCTGTGGTCATCCGTCGAACATGCAGTTCTAGAACAAGCAGCAGTCTAAAGTGTTGACAATGAGAAAGTTGCTAAATAACTAGATTTAATTGAAATCGATTTAAAAATATGATTGTTGTGTGTATCTTCAGAAAATTAACGAAGAGAAGAATAACAACAAATCTTTGACAGATTTTGCTGTTTTTCAAGTTCGGTAGTTTATTATTATTAGTGGTATTAGTATTAGTAGTAGTAGTAGTAGCAGCATCATCGTCATTATGGTTGTTTAGATTAAAGCTTTAAATTTGGTAGACATAATATGTGCTGTTGAACAGTAGCGGATCGATCATATTTAATTAGATTCAGAGTTATTTGATTCCAATGAGCCGGATTAGAATTAGGAATTTTAATAATTAGTCAGTAACTGGCTAGCTGCAGTAATTCCTTAAGAGTCTCATTATGATGACTCCTTTTTGCCTTTCCTTCTATTGCCTGCTTGTTACTACACTAGGCCTGCAGATGAAAGGCCATTATCGATTTCTTTCTATTCATCGAATGTAGAAGCATTTTAAAAAGTTTAGTAGGCTTTTGTTTTCATCCGGGTCCTGAGTCGCTCATTGGAACAAACACGTAAGAAACTCATTTTTTTTTACTCATAAAATCAAAATTGATCGAACACACAAATGCACATACAAATGGATGCTAGTAAGGATAACAAACATCGTGTCTCGTCTAACGCGCCGTAGAAATCGATGATGGTGAAAGTGGAATCCATCTGATTATTGACTTCTTAAAAGTTAGGATTAAAAGAGTTCTGTTGGGGGGGGTGGGGGGGGGGGGGGGTGGGGGGGGGGGGGGGTGGGGGGGGGGGGGGGTGGGGGGGGGGGGGGGTGGGGGGGGGGGGGGGTGGGGGGGGGGGGGGGTGGGGGGGGGGGGGGGTGGGGGGGGGGGGGGGTGGGGGGGGGGGGGGGTGGGGGGGGGGGGGGGTGGGGGGGGGGGGGGGTGGGGGGGGGGGGGGGTGGGGGGGGGGGGGGGTGGGGGGGGGGGGGGGTGGGGGGGGGGGGGGGTGGGGGGGGGGGGGGGTGGGGGGGGGGGGGGGTGGGGGGGGGGGGGGGTGGGGGGGGGGGGGGGTGGGGGGGGGGGGGGGTGGGGGGGGGGGGGGGTGGGGGGGGGGGGGGGTGGGGGGGGGGGGGGGTGGGGGGGGGGGGGGGTGGGGGGGGGGGGGGGTGGGGGGGGGGGGGGGTGGGGGGGGGGGGGGGTGGGGGGGGGGGGGGGTGGGGGGGGGGGGGGGTGGGGGGGGGGGGGGGTGGGGGGGGGGGTGCTACATCGACGATATAGATAATTAATTAATAGTGATATTTAAAAATAAACGTTGTCTACAGAACGAATTTCAAGGTTTTAATTCCCCCCCCCCCAATTATCAACGGACCATTCTATGTGATAACGTTGAGATCAAATGTAAAAACTGATTTTGATAAACTATTCAATTAATTTTTATAATAATCAAAATTTTATGAACTAATATTAACCTTTCATCCTTTGGTTAATGTCGGTGACGAGTTCCATAGCAAATCCTGAATCATGCAATTCTTCCACGACACAGGTGGATTTCTCAGAAAGTTCTAGAAGTAGGTCCACCAATTGTTGTTGAATTTTTACCGATTTTATCTATAAAGTGCACTATTTTATCATATACATTCTATGGATTTCTTCCACACAATAATTATAGATCAAGCTGTTTATTTTTCACAAACTATTTAGACATTTCTATTACAATTTATTTGTATTAAAAATAATAAAACGTTTTTCTAATTTTGAAACCTTTATATTTTTTAAAAATATGATTAAATTTAATTTCACTAAAACACCATTTAATAAACACTATAAGAGAAATTAAAAATTTGTTTGTATGAAATCGTTTCCTAAAAGTATTCAATTGCATTTGAATTCTTCATGAGTGTTAAACTTCATTCTTGAAACATACTTAATAATCGATACAGATCAGTTATTAATAACATTTGATGTGGACAGGCGAATGAGAAATTAAAACACGAGGGTTTGAAAGGCTTCATTCTGAATTAATTGAAAACCTTTAGTTTTATTTCTGTCTGGCTATTACAATAATTGATTCATAATATCCTTCATATTAATAAAAAAAAAATTAACCTTCGCCTAATATGCAATTTAAAGAAATGTTAAAATATTTAAAAATATAAAAATAAATATCAAGAAAATTATTTTAAATGTGTTTAAAATTTAAAAAATTAAAATAAAAACATGGCAAGAAAAATTATTTTAATAATAAAAATCTAAAAATGTTTATTTTTAATATCTTGATGCTAAACTAACTACCAGTGAATACAATAATTCTTGGAGAAAACTAAAATGTCCTTCAGGAATGAAACAAAATTTGAAAGAAATCATAGAAGCGAAACAGTCAGCCAAGCTTTAAGAGAGAGAGTTAATAAACAAATAAATAAAAAGATGCAAGGAAGAGAAATAGCTATCAACATAAAGAACTATAATTAAAATAATTATAAACAAAAGTTTAAATTAAATGCATGATTTTTATTGTACTTATTGCACTTTATTATAATTCATGGCAAATCAATAATATAGAAATATAAAGAAAACATTAAGTGATAACTTTAAGCAGACAGATTTAGAATTGTCTTTCTTGCCATAATAACATTAAGTAAATTAAATATATTATTGTTTATTAAAACATCTGCACTGTGATTTATTTATTTGAATTATTCCCTAATATGAAACATAAAACATCCGACATACATTCTCACCGAAAAGGAAAGTATTCACAGACCATAAAAGAAAATACACTGACAGAAGTGAAAGACTGACTACTATTTTTTTATTTCTTTGCTGAAAGTAATAGTAAAGACATTTTTTTGACACGTTCATCGCATACTTCAAGTCGTCAGTGTTATTGCGGATATTTCTTAAAGTGCACTACAATACGGTATGGATATAGAACTAAAGCCTCCCAGGCTACCGAACATTAGAAAATAAGGTTCGGATAATACGAATGATTGATTTTGATATTTCAGTAATTTCCTTGTCCCGTTAACAAAGACTTGTATATGTTCTGTTTGGGGAAATTGAAGCACGTTTTGATTTTTTTAAAGCTATAATATAAGGATTCAATTAGCTCCCAAGTTGTTGATCTTTGGAGTAAGCAAGCACAGTTTTTTTATATAACGGAAACTCTTGTTTTATCTTTTCATTCAGGAAATGGATCGTAATACTCATACTAATTCATCCAGTAATACCAGTTAGAGTTAGGAACGCAAGATGGTCGTACGATGATAACGAAGGGTGTACGGAATTCAAAAATGTAGGCCTTTAAGAATTCCCTATTATCTTTGCAGCATAAAAACGCATTAGAATATTTATGTAAATTCTATGTAAATGAAGTTATGAAAATAAAAAGAAAATACTAAAGGTGTTAAGAATTTCCTTGTTAGAAAATTATGCTTTCAGTAATAAAAACAGCTGTTAGAGTCATACACTACATTCCTCCGGATTCTCTATGAACGGAAAAATGACCTGTGTCAAAGTGATTCAGCGAAAACCGAACTTATCAAGTTAATTTCTGCTTCCAGAAAGAAATCAATTCATTTGCCGGCGTCAAGGCCATGTATCATAAGTTACTTCGTTTCTATCAGAGACAAAAATTCTGCTGCAGCGAAAGGAGGTCCTACATCTTTTTAAGGTGGGCGCCATGGCTGTTTTGTTCCCCACACTATGGTGTTCGCTGATTTCTTTCCAAGTAGTGTATTTATCAAATTTGCTTATTACTGTTTGAACTTTAAGTTGAGCGTCCACTGACCCAAAAAAAGGAGAAATTGAAATCTTTTATCAAGTCACTGTTATTTAAAAATCATTTTCTGATAAACAAATGAATAAATAAATGCGTAATTAGATTACTTTTTCTTGAATGTAGAATTATTTATATTTTAAAGCTGTTTCCCATATTCTAATAAAATAATTAATAAAACAAAAAAACATTTGTAAACTGACATTTAAATAAATTAAAATAAATATAATATATGATAAATTGCACAATATATGATTAGAGAACTTTCCACACCAATAAAAGATTAATAACATACAATTATATGCCAGAAGGCAATTAATCGTGTATAGAAAAATGTCTTCCTCTATAGTGTAATGCCACCAGCAGTTAAACGAAGTTCGGCTCTATTTCATCAAATCTCTTATTTGTGCATTACTGAAAACGAAATGAAAAAAAAACAAGAAGTTTCATTTGTGGAAAAATGTTTTCTAGACTTAGTTTGCTATTGCGCCTACGTTCTTTTTTATTTTCTTTAACTGAGAGGATTTTTCAGTTGTAACGTAAACTGTTCCCTGGCAGAGAAATTACATATGATCATCCAATCCCCCCCCCCCCACACACACTTTCTTTTTTTTTTTTTTTAAAACCTATCAATATCACAGATAAGTGTGAATATGAATTGCTTTTTCTTCATTCGTATTGCATTACGAGTGTTATTATTATTTCTCCACATTCTACAAACATTGCAGGAATGCAATTTTTCTTTGTGCTCTCAAACCTAATTCACTTCCAATTTCTGAAACAGAACTTCTTCAACGATCATAAAAGAGATCATTTCTTGGTCATCATTCCCAATTCAGTCTCTACAAACAAAAGAGATTATACAAGAAATTTCATTTTTTTTTCATATAAAACATTTACACACACACACACACACACACACACACACACACACACACACACACACACACACACACACACACACACACACACACACACACACACACACACACACACACACACACACACACACACACACACACACACACACACACACACACACACACACACACACACACACACACACACACACACACACACACACACACATTCATCTTTAGGTTTTGTTTCTATCGTTACTTCTTACCTTTGTATATACAAATGTCAGGGTACAAAGCACTTCTGCAATTTGGAGTTTCTTCCATTGATAGTTGTCACCAGGTGTCTCTGTAAAGTTTATAAACTCAGCTAATTTGCACAGAATCCCAGATATTTGCCTGTGATTAAATGCTGAATGACAACTATTTTCCATCTTTATTAATCTTATCAAATCACTTAAGATGACAGGGTCGAAATACTGGACTACTTTCTTATTAGACATCTGAAAAAATTAGAAGGTATTTTTGAACTATGCCAGAACGCTTCAAGTTAATATGAAGTCTGAAATTGATTCGTACAATTACAATGTGTGTGTGTGTGTGTGATTAGATTCGCACTTACCCACTGAAATGATGCATTGTGTGGGTCGTTACCTACTCCACAATGGTCCTGGACCGAGAAACACATCGATGTTTTCTTGCAAGCGCGTTGAGGACTGATTTGAGATATATCTTCTAAAATATTACTACTACTACCACTTAGGACAATGGAACCAAAGGATGTATTTTCGCCTTCCAGTTGCACTTCTGAATGGCCACTGAGTTCAAATCTATCCAAATGAATTCTATTATAAATCGGTGACGCTGTTGATTCTCCCGACGATGAAATTTTGCTATTCTCGGAAAAAAGTCCAGATCCTGTTTCTTCATGGTAATATATCTCTTTCGACAGTATGGTGCGGGAGACTGAAGTTTCTGCCTCGTAAATAATTTCATTAGCTTTTGTATTAGTGTCCACTTGATTACCTGTCGAACATAATAGTCAGAAATAATTTGTAATTTGCCAATAAATGCTTAAATATTTTCAAATGAATACTTAACCTCTACACAATGGCACTAATGTCCTACAGGTTGTAAACCTCTGGTGTTATGCAGGGAAAAAGAAGTTAAAAAAATAGTTTTCATCTTTGAAGTTATTAAAACATTAATCAGTCATAAATTTCTTTATTACATGAATGTTATCGTATGACAGCAAGTCACGTGTCGCATGTTGTCTTGTAAATAATTATATATTGTTGTGCATGTAGATATGCGCCACCTTGAAGACGAATGGCAATTGGATGTAAATTTTAACAGACTATTTTTGTAAATTTTTATGATTCGCTTAATTCTTGATTTCGGAAACTTCATCTTGGTCAGTTAAGCGTAGTTGAAATGCCTAAATTCGGCAAAAGACTACGATTCACACTCACTAATATTCTGCTCAATAGGAGTTCGGATGTTCGACTTATGCGTAAGTATAGAATTTCATCAAGTTTGAAGATTAATAGTACATATCTGTAATTGTATTTTCGATAATCTTTTTTATTTTTGAAAGATTTATTTGAACGTTTTTTTTGTTAAACATACATCAGTTTTATATCATATTTTAATATCTAACCACATATATTTTAATATTATCTAACCCAAATATAGCTCCTTTCCATCGACTAATATTTTTATTATTACAGTAACATTTTACTAATTTCTTTTGCTTTACAGAATTATATAATGCTAAATTGTAAACTTGTTTGTTAAAACAATGAATATTACAGTAACATTTTACTATTTTTTTTTGCTTTACAGAATTATATAATGCTAAATTGTAAACTTGTTTGTTAAAACAATGAATAATATTATTCCTAACCAAATGCTGTAGTTCTTAAAAGAACTGGGAGAAGGACTGAGTCTTTGACTCTTTATCCCATCACCTGAATGAAAAAATTCAGTGTGAACGGGATGTTACTGGGCTAAAAACTCTGGTCATGGCGGGGTAACGGGCAATGGCCAAACCTCATTTAAAACTTCATTGGCTACAGCATTGCCATTTCGTTATCCTGGAAGTCCTAAAAGGACTCTTCTCCATTATTTGATTTCAGAATATAATACGAAAATATTTAAAATATTTAGTGGAGTATAAACAGATTTTTAAATTATTTTGTAAATATTTGATTTCAGTTCTTTTTAATAATGCTAATTTTCATATAATTAAGTTTTATTTCATTTTTATTTTGAAAATCTAAATACTGAATCATAAAAATACTATGTAACAACCTAATTGTGTTTTTTATGTACTGTAGAATTGTTTATATATGGAATGCGTCAAACAGAAGAAGAAAATAATGTAAAATAAACAGTGTAATAGAATTTTGTGTTTATTCACTCATATTAGTTTTCATATTCGAAACACAGAGGTGTCTTTGAGGACATTTGTGCTTTCTTATATTTCAGAGGTTTTTGTACCAGTCGAATTAGAAGCTAACACATGAATTTTTACCTTGAATTCTTTTCATAATCATTGATTCCATATTTAAGATGTCTTCCACTAGGACGGAACATTCTGCAGTGATGTGATCATCATCTAGAAATTTCTCTAAGGCTGCCAGTAAGTTAGTAACACTGTTTCGTCCTAGAGGGATGTTATGATTGGAAAAGAGTTTCTTGATAATCTGCAGGTATACTGGACACCACTAGAGAAGGAAATAAACACAAATAATATATACGGCGAAAATACAAAATCACCGTCTAAACTAAAAGGAAATATATGAAGGACTATCTAAAAGTGTAGACTAATTTTTTTTCTTGACGCCCTTTTTGAAAAGCTCTCCTTAAATTTTATGAGTGTCGAGTAAAACGTAGAAACGATAATCTAATTTAATTTCTCGTTATGTGATATATATTCTGCCTATTTGTTTTAATAAGCCTGGCTTAGAACGGAATTAACGCATCGTTATTGCGAAATACTCGGAAGATTTACAAATAGCAAAGAAAGATACACTGGAATTGAGGACTTAACTTGATTTATCTTTCCTTAGATAACAGAGTACAATGAATAGAATCTAGAAATTTAAGTTCTTTAAAACTACACCAGTTAAAGTCATTTTTATTCTTTATTCTTATCAGCAAGCTCTACGTTTGCAAGCACTTGGCTTACAGCATTCTGATAGCAAAAGAGCATTTTTGAAAAGAATTACAAACTCTTTAAGAAGAAAGCAAAAAACAGAGGCTATTTTTTCATTTTGGAGAAAAGTAGTTGAATTCTTTGTTGTCGAAGAAAGTATTCAATTTATTTAAACGCTTTTTATAATGAAAATACTTTTTTTGTATGTGAATAGAAAGTTAGAAGATGCTTTAAAATAGACAGCTTTGATGATCACCGAGTTCTTTAAGGGACTGAAATATATATATATATATATATATATATATATATATATATATCTTTTACTCTAGAGTACTTCCACTTCATACAGAATGGATTGTTGCACTGAACACTACGTACTGTAAGCCACGCTTGATACAAGTCAATTTATAAAAGTCGTGATCAGCACATATTTCACGTTCATTAATGGCGAAAGATAAAATTAGCTACGATACCTGACATGTGGAAGCCATTAAATTGAGTTTCAGGATCACTTGCTTCAGAATCTTCCTTACGGTGTCAGCTGTGAAGAAATGCTGGCCTTCCCGCGATGTTATGCACTGCAGAAGTAGCTGGCCGATTAGGGATGAAATATCTAAAAAAGGATATATATATATATATATATATATATATATATATATATATATATATATATATATATATATATATATTTTTTTTTTTTTTTTTTTTAAATTTTATTTTTATTATTTTTTTAATTATATATATATATAATAAAAAAATAAAATAAATATACAAAACAACCGGCTCTGTATGTTTTTTTTTGTTTATTAAATGCATTTACAAGTCCCACATCAACAATCTCTTCACGAATACTATTTTTAATATTCTATTTCAAGCCATAATCAAAGATTAATTTCGCATAGCGATAGATTATATGTGGAGTTGCGCTTTTGTAGCATCTCAAATTAGTATATCGCACAAAAGTAGTATGGGTATCACTAGTGACCAGATCGAGATCAAGATAAAATAAGGAATCGTGACGTGATTGGTTGTTCATTTGATGACGTCATTGTGTGTGATGTCATGAGCTTGTATTGTTTGGAATTTCCCTGGGTAGGATATGTGTCAGTGACGTCAGTTCTTGTGTTTTGGTTCGCGTATGGAATTATGGGTGATGGTAGAGATAAAGATTCGTGTTGTGATTGGTGGGGCACTAGTGACCAGATCAAGATAAGATAAGGAATCGTGTCATGGGTGTGTGTGTGTGTGTTGTTTTCAGATGTACATAAGTGATGTAATTTGTTAGTAGTAAATAAGTGACGTTATTGTTTTGAATGGAAAGGAAGATATATTAGTGGATAAGGAATCGTGTCGTGATTGGTGGTGCCCTTCTGACAAGATCAAGATCAACATAAGATAAGGAATCGTGACGTGAATGTGTGTTATTGTAGAGTTTGGAATTTCGCTTGGCCCTCGTCTGTCAGGTACATCACGTGGTGTGTGTTTGGTTTGGATATAGCATTGTGGGTAATATTTAGAGATAAGAATCGCGACGTTATGTGTTTGGAAATTTCTGGGGAACATATGTCTCTGTGACATAACATGGTGCTTTGATTATTTTGAGATAAGATATCTTGGAATTTTCCCAGGATGACACACATCTGTCATTGTCGTCAAATTATGTGTTTGGTTGTCTATAGATGGGTGTACTAATTTTCCAATACAGTTTGGGGTATTTCTTTCCTGTTAAAGCGTGGGAATTCTTAGAGGAAGTCGTGATGGCGGAAGTGTGTAGGGTTTTCTGAATAATTTAGTTATATGCTGGTGTCCCTCACACACACGCACACATTAGAATTACGCTTGCCAAACATACAAGCAGTGATTATTGAAATTACAATTATCAATTGTTATGTTTAAGTTTAAAAAAATTCAATACATTTTGAGGTATTTCTTTCCTATTAAGGGGTGGGAATTCTTAGAGTAGATTCGTGATGGCGGCTGTGTTTAAGATTTTCTGAATAATTTAATTATATGCTGGTGTCCCTCAAACATACACTTTTTTGCTCCGATGTTATCACTATCAGTTGGAGGTGACATCACTAAAAGATTATTGGCAAATGACAACCTCTTTTCGAATTAACGTTATCTTGTTTACTAATGATTGGGTAATAGTGTTTTTGTTTAGCTTACATGAAGAGAAAAAACCAAACGGTATTTTAAAAAATAAAGTAAACATAAACGGTGACTTAAAAGCTTACAATAACAGTTTTTGTATGTAGTCTAGAAATTCTAATGATAAATTTATTACAATCTTTCCAGAATGATTCTTCTTAATGCAAATAGATATTCCACAATAGTTGAATTTTTATCCACACCACAACACACAAAAACACAATCTTGAAAGAACGAAATTTCTGTAATAACCTGAAAACTATTTGACTTTTGTTCCTTAGCTTTTCTGTCCGTTTGGTACACTGTTAATTCCTTAGCACTGGGTCATACTATGTTTTTATTCCCAAGCTGGTGAGTGTAACCTCAAACTGTCTTTTGCTGACAAATATATCCGCCAGCGATCGGTAATTGTTGTGTCTACTTGTGAACTTTTCTGAGTGGGGGATTGGAGTTCTCCTGGTCTTACTCGAGGGGTTGATAATACTTCCCACACGACATCCGAACGTCACCTTTTTCATGACTCATATTCTCCCTTTGATGTTTTGCGCGGTATTATCAGTTCGGGGAAGTACCACTGTTTTTCTAGTATAAAATTCTTATGACACATATCCTAAACTTATTCATTCCTGATTAAGGATTTTATACACTTATTGTTTTCAAGTAGTTTGTTTGTTTGTTTACGTTTTGTGTAGCTGGGAAACTGGAATTTATTTCAAATGAATATTAGCTCGGTAATATATATACTTTGTTAATGTCTATGTTGCCTTTTATTTGACTATAATATTATTAACAAATCGTATTTACTGAATCTAACATACAGAAATTAAAAAAAAGTGAAACAAAAGACAATATTTTTTCTTATTCTGATTTCACATTTGCGCTGATGTTCATAGTGTATGATTTGCCATTGGTGCTTACGTGTAATTCATGTGATTTGTCTCCATGTGACATTTCAAAACAAGTTGAACTATGGTTTTTACATAGTTCAAATACGTAAAACTCATTTCTGTTAGTCCCTATTGACTGTTGTCCTCTCAGCCCGACATTTATTCACAGTAGTGATATATATATATATATATATATATATATATATATTTTTTTTTTTTTTTTCTTAATATTATTATATTAGATATTCTTTCCAATACAAATATTTATGATCACAACAAATAAGAAATTCATCACCCTTTCAAAGTTTTGAAATTCATGCACATATTGTTTTCATCATTTGGTATCATTTAAATGAAGAACGGGTCTGACTATTAAGTTCGTTAATGTTTTGTGATTTTTCTCTTCCAATAGCGAGTATTTTTTGATATATGCATGTTGATTCACTTGTTATCTGCATGCTACAATACCTTTGTATTTATACAACAAACTTTTTAAGAGTTTAATAACTTGATGGGTTAAAATATCTAATGTCCCTTTGTAAATAACCAAATTTTATCAGTCATACTTTAGGTACGATTGTTTTTTATTTATGTATGTATGATTCCCATGAACACACATAAATAGGATTCGCTTTGTCAGTTCATTCATATATAGATCCTTTCTAACTAATTGCAAAAGAGGTTGTAAAAGCTGTCCTGTAACACATGGTATTCTGAGAGGATAAGTGATTAAACAAAAATAAAAAAAAATATAAAGTGACGTGTTTCTTGAACAACTGCAAATATGTAGTCGTTGGGAGAATACCCTTGTCAGGAACGATGTTTTAAAGAGGCAAATTGAAGGAAAGAAAAGAAAAGAACAAGTAGTTGGCTCGATATGTTTGAGGCTTGGCAATAAGCGATTACTGTTGAGCAGCAGCTGTTTGTGTTTATATACGTTAAGAGGAAAATGGAAGAACGATGTTGGCCAATTTGATGGAGTTACACCTATTAAAATACCTATGGAAAATATCCTCTTCCTGGATAGCACCTAATATTTTAGACATTATTATTGAATCGCTACCAAAATATGGGAACATATTCCAAGAATGGAAAAATTCGGGATTTATATAGAATTAGGAAGTCAACGGTGAGCAGTAATATCTTCAAGAAAAAGATACCGACTTTTTTGGAAGCAGTGGAAGCTAGGAATATTATGTTTGGCTAAAATTCACTACGTAGCCCTAGAAAATGACATGTTGATGAGTGTTAAAAACATTGGCTTCAAGCGTGGATCATTTAAGCACTACAAGATTTGTTAATGAACAAGAGGAACAGCGTGTACTGTCATCAAAATAACTGTGAGTAGAATTTTTAGGTAAGTTAATGAGAATAAATTATTGGAGCAGACTTTGGGCTCTGGATACTCTAACGTTCGGGTGGGATAATCTGAATATCGGAAACTCTCTACCATTATACAGTAATGAAAAAAGGATAGATAGGAAACACTGGCGACACAGTTGCAATTGCGGAAATCCTGTGCAATTTTAAATCTATGCATAAATTATTCTGATATTCTGAGTTTTCGTTACAGCCAGATCATTTTGCAAAATGTGAAAACATTTCGAAATGAAAGAAATAAATGCGTTCTTGCTGGTTGGAACGTTTTGGTAGTGCAGGCTACAGGTAAGATATCCAGTCTCATGCAGAGGTGAAATATTTTTTACCTCACTGAAACTAGGATTTTTTTTCTCACAAGACAGCAATAACGGCGAAAGAACAAACGCAGTTATCCTTATAATAATGTACTCAGGCCTCGTGGCCTTACTTGTCTAGATAATTCCATTTAATCAGGCCTAATCTAATCTGATTGTGAGAATATAATCATGCTTGAAATTCAGGATGTCCACTTTTTCTTTCAATCGATCCATTTCTATTAGTAATGAAATTGAAACAATGATATTAACTCTGCTAAAATTCGTCGAGTCATTCCAGTTGCTAGATGCTGAATGGAAAAAAATCCTTTCTGATTTACGCGCCACCCTCACTTTACCATGCAGGCTTTCGAAACGAAATCTGATGGAATAGTGTGATTAAACCTTATTCTGTGTCTGTATAATTTGTTTTGTCATGTTTTCTGGCCGTTTTGCCTGTTTTAAGGGACAAAAAATTGATTTTCTGGGAGATAATCCTCCACCTCCGTACGAGACCGGCTAACTCACCATTCGATTGCAAAACATCTGAAAAAAGGCTCCTCATGTCATAGACGGAATTTGAACCCGGATCTTTCCAACTAAAGAGTCGTCAAAACCAACTGGGGCTCTAGTGGTAAAAGTAGGAAAACAATTTATGTAGTGAACTGTCGCTATACATACGATTGCAAAGCCCACTTTATTATTTTATTTGTTTATGTAAGGATCGGTATTTTGTTCTAAATACTCATCCTGTGGTATATTACAATTAATGAATAAAATTAGGCATTTTACTATCGGTATTGAATTTTGCGAATTCGTTTCAGTTCGACGTTGAACCAACAAATCCCGCAAAATAAAATTTGTCTCATATTTAAGCCAAAATCCAATCGAATGCAATAACATACGTTGCAACTTTTGACACACATTTTGCAGGTTTACAAAATTTCCTTTCGATAGAGTTCTTTGAATAACGCAATTCTGTCACAGATATGATAATTGACGCAAAAACAACGTATTGACCATCGAAAATTATATATGAAACATATAGAATTTTCTAATGAGATATTTAACTCTGATACTTATTCGGCGACAAGTACGAATAATGGTTTTAATATCATAAAATATAGAAATTAATGCTATAGCTTTTATAAGATAAGCTGAGGACTGCTGGATAAAATATTCCGTTTTGTTTTAATTACATTAAAAAAATAATTTCCCTTTTCTCCATTAACGGACTGAAAAAACAATTTGACATGATAATAATTCCACTCAGGATTTATGAAAGTTTGGAAGTTAGTATCACTACAAGAATTATTAGATTCTGTTTCCAGGGACCACTTTAATGGAAAAATTAAGAAACCAAATTTATATGTACAGTACATATTGCAGAAAAGCGGAAATAGGTTCATTAGCTGCGATAACGAATTGTAACAAGAAGCCATTAAAACGCACCTCTTTTTATGATTGTCTTCAGTCATTGCCTAGTTGTACTACAAGGTAATGGTAGTCAAGCACTGATTTTCGTTTCATCGAAGTTGAGATATCAATAATAATTAACAGCAACATTCATTGGCATCCCCTTTAAAACTGGCTTTCCAGCATGATAGTTAGTTTTTACAGCAAACCCAAATAAAATCTTAAAAAAGGTTTTTGCTATGGCAAGTAACTAGGGGATCGTGAAATTCTATTTAGTGACAAGTAACAACAGAAAAAAAAATCTGTTAAACATATATTTAAAAAAATGAATGTGATTTTTATCTTTCTTGAATTTATCATAGATAATTTATTAATGGCATTTTACACCTTATCGGTCGGATGATAGCGAGTACACTCGATTTCCCACGGTTTTATATGACTTTTCTTTCCTTTGGTTTTAGAATTGTAACATTATTTAAAATAAAAATGTGTTATAATCTCGTCAATGACAAGGAATCTTTATCAGGGCTATTCGATCAAAGTTGAGTTAGCCGGTATCATACAGGAGGTTTGTATTCCAGAAAACATGGGAGATTTGTCCAACAAAACGGATAAATCTACCCTGTGAATATACACATCTACAGACATAGAATATTACTGGACAAAGAAGACAACGGAAACTACCTTGTTCCAAAATAATTCCATAGTAAAGTTGGTATTTTTTAATTGTTCTTCCTCTTTTTTTTAACTCGGGGTTAGTAAGGTGGCAGTTGGGGTCTGTGACCTTACTAACGCAGGGTTAAATACTTCGGACTTACAAATAAGGCATAAGGTATTAGATATAATTTATTGAGAATTTTCCACTCAATATTCCAGTTCATGAATTTCAGGAGGTAAATGTCATCATCAATACCGACTACTCAGCTATGGATTCTTAATTTCGTTCAGAAGTGAATCTCGGTGTCGGTAGATTAATTTATCCATAACATAGAATCGTACTTTCGTTTTGTTTAATCTTTTACATGCATTCTCTAAAATTCATTTACCTTCCTCTTTGGTCTCCATTTCTTTCACACCTAACAATAGAAAATCGGTTTGCATCAAACAACCAATAAACGCAGACTCTTGACAACAGATGGTGATAATTACATTCAAAACAATGACTCGAAGATGATTACGAGTTTCCTGCAAAGAAACCAAAAATACATTTTAGTTAGGATTAGGTATTTTATTTAACTTAGTAATGGCTATTACTTATTTTATTAATAAATATAAGTTAATACAAACTTATTTTATATTTATTATTTTAAATTCACTGCTGTTTATTTATTTTCTGTTTTTGTTTTTAATTTGGTTATTAACATATTAAATTTTATTACGTTTATTATGTCAATTGTATAGAACTTCTCTGATGTGATATTTGTAGTGATCAGCTTTAGGGCGAAGAAGTAATTTGAGTAATTTCACCAAATTTAAGTAATTTGTAATCCCAGCTCTTGGCATACTGAAACATTCCGCCATTTTGTAGGTTGACAAAAAATTAGGTACAGTAAGTATAGGGTAACATTGCAATCGTGTTTGTGACATTAACCTATGTTACTTAACGATTATAAATAAATAACAGACAATACAAAAGACTCTTAAGGAAGAGTATTAAGGAGGGATGTGGATATAAGAAACGGATGGAGAATATACTTTGAAGGGCTTTTGAACGAGGAAAATGCGAGGATTCACAGAGCAGATGGGCAGCCTTATGAGGGAATGGGTGCAGAAGATCAGTAGAGTGGAAGTGAAGGAGGCCATAAAGAGAATGAAGAATGGAAAATCGGTGGGCCCCTGACACGATCACAGTGGAGGCATGGAAGGCACTGGGAGAAGAGGGAATTCACCCCTGCTGTTGGACCTGTTCATAAAAGTTTGCCAACAGGAAAATATGTCCAAGGAGTGGAGGGAAAGTACTCTTGTCCCTATCTACAAGTGTAAAGGGAGATGCACAAGATAGTAAGAATTACAGAGGATTAAAGCTGATGTCCCACACAATGAAAATCCTACAAAGGTTTCCTGATGGAAAATTAAGGAAGGAGGTGGAGATTGCAAAGGAGCAATTTGGCTTCATGCCTGGTCGATCAACGACAGATGCAATCTTTGGGTTATGGCAGATGATGGAAAAGTTTCCAGAGAAACAACGGGAGCTACATCTGGTGTTTATTGATCTGGAGAAAACGTACGATAGCAAGGCAAGAAGTCTGGAGGTGCCTGAGGGAGAAGAAGGTACCCGAGAAATATGTCAGGTTGGTGCATGAGATGTACAGAAATGTGAAGACAAGAGTTCGGACCTGCCTGGGAGATACAGAAAGTTTTTAAGTTTTCAGGATTGAGGTAGCCAAGATGAGAATGCTTAGGTGGATGTGTGGTGTGACCAGAAAGGGTCGTCTGAGAAATGACTATGTAAGACGAACGGTGAAAGTTACGAGCTTAGGAGCGAAGATACAGGAGGCAAGGTTGAGATGGTTTGGTCATGTGACGAGGAGGGAGAACGAGTGTGTGGGAAGAAAGGTCGTGCAGATGGATGTGCAGGGGAGGAGGAGGAGGAGGAAGCGAGGGCTGCCAAAGAAGAGATGGATGAAGCTGGTGGAGGAGGACTTGAGGATGAAGAACTTGAATGTGGTTACAGCTAAAGACAGGAGAATGCGGAGGAGACTCTTTAGAAAATATGAAACAATAGCGACCCTACTTAAGTGAGATAAGCTGCAGAAGAACAGACAATACGAAGTGCAAGATTACTTCACTAAAATTGGTTTATCTATCTAGAGTTCTTTGATGATGAACAGACGAAGAAGTAATAGGTGTGAACACACTTAAAAAGAAACTAATTAATCAAACATATGCTGTCTGTCTTTGAACATTTTAAAAGGATAACTTTTTTTCGTTTATTTTCAAAGTCAGTACTTGTTTCGTCATGTTAAAATAACACAAGAACAATAACAGAAAATATGAAACATTATTAGGTCGTGAATTCAAGGAAAAAAGAAACAGAGGACTAAAAATATAATAATTGTGATTTTAATAAATTAACGTATTATATATATATATATATATATATATATATATATATATATATATATATATATATATATATATATATATATATATATATATATATATATATATATATATATATATATATATATATATATATATATATATATTTATTTATTTATTCATACTTACTTTAAAGTAGTAAGAAGCTAGATTTTGAGCAACTGTCTGTCCACGTGTTTGAATCACCGAGTGCAGTATGTGTCCATCGGATGTCTGAACCAGTTCTGAGATGTTGAGCAAACAAATTTTCAAAACAGTCTCCTCATGTTTTTCTACGTAATCACAGCCAAAAAATGCCAACAGAAATTCTAAGTATTGACCCGGAGAGCCTAAGAAATCTTTACTGGAAACACGATGTTGCTGTTCTTTGTTTAAAGGAAGGTTCTGTTTTGAAGTCATTCTCGGAAGTGTGGTCACTACGTTGTCATTTCCGAAGATGACTTGGTTCTTGACGTAGGTGCTCACGTGAAATATCGGCGCAATACTTTCACTGCTAAAGTTTCGAATCTTGGTCTTCTGTCGCCAGTTTGGACCGAATTTACAGACTAGGAATCGAAATTTGAAGAGCATCCTGGAATATATATTTTAATGTTAAAAACATTATTTTTTTAATATATATTTTTTTAAACTTGAGAACCTCTAGTTTACTTTAAACAATTGGATTTTGTGCTACACTCTTACATACCAAGACAAAAAAAATATAATAGTGAGATCTTAAGATATAACTGGGCATTATGATTTTTGAAATGCATGAGTGAAGTTGTTAAAGTGAATCATGATTATGGTTTAATAAAATTGTATATATTAGTTTGGAAAATACATTTCGCAATTAATCTTTAAGTCACAACTTCTTGGTTTTCAACAACTGGGGTTAATTTTGTTGTTATTATTAACCATCTATTAATTCATTAAAATTCAGATAAGTAAAACATTTATTATGATAGTTGTGTGCGAAAAATTATGATAAGAAGAAGCGCAGCAAAAGTATTTTGTCTTTTTTATATAACCCATCCTACCACGTACCTTAACACATAAGTGTCAGCAGGTTTGTAGGCTTCCATACGCACATAATTTCTCGTTCTTTGCTTTTCGGAATTTTACTGAAATTTGGTATGCGAGAATCTTGTTACAATTTGTTCCTTCATCTCAATTAGGGTTTAAATCGAACCGTATTTATGTTTTATGATAAAAGTTTGTTAAACATTTTTGGAATGATGAATTAATAACTG
Source organism: Typopeltis vanoorti (assembly GCF_054136105.1). Lineage (NCBI taxonomy): Eukaryota > Metazoa > Arthropoda > Arachnida > Uropygi > Thelyphonidae > Typopeltis > Typopeltis vanoorti. The sequence goes on along the minus strand of NC_143555.1, from coordinate 89,352,312 downwards.
CACTAGCTAAGCGGATTTGAATGGACATTTTGTTAAAAATGGTTGTCGGAAATATGTCCAGAACACAAGCCAAAACGATTGAACAATGAATGTTGTTACTAGATAAAAGTTCCATTGCAAAGGGCATGTTTTTTGTGATTAGTTTGAATCATTTTGATATTTGTGTAAGAGAAAGGCGATTTTTAATCAAAAACTTATATTTTGTATTCGTTTCCCTGAATTTTAATTCAAAGCGTTGTTACATTCCAATTTTAATTTCTATTTCCCGCATGTAGCAGTTTTCAGCACGGAATGAAAACTAATATTAGTAGCGCACATAGTAATCATCTTTCGAACCCTGCTCAGCATAGAATACCAAGAGCTCTAAAAGATTGACGTGCCTCTTAGCAGTTTCAAGGATATTTGAACACTCGCAACTTGGCCTCTGGACGATCGTTTACTTGTTGGCACGAAAATTGTTCCAGGATAAGAATGTTTCGAATTCTACAATGTTCTATAGGCGACATACATTTTAATCAAGATTCTCGGCAGGCAAGTTTGCATGGGCAGAAAGAAATTAAACTAAAGAGAAGCCTTGAAAATGAATATTTCTCAACAGCGCTTAAAGTAGAATTTAAAACGTCAAGATATATGAAATCATTCTTATTTTATTGCTAGAATGTAATCACACTTAAAAAACTCACCTGAGCAGAATTAAGTAGTAATCTGTAAATCTTTTCAATATTTCAGCAGACGCATTAACTTTCTCTATGATATTGTCGATAAATTTCAACTCCAGTTTCTTAGAGTGAAAGGACTAAAAAAAAACGAAGATGGTAGTTCGGTTATATTTTTTCCAAGAAACAATAATATTGTGGTCTGTGTCCATTATAAGTTATGTCAATATGTGTGGGTACACATAAGGTTAACCCTGGGGATTTTCCACCTGTTTAAATTGAACACATACTTTGGCAGCATCCCCATTTAACTTCTTAATTTAATACATATGTGTTATCCCGTGAAGATCGAATTCTTTAATTGCATTCTACGTCCCTTGATAACCAGACTTTCGTCTCTATCCAGCACTACTGGGTTTTAACAAATGCAGAGAATTATTTATCCACAAGCGAAGACTAAGACTAAAATTAGTTACTTTAATTAATAAACAGCTTTAGAAATCTTGGTAATTTAAGATCGCATATTCAGTTTCCAGAAGTTAGGATTTCGTTCATTATACACACCCCAAAATTAGGGCAATAAGCTAAATTGTCTGTTATTAAATAATTTAATAGCTATAATTATTCTAACTGATTAAATGAATTTGTAAACTAGAGATTTGCTCGAATTAAGTTCACAGCTGTATATATTCATCTCTGGATGATTCCGTTTCTCTGATTTAATCATATCTAACGCAGAAGGAATTCTTCAGATAATTAGAGCATGTAAATATATCGTACGCATGAATTAAAGGTTTATCTGAATTGGAAAAGGTTATATGTTTTGTAAGACTATAAATTCACAAATGTGTTGTTCTTATAACTCTCTACTTACCTCTTGTTGTAATTTTTTAAGAGTTGGTATGAATCCAATATCTCCGATGCTGTTAACTACCAAAATCCAATTAGGAAATCCAATGCTGTCATCTAGAACTAGGAACATTTCTTGAGAGCTGAAGCCTAATACACTCTTATGGCTAGAGATAAAACCACTCTTGGCTTGCAGCAACATTTTGCTTATATTTACACGATACTATTTACTATTTACACAATACTACCGTAAATTTGCAATTTGCAACGGCAAAACTCTTTAGTACAATACACATTCCTATTTCCTACAGTTTATAAGAAATATTTAGTGGTGTGAGAAGAAATAGGATAACGTTTCTTCAAATACGCGATCTTATTTTATGCTAAAAATATTTTGATAACTAACTTTTATTATTACGTCTGAAACAATAGACATTGTTATATTTATACAGATATTTAATTTATCTTAACAATGAATTCTATTATTTATTTATATATTCAATTTTTTGAAGAGACAATTCAAATAAAAGTTGGCTGCTGTGTAGCAAACGCTATAACTTCATTTTTTCGCAAATATATTTTATGAATTTATATTTTCATAACAAGATAACTATAATACTTTTATTTTTATGTTTTTAGTTATTATTCAGTGACGTTACATTATCCATTGTTTATAACTGTGTTGAAAATAACGTAATTCATAACGAAACCAATTTTTTTTATATAATAACCTTTTAAGCCGATTTTTTGCGCATGCGAACCAAAGTTATTTTATGATATTTTAAAAATATGAGATTTCAGGCCTTGTACAGGATGCTGGCTAACACGATCCACAGATAAAAAAGAATAGTATGCTGATATAGAATGGAAATTAAAAAAAAATAAAAGAAAAGTACCGATAATATATTTGAAGGTTCTTTAGCAAGAAAAAATATAATTATTTACCGGAAGAAATGCTGATATAAATTATTTTGGTTTTCATTTCAAGTTAGTTTTCTCCTTAAAAAGAAGGTCTGTATGCCAAAACGTAATGCAGAAATAATTGAAGATGCTGTGTCACTTTTGAATGCCTCATCATCTGTCAAGTAAGCCATTGTATAATTTATTAGAATTTCCGTGGAAGGAACTTGGCAAGGTCCATCCATCAAACTGCCATTTGATATCAAACTTCAAGTCAACGGTGCCTTAACAAGGAGACCTTTGATGTGTTTTGACATTTTCTACTCAAATAGCTGCCATGTGGATTTTGATGCCGGGGAGAGTGCAGTGTCCTTTTTCTTTTCAACGCAAAGCTTATCAAATGCAGTTTTTGAAATAGAATATCGCTTTTTTTTACTTGTTTCCGCTTATTTCGTGTCTCTAGTGATACTGACAAACTACAGGGAGGTCTCTAGCTATTTTAATAGAAAGATATTGCTTAATAGGTTCACGCAGTGATAGGATAAACTAGGATCGACATAAAACGTCACTGATGGAATTATAACTGCTGAGATTTTTGTTTTACAAGGCTTGTATTTAGCTCTCCGGGCAAAGGGATATTAATATAATATTACAGCCGGTGATCTAAAACTTTTATGGGTTTTTACAATGTAAAATAAAGTTCTTTTTTACTGCTTTCTCATCCTATTTCTTTGCAATTTTCTTGAGGTCTGATGTAACAAATCAAGTGTTTATCTCATCTAAAGGAGACTATGATACTTTTGGATCACATCATGTAGAAAGTTAAAATAATTAAAATAACTGAGAATAGAATTGGATATATAGAAAAATCTGTGTTCTAGGATTTGTTTTGTTGTTCTGATCCGTTTCTGATCTGCTGTTTTGTTGTTATTTAAATTTAAACATAAGAATGACAATAATTCGAAGTATTTGCTTTTTCTTTCTTAAGAATATGGAGTGATACAAACATAAGACTTTTGAATTAATAAAAGAAAAAATATATTCTTTCGTCTTAGAGACGTGGTACAGATGTCTGAGTTTGTATAAATTTCAATTAATTTAGAAATCATGCAATATCCAATTCATTCAACAAAGGTTGATCACGTGTTTAGTCATTTTATTGACGATCGCCACTGTTTGGAGTTTCACGTTATCAAAAATTTAAAAAACTTACTTCTCTTCCTGTTCTACAAAATTCAGTTAATGTTTTTGTCATGGGAGAATATGCGTTACTATTGAGTTAATTTACCGAAAAGGATAGTAAGTCATGAACAAGAGCACACCTCTTGTTCGTAAGTCTTGACGAACAAGAGGTGTGCTCTTGTTCGTCACTTTATCAATGCTTCCATTGAGTAAATTAGTTGAGACAGGTAAAAAGCATACCGCGACTTCATTAATGGATATTCGATCGAGTGGTGTGCCAAAAATAACTTTACTTGCTTTTCAGTACAGTAAACAACTACAGTGAAAAGGTATGAGCCACTTATCTGGCTCAGTAGTGTGGAAAAGAGTTTAAGATATAAATATATTGGTTCATCATTCTGCAGATCTGAATTGAGTTTCTTAGAAAAATATTTACTCAGTTAATAACCACAATTTCATCTGCTAAGACTCATCCACATTTACAAATGTATAAATGATATTTTATCATGACCGACGAAACATCATTGGTCGTTTTTAATACTGCCGCTCTGAAAATAACAGAACACACATCTTTTGTACTGGTGCATGCAATCTTGTAGACTGAGTGGGATGCTGGAGTTCCGGTTTCAAGCCACCTGCGATATGCAGAATTCTTTTTAGAACTGCTTTGTTATACTTCTTAGAAAAACTGTTTTGGATAGTGGTCTGCTGCACTTGTGGGTAGAGTGGGGGGCGGATAAAGGCGTCCATTTTCGTAAGAATTACTTTATATTTCAGTTATCAGTTGAGATGCCGGGTTAAAAAAACGAGTTTCCTGTAAAAAAATACTCTACTTGCTTTTACCAGAGATCGACTAACTGTGAAACTGGCTGAAAAAAAAAGGCTTGGAATATTCCGGTACTCTACGACTAGAATGAAAGGTAAAATGTTTCTTTGTGAACTCTATGATTACGGTACTAGAAATGTTATCACACTACCGTCTACATAGACATCAGTGTGATATGCAAGAATCATGGAGCCTAGCGGCTTTCTGACGTGGTAACAAGAGTCTAGATTATTGAGTACCACCTACCATCCAACTAACAAGCCATAGAAATCATGTGTGGGTTATTATAAGAATCGTAAACATGTGAAAGGGCCACAATTTGTCATATACTGTAGAATCACTATACAATTCGAATAGATTAGTTAAATGCAAATTTTCCATTGCGGTTTTATTGTGATTCATTGAACAAAAATGTTTGCATTTAATTAATGTAATCTGCAGAAGAAAGCTCTAAGAGGGCTTTTTTGATGTTCCCTTAGGGAATACTGTTGTTTTTTTGCGTTTCTTCGACGTCTCATCTTAAGACGGTAGTATCAAATTCAAGAGAAACATTTTTCCGGAAATTACTTTTATTTATTTTTTTTCTTGCGCTTCGCTCCTTTGTGTTAGAAGGTACCTGAATGATTTAACAGTTTGCATTAACGAAGCTTTATAAAATATTTGTGCACTCTTAGATGCAATCTTCCATTGAAGTTCATGAATATCGCAACTGCGTCATTTCTTTTCACTTAGTACAACCAAAATTAAAGGCAATTGGCATTAGAAGATTTGTTAAATGTTTTCTTTAATTTTGAAATACTTTTCGAAAAGAAATGATTTTCAACGATATAAAATAATATTTAAAAAAATATTAATTCATTCAATGATTTAAGTAACTAACATAACATAATTAAACTATTTTATTTATTTATTTCTGAAAGCGATACAGAAGACTTGAAAAAAAATACTGCAGAAGAGTAACTTCTTCAATCTGGATGTGACATCATAGCTAACAACAAAATTGTCTATTAATAAAATGAGTAAATAGTTTATTTCGTACATGGAATTAATAGCGAGTTATGTTAAAACATAATTAAGTGTCCCAAAAAAGATAGCCTTTTAGGAACATGCCACAAATAAGAATTTATAATCTCATCTTCTTTTTATCCTCTTTTACCTTGCGATGTCGAGGGTTTATTAATCATCGGACCCCAAACCGTTCAAAAGATAAGGTAGTCAGCCGTACATCCCGGTGTATCCTATAGAGTTCTAGTCTACTTTGCGGGATGAAAAACCCCAGGATAAACTGGGAAAAAACCCTACTGTCCATGCTCAAGACCGGCTAACTTGGCTATGGCTGATCCTTCAGCTTCTCACGTCACCGACTGGAATCGAACCTAGGACACTCCTTCCCCAACCATATCGTTGCAAAGTGCACAGCCACTGGGCTAACCGCACAGACTTAAGAATTTATTATTATTATTATTATTTATTGAATATCATGAGGAGTGTCAATATACATAGTCCTTCTGTGTTATAATTTTCATTGTCTACGATTTTTCCAAAGAAGGTATTTATAATTTGATAGTTATTATCACCTTGTATAACGGAGCTACATGTAAGCGTGGTAATTTCCAAAACTAAAAAAAAGTCCGATCTTAAGAGGTCTTAAAAGTAAATTTTTCAAATTTTAATACCTGTTATCCAAGTATTCTGGATAACAGGTATTAAAAACAGGTACTCAGAATTTCTTTAAGTCCAATGTGTTGAACTTAAAGAAATCAGGCTTTAGTGAGATAATAAATTGAGAATAATAATAAAAAAAAAACAGCGATTTGCAAACACTACGAAGAGGAAGGAGTTAAGTTCTCTCTTCTCACCCTCTAAATGAGTGAAATCCCCCTCAAAAAAAAAAAAAAATTGGCATATTCTTCCTTTATTATCAAGTTTTTTTTTATATTTTTTTTTATTAAATTGATTGAAATAATGAAAACATATGTTATAAAAGTATTTATTGAATTAGATTTAAAAAAAAAAATATTTAGCAATCGGAGTACTTTTTTTTTAAAATTCTTTTCCTAAAGTGTTATTCGGATTATTTTATGCAGTTCATTTGGAATGCTACAGTATACTCATCCCTTACTTATATTCTGTTTTGTTGTGCTGCATTTGTTTTTAAATAATCATCATCGCACGTGCGTTGGATAATCTGGAAATATTGGGTTGGATAATCTCGAAATCTTGACGCTATATAATTGCCTCAGTTTAAAATGGAATGGAACTAATTTACAATTCAGAAAATGGTGAAATGTAATTATCATGTCATACTCTTATTGTTTTGATATTCATGTAAATGACGTTTCAAACAATTCTGCAGAATGATAGAATCGGTCATCTCTCACAACATCGCAAATTGCCTCAGCTTAAAATAGAAGCACTTTATAATTCAGTGAATGGTGAAATGTAATTATTATGTCATATTCTTATTGTCCTCATATTTTCGTAATTAAGTTATTAAACTTAGTTCAGAATAATGATACAACTTAGACTGTTTACTTGTTTGCACTGAATATTTTTTAAAAATTAACTTGCATAAGAAAATCTCTTGACTTGCACTAAAATCTAAAATAAATCTAAAATAAGCATTACATTTTTTAAATCAAAGAAAGCTGCATTTAAAATTTTTTAAACTCTACTTTTTTAATTTATAACTTTTTAATTTATTCTGCAGAAAATTTAGATTTAAAACTTTGCCAAAATTTTCCGTCATAAAATAGGAACGTATTTTATCATCATAATAACCCTCACTGTTGATTGTTAATAGACTTTATGTCTATCATCATTGCTGATTTGCAACAGCGCTGTGATCGGTGTGTTGAGTTATCATCTATCTGCGGATGTCAGCCATTTTTGAAATTTACTTGAGAAATTTTAGAAAAATTCCAAAAATAAACAATTGAAATGAAATAAATTAAAGTTAAATTAATAAAATTTTTAATTAAAAATTCTTTAATTATTAATTTAGAGAAAAATATTATACACCTTTCCATAAATTAAATAAGAATGCAGATTAATCGAAATCATCAGAGATGGAGTGAACGTATTTTAAAAAATGAATAATTATTATCCATTTTTTAAAAATTATTAGTCAACCTGGCATATCAGGTTGGCTGATTATTCAACATCCACGCTGTAAATTCAACTCCTGCTTTTGGGCTGGGATGTTTGTAGCTTTAGTTGGAGATGAATTCCATCACACGGGATTACAAACCTTTTATTATTATATATTTATATGTGGGGGAGATACATTAAAAACATTGAGAATTATTTTGGAATTTTGTTAGTCCATTTGCTCAACGAACCAAAGTTTATCATGAGAAAAATTATCCGTTATTGTTGTATGTTTTAAGTCATACCAGCAGAAAGCAACGTGTGCTTTTGAAACTTGTTTCGAAGGTGCTGGGAAATTATGACAAGAAATATGAGAGTCGTCCTGCACACTACGTCAAAGAATGAAATCATGTCGTTATATTCGCCTTATATTAGTACTTTTGTAAGTATTCTGACTTCTCCCCTTCTTAAACACCATGGAATTTCATGTTTAAAACTTCTTATAATTTTCATTGATAAACTTAGAGGAACTTCGTTTAATTAGGAATACCACACCTCTCAAAGGTGAAGGTGCTCCCTCAGGAAAATATTCGGAGAATCAGGAGGGGGGGGTTCATTGCATTCAGTGTGAGTTGTGGGCCCATAGTGTAGCGTGTGTGTGTGTGTGCTGGTGTCGAAAAACTTGTTTATGTGTGTGTGTGTGTGTGTGTGTGTGTGTGTGTGTGTGTGTGTGTGTGGTTGTGCGTGACTTTTGCAAGTAGGCTTTAGTTATTTTTAGTAGGATTACTTTATTGTCAGTTTTGTTTCATAAAAACATTTAGCCCATTCATCGGCCAGCAGGTGGCGAATTATATTTGTCTTGATTCATCTCCACACTAAGTCAACTTTGGCATGTTATTATTTTTAAGCGTAACAGAAAGATGCTTTGGTAGGACATCAATTGCAATCATATATGTCATAAAAATTCTCTGTTCAAAATCGAAATGGATAAATATTATCTTTATGCACCGTTAACTTCAGATATATACCTACCTCATATCCCTTTCTGTTTTGGGAAGACTTGAAAAGGAAACTTTAATTTTTATTAGAAAAAAAACTTTAATTTTTCTAAGTCTTTCTTTGTGTATTACTCTTTCAGGTTATATGACGTTATACGACTATATTCGTACGAGAACACGAGGACGTATTCCTGTATTTTATGAAATATGTCTGTTTATGGGAAACATAATAATATTCATAATATCACGTTATGAAAAAAAATGGGAAGACTTTAATATAACAGTGAGGGTCAAATAATGCAAAAAATCTTTAACACCATGCCGAGTTCTTTACTGAGCCGGATATACTAGTTTATATCGCTAATTATCCAAGAGCATTGGATTGACTACTAAAACACTTCCAAAATATACCGTTAATCGCTTACCGAGGGTCTTTTATTTATTTATTATTTATTACTATATTTCAACTTACAAGGAAACACTCGACTTGAATCCAATCCATCGAAATTTTGGTATGCCCTAAAAGCTGACATTTCTTTATTTTTCATGTGAAAAGAAACAGAAGAAACTAGAATCGAGAAAATTTGCTCATTCTGAAATACGTTGCGATGTTAATATTATAAAGGCAGTGACTAAAAACCAACAGATGTAACTGGCACAACTCCAATTAACTTAGATTGCCTTTGTATTCAGAATTCGCATTCTGAAGCCATCACATTAAATTCCAGGAACTTTCTGTAGTATATAATGAAATGCAAGAATCCATTTGTTATAAACGAACTGCTTTAACATTCGAGTGCATGTTCTGTTTGCTTGGAAATAATTGAAAATTATGAAGCACTTTACAATGGGTTACCAATTAAAGAAAATCACCAACACTCGTAATTGATGCAAATTACATCATTCTGCTATGCTCGGCACATTTTCCGATTTACTGCGAGCCAATTTATGTTTTGTCTCAAATATAATTGCATCGTTTTATTGTTATTATTATTTTACGTTTTGAATTTATTATCAAGGGAAGTATTCTCTGGATTTTCATTCATTTTAACTTCGTTTCTCAATAATTCTCTAAAATAGCAAATTAAAATGATCGTTTTTTTTTCAGTCATGTAGCTAACGATTAACATATTTCTGCTGTTAATGGTTTCATTTATTTATTTTAAGGTCACCTGTCACATTCATGAATGAAAGATTGCCTGCTTCGTATTAATATTATTTTGAGAAATGAAAAAAAAAAAGAATTTGTATTTTTAACTAATTTAAATATTCGTTTCTTCATTATTAATGATGCTGTTAGACAATCTAGACAAGTTAATATGTATTGTCTTTTGTAAAGAAACACTATCTTTTTTTTTGAGGGCATTTTCGACAAACCACATTTGGAAGGAGTCAGAGAAAGGTTCTGTTGACTAGCCTGATTCGTGGTCTGACCGTGGAAGATATGCATGCAAGCGTATTCTTTCATCTGAATATAAAACTCGATGTGCTGAATTGGCTTCAGGTTATTTCTCCGAATGGTAACATTCAGTATACTTCTATGGTCATCCTTACCAAGTTTTTGCAATATAGCTCGATACACATACGTGGCTGCTTCAACACACCATACGACGAAGAGAAAAACAAGCTAGAACTTCATATTAGCTCCCTAAAGACTAAGGTAAGTTTGCCATCTTCTTTACCAGTAGTAGATAGCATCAGGAGATGTTTCCTTATGTCCGAAATATATCCCAAAACGATCTTACTACTAACTATACGGACATGAAAAGAAATTTTATATTTTAGATGTCGATCATCAAGTAAATAAATAAATATGTTACCGAGCGGTAACAGTAACACAAGGTCAAATAAATTACTATAAAAAAAAACTAAAGTAATTTCTTAGTTTATATAATGGAAATGTTTGCCAACTTTTTATGCATATTTTCATCTTGAACAATGTAAAATACATGAATATGATGAACTAAAATACTATTAGATAAATATAGTAGCCGATAAAATACTAAATTAATAAAGAATCATAATTTATTTAATGTATAAATACTGTATTGTTATTCTAGATTAAGTGTCATGATTTAATCTAGAAAAAAAAATAGTATCCGTTCTTCTATGGGGGGTTATTCTTTGTATTCTATATATCTAAAGTTTACTGAAACAATATGGTACTACCGGACTATTTTATAATTTGTTCTGTGTATGTGTGTGTGTGTGCGTGTGTGCGCGCGTGTCAGTTAGCATCGAGTTGTTTTAGCATTTCACGTATTCGGTAGTTGAAATGTCCTGTTATTAGAATTTAGGAACACGTGATATTATAGAAGCTCGGTGTTGTGACTATCGATTTAGTATAAACAGAAATGAATTCTCTCTTTAAAGTGGAACTACCTTTTCCAATAACGCAGAAACTTTAATAGGCTTTCACATACAGATATACGTATATATATATTGTCGGACAAAAATCTTTAGTGCAATACAGTCAGGAACTATTTTGTTTTAGCAAAGAAAGTACGTCCAATATTCTTTACCAGAACCAGTTCTTGGTAGAGATATTATCGTGCCTTGCTTTCGAAGTCTTTCCTTCTCTTTTGTTTTTTTTTTTTTTTCATTTTACGATATTGGTTTCGGCAGCGAGATTCGCAATAAATATGCTCTAAGGAGACCGCACTTCTCTGCAAATATTTGATGCCAAATGAACTAAACGGGCGACTATCAAACGACCTCCAGTCATTTTCCGTTATAACTCTGCTCTTTTACTATTTTCCTGAGTGTTTTTTTGCCACCTCGAATATTTTAAAAAAATTCTAGACCACCTTGAAGATCTTTCGACATTTTCTGAATGATAACATGCATTGCGTTTTTTTTTTAAATGTTGATATTAAGAAAAACATGAATGCTTCTTTAGTTGTGATTTCGACCATGCAGAAAGGACAAAGTGAGTGAGTTACCTTCCATGGATTAAGAATTCCATGTTACTACATGCAGTAAACGAAGATGAGGTAAAGAGTGTAGTAATCGGATTAAAAAAAGGGAAAAAAATGGAAAGTGACATTATAAATGTCAAAAAACTAAACATTGTCATTAAATACCAATTACAGTTTTTTACAAATATTATTAATAAATCCATAGAACACTTAAAGACTGCTTCAGTTGTACCTCTATATAAAGGAGGTAACAGAAATGAAATAAAAAATTACAGACCAATATCTATCTATCTATCCCAATGGCTTTAACAGGCCTTTAAGGCCCACAACCTTCCAAGCATGCTTGGATTTCGTAACCGAAATACGAGGATAGAATGGTCACTCCTATGCCTCAAGGTATTCTTGGCTGTATCCGTGTGTGTGTGTTCACGGGGCCGGTTTGCCTGCTTGCGGGATGAAAAACGCCAGATCAACTGGCGGAGAAACCCTACTGCCCACGCTCAAGACCGGCTAACTTGGCTATGGCTGAGGAAGATCCTTCAACTCCTCACGTCTCCGACGGGAATCGAACTTAGGACAGTCCTTCCCCAGGCATATGGTTGCGAAGCGCAAAGCCACTAGGCTAACCGCGCGGACAGACCAATATCTATGCCATCCACAATCTCAAAGGTTATTGAAATTAAAAAAAAAACGCTTAAATAGCTATTTAAATACATATCCTTTTACGCAATTAATCAATATGGGTTTAGATCTGGATACAATACCGAAAACGGTCTGTAGGAATAAATAAAGGAATGCACACAGCGGCCGTTTTTCTTGATATATTTAAGGCTTTCGACTGTATTCATCATGACCTATTGCTACTGAAAATGTCCAAATACGGCATCAGAGGAATTACTAATGACTGATTCAGATCCTATCTGAATAATAGAAAACAATATACCAGCTATGGCACATTCAATAGCGCAACAAAAATAATAAAATACGGAGTCCTGCAAGGGTCTGTACTAGGATCCATCCTATTTTTAATATATATTAATGATTTATGTAAATACAAACTTTTTGCAAAATGATATCCTTCGCCGACGACACGACATTAATATACACCGAAACAATCCTTGAAGATCTAAAAAATCGGATTAATAGTGATATGTTAAAACTAAGTAAATGGTGTCGCAATACTGGACTTAACATTAATACCGATAAAACGAGATATATATATACTTCACATTAACAGATAAGATAGACCACGATATAACCATAAATGGCATGAAAGAACATGTAGTGATATCCTAAATTGTAACTGTAGCCTAATCAAAAAAAACAAAAACAGTCAAATATTTCGGCTTCCATATCGATAGCAATTTGAAGTGGAACTCCCACACCACTTTCTTAACAAATACGTTTAGGGTCATAATTAATAGAATATATTATGTTCAATTTGTAAATGCAGAATTCTTAAGATGCTGGTAGTATTCCTGGGTTAATTCCGCACTGCAATATGGCATCACCTGTTGGGGTGAAGATTATTACAACAAACTGCTTCCATTAATAAGAATACAAAACAAAATAATTAGAGTCATAACCACTACTGACTTCGCACATTCAACCAACGATCTGTTTGTCATGCATAATATTCTACCACTACAGAAACTATTTCTCTATGGTTGCCTATTACACGTAAAAAAGGAATGCTGAAAGTTTCCATAATCTATATAATGTAGACTATGGATTATGATGCGGCCGGAACATGCTGGTAGTATACCCAAGGCAAACAAAGAATTTTTTCATAAATCCTTCGAATACCTAGCGACAAGCAGCTACAATAAACTCTGAAATCAAATCTATAACGTCAGCTTATGCATTTAGAAAAAGATTGAGAGACTACCTCATGGGACTAAACAATTTTGACAATTACTTTAAACGTATAAGGAATAAGGGATCATTATAACTCGCATATCATATCCAATTAAGGTACCAATATACTAACTAGTTCATTCACTTAGGAGACTAATATATTAACATATACATCAAATCAAACCATGTAAGGTGAGCCCTCATACATACTGTCACTGTGACTGTGAATCCGAAATATGTATTTTAATCTATTTGTGTGTGTATATATATATATATATATATATATATATATATATATATATATAACAAAATAATAGCCAAAAATAAGTGTAAATACCAACAGAAAATGATAGTAATACTTGAATTGCATTGTATAATAGTGTACATTGAATTTTACAACTTGAATTGTATAATATAAATATCTTGTATATTTGATGTGAATGATAATAACAAACTGTTAACCTGTTCTTTACGCAGAAGTCAGTTTTCAGTACAACATCAACCATCTATGTATTTGAGGTGAATGTTAAAGCCTCTCGAGCCAGTGTATTATAAACTCAACTTTTAATTTATAGTTATCTATTTTTAAGATATAATTATTCAGTTAACTTTAAACAATGGAGTTGTTACATTTTTAAATAAAAAATATTAAAAGATTAAATTTATAATTTTAAAAAATACACCTTTTATAAATCTATATATTATAAATAGACCAAAGACAGCACATAGTCAGGTAAAAAAAGTCTTTTTTAGGACTTCCAGGGTAACAAATGGCAATGCTGTAGCCAATGAAGTTTCAACTGAGGCTCAGCTATTGCCGTTACTCAGCCATGACTAGAGCTTTTTAGCTCAATAACACTCCATCCACACAGATTTTCTTCATTCAGATGATGGGATAAAGAGTCAAGGACTCAGTCCATCGCCCAGTTCTTTTAAGAACTTTAAGAACAGAGCTTTAATAGTAGAGGAGAAGAAAAAGTCCTTTTTAGGACTTCCAGGTTAACAAATGGCAATGCTGTAGCCGATGAAGTTTTACGTGAGGCTCGGCTATTGCTGTTACCTAGCCATGACTAGAGCTTTTAGTTCAATAACACCCCATCCACACAGATTTTATTCATTCAGATAACGGGATAAAGAGTCAAGGACTCAGTCCATCGCCCAGTTCTTTTAAGAGCTTTAATAGCTCATAAACACCTTATCCCTACACTGTCCTCTACAGATAACGGGGAAGATGAAAAACATTCTTGCTTCGCCCCTTTAAGCCAGTCCTTATAAGGACTATAAGGATAGTATTTTATTTTACACGTGTGGTGATCGGGAAAGAATAGTCCAGTGCAAATCCATGCATGTCGTAAGAGGCGACTAAATGTAAGCTGAGTTTCGAGAGTTCGCTCTCTCAGGTTTCTTCCGGAATTTTGCTCTCGGTGATGGGGGGGTGATTTCGGGGGAGTTGCCCTGGGAGAGCGTTTTGAGTCTCTGGGGGAGGATTTTATCTGGCATGGCCTGTGAGCGGCCTTATCGGTGGATACTTTTCCCTGGAATAAGAGCGGTTTTGCTCGGTGGTTGGGGGGGGGGGCACCACCGAGTGGAGTGGAGCCAAGCCAACGCTGAGTTGGACGATCTTTCGGACACTATTGAGTGGTCTAGGGATCGTTCTAATTTTTATACAGGGCTATACTTACGTATCAGCTCCAATGTAGCTCATGCATGTCGTACGAGGCGACTAAAATGGGTATCCAGGGTGGGTAATGGATGACAATGCTGTAGCCGATGAAGTTCTAACTGAGGCTCGGCTATTGCTGTTGCCCTCCTGCCATGAGCAGAGCTTTATTTATATAGCTCAATAACACCCTATCCTTTCACTGTCCTCAACAGATAACGGGGAATATGAAAAGCATTCTTGCTTTGCCCATTTAGCCAGTCCTTTTAAGGATTCCAATATTTTATTTTTAGAAGATCTTATAAAAGGGGTTGAAATAAGTTGATTGGAAATTATTTATTTATAAATGTATTTAATTTATAATTTGCCATACATAATTTGCTTTTATTTATATATTTAATTCAATAATTATCTATATTTAACAAAATATATTGAAGTAAGCAATAAAGTAATAAATTAATTAATGAAATTATATTATTCGAGGTTAAGTTGTCCAATTTCAAACTATCTCGGAAAAGGACACTGGCTTCTGAAGAAATTATAGGTAACCACCTGAGAATTTATGCTTATCTTGATTTTTATTCAGTAATTTTGCATCTATGTCATCACGATTGACATACTCGTGACAGCGAAATTAGTAATTTAGTATTAAGTTGATTTTGAGTAAAAACTGCTTACCAAAATAGGATCTCTTGAGGAAACGAATATATTTTGCATTGAAGAAACGTATGATTTGATAGTTAATTTAAATATTTCACTCCCACGAAGAGCTTTTAAACTCTTAATAGAAGTCAAATAATGATAAGTTAAAAGTTAGTATATTCTTACATATAAGAATACAGGCATTTATTTGATCTAATTATCAACGAAGTTAATGTGAGATGTTCGTTAATATTTATCCCAAATAATAATAATCAACTTTGCTTTTTTATGCTATTATCAGGTTATAAAGTGTGACGAAACCGTATCGTTACAGTTTATGTTATATTAATAACTGATGATAACCTTTTAACATGAATTACTGGTTAAATGCAAGTTTGACAGTCTCTACAAACTCCAACAAGAATGTCTTTTTTTGCACTTTTTGACTTCGTGTCACGCATTATTGAAAATAAAAAAAAATGTGCTAATGCTTTGCCTTTGGTAATGCTCTAGTCATGTGTGTCGTGTCTGTACCTTGACAACAGGGGGTGAATATCTATCAAGACTTTGCCTCTGACAATAACAGTTCCTAATAATGGATGGAATATCAATAAGGGGAATGAAGAGGATATCCTCTTATGACGCACTAGGACATTACATAGTCACCGAGAGTCCGACTACAGAGAGAGAGAGAGAGAGAGAGGGTACGTCTTAAGATTCGTGTCTCAGAGGAGAGACACATGATAAATAAACATCCGTTAAAGTCGGAAATTTGCCAGATAGAATGTATTTCAACATTTCCCAGTCGAATGTTACGCGCCAAGAAGAAATACTCAAACTCGTAGACACAATGAGATAGGGAAGATGAATTCTGAATAGGAAATCAACCACTATAGTTCCTCATTAGTATTCCGGTTTAAATTAAACCGCATCTTAAGAGAGTAGAAAAGACAAAAGGACCATTGTACAAAATATAACCATGACAGATAGGAAACAAAAGGGAAGACCATTTGCATTTTTCTCATTACTACAAGTCACCTAAATATTGATTAAGCACTCTCCACCTTCACATATATGGCAGTGAGTTGAAATGCTTATCGATTTTTGCTACCAGGGCGATCATCGAACTAAAGCCAGCGGAATTCAACTCGGAGAAACTCATTTGATATTCCTGCATATTAGAATTGAAGATAATTTCAGTTATTTAAGAATCAGAAAATTTCTATAAGATTTCTAAATTGAATTATGTAGTCCGACGAGAAACGTTCAATCTCTCTTAGGGTTTTGAATTTCGTAGTTACGTTTCTTGCTTTCCATATATTTCCACGAATCTCTTTTGCTTCGTTTCTGATAGAAGTTTGGCAAACATTTAATCTTTCTTTTCAAGTATTCTCTGTCTTCAGTTTCCTCCTTCAATAAAAATTTTACATAAACTATGATGGAAAAGATTTACTTTTGCTCTTTCCCTTTAAGACCTACATAGTTATCAATGCATGCTTTTGAAGATGTTCATCATCGTAAATTATTTTTCCGGTTCTAAATTCCTTGTTGAAAACATTTTTAGATTTTGCTAAAACGCGCTTATCGCAATCTTTATATTTTATTCTGAAAAGCAACGATAAATCTCAAATTATTACCAACGCAACAAATTTCTGCGTATAAAGCAAGTTCTTAAAGGAGCTGGGCGATGGACTGAGTACTTGACTCTCTATCCCGTCATCTGAATGAAGAAAATCTGTGTGGATGGGGTGTTATTGAGCTAAAAAGCTCTAGTCATGGCTTGGTAACGGCAATAGCCGTGCCTCAGCTAAAACTTCATTGGCTGCAGCATTGCCATCCTTTACCCTGGAAGTCCTAAAAAGGGCTTGGTTCCTTCTCCTCAACCTCATTCTCGTATAAAGCAAAAACTGAACATATTTACTTTGTAATATTTTTATTCATATCTTTTGATGGTGTAAATAAAATATGGAGATATTAATAAATACTTTTTTAAAATTTATCTAATAATTAACTTTTTTCTTGAGTAAATATCACTTTATTTATAATCGTATAGAAATTGCTAAATAAATCCGAAAAAAGTCGACATTTTTACACAGTAGAACAAGCAAATCGGTTACAGAATGCAAATAATAGGTAATATACCAGCCTCATAGGCTAGAGTGCTTTTTCTGTAATTCTAACAAACTGATCAACGAGCCAAAACACTAACTGGATTGCCTTTTGTGCTCAAAAAAGCAAAACGAATTGCATTAAAAGAGATAATCAGTTATGCCATTATAACGAATTGCATAAATAGATTATATGTTTATTTGTAGATGGCTATTAGTTCTTAGATTGTCCTTGAAATATTTTAATATTCGTAGAATGAATGCTTCCGAAAAGTCAAGAATGTCTATAAACTCACAAGAATTTTTGTTAACCAAGAGAATAAAACTAGATACAAATAAATGATAGAAAATCGGATTATTTGAGATATTGCAGTTTTAAAAGCTAACTTGGGTTTTATGAAATCTAATTAGGAAAGTTATATATAAAAATCCAAATCTTATTTCTTTATTATTATCGTTTGGGAGTTAAGATTACGCTGAAAAACCACTACAATAATGGTATTATTATCGCTCGCAGGTTGTAGAACTGTCTTCCATTGAAATGAAGACATGAAGTTCAATTAATCAAATGAAAATTTGATTAATTCTACTTTGTTCATTTAAATCCAAAGCCCCCATTCAGATACTTAAATTGCACATAGTTTTTCTGTTTTATCGGTAAGTGTGCAGGATGAAAAAATCCTATTTCCGGAGGAAAAATCCTACTGGCTTGACTTTCTTTCTTTCTTTCTTTCTGTTTTTTTTTTTATAAATAATACGAACTCGGTCCGTGCAATAAGATAACACAGATGTAAAGTGTAAAAACTTTACATCTGTGTTATCTTAAACACGGACTTTACACTAAGAAGAACGTCGCTATTAACTGATTTAAATAATACATATCAAATTTAATTCCAGCGCAGTTGGAAAAGTTGGAACGGACAATATCTAGCTACGCTGATGCTATCCGTAATCGTAGCCTGGCCATTCTAACCAGGCTCCTTCTCTAGTTTTCTTCAGCGTCGAGCCGTGATCTCTTCACTAACTCCATTTCAAATATATTCCGACTGGGTTATATTAAACTAAACGACATCTAATTGTCTGCATACCATGCCAATATATATCAATAATTCTCCCTGGAATAAAATGTACAAATATTAAATTAAATTAATAATTATACCAATGAATACAAATGTTTAACTAATTAATTAATTAAAAGCCTCATAAATGGAAAGTTTAAGAACCCAAATTCCAGCAGCTATCAAACAATCATGATGGTGGCTAATTTCACAAGGCGATAATCGCGGAGAAAATTTAAGAGAATAAATAGTGTTTTAAGAAGAACCAGACTAAATTAGTGATGATTGATCTATAACTGATCTATAGATGTGAACTTAGATGAACATTGTCCATGAAATTACTGGTAGAAAGGTGTAGAGCAGACACTGAGAGGAACTGTTATTAATCTGCCTGAAAATTATTGCTGCCTGTAAAATAGAAAAGCGTAAACCTAAGACAACGAAGAGGTCTTAATATATTTTTTTTTATTTTTCGCTTGTAGAAAATTATAGTGACGATTGAGTGCAAAATATGGTTGTTGATGTTGGATTCTGAGGAGAAGTATACAAATGAAATCACATTTCTTTTTTAGAGGTCGGATGCTGCTTGAGATTATTTGGGAATATTATTATTATTACGTAACACCTCCAGTGAATCCAGAGACTCAGCGAGGGAGGGCATCTACTCTACGACTCTCCGTCTCCACCACCCATTTCACCAAATGCAACTATCTTCATCATCTACACCAAAGCCATCTACCGCCGACCACAACCACTAGTATTTTCACAAACAATCACAAACGCCCATACCCACGGCGGGATTCGAACCAGCAGCCTTTTGGTTGGAGAGAGGATATGCTAACCACTCGGCCAACCAGGCCGGCAATATAAAAGGGAAAGAAGTTGCAACCAACCAAAAAATTAGGCGCGTTTTATCTTTTGATAGAAATTCGACGCAGCGAGAGGGAGCACAACTATACAGAAATTTATTCTTATTATTTTTTTACATAGTCAAGTAATGAATTTCGTTTTTATTTTCATCACTTAAGGACGAGTTTGCCAAGAGTATACTATCTTTAGAAAATCAATGTCTTCCTTTGATATAATCACTTTCCGTGAAACATCAGAAGGTTTATTTAAGTAAAAAGAAACAAAATCTTTTAAGTTACTTATAGTTTTCTAATTTGCATTTCATGCCGGGTTGTTTGTGATGTTTCAAGTCCTCCTCTGTTATCATCTCTTTCCCTAAAAACATCTGAAGGCTTGTTAAGTAAACAAAACAGCAAAATTTCAACAAGTAGAGTTTACAAATTTGCTTTTCATGTCGGGTCGTGTTTGATTTCCTTTCAAGTGTTCCTGTCCTTGAGATATTCGTCTGATATCTGATATTCGGAAAAGATAATATATATTGATTAGATATGCTAACAAAGTTCGGAATTTAATGCTAGACAATTATAGATAGCATATGCAGAATAAGTTCCTCGATTTACGATTCCCTGTTAGATTCATTTTGCGAAATTAGATTTCTTGCTAAAGTCCTTTGTTCTGGCTAGGTGGATTTTATCGACACTTGATATTTGGGATTCATAGGAAAATTTGAGGAATCACGCCAACTTTTGTTTCCGTTAGGCCATCTTTAAGGACATCTGGCAGAAGCTTTCGAAAAATTAGCAAAGTAATATCTTCATTCCACTTAGGTAGAATTTAGTGAATCATATTTAGATGTGCACTAAAATTTATTCGCTCAACCCAGTGTTTAAGGTTTCATTTGAATCACTTTTTTTCGGCATAGTTTGGCAGCATAATTATATTTTGAGAAACACCGAAAAAATGAAAAGCACTAATAATATCAGAGTCATCTATTTTTTCTCTTGGTCTTTTGCATTGTCCACCTTGATTTTTCGATATGGCTTTAAGTCAAATAAATTTGACTAGGCAAAGCCACTATAAGCACTGTTTTTGAATTGAAGTTTAGCCACTCTGCTGCACTTTCTAGAGTTAAATCTTAAATAGTTAACCAGTTTAATACAGAGATAGTAGGATTTTTCCCTCAGAAATATATTTTTTTAATTCTGGGTTTTTAGTCTTTCAAACTGAGAAAAGATTTGAAGACAGGTCTTTTTAATTCAAAATTTATTATTGTTATTGTAACTTCAGCGATTTATTGTAACAATACGTGTACCAGACACCTCCTCCATTCGAGGGTACAGCAGAAAAAAAACAGCATTTCGCAGTCCGACCGCTGGATAGTACATTGAACAGAACCTGACAGTAACGAATCAGGAAGCTTTTTTACTAATTAGAGAAAGATTCTTTGCTTCCTAGACGAGGTTCGAACCCAGGCCTCTATTACAGCAAAGAGTTTCCTCTTAATCATAATATTTGAATCTATCAAATCATTTATGAATATATATTAAACAAGAAGAGCCCAAAACCGAACCTCGGGTTATCTTGTTCTTATTAATAGACAGAAAGATTCGTCACCACCAAGCCAAATTATTTGCTTTACTGAATAAACTATTCATATCAAGAATTTCCTGGATGTGATTTCTAATTAATTTTTCAATTCATTTGTCTATAACACTAATAAAACTCATTGGGTTAAAATTTTTTCCTTTATTATCGCCTTTGCGCATATCTATTCAGAAGGCACTATTCCCAATTTGAACTAAAGTGAGTAAAATATGGACTGATTAATATTGAAATGCAGCACCACAGGAGATATAACTATATCATCTTTAGTAATGTCATCTTTTAATATCATCTGCATTCTTAACTAATAAGGTAGTTAATTCTAATTATTGATTTAGCTATCGTGCTTAAAACTTGATGTATCAAATAATCCTATTTTCTTTGTTTTTATTTCTTGTAACAAATTCCTTTAAGAACTTGATTATTCATCCAGATGAGTCCACGTTATTAAAAGTTTCTTTTAGGGATAAACTTGGACATTAAGTTATGCAAGATGTCCTTCAATGTTATCCATTTTTCATTAATGCCATCTCCATGAGACAGTGTGTCACCCCAATAAATACTTCTTAATCTTCTAATCATACTTTCAAAGTTACGTTTTTGCTTTGAAATTTCACCATTGATGCTTTCTAATTAGAATTTTACCCATAGTCATCTTAAATCTCCTTTCAAGGTCAAATGATCGCTATTACCGAAGGAAATCTAAGTAATCAATATTCACATACATGTTACTTGTTGCATTTTAAGACAGGATGGCAGTCGTAAGTACTAGTAGTTGTAAGTCGCATCACTTTTATTCTTCCACTCAATATCATATTAAAATCATTCAATAACAATACCTTATTTTCCCGTATCTCTTTAAGCTGGTCCGTTATCACTGTTCCTCTCTACTGTAATAGATGCATATGTAGCTTTATTCAACCCTATAGTGTAGCGATTTTCAACCTGTGTGCCGCGAGAGGTCTTCAGGTGTGCCGCAAGATTTATGAAAACAAATTAATTGTAAAAATAATGTCGTAATTTGCGCATTTATTTATTAGTGTCTGGTCCTCCATCTTCTTGTGTGTGTGTATATCAATCAAAATTATGCCTATTTTTTGCCAGATCATCAAAAAAATTAAAAGAATATATTTTTAGTGTGCCGCAGAATTTTAATAATTAGTCCAGGTGTGCCGTGTTATGAAAAAGGTTGAAAATCACTACTATAGAGGAATCTACCAGTATTTTCACTACCGATTATTTTCACTTCCGATTATTAACAAACTAATAGATTAATAAATCGATAGTCATATGCAATATATAGCTTGCATGAAATCCGATTACTTGTTATTGCCATGGTCGTGGATTGCTTGTCATCAAATATGTGTATTATACTAATAAAAGTAACCCTTTAAACTCTTGGCTTAGCAGTTAATATGTGTCAAAATCCTCTGTTAAATATCCACAGTTTCGGATCATTAGCTTTCTCTATAAACAGCTCAGACTTTTAACCCGTTTCCTTACGAATAACTCTATTTACACTACTCCTAGATACGAGTAGCATTCTTATGATTCAACCAACATACAACATTCCCTGTCATCGTACCATGAAATCATCGTACATTTTAATGTCAACACTTAAAGTGGAATCTCACTATGAGATTCCGCTTTAAGCGCTGTGAAGCAAGAGATCCTGCATATATATTAAAATCCTCCTTAGCATCAAATTCATCCATTAAAAGCCAGACATTTTATCATCTTCAGACCCTATCGATCGTTTCCTATTATTTATTTACACTGGAATTTTCCCGTACATTATATTGAAAATATTATATACCACACACACACACACACACACACACACACACACACACAAAACAGTTATCTCACCCGCCTATGGCACTAATGTACTTTTAATGAATGAGATTCACATAAAATGTGATCGTATCACTTAAAATAGTTGTGTGCATGAACCTATTGCTACTAATACTAATGGTTACAATATTTCATTTGCGTTGTAAATAGTGCACTCAAACAGATTAATGCTAGGATTTATATACAAGAGTACATAATCTAAGATGTAGATGCTCAGATTTTTTCTTCATCTTTAGTCTGTAATGATGTAAGATTTCAAATGCATTAAAACTTTGTAAGTATTTATTCAATCATAATGCATATTAGCCGAGTATAAAATGAGTAAATAGTACTCTGTCCTCACGTTTCTGATATTCTATCTCAGAACATGTCTGAGATAGGTCTGTTGTCTGGAATGATCGAAATAATGCTCAATTTTAGGTTTATTATGGTGTGAAGAAGCATGGACGTCTCAGTATGTGGGACTGGTTGGGTTGGGTTTTTGACTGATAGAGACTTTTAGTTTTTAATTTGATCTAGTGTTTTTTTTTTTTTTATATATCCAGGAAAGGAAGTCAACAATTTGAGTCTAGTTCGTCAGTAAATTTTATATTGGAGTGTTGGGTGTTGAGATCCTTTAAAATCTATATAAGATTATTCATTTTATTCTGTTTAAGTAAACGAATCAATACATCTGTTACTGGAAAAGAGACCTATGATTAATCCTGAGTCCGAAGTAACCCGATGTTATGTAATATTTAAATCATTCCATGATTTTTGAGATTTCCTTTAGTAGTAATGTAAGCTCATCAGTCAGAACTTTAGTGAATACGATTACTACAACAAAGTCGAACATGATATTTCATTGAACGAAATGGATATCGTGAGTGATAGAAACGTGTTCATTTTATTTTTCACAAAACACATTTTGACCTTTCAAAACTTTTAATAATATTGTTAGACGTTTGATAGATTATACGTTGTGGAATCGACATCAACCATTTACACGTTAATCTATACGTTGTTTAGAGGAGGTTATTAGCACGATTTTGTAATTCTGTAGAAGGATTATGATTCGTTATAGAGAAAGAGTGGAACTTTCATGTTGGATTTTCTTGTCATACTCATTCGAGTCGACAATTACTGGAGCATTACTTCTATGAGTTATAAGGATAACTATTCAGATATTTTGAATTTGAATCTGAATGTTGCACGTTGTGTACAAATAATAAGAAACAGCGATGTGGTGTTGACATTAATCCAATGGTTTAAAAAGATGTTACTATGACAGCTTTGAAAAATTTATTGAGGGGGGGGGGATAAAACACATAAAATGAAGGATGATTCTTTGGCTTTTATTTCACTAACATATTTTAGGTGGGGACTACCATCCTGAAAACATTACTTTGTTTTCATGATGGTAGTCATGACAACAAAGTAACGGTACATTCTATAATGAATACAAGAGGAAAAACTGTTGTCCCTATATGCATAAAATGTTTCATTCGTGCTTGTTCAGTTAAATTGATATGGAACGTTATGTGGATAACTTGTAAGAGCATTGTATGGCAAAACAATCAAAATAAAAATAGTAAAACGTCTGTAGATGCTTATATTGTTTATACATTCAAATTTGCCGGTCTGGTTATCTGAACGGATAATACACCATTTAACTGGCTATGGGATCGAATGTTTGTGAAAGTCTTTAGTTGGTAGACGATTTTTGTCACCTGATGTGAGACCACCAACTTGCTTATTAGAGGCCCCAAGATCACTGAAAAAAAAGCCAAGTTTGTTCTCTAGAGCAGAAGAACCAGATTAGCTCATCTTACGGATTTGATTTACTATATATTTACAAGCCTTCGTGGGTGAGACTCGCATAAAAACAATAGTGTACATGGAGTTAATAAATCCCATCTTAGAAGAATTTGTCCGTTGCATGGGCAATAAAATTATCAGGCAGTGTCGTGGTACTAGAAAAAGAGCTTCAAGCTATAGTGACCTAAAGACGTCAGTTAACCCGAAATATGGAACACTAAGTAAATATAAATGTTTGATAGTGAAAAGTAAGTAGATACATAAAAGTAGCAAAACAGTCATATAAGTCGAACTAAATTAGGTTTCCTCACTGAGTATTAGAAAGTATTATATCATCGTGAACTTTTGATGTAAATGCAAACTAGGAATATTACACATACAGTTTTGTTGATTAAATCACAATTGAAAGAACAAATTCAAAAGAATAAGTCATGGGAAAATAACATTAATGCGTTTTTTTTCGTTTGACTCGTTTATCTCTCTATTTATGACAAAATAACACCTCAAAGGAAGGAACGATAGTGTTAATTACCGTTCGTATTATATTAATTTATACCATTATGGTAGACGCACCGCACGTATTTTACACAAAGATGAGAAGTATCTCCATTGTACAAGACATTTCCCATTTCTTTCACAGTTTTCTGAACTGCGAGCGCTTTTGTGATGTTATTAATGAGTATCTTTCATATCTTAATTACTCAGAAATGGAGCGAAGGAACATCATAACGGACCCGTGTCCAACATTTTTATAAATGGTTACAATGATAGTCGAACAATGTTGCTAAACTTTGTCTTCAGTCATTCGAAACTTTGCCGATATGTAACAAGGAATGTGGGGGGGTTGGGAGGGGGGTGAAGAAGAGATTTTTCTTATCGTGAACAAGCGACATTTATCTTAATATGGTCATCCTTTCTTTAGTGAATCTTTCGCTCATTTGTAAAGCTTCTTTAATAGAAATTTTACCATTTTGAAAAGAAGATATAAGTTGTGGACATGGAGCCTTGAGAACGACGGCATCATTAGTTACAGTCGGCCAGTGAAACTTGAAGTTCTATTAGTTGTAACACATCGCTGCTATCTCATTTAATTTTTTTTTTTTTTTTGGTCCTTTGACATCCAAAGAAAAATTATTAAAAAGATTACCGTTAGTTGGTTGAGGCATACTAGAAGCGCATAAGCAAGACTAATAACCAAAGGAGAAAAAAAAACGAATAAGAAAGTCATGATGTAAAGAAAGTGGCGACACAGGTGAAGTCACGTGGTACGGCTGGAGAAAACTAATTATCCATGAGCAACTGCATTTAAATAGTTTTCCAAATTTTGTTGTCAATTGTATGAGCAAAATAATACCATTATACTTCTAAAATCTATATGTAAAAATTATAAAATATCAAATTTTTATAATTTTTATTGTTTATAATTGGTTAATTTCTTTTGAAATGTAAAATATGTCCAACACCATTTAGATAAATGCTTGCTTACATATGACGTCAGGGAAAAATGTACTAGAAAAACATATTTTATAATATTTTGTATGCTTATATAGAAGCGACACTTGCAAAACAGCTGTTCATGCTGTTTATGTTTATGTTTGTTTTAGATTAATTCTTCTAATGCTCTTAGTCATATTAGTCATATTTATTTTAGATTAATTCTTCTAATGCTTTTAGTCACATAACTTAAAAGTCATTTCTTCTAGCGGTTGCACGCAAAACTGCGGTTCATGCTGTTTATTTTAGATTAATTCTTCTAATATGCTTTTAAAAGCGACATCTGCAAAACTGCGGTTCAGGCTGTTTATTTTAGATTAATTCATCTTTGATTGATATGTTTACATTGTCATTAAATGGAGAAAATCGGAGCAAGCCTTCTACGTATATTTTCGGGTTATTAATAAGATGCGAAGAAAGTATCCACTTTCTCTGCATCTTATTTATCTTGGGACAACCAGAAGAAACTCTTTTAGTCATATGACTTTTAAGTTATTTTGTTTCTTCTAGCGGTTGCCAAGAGAGCACTTAGCATTTTCTAAACTCCTCGAACGTCTGCTGCCACCTGAGTTCATGTACATCTCGAATTCGAAAGTTTTCAAAACCAGCTGTCACATTCCGAGTTAATCGATGTAATCGATATTTCTAATGGATTTCCGCTTCCATGATCATTTTTAAGTACGTTTGTATCAGTGTCGGCGACAGATGGCCTTTAACGAAATATCTGATTCTTGACAAACGTAAGATAGCGAGAAGGATAGCCTAGAAGAGATATTTAAAAGCGAAACAATACAGCCGTAGCAAATATGAAAAACTGAGCAACGTCTGACGATTTCGTTCTCAAACAACCATTTCAAAGATGTGACCAACAGAATATGAAATAGTTCTAACATTCGCACGTTTTTTTTTCCCTTGCTAAGTCACATGTTTATGAATATTGAATGGAAGTAAATAATCGAATAAAACATAATTTAAATATTTCGCTTATTAATAATTATATAAACTAAATGAATATTATTCAGTTGCGATGTAATTTCTATGTAAATTTGATTTTTTTAAACATTGCTTTAATAGTAATCTTACGTGTGTTTCGAAAACAGTGCATTGTTAATGGATGCACGTTATATAAAAAGGAAAAGATGAGTATTTTTTTTCCCTATTTACTTTAATCACTTGTAAAACGTAATTTTTCGAACTCAATACAAGAAGAAAAAGAGACAATATTATTTGGAATTAACATACTTTAGATGCAATTATATTCACAATATAAGGTGGATTATAGATTTGTTTTTCTGGATGGATAACGAAGAGGTGGATAATGTACAAATTAATTATAACCAGTTAGTACCCTTTTTGTTTTCATAACTATTTCGAAGTAAAAGTTTCACTTTCCGTTTTTGAATTCAGTTTTTCATAGTGATACTTGAGTTCTCTATCTTCCACTCTTTTTTATTTGCATCCGTTTTAGTAATTCTTTTAAATCTTTCCACTTCGAGTTCTGTCCTTCTCTCTCTCTCTCTCTCTCTCTCTCTCTCATATCTTCAATTAACTAATTCAGATCCAGTTTCTTTTCGTTCCATCTTATATAGGATATCATTCCTTTGGAGGAAAAATATTCCTATCACATATCAGCGATTTTTTATTTGATCATATATAACACGTTTCATGTGCAAATATTACAAAAATGAATATATTCGGATTTTTGCTAGAACTACTTTCATCTTTCAACCTTATTTTTGAGAAAAAAATCTTAGTTTTGTTGCATTTGTTTTCCCAGTGTAAAGAATCCCTTATGAAAGAAGGCTAGGTTATTAGTTGCCGCTGGTTTCATCACTATCATATCTATAAAAGCATCTGAATTGCAAATATTTGAGCACATCGACCACGTTATTGGAATTCATGCATCGAAAAATAAGACATCATTATTTTTTAGTCTCTGCATGGCTCAACATTTCCATTTATAAAAGAACACACACACACACACACACACACACACACACACACACACACACACACACACACACACACACACACACACACACACACACACACACACACACACACACACACACACACACACACACACACACACACACACACACACACACACACACACACACACATGCATTCCATACTCTCTTTTTTCTTATTATTGTGATACTCTTTCGTTTATTCTCCTTAACCATTCCCCATCTATCCCTTACAACCGGCTGTATATCTGAATAAATCATCAACTTAGCTGATTCTTTACTTTTCAAAATATTTTTAATATCCAATGACAAGGAATATTAGTATGAGGTATAATTAACACGAGCATCCGCAAATATAACCCTTTTCTACTAGAACCAATATCCAACCAAGCAAATATTTTCTCAAGTAGCTTATTAATACTCGTGTGTTGATGATATTTTTTGTATTTTATTTTTATTTTATTTTATTTTTTGTTTGCTGAGTTAGGCAACTTCACTTGTCGTTTAATAAAACATTTATTTTTATGGACTAATATCAGACTCTTAAATTTGCAATGAAGCTTCATCTGTCACTGCGGTAGACACTTGCAGTAGTGTAAATATTTATTAACACAAACTCATGTAGGCCCAGACATGATAATTCTGAACTTGTTTGTGATTTGATGCAAATTAAAAATAAAATCGGTTGTTTGTTCGTTGGTTGCATTTTTATAAGCAATTGTAAGAAGTCACTGGCATATATTTATACGAATCCTGTAGGACTTAAAACGATTTTTATCGATGTGTAATGAAAACAGCTACTTCAAAAAGAAGCTGGTTTTTTGCACTTTTTTTATCGTCACATAGGGTATTAAGTATTTCTTTTGAAAGTGAAGAAATATTTCAAAACATTTCATAAAAGCTCGATGGATGTATGAACGGTGAGTGCACTTGAATTTGATACAGAAAACGAAGATTCTGATGTAAAAACGGATAATTAGAAAAAGTATCAAGAGTCGTATATGAGGGAGCAGAATCGAGGAGAAATCATGTGATTAACAGAGCCTTGTGCTACAAGGCTCTGTGAACCACTACTATTATTTTTCCCCATAAATGATATAGGAAATTATTTGAAGGGAAATACAGCAGTCTCTCGATTAATGCGCCTAATGTGTTCTTTAAAACAGGCGCATTAATCGAAAACGCACTAATCGAATATAATAACCTATGGGAAAAAGTATAATTCGTTCCTCAAATTTCTTTTTTGACCTTTAATTTTTTTATAAAAGAATTAAGGTATATCTCAGGACCTAGTTAAAGGAAAATCAAGAAGATGAAAGACAACAAAACATATTCAAAATATAAATTTATTATTCTACTTCTTAACAAAGAATTGAGCTAACGTAGTTTGGCCGGTTTTGTTTCTTTCCCCCCTCTCCAATTGAAGGTATGTCCCTATTGCCTCTTCTACTCCTGCAAATTTTACTGCTTCTCTCTTCATCAGGGTCAGCCTCTAAGCATTGCTGCTTAAAAACTTCGAATGTACGAAAAATATTTTGAAATTGTTTCTATGAAATCTCTTTGGGCTTGTCAGTAATTAAATGTTTTTCATATTCTTCAGGATCTTTCCGCTATGCATCTAAATTTAGCTGGTCGGAATCACTAAATTTTTCAGAATGATATTTAATTAACTAAGATTCGTTTGAAAAGCCTCTAAAACCATTTGCACAAGGTGGAAGAATGTGCTTCCAAACGGCTCGCATATTACTAGCGACTTTATAACCAGGCTGAGATTTCTCTGATTTGGCCAGAAAAGTCTTGGAAAGCATTCGCTTTCATCGGTTTCATCAGCATTAAATATTTGTTTGTCACAATTGCCTCCTTCTTCCACAATATTCTTCAAAATCTTTGGATAATTTGCGGCCACCTCCTTATCTGCACTTGCAGCTTCGCATGTGATTAGAACATTATGAAGGCTATATCTCTTTTTGAAACGTTCAAACCATCGAGCACTAGCGTGGAAATCTTCTATCGTCTTCTTTTCCATCATTGATAGTCCTTTCAAGGTTGCAAAGAGACTTAATGCTTTTGATTTAATAAGGTCAGTGCTTAGCTGGATCCGTTTTTGGTTACAATCTTCGATCCATGTAGAAAGAAGTCTCTCTAATTCAATCATTATAATACTTCGATTTCAAGTGCATGCATTACGAACTCGAAGAGCCTTGCCTTTCTCTTTATATTCAGCAGCTTTGCTTAAAATTGCTTATATAGTCGATTCAACCATTTTTGTGTTCTTGTCCTATCTTTGCTCCGGACTCGCCTTGTTCATTTTCCTTTATTATTTCAAGTTTTTCTTCCAATGAGATTACCTTTCGAATAATTTTCACACTTCCACTTTTTTTTGCTCACTAATTTTTTTACTCAGGATGAAAGGTTGAGAAAATAGTTTAAAATAAAAAAAAAGTAAGGAAAACAATTGCAAAGGAGGCACGAGATGCGATTATCAAAATACTATGTAATTAGCAGCAGACGACATAAATTTTGGCAGTAAATTTGGAACATAGTGTACATGGAAATAGTGTAGTATGCCATTAAAATAACTTAAAATATTTTAAATCGGTAACTAAACGAGTTCATCCTGTAAAATATATAAAAAGAAATAATTTTTAAATCTGTCAATTTATTTTTAAGATGTACGAGTATATAGGCGCACTAATCAAATTTGGATATAGAAAAAAGTGATGTACTAATCGAAAACTCACTTAATCGGAGGCACATTAATCGAGAGATTGCTGTATTCAGTAGTTTGATGGTGATACAAAATTAGGTAACATAATAATTAAGGCAATGTAGAGAGCTTTCGGGAGAATTTAAATTGACCGACATTACGAGCAAAATACGATGGGTTTCAGTTTAATTTTAGGTGTGCATTTTAGAATGAAAAACCTACAGGATGAGTCCCATATTAATGGAACTGTACTCCAGGAAACAGATGTGGCTAAGGATTTCGAGGTGCTGGTCTTGGGGAGTTGTAGTTCACAGGGTATATGGTTAAGATGGCTATGAAATACACATTAACAAGCAGAGAAAAGGAAGTTATAATTCCTCTTTATAAGACGTTGCGTGATACGTCCTCACGTGAATTACTGCGCTTAGGTCTGGTCACCTGATTTTTTGGAGGAAGTAGTGGAGAGGATTCAGACGCTAGTGACCAAGATGGTGAGTGGTCTGTGGAACGTTCCCTATGAGGATAGATTGAGGATTTGTGGATTGCAAAAGTATGAAACATTTAAGTTATTAAAAGGATTACTTGACTAGAGGGGGGCAGAACAATGGGGGGTCATTTCTAGAAATTGAGTAAGAGTATAGTTCCCAAGGGTGTGAGGATTAAAGTTGTTTGCTGGAGAGAAGTTATTTAATGAGTCAAATGGGTTTCAGAATCACTTGTGAGTGCTTTGTCTGTCAGTGTGGTTAAGAAGAGATATTGTATAGTAGGTTTGGGTCTCCCGCAATGAGTCTTCGGAGTGCCTACAGGTATTATCCAATAATAACAATAATTTGTTGTGCGGAACGAAAAAAAAAACCAAGTCTCAGGAGGAAAATCGCTTTCATTTCCGCATGAAATCAGCCATCTAATAAAGCATCTATAAATATTTATAGCGTACTAGATGAAGTTCTAACCAGGTCCTTCTAACCAAATGGCATTATCAGTACATATGGAGTCTGTGTATATTTTTTTGCGCGTATGGAATATCACTATATGGAATCTACATTTACAGATCATGAACAAATAATGATACGTTAAAAATTTAACTACCAGCTAATATTTCAATTATGCGTAAGATCACTGTACCACATTTTAATATGTATAATTTAATAACTGGAAATGGAAGCCATTTCATTTTCTCTCCTAGTAAACAGTAGACCGATAAAGTTCTTTGTCACTTGATAAAGAAGATTTGTGGGTCACCCAGACTTGCATTACGCGCAGGCGCAAACATTTCAATTTTAGTAAGCAAACAGACATTTGTCTGTTTGCTTACTAAAATTGAAATGGAGTAAAAAACAAGATTTAAAATAGCTTGGTATCTTTAACAGTAGACTGATAAGTTAAAAATAAATATTCATATACAGGTGTATATATACATGAATAGAAATTGAAGAGGAGCTTAGAATAGTGAAAAATAAATAAATAGAAATAAGAAATGTAATCATTCTGTCATTATATATTCTGAATTGTATTACTAAAACATATTTAACTATTATTTATTACTAAAAATAACTCGGAGTATGTGCAACTCTTTTCATCTCTAACATTTCACAATTCACTTCCTTTCCTAAAATACCAACTTTGATTACCTCAATACTGAATTACTCCATAAATATGTATTTGCGTTCTGTATTTTCCGCTGAGATATTCGCTATTGCAAGATTTGTGGAATGAATATGTGCCGACATTTCTATATATTTTCCATTGATATTAAGCCTAATTTCATTTTGACATGCTTCTCTCGTCACGAGGATTAATTTTCTCGTGACCTTTGATAAATGATAATTTTCATTGATAAGCTCCGAATACATTAAATCAGAACCACCTCATTTACTTCGGTAAGGGCACTTAATGCTCCACTAAAATTGAGCTCATTGTGATATTTGCATTTTGGCAGCCTAATAAGTCAATCTGGTTGCTTAGCAACGTGCATAACGTTACGATGACGATGAGTTGTATATCGCGTCTCTCACTTTGACAGGGTTTAATTCGCTGATAATAAATACTAGAAATAGGTGAAGTGTGCTGTTATTTTTCCTGAGATAAGAATCACAATAAACATTTGAGAAAATGCTTTCCGAAGTGGGTAAGATGAACCAAATGGTAATGCAAAGATGTTCAGAGAGACTGTAATGAAGGGATTTGAATTTTTAACATACTTTGGCTGGCGTGATTCCTTAAAATTACGCGTGATAATCTTCTTTACTTAGCAGACTGCTATTCAGTCTTCACTGTATTGGCATAAATGTCAGCGGAACAAAAACAATGATCCAACCTTTAATTTCATTTATCTTTCCCCCCCGCTTGTTTTGTCTAGCACTGATTCCCTTCTCTTGCTGTCTTTCTTTATCTCCCCTTCTTTATTCTCTCTCTCTCTCTCTCTCTGTTGTCCTATTAGATAAAATGGTCTAGCATCAATCCTGGTGTTTATATTCATAGAGAGAAAGTAGGTGGAGTTGCATAATTCATGGTTTGTTACATTATGCGATCCATTATATGTTGAATCATACATTTATGCTAAAGGGAAAAAAAGTGACTTATTGCCAGAGCAGACAGTTGCTGATATATCCACTGTATTTATATATATTTAATGCAGCTTGTCAATGCGAATTTGCACAGTTCAACAACATGCTTCACTCCACATGCGTACTAACATAATAAATTTTTCGTCTTTCTTTTATACGCTCCAGTGATTGAACTTTGGATAAATCTCCATCTGTTTTGACCTAATCTATCATCAAAGAGCATATCAAAGATGGCAAAGTCGGTGGAATATTCTTTGATTAGAGCTAACTGTACCTGTAAAGTTGATTCAATGACTGGTGGTAGGCCCATTTTTGGAGTCTCCTTTTTTATTGTTAGAAATGATTTCTAGATTCAATTCGTTTGACAAGAGCAGGCGCATTATGCATTATCTTAACCATCACAATAACTAGCTTGAAAGAGTTAATTTTAAAAGTAAACACTTAATTCGGATATTTAAAATGAAAATCAGATATTGACTTTTAACTCAAGTATTTAATATTAAATTGATATTGAATTCTGATTCAAGAAACATCGGAGTCAGTTGTTAACCAAACAAGAAAAACATAATTTATTCGACTTATTATTAATAATAAATAATAATTTATTCCACTTCGGCTTATAAACTAAAAATGGACATCATTGTTTTTTATTATCTGAGAATCATGTTGTTACCATGCCGACTTGCGAGGATTCTACTAGATTCTTGTATTACACTACTTGTAACATACACACAAACACCTGAATTTCGATGGAGGAACTGTATTTGTCTTTTATTAGCCGTTAAGGCCTTTTAAATCGCAGCTTGTGCCACAAAAGTGGTTTTAGTCACTGCTTTTCTATTTACGAGATTTTATTTACTCAAGTGCCTATGTAGCCCTATAGAATTTCTTCTACGGTGCTGGAACGTGAAAATGATACACTGTTAGAGGTTCGATGTCTGTTCGCTAACTACAGGAACTCCTCCTAGGACTTGTTTCATGCGATTCCAGTTAGTTTGTCTCTGCCACAGACAAGTAGGTTTCCCCCCTTTTAGGAAACTTGAATTTTTAATCACCGTCTCGGGAAAAATCGACCATACAACTCACAGTAGTTAGGAAAAAAAAATATTTGTCAGAATTGTTGACTACATTTTCAATGTTTTACCAGAATTCATAAGATAATGATCAGAAAGAGAAAATGCATAAGGCGTTATGTGTTGAATAACGTAATAGCCATATGAATAGAAGCAGAAATTCAGATCATTTTGTGATATGTTATTATTTCCCATGATGAGACAAAAACAACAAAAGCTACGTTGTCATTGGTGGATAGGCTTCATTTTTCTTTTGTCATTCTCCTCTAAGTAACGAAACACAGCACAATAAAGAGAGTTCATTTCTTGCTTCAGCAAACAGATAAAGAAAACAGCGTGGAAGGAGTGCTTCTGATTCGCGAGGTTCATCTCACTGGAGAGTATCAGCACATGACGAAAGCGATGTGCGTGTGCGTGCGCGAATGATTAATTACCCTGGTCTTTCTGCGGCATCGTTTCACAGTCTGAGAGACAGAGACAATTGCATGTGTTGTAAATGCTGGATGTTGGATGCCCATTTAAGCTAATCTCGGAATACAAACGTGAGAAGTCTTAAAAGAAAATGTCATATATATTGGCAAGAAAAATCTAATGTTTCTCTGATAAAGGCAGATCGCAGAGACTAGTTTATGTTGTAGTGAAAACACAAGATAATGTCTTCTCTATGGAATAATTTTGAATTGCTTCCCTTTCTTTAATTTGGGTTTGGGGCAATACCCATTGTAGTAAAGAATATTGATTCTGAGTTTCAATTTGCAGTAGCAGGCTGTATTTCATTCATGTTGATTGCAATGGTAATATTTCGATAATCATATAGGAGAGAAGGAAGTATAAAGACATCTTTAGGCTATGCAGAAGAATTATTGAAATGTAATTTAAATCCCATTTTACTTGTCATTTTATATTAAGTAGGCACATTATGGGAGATTCAATTTGCTTTATAAACGATATGTAAAATTGCCATTATTAGCTTTTAGCCCTACGAAATTTACATATTGGTCAAACGAATAAAATTATTTTATTGATTATTGATTTATGATTGCAATAATTTAACAATAAGCTTTCAAATCAATAATGAATACCTGTTGTTGATAATTAATTAAAAATAAAAATAAAAATAAAACTGCGAATATATTTTGCATAATTTTATTAGTACTGTACATATGTAATGCGATATTTGTTCATTATCTTAATTATAATATAACAATAGACTAGTTCTCATATATTAATTATTAACGATATAGAATAATTAATACATTGTAATATTAATTATAATATTAAGATATAACAAATTATAATAATTAATATTTATTTACGTATTAAATAAGTATTAATTATTATTCATATAAAACCAATTATAGCAATAATTATTAAAATTAATAACATATTTCGAAATATATTATTATTTCTCATTTTTTAATTATTTTATTTATTAAATTAGCCATATATAATAATATAATTCATCATCTCATCTCATCCGATTAGTAACGGGTTGAGTCCACTAAGAAGAAAGGTTCTCCACTTATCGCGATCTTTAGCCATCTCAATCATGACTCTATAGCTGGGTAGATGTGAATGTTCTTTCAGCAACTTTATCCAAGTACTTCTTGGTCTGCCTCTAGGTCTTTTTCTTCCGATATATCGATTCAGAGCTAAATATGGGAGTCTATGAGGGGACATTCTCTGAATATCACCAAACATCTCAGTTGATGCTTAATGATTGTGTCTATTATATTATCTGGGAAGTCTAAATCTGTTCTGACTTGATCATTAGTCTTGTGTTGCATCCAGTGTGTGTTATTAATTTTTCTGAGGCATTTTATTTCAAATGCTTGAAGTTTCTTGATTGGTTGTAAAGTTAATCTCCAGGCTTCTGAAGCATAAATAGCCGTTGGGATAATAATTGTTTTATATAATTTTAATTTTAGACTCGTTAGGATTTTTTTATTTTTCCATATTTTGTTTAGTTTATTCATGTTGGTCCAACCTAGGTTTAGCCTGTGTTTTGCTGTTTCCATATTGTTAAGGTTACTAGATATAAGACTGCCAAGATAAACACATTTAGTAACTTGTTCCAGCAGGTGATTTTCAAGATTTATAGAAATATTTTCTTCTTCTCTACCTATCTTCATTATTTTTGTTTTATGAAGATTTATTTTCATACCATAAGTTTCACAAGAGTCATTTAAAATATTAATAGTTTTTTCTAGCTGCGATTTGGAATCTGCTAAAATAATGATATCATCCACGTATTTTATGTGATTAATGTTGGTACCATTGATTTTTACACCTGGTTCATCGGCTATGGTTTTACAGACTTCTTCTAGGAAGAGGATAAAGAGTTGAGGTGAGAGAGGGCATCCCTGCATTACACCTATCTTGACTCTGAAATTTTCGGTTTTAATGTTGTTTGTTTTAACAAAAGCTTTGGTGTCTCCATAATAATTTGTAATAAATGTTAATATATCAGAATCCATTTTTACGTTTTTTAGGATAGTAATCAATTTGTTTCTATTAACTGAATCAAAGGCTTGCTTAAAATCTATAAAACAACAGTATATGGGCAGGTTGTATGCCCGATATTTTTCTGCTATATTATTAATGGTGAAGATATGGTCTATAGTGGATCTATGTGGCCTGAATCTTGCTTGGTTTTCCTCTATGAGTTTTTCTGTAAGCACCTGTGTTCTCTTTTGTATAATTCGAATGAATAGTTTATAACTATGACTTAAGAGTGTTATGGGTCTGTAATTTTCACATATTCCTTTTTTTGTGAATTGGTATAATAATTCCTGTTTTCCAGTCAGTTGGAATTACTCCAGTATAAAGAATTTGATTAAATAAATTCATTAAGAATATTAATGGCTTCCTTGCCACCATATTTCCATAGTTCTATAGATATTTCATCTTTACCCGTAGCTTTCGAAAGTTTCATTTGGTTTATTGCATTTATAATTTCTGCTGAGGTTATGGGTGGTGCCTTTTCATATATCATATTTTCTGTTAAACTTTCCTCCTCCTGTTCTTTTTGAAATAATGTTTGATAGTAGTCCTTCCAAATTATTTTAATATTTTGTATTGACCCAGTTACTAGATTGTTTTTATCTTTCATTGTTAATGGTTTATCTTTATAGATCTTAGTTAATTCTTTGATAATTTTGTATACCTTTTTATTATCATTTCTTTTATTAGCTTCTTCGCAGAGTTTTGCTTTTTCCTACAACCAGTTATTTTTGGCAGATATGCACATTTTACCAATTTTGTTTTTAAGATTCTTATAATGTTGTTTATTTTTTTCTGTATTTTTTATATTTAATATATGCTTTGCTGTTCTTTTTTCTTCTAAAGTATTTAGAATTTCAGGGGTTATCCACTCATGATTTGGTCTTGATGTTGTACCAAGTATGTTTCTTGCAGTACTTGTAACAATTTTTTTACCTTGATTCCATGTATTTTCTATATTGTCATCGGATAATCTTCTAACCTCATTCCCTATTAGTGTCTGATAATTATCTTGCATAGATTTCTCTTTCAGTTTTGATAGGTCTACTTTGTGGATAGGAGCTCGTGATTTACGATACTTGAATTTTAATTTAACTTTTGCTGCTAGCAGTTCATGGTCAGTGTAGAAGTCTGGAGTTTTTAAAGTTCTAACATTTTGCACTGATGATTTCCAATTGCGTTTGATTAGAATGTAATCAATACAGTTCTTTGTTGTACACACTGGTGAGGTCCATGTGTATTTGTGGGAAGGTCTATGGAAAAAAAGCATGTTACAGATAAATAGATTATTTGCTTTACAAAATTCTAAAATTCTTTCACCTCTTTCATTTCTGTTATCAACTCCGAACCTGCCCATAACATCCCCCCATGCCTGGGGTGAACTTCCCAATTTTGGCTTAAAAATCTCCTATCACTATTAATATATATTTCTTATTGGTCTTGTCTATTAGATCTTGCAACTTATAATAAAAGGTATCGATTTCTTCATCTTCATGTGACTGGTCGGGGGCATAGATTTGGATAATTGTAAAGTGAACATTTTTTCTTTACCTTTTAATCTGATAGCGATCACTCTTGGGCCATTTGGTTCTATGGCCATGACTGCATTTTGTAGACTATTATTCACTAAAATGGCAACTCCTTCTCTATGTATATCCTCTCTGCCCGAGTAGAATAGTTTTCCTGAATTTAGATTTATAACTCCTTCTCCTGTCCAATGGGTTTCAGCCAAACCTAAAATGTCCCATTTAATCCTAGCAAGTTCTTTTTCCCCAGTTCTTTTTCCAAATAAATAAATCAAATTTATTTCCCCAGGTTTTAACAGTGTCCTTATATTTAAGGTTAAGAGATTCGAAATTATATTGGCTGACCACATACTAAACTTCTCGGCTGCTCCCTATGATCTAGGATCATTCGAGTCGGTTTCCTCGGAAGCAGTAACATTCTCTTGACACAGTGGAGATTCCTGATTCATTGGGTTGAATGGCAGAATAATGCAGCCGGCTTGCCACTCCTCTGCTGCATCCTTTGGTCCACGACTCTTTATTTTTTATTCGGAGCAACCCGTTCGGGTTTCCCTCATCCGCCACCCGAGGGACGCGCCTGGTTGGAGTCAATAATATAATTACAATATTTCATATTTTAAATTCTTTATCATGTATATTTTAAATAATGATAAATAACCATGCGTCTGTTGAAATGATATATATAGAGTTTAGTTTTGCTATTGAAATAACGCAATATTAAAAAGTTTTTGACATTACAAATAAGAAAAATATGGAAGATAATGAATAGCTTTCATCAAAAGGTATGAATATTTTGTATAACGATTTTAGATGCGGAGTTCGAAGTAACTACTGCGCATGAGCAGTGCAATTACCTTTCTTATAAGTGCTGCCATAACGAATTTTTGTTTTTTGATATCTTAATCAACCAAAAGCATAAAAAGAAGTTTTTTTATATTATTTTTAAATCATAAATCTTCTGCACACATTCGTGACAGATGACAGGAACACTAAGTGATGGATGATGCTAGTTTTTTTTCTTCTTTTAAACAAACTTTTGATCACCCTAAGAAATTCGCACACATACCTTTCTCGATATTTAGAACTAGTGTTTTTTAAATAAAATAAAAGATTACCAAAATATCAAACTTCTCTAAAATAACACTAACTATACTACACGGTCATGAATATTGCTAGAAGTTGGAGTAATGGTTGCTGTTTTGATAGACGGCCCTTCCCATAATGATTTAACACTAGCAGTGTTAAAAATTTGTAACATCATTCGAAGCCCTTCGTCCTTTACAAAAATAAATTACCACATACGCACCTTTTATTTCTTATTGAATTTAATTTTAAATTACAATTAAAATAAGATTTTAATATATTTTTAATATAATATATCAAAAAGAAAAAAGTATCAATATTTTTTTTAAAATTTCACAGATTTTTAAAGAATATATTAAAACACCATTTAATTTTTCGTATATATAAAAATATATATTTTAAACCAACTATCCATGAATTAGTTGAAAAATGGAGTATAAACTTCATGACTTGCTCATGCTCAAGCTTTAGTGTTTTATTTCCCATCATGTACATTTTTTAATAGTTCTGAAATGCAAATTTTTTAATTAAATTGTTATTTAGCGAAAATCATAAACAAGTATAGATACGTTCCAGGTATCTCAGTATTAAAAGTTCTGAATTTTAAGAAATTCATCTGGGACTCTTCTTCCAGTGTAATTTTGTACCGTCATTTCAATAACTTTAGAGGTTGATATTCGTTAGTTATTACGAAATAGCAACCAAGATGAATTTTCAGTACTATGAATGCACTCTACCGAACGGAACTTTCTTGAGTAGTGATGTCTAACCTTTCTTAGGAAATCAGAGCGTTTGGCAGTTCAGAGATCAATGGAGCGGAAGTGCTTACGCATGCCGAAAATCGCAAATTGCAGAAGGAACACTTAACGGGGCGTGTACATCAAAGATAGTGAAAGAAGAAGCTCATTAACTCCCTCCCTCTCTCTCTCTCTCGCTCTCTCTCTTTGCCTTAACAGGGACTCTTTCTTTCTCTCTGTTACAGAAATACACATATTTCTATTCCTTATTTATTATTGTTTTGCCTTTATTATTATTATTATTATTATTATTATTATTATTATTATTATTATTATTATTATTATTATTATTATTATTATAACTTGAGCCTCATTCTATCTCATACTTCATAACTTTCTGTGATCCAGGTGTATTCAACTGAATTTCAGCTATTTTCCTATTGGCTTTGTCAGACGTACCGTGCATCCATAAAATAGATTCTGTATCATATAATGGAAGCTTTCTAGTATAGGATGATGATGATGATAATAATAATAATAATAATAATAATAATAATAATATAATACGGGAGAGATTTTTAAAATCTGTTAAAGAAATAAAAATATAGTATTATTAATTTGTTATTAACCATAATAATAAAATCGAAGGTGTTCAGCAACAAGACCTCCAATAAAAACATTCAAAACGTGGCTGTGTTTGTGACACATATTCTAAATTTAGTATTCTTTTTTAAAATACTCTGTACTATAGAGATGAAAAACGTTTAAGAAAATGAATGGTAACTCTTCAGTAATTTAATAACCATGTGTAATATAATAGCAATATCTGTCTGACTGCGCAGTTTGTTCAATATTCATGTTACTATCATTACAAGTGCATTTTTAAATCTTAATAATTTATTTTATATAACAAACTAATTTAATTTAGCAGCCAAAACTTAAAATAAACCATTCTTTACCTAATCTAATTTTAAATGGCCAAACTTAGTATATAAATTCAAGTATAACTCATGGCGGCTCTTGGCTTGAAATCGTGGGGGATGCTACAACTTTCGAATTATACATACACACTATAAGTACAGTGTATACGTGTTTGGATAAAATATCAAAATTATGGTAAAAATTTAATTTAAAAAAATTAAATATGAAAAAATATTGTTAATTATCGATAAAATTATACAGTTTAGTGTAATTCGGAATTACTTAAAAATAAAAGCC
Organism: Typopeltis vanoorti; assembly: GCF_054136105.1. Lineage (NCBI taxonomy): Eukaryota > Metazoa > Arthropoda > Arachnida > Uropygi > Thelyphonidae > Typopeltis > Typopeltis vanoorti. The sequence continues at coordinate 89,310,589 of NC_143555.1, read as the reverse complement.
ATTATCATAATCCCATAATGTTATAAAATAAAAACAATAACAAATGTTATGTCTTTAATTGTAATGTTCAACTATTTAAAGAGACGAAGTAAACACGAGAAGCACTACGAACACTCTACAACTGGTGCAAACTGCATATAAACAATAGTGGAACTGTGCGACGGACAGTACCGCATTATGCTAATAGCTCTCATCTCACTATGACGTGCGCGCGTAGCAAATACTAGCAACATGACACTGTGGTAAACACAGTGCTGCTAGCGTACTTCGCCCTCTTAAGTGCTACAAGATGGATTTTTATTATTTTTCATACAAAATAAGAGAATTGTATAGGATTGTTGATGATAAAATTAATTATTATAAGCAAATATAAATAAATTAATAAATATATTTATATATCGAGAAAAATTGCGGGTGCTGTAGTTCTGCAGTGCCTTTGCACGAGCCGCCCCTGAGTATAACCCAACTTAACCCAGAACTATTTTTCATAGCGGAAGAAATAGTATCAATGCATAAATATTTATGGTGGGTATGAACAACAACGAATTAAAGTGCAAGACAAGAATAAACAAAGCAAATGGATAAACGTAAAATTTATGGCACGCATAAATACTTTTCATTTTGAAAGTTTGTTTGTTAATTGTTCTCGTTAAATTAACATTACAACGGGGATGTTTATAGGCGTAAGTGCGATAATAGATTAAGAATCTGAAAACGGGAAGTTTGCTTTTTTTTGTAACAGTCACTCTAATGAACTTAAACCTAATCTTATTTCAAGCAATTCTAAGAATATTGAGAGCCGTTTAAACTCTTTGAGAATACCTTCACGAGAAAAACAACCATCCACAGTCTGAGAACATTTAAAAATGTTTTTCTTTGTATAGTCTATTGTAAGTCTCTTCGTACAGAAACTAGTGAAATTTCTTTTATGTAAGAAGAAAAAAAATATTATGCAACTAGCTAAATTGGCCGTCGTATTTAATTTATGAAATGCAGTAACCAAAGGAAGGGTAGCCTTATTATTACGGTAATTATAAAACTACTTTAAATAACATTCGATTTCAACACGTTTCCTATGCTATCGAAATAGGTAAGACGTGATTTCTACTATAATTAGCGCAATGCGATATATTACATAAATACACTTGTAATGTTAATTACAATAAAATCTCCAACGTAATTGCTTAGGAAAAAAGTTTTTCACACTCCTCTTTCTAATTAAAGAGCTCAATTTGGAGTATAACGGTCGGCCATTGAAAATAACTAATGACCGAGAAAAATAATAACGGAAGCACACTTGGAAACACGTTTTTCCTCCTTAATCGACGCAGTCTTTTCCTTCACTGTGAGAATGCTCCAATATCTTCATTTAATGAGGCATGCATTGGAGAGTTGTTTACTACAAAAGAAGATAATTAACACTTACACTTGATTGAAAAGAAAAGAAGAAAAGACACTGTTATGTATAGAGCTTGTTCGTAGTTAAGAGTTTAGAAATTTTGATCCTTCTACAAAGGATTTGTAGGATAATGCAACGATATTAAAGTATTGAAGTGCCTATCAAAAACACAAGTTAAAGATTTTTTTAAAAAAAATAAGACTTATTTAGTAGCTAGTAACTTTTTGTTTAAATAGTGATTAAAATCCGAGGCGAATTTCACTCAATAGAGATTTTTTTTGTTTTAATTTATTCATCAGTTCAAAGTATGTTATTATTATGTTGATATCAGGGCACTAATTGAAGCGCCACCTCGGTGTTGTTTGCAGATATGCGTGTCGGTGTGAATTAGCACAGTCGTTTGGAGTTTGTTGACGTACAACAAACTTCGATTGTATTTTTTTTTCTTTTTTCCTTTTTTTTAACTTGGCAAGGGTATCAAAGTCGTTGATCTTCACTAATCGGATTACGGATGACTGCAGGATTTCTTACAGAGTAAGCAACTGAGCAACTGGAGACAGTGTTTTAAGAAAAATTAGGGTTAAAAGATTGAAGTTATTAGTTATGTCACCATTTCTGTTTACTCAATAGATAGATGGGGACTTTAACGGATGTGAGGAGCAGCTACAGATTTTTAAGATATTGTTCTTAACTACCAACTCACTAGATAGCAAACCTTTTTCTTTTTTTTCTGTTGAGAACTACCTTAGGCTATTTCCTATATTTAGCTGTTCACCAAACAACACTCAGTACATAAATAAATCAATAAATAACAATTTCACCAAAAAAAAAAGGATTGCTAGCCATTTTTATGCATTTCTATTATTATCATTTTTACCATTTTTGATATTTTAAAATAATAGCGATATCATTTCAGAATTTATTTCGCCTAAGGAAGGAACTATGATTACGAGACAAGTACATCGTGTCTGCAAGGTGTGTGTGTGTGTGTGTGTGTGTGTGTTCTCATGCTAACCTGTGGAATGAAAATCCTGAGCGTGTATAAGAGAATACTCGTTAGCCTCCATCTGAGACTAACTAACTTGAAAATACCACATAAAGGGTTTTTGAGAAAGAGAGGAAGAGAGAGAGAGACAGACAGAGAATAATAAGATAACAGCTGATTGGCCTGGCATTATCTGGACCAAATTTGAACCCAGTCAGTATATTAAAACATTATTGCAAAAATAAGTTTTGTAATGATGTTGTAATATATTGACTAGGTTCAAATGTGGTCCATTTTAAAGATTATTGCTATAAGTATCCAATAATTTCTCATTAGTTTTAGCCGCTATATTATTATTATGATTATTATTATGATATTATTATCATGATCCCCCCCCCCCTAAAATGGTGGAGATCTATTTATTAGGAACATTGATAGTCAGTTTTTTATAATTACTAATAAATTGCTAATCATTATTTAAATACAATATTTGTCTGTGAAGTTTCAAATTTTACAAAATTACTGGCAGGTACCTTTATTTTAATTAATTAAAATGAGTTTAAAATTAAATGACAAAGAGTATTTATAAGCAATATTGATTTTAGCTTTTTATGTTTTTTAGATTACAAAATTGACAAAGAAAGGGAATGAAAAGGAAACGCATAACTAAAACAAACAGTTTTCTCGTGATATCCCAAAACGTATAAAATGGACAGATTAAACAATGAGGAGGGGGTGTTGGGTTGTTACCCAAGTGAGTCACAATTTAGGATTATTCAGATATAATCTAAGGTCAAAATTTCTACAAGCAAATCTTTCTTTACGATTTGATCAAAAGCATGGCTCTAAGCTCATTTGATAGTATTCTTAAATAATACTTTTACATAATAATTGTTAAAGTCATCTAGATTCTCATTTTAATAACAATCTCCTTTTAAATCTAGTTATAGGTGGCGCACTTGTAAACTGATACTGTAACCATGGATACCATACGTGAAGATAGAATTCAAGGGAGAAAACAGAACTAGGTTTAATTAGATTTGTGTTCGAGTTATTATTATGATTTATGTATAAGCAGCTCAAATGATATAATAAAAAAAGCAGAGTGAAGATGTAGCAAGAGTAACCCACAAATTCACTCCAGCAAGGTATGTAAGGATGCTTTTTCTGCGCAAGTTTAAATTGGAATGTTGCAGAGTGTCTAAGAACTTTAGACATTAAACAAGACAAATTTGTTCTTCTTGTAAGTATTCTTTATATATCTTTCTTTATCTTTAACTGTTGTGCAACCTGATAATGGAGTTTATTTGTGAGATACTTCAAGAACAGAAATTTTATTAATTTTTTTATCTTTAGTTTTTTTTTCTACTGTGTAACTAGAGTTTGACATATTTAGGAAGTTGTTCTAGAAATCAGCTTCATGATTCTAGTAACTGGTAGAGCCTTATTACTGCTGTAGACCAGAGCGAATTTCGATAAACTATCTGCAACGTTTTTTTTTTTTTTTTTTTTGAAGTACTCTAACAATGATCTGTATTGAAAGATGAAAAACGTCTTTCAGTAAGTTAATAAACCAGTCGATAATGTGTAACCATGGATACCATACGTGAAATGATCACCAGCAACTGTTTCATCTGTTACTAGCTCTGTGCGGTTGAGCAGATCTATTAAATACCAACTCTGTACATATTTAGTCGACCGCAACATATTGGAGTAGCTTAAACAAATCCTGCATTTTTAATGAGATTAATTAGATGTAGTAAGAGCATTATTACTTAGGAAGTTAGATTATAATATTAAAACCATCTTTTTATTAAGATAATGGGAGGGTTACGATGTCATACCTTAAAAGAGGAGCTCCAGTAAAATGTGATATTTTGAGAAGGAAAAAAAAAGGTATATTTTTTATAAATGTTTTCTCAGAGATATAAACTTGAATTTAACAGCTTAAAATATTTAAAAAATCATTACAACATTAATCAAAAATATTTTTGCCCAACTCCTCAATCTCTCTCTTTCTTCATAGGTGTACTAAATATCAGTGATTGTATTTAAAATCACGAAAAACAAGTGGAGAAAAAGATTTATACAAACAACTAGATTTTGAATAGTGAATCATTTCAAAGCGAACCATGTACACAACAGTTCATGCGAAATCTTCCAACATTTGAAATATTTAGTGTATCTTTTCATGGTAAGGAATGTTTATATCTCGTCCATCACATGTTTAATTGTTTCTGATTTTACTCTAAAGCATTATCCACATTAATTCGCTCAAAAGGAAGAGAAAGTTTTAATCCCAACGGATAAGAAGTTCCCTTACGGTGTTCTCGTTTGTGTAAAGTAGGAGCCCGACGCTCCATACTAGGGAAGTCATTCTCATTGTTCACACAACCGGCATTACTTCTCACCGATGATTTTTGTCGGTTGCAGGGGCGAGTAAAAGTCTGAATGAACTCTCTTCGGAAGTTTTTGTTCATGAAGCAATAAGTGATGGGATTGCAGCACGAAGAGATGTAGGACAGGAGATGTAAGAAGGATATGCCGATGTATCCCACGCTCCCGTATACAGCTTCGGAGTTGAAGGAGGAGATGGTGTTGACGATATAGATTGGACTCCAGCAGATGAAGAACTCCAAAACCACAACGAACAACATCCGAATCACGCGTCGTTTCACCGCTACCCTTTGTAGAAAATTGTTGCTGCGAATGCTACACGCACCGACTTCGACTGGGTCGAATTTTCTTTTGGAAGATCGGACGCTGAGCTCGGTGTTGGCGTCCGCCGCTTCATCGGTCGTCCTTCCGTGAAATTTGTTTCGTGACCATTTGACCTTTACCTTTGGGGAACTCTCACCGTTGCAGTGGTCTTCGAACAGTTGTCGACTGTAGGCATCATACGTATTTTTGCCGGAGACGGTGAATGCTGTTGGACAGAAAAAAAAAGTGTTTTGTTACATTTGAAATCAAAAACAATAGTTCTGTATATTATCTAAGATATAACATAATAAAATTTGAAGTGACATTTAAAACATATATATATATATATATATAATTTTTTTATATATTCCATGTGCAATAATTCTTTCCATTATATTTCTTTTATCCTGCTTGAATAGTATCATTATTGCCATAGTCGATTATGGAATACAAATTCATTGTGTTGTATTAATGATACACGGAATACGAAGTAAACTGCGAGTTATATAGTCCTTATAAGGACTGGCTTAAAGGGGCAAAGCAAGAATGCTTTTCATCTTCCCCGTTATCTGTAGAGGACAGTGTAGGGATAAGGTGTTATTGAGCTATTAAGGCTCTGCTCATGGCAGGAGGGTAACAGCAATAGCCGAGCCTCAGTTAGAACTTCATTGGCTACAGCATTGCCATCCATTACCCTCCAAGGGTATTAATCACCGCATCTCACCTTCATGCCACGTACGCGCTTATATCCTTATAAGGACTGGCTTAAAGGGGCGAAGCAAGAATGCTTTTCATCTTCCCCGTTATCTGTAGAGGACAGTGTATGGATAAGGTGTTATTGAGCTATTAAAGCTCTGATCATGGCAGAAGGGTAACAGCAATAGCCGAGCCTCAGTTAGAACTTCATTGGCTACAGCATTGCCATCCGTTACCCTCCAAGGGTATTGGATTGAATGAATCAATCACCACATCTCATGGTCGATTGATTCAAATCAGAACCACGTACGCGCTATACGAGGATCAAAATAATTATGTTTTCCACTTATATTTAAATTATGGTGTGTATGCACTTTAGTGAAGAATAATTAATTAATTTTTAAAACAGAAATCTTAATTTCATAAAATGATTAAACCTTTTAAATTCTATAAAATGTATTAAATGCTCTATCGCATAAAAATATATCATATTTTAATATTCTTCATAAAGAGCCTTTTTCCTTATGAAAGAGAAAACTCAGCTGAATTCATATTCCATTGGAGTATGAATTCAACTGAGGCTGCTATTGTTACTACAACCACAGTCGAATGAACAGGAGTTGGAAGATTACCAAACGTATGTTTACTGAGATAAGACACTCACTACGAAAATAAAGATTAGCCTGTCAAGCGGTGGGTTTAACATGCTAAATAGTACAACAGTACTTCGTTTGGGTAACCAAACTACGCGTTTATATTTAATCCTCAAATATAGTATAAAGCATCTCTTGCATGTCTGTCAACATTGAATTTTATCCGAAGTAAAGGATTACGTTCTTAAACTGAAGATAACGTCATTAGCAAACTGTTTAATATGTTGCGACACGAAAATAATCCAAGTGTTGTGTGACGCCAAATATTTGCAAAATGAATAAATTACACACTACGCAAGCTTTAGGCTTCTACGATAAATATCCATTTTTAATACACGATACAAGAGTTGCAAATAACTTAAATCAACCACAAATATCACTTTAAATTTATATTTTATTTTAAAACAAGCGTTTTACTGCTTTTATATTAACTGTTGATTATCACTGCAAACTGCAACAACAACCCAGGAATGTATCGAGCCAAAACAGCTTAAATCGAAAGATATGTTTCAGATACGAAATGTGCTGCAGACTCTGTATATTATTACTCAGTTATTTTATTAAAATTGTGAATAATTTAAATATTAATTAAAATAATAATATAAATATAATTAACTTAATAACAATGAAAATAATTAAAATTATTTTAATTATTAATATTAAAAACTTATATAATTATAGAATAAAATACTATTATTTTCAGAAGCCAAATTAAAATTAATATAAATAAATATATAAGTTAATGGATCGTGTTATTAACTTTATTCCTTTAGCGATGCATAATCTCCATGCCCATTCAGGGCGAGCAAACTGCTCATAAATTTTACCCTCACTGTAACCACAACAGATAGCGGGGAATATGAAAAGCTTCACCCGTAAAGACATAAATGTCAATTGTATTAAATTTTTTTTTCTCCTGAAATTACAGGACACGATTCTATGTTTAAAACATTAAAGGAATTTGAACTGACTCTTTTTCAATCAGATTCGTACGCCATTTATCGGTAACCTTACACGAGTCAGTGTTACAATATTAATACAATATTAATATTAACCACATCATAATATTCAGGGCAGAATAAAGTAACGAAATTATTAAAAATATTTCGTTACTTTATTCGGCATTAAATCCATCGCCACTTACCAGATGAATCATCCAATCGTGAATCCATGGGATGTTCAAGAGTATCTGAAAGAGAAAAAAAAAGGAAACGCAATCGAACATTTGAAATTACATGACGAAAGTAGATATGAAATTAAAAGACAAACCATTAGAGACAGATTTTAATAACGAGGATTCTTACGTTGTTGGATGCCTTGTCTAAGGATATAGCAGATTCGAAAATAAGCAGTTGCCATGACTATTAATGGAATCAGCAGAAGCATACAGTCAAGGAAAATGTTAAAACCTCCTTCCCACATGTCACCTGGCCAATTTTCTCGACATTTATATTTGGCTGCATGAATAACGAAACAAAAATATTTTAGATTATGAATTGAAATTATAACGTGCTTATGATAATATTCATGAAATTCATTTAAAACAATCTACCCATTTACAAATCATTTTGGCATTAAATATGATATTTTCCGTTTGTTTTTGTTTTGGATATATTCCACGTACTCTTACACATCTATAGCAAATATAAGACTGTTTTGGTTCAAGATAAACAGAGAAGAAATTGCAAGACCCATTAGAAATTAATACAGGAATGGAAGAGCGTTACTTTTAAATATCTCCCTATTGTTCCTCGATAATCGTGGATGCTTACTAAAGAGATTTTAATCTATACCCACTTCAGAAATATGAAAGGAGTATAAATTAAAAATAAACGAAATGACATTAGTTTGCAATGAAGATGCTGCTATGTAGCATCGGAAGCAGTGGCGGCCGGCGAAAATTTTAAGTGGGAGTGCTGCATATAAAAATTAAAAAAAAAAATTTTTTTTTTCCTAATCAGTAACCAATTTATTAATAAATAAAAATTACATATTAAAAATTGTTTTATTAAAAATATTTCACCCTCACCACGAACAAACACCAATAATAAAAGTTTCGTATCTCACAGAAAAATAATCGCGCAAGCATACGATACACTGCCCAAACAAGCAGTGTCGGAATCACTTGTAACGTGCAATGAGAAGCGCAAACGCATATCGGCGAGTCTAGCTGCAATTGGCCGAATGTGATAATTCCGACACTGTGTTAGATCGCAGTGCATTTGTGTCGTAATCTAAAGCGTTAATCGAACAATTCCAATTATTAATTATTCCATCAATGTCAAAACATAAGCTGTAACCTTTAACATGTTGCATTGCATTTATATAATGTTGTAAGCATTGTTATTATTTATAAACACAAACAAAATTTAATTTTTTCATTTTTTCCTTGCGGATACTGCAGTGTCGCAGTACTTATGTACGAGCCGCCACTGATCGGAAGCTAACCTCCAATGACTTTACATCAAATAAAAACTATAGTTATAATTAGCTGCAATTAATAAGATGTAAGCAAAAACTTTGAGAAAATAGCCAAACAAGCAGCTGAAGCAAATTATCTTGGAATACGAAGGACATGTCTATGAAGGACACCAAAAGAAAACAAGAGTATATGTTTCAACTCAAACGATCTCGAAAAATGAATATTTACTTAAAGAAATAAGCAAAATACTAATATTTAAGAAAATAACCAGATCAGTAGTAACGAATGTAGATATAAGAAAGAACAAATATCCAAGAGTTTTACTAAACATTGACACTTTTCTTTGGCTTTTGCCAGCCAGGGGCGGTGCTTGATTTGCCTCCCCTTTCAATACACAAAATACTACTATCAAAAAGTCAAAACAACATATAGGGAAATAAATTAAAACACTATGTTTATTTTTGAAGTAAAACTTTAATTTCAACATTATAAAATTAAATTATTTTTCTTGCTTTTCCGTTAGCAAAATCGCCGATGACATTGACGAAGTCTATTTCATCATTCAATTGCTGCTCTATAGACATTATGGCAAGATTTCTTAAATGCAAAGTGCAGCCCGAGGCGGACCTCCCCTAACTACTTCCCTACTTCCCTGGATTTTGCGTTTTCTAGACATATAATTTTATTTCACTTAATTTTACTGAAAAAATTGTCCAAATAAAACTTGAAACGAGTCGACAAAGTTGAAGAGTAAGCATAAATATCAATTCACATTCAATTTTATTCAGCTGCTACGGATGGTTGATATTTGTTTAAATCATTCTGACGATAAAAATGCGTCGACTGAATTTCATTAAAATACTTGGACATCTTTATACACATGCTAAGTCTCGAATTGCATTTAATTCCGTGGAACCAGAACGGAGTTATTGAAATGTATAATTTCCATAAGTTTTCCCTTTTTCTGAGTCACTGTCCAACTAGTTCCTGAATAACTTTCGTACTAAACAATTCTTATAAGTACGTTTTGCAGCAAAACAGGCCTTTGATGTGACATCGACGCGTAATAATATTTATATTTATCATTTTATTAGCATAAAGTAATTGTCAGAGATCCCAATTGCGTTCAATTCCTTGATCTGTAATTATCGACGTATTATTACTCCGAAATGATAAACTTTAGTTTTCATTGGTTCACATGTTTATTTATAAATAGCAAATTTGTATACTCTATGTCGAGAAAAAAGTATACTAACATTAAAATGGTTCATAAGCCCTTTAGTTTCACAAACTTTAAGATACCGTTTTTACACTTTCAGTTACAATTAAAAGGTGATGCTGTCTTCGTTAGAATTTCTCCTAAATGCATTAAACTTTAATGAACATACCCAACTCTTTCGATTCTTCGCTAAAAGGACAACCAGTTCCTGTAGTGAGGTTGAACTTGGTCAACTGAAACTCTAACTCTTTACTAAACGTACTTTACATAAATTCAGTTTTGGATAACACCGCAATGACCAATCTGACTTTTGCACTCCCATTTCTTCCGATCATCTTGTCACAGACCATTTAGTTGGACATGGTGCGCTTTGATAGAACCATTAGAGTAAAGACAACACATACTTTGTTCAGATTGTTAATATAACATTGTTATCCTTCTAAGCAATGCCGCAGAGTGTCCTCCTCCAAATTAGAAACACCCCCCACTCCACACGTAACAGATGGTGGTGACCAAATCGTAACAGTTAATTTTCTCTGATTTGAAGAATGATTAATCACTCCTTTCACAACTTTTGAAAGAGGAATAACGAATCATTGCAAGCTCTGTACCGCTCAAATCGAAACTGAGCATTGGATAGAGTAGATCTTTGGCTCACTATGGAGTAGCATACTTAATGTTTTGGCACAGCTCTATATATTAGTGGAATCTGTAGGGTTGCACGTATATTCACATCATACTATGCACACTTTGGAAACCAAATCTGACGAATAGGGTGGTAATCTTTAATCCCATAGTTACATTGCGTGCGTCCTTCCTGCCGGTTTGTAGTATGAAAACTCGAGTTTCCTGGAGAAAAAATCTTGCCACCTTCGCATGCAGGTTAACCCACCTTAAGATGAAGAGAAATCCATGCCAAAGGGTATAGTCGAAACCGACTGAACTACGGAGACTCACTGGTGGTTGAGAGACAGAAGGAATAAACAGTAGATAGAAACACACAGTCCTTTTCCGCATATCTGGTTAGATATTCCTTCGAAAACCATAAAATTCTGAAGTGCAAAGTTTCTTCTTTCTTCTTTTGGTGTTATAATTTGCATGCTCGATTCGTCATTTTCATTTATTCTTTAGCCCATTTATGGAACCGTGATGGGCTAAATTCAAATATATTTGTTGTTTTCCAGAGATATGTTTTAAAAATTGTTTTTAACTTAACTTTATTTTGGATAATGCAGCTGCGTTTCAAATGGTACTGATTGATCGATGACTGATATGGCAAACCCATGAAAACATCGGATTAGACGTGAGGAATATGCGCAAATAATTATTCACCACTTGTACTCGCATTCAATTTGACCTTAATGGCTGTGTTGAATAGTTTGTCAATATCTCATTTTTATTTCTTTTTGTTAATGATTATTGAATAATTAACGAACACGTGCGATTAAATTGTAAAGCATCAATTACCAGAAACATTTCAACTTTTCTTGCAACATTTTTCTCCAAAATCTCTTTTAAGTCAGGTTTTTGTACTAAGTGTTTGTTAATTCGATATGTCACCATCCGATTGACGTCACAGATGGCAATAAAATGCAAAATTAAAAGAATTACTGATCCCAACAGACAACTCTAATGCTATCAGCAATAAATGTTTTAATTCTTAAATAATTTAATGTTATCAGCACTAAAGAATAAACATGTTTTTAGTGCTGTTAACGAAAACGTTCATATCAATATGTTTAAAGGAAGGGCTTCTTCACGATGCATTCGATAATTATAAGCATTTATTGACTTATTACAATATTTAACTTAGTGGGACGAGGTTTACATCCTCGTCCGGTGCTGTTTATAGTAGAATACTGTAAACTTTATAGTCTACTATAAATTACATTTATTATTCAGATTTAAATTTTTATTCAAACACAAATGGAAAACTTTAACAGTGACTAAATTATTTTTGACATACAAAAAAATGAACTTTTTTGTCACTTACGTTGTTCAGTTGATTCCCTAGGCAAAAGACGACTCACCAGTGCAAGTGGTATCATTAAGGATAGTGCTGCACACCAAATAAGAGCAATGATCTTGTAAGCATGGCTAGTTGTTTGCCATCTTCGAGACTTAAGAGGTTCACAGACTGCGTAATACCGTTCCAGTGAGATAGCCACCAAGGTCCAAGCATTTACTGCAACGGAGGTAGCTGCGAAAAATGAAAAACAAAATCCTTATCCCACCTATGGTACAAATATACTATATGTTTACGAAAACGTTTTGTGGGATTGGGCCACATAAAACAATCTAAGTGCATATTAGGAAGTCACTATAGGAATAATATAGCTTCCTCGACTACTAGTGTTTTCTTCATGGTAACTCTTTTCCCTCACAGTGCTATCGAACATTGGGGGTGATTTTTTTGTTGCCTATTCATTTGGTATGGGATTCGGACCTTGCACAATTGGAGATATTCTGTTTGATCACTTCTTATATGGGTTACCGATTTTTGTGCTATAAGACAAACTACAAGCATAAGAAAACAAAATTCGCAATATTCTGTTAAGAATTAAAAATATTCCTTACATATCTCCTTTTCATCTTCAATTTAAATTCGCACACCATGGTCTGTTACAGGTAGGTAAACTAACGTTTCATAAAATGGCGCATATGTATTTTCCGGCATTGGTTCTGGATTATGAGAGTGATCAATTGACTTTCATTGTCAAAATCCTTATAGATTTTCACCCACTTTTTTATTGCAGTCATAGATCACTCTAGGTCTTCTAACAGGAAGTGCAATAGTCTATTAAATATTAAATGGAATAAATCGCTCATACCTTTTCCCCATTGCTAAACTTAATTGCAATGTGTTTTAGTTTGTTAGTTTCTCAGACGTAAAATATCTATATATATATATTTTTTAAAGCTAATATAATCGAATTACATTAAAAAATAAAAGCATTATTATATAATTTTTATTTATAACTTTTATGTTTAATGCTTTTTTGTATCATATATTTA